>NC_137901.1:23156803-23756803 GCF_963455335.1 Martes martes | reverse complement strand
AACACCATCGGTGCTGGAAGGACAGATTTAAATTCTCAACAAAACTGTTGATTCATTGGTAAAACAAAACAAAAAAAACTGGGAATTAATTGTACTTGCAAATTTGGAGACCTCCTCTCCTCCCCTCACTCCTCCCTCCCTGGACTTCCTATAAATCTATTTATCACTAATTATTTATTGTCTGGCCTTGTGTTTGGCAAAGTGGGCAGGCTATATGTCCTGAGAGAAAAGAAGTCACATTTTCAAAGCTCTTGGAGTTCATTGTTATGCTATTAAATGTTTATTGGGTCTTTCTACGTGCCAGACGTTCAGGTAAATATTTCGTAGACTATCTTCTTTGATTC
Source organism: Martes martes (assembly GCF_963455335.1). Classification (NCBI taxonomy): domain Eukaryota; kingdom Metazoa; phylum Chordata; class Mammalia; order Carnivora; family Mustelidae; genus Martes; species Martes martes. The sequence continues at coordinate 23,756,459 of NC_137901.1, read as the reverse complement.
TTACCACAAATCTAAGGTAAGTACTCTTATTATGATCCCCATATTAAGGATGGGGAAACTGAGGCACTGGGAGATGACTTTGCCAAATGCCATGCAGTTAACTGATGTCAGAGTCAGAATTCAACCTTAGGTTAATGTCGGAGCTCAGACTCAGCCACGATGCTGTGTGGTGGGCAACTTTAGGAAACACGATTAGTTCACTGTACACTGTGTGTACAGTGTAAGCAGAGAAGTAGGTCAGAGTGGAAATGTGAAAGAAAGAGTAGAGGGAAAGAAAAGTGATGCTTTTGAGAAAACAAGAAGGATGAGGCTAACATAAAACCCTCTCTGGCCTGGGCCCACCGGGCACCCATGGTGACCTCTGAGAATGCGATTTCAACAGCGAAAGAGAAAGGAAGCCATAGCACTAACCTCTGGGAAGAGGAAACTGAGATGTCTTGCTAGAGGAAGAAGGCAATAAATACACTGGAAGAGATAGCAAGGTCAAACTAAGGCATTCTGGTGTTTGTGTGTGCTTTTTAGAATAGAATGGAGACTGGGCACACTTGAAAGCAGCTGCAAGGGAGACCTGGCTCCTGCAAGTACTGGAAAGTGGAAGAGGAAGAGGCAAAACCAAACCAAAACAAAAAAGCCAAAACAACAATCTCCCCCCCCCAAAAAAAACCAACATTAAAACCCAGGGAGGTCAGTCCAGGACACAGGGGCAAGGGCGAGCTCTGGAGAAAAGGGAGAGAGAGGCCCCCCCCCTTTCATCCAAAACTGGGAGGCAGCCACAGAGATGAGTAAGTTTAATTCTTCCAAGTGAGCCTTAATCTTCTCAGTAAAACCAGAGTTGGGTTATCTGCCAGGAGTGGGAATAAGACTTGGGAGGACATTTTCTTATGGCGAACTAATCCATAGAGAGCTCAGAATGACCAAAAAGCCGATAAAGTTAAACCAGGCAAAGGAGGTGGCTGGAGAAGGGAAACTGCCCTGTAAGGGTGCGGATTCCCTGCCAAATCTTGCCCCGGAACCAGGACTGAAATTTACCCACTGCACGGACAGGAGCACAGCTGATACAATGCATGACCCCTTACATTTAAAGTTTGCTTTCTATTCAGGTTTTAAAACATTTGACAGAAAAATACTGTCCTCGTTGCCTGCCAAAGGGGAAAATTAAAAGGCAGACAAGTTCTCCCTGTTTGGCTTAAAGCCACAGAGAAGATCACGGGCAGAAACAGAACCGGTGCCCAGGAAACTCACTGATCCAACTCCAGTTCTATTAAACACTTCCCACAAAGGGCATAGGCGCAGCTAATAGCCCCAGCGAGTTCCAGATGCAGCACAAAGCTGGGAAGCCTCCACATTAGGATGTGATACCCAACAGAGCTCAGCTTCTCCTAATGTGGTCTTAGGACACAGCACCGTTCTAAAGGGAATTAGAGAGAGGAAGTGTCTTTGATAATTTGATTGCAACATATTGATATACTGATGACACAACGTCCTTCCCGCGCCATCATTATTTAATTTTATTGCTTAAACAACTCCATTTTCCTTCTCAACTAATATTTCCTTATCAGCAAAAGTCCATTACTGGGGCTGATGTAACTGAAAAATCAAAGAGGATAATTACTTGGCCTGCATTACTGATGAAAAGGGCAATAGGGAACTAAATTAATCAACAACAGTTCACTTTCCCTTTAGACTTGGGAAATGAGGACAAATCGTCACCGATCTAATGGTTTTTCTCCAGTGTGAGCATTTTCAGAGTTCCCTCCTTCTGTGTCAGTGCATTGTCTAGGTGAGAAGCTTGTCTTAAAGGGATGGTTTTCCATTTCCTCCCTCTCATCTTCTTTTAGGAAATCCCTTCCAGCTCAGGCCAACCCCCGCCCTCTTGGTTTTCACTTCCAGAAAGAAATAAAATCAGCCGCTTGCTCAGTCACAAATGGACAATCCCCACTTCTCATTCGTCCGTTGTTCATTCTTCAAATGTTTACGGAGGTCCTACTCTCAACATGGCACCGTGCTCTCCGGGTGACACAACTCTCAGGAGAGCCAACTGAGAGAGGAGTTGAGACATGGTCTGGTGTGTTCGGAGGAATCCGTATGTGCCGTAGACAGGAGCTGACAAGAAGCACGGAGTCAAAGCCTAGTCCATCAGGATGTCCTTTGTAAGGGAAGGAGCATCTGTCCCAGGGCTTGCCAGAAAACTGGGCTTGCCAGAGATTAGCAGAGGGAGACAGAAGAGAAAGGCGTTCTAGGAGGCAGGTGCAGCATGGGTTTAGGAACCCAGATGGATGAACCAGATGAGCCAGGGAACCTCACCTTTTCAGATTCTTCCAGAAGCCACCTGCAGCAGTGTTGGAGCCCAGAGCCTCCTGCTGCAAGCAGCTATCCCGTGAGAGGCTCTTCTCAAACTTCAGCCCTGGATATTTCCCACTCTACTATGTATCTGGTTTTTTTCCCCCCACATAAAAACCATGGTCTTTTTGTCTCAAATCTTTGAATAAGTAAATGCCATAGGAAAAAGCACCGAGTTTATTCCCTGGCTTCGAATACCCTCTCGCACAGGGAAGCAGAAGCCTCCTGATACCCAGGTGGGGAGAGTGAAGAGAAGATTCTCCAGCCCAACAACCTCTAAGAGCAGAAACTTGCCGTCAGCCATTTGCTTGTCTAACCCACTGTCTGGCTGTCCTGCCTTCTGTTTTCCTGACTTTATTACTTGACAGGCATTATTAGTACCGGAATGTGAGAGCAAGATCCAGCTCCTCCTTACGTAGCCTGAGATGATCTCTGAAAATTGTTCTCTACTCGACCCAAAAAACCCTGACCAATCATGCAAATCAAGAGGTTCAAATCTCTGTGTTTACTTTAAGAACATCCACGAAATAGCCCAGAAGACCAAAGGTATGCATCTCTGAAAAGCCACCAAGTCTCTGAAAGATGTCAGATTACAGAAGCCATGCATGCCCCCTGCATCATTACAAAGGTGTGGGACTCAGGCCAAACAATGGGGCTAGACACAGGGTCAGAGGGTTGAGATTTGGCTGCACATGCAGAGAGTAATGCTGAATTTAAGAATTTAGATGTTGAGGGGCGCCTGGGTGCCTCAGTTGGTTAAGCGTCTGCCTTCAATTCGGGTCATGATCTCAGGGTCCTGGGATCGAGCCCCACATTGGGCTCCCTGCTCCATGGGGAGGTTGCTTCTCCCTCTCCCTTTTTCCCTCCCCCACTCATTTTCTCTCTCTCTCTCAAATAAAGAAATAAAATCTTTAAAAAAAAAAAACAAAACCAGAATTTAGACCTTGATTCGTCAGTCACTGGGCTCATCTAGATGAACGAGGCCCCAGAGCTGCACCTCGGGGTTTCAGAACTCACGGTCAGATGAAGCCCCCATAAGCTCCTCTGCCCGCTGAGATGACCCTTACTGAAACAGAGCAGATTATTGCGCCGAAGAAAAAGACACCCCAGAATTAACTGGAGAGACAAAAATTGATGGCCCAGGAGTAAATTCAGCATAAGATAAATGCCACTAAAGGTTTAAAAAAAAAGTTCAAGCTCAAACACCTTTCCTATTTGACTCATGAATTCCGCCCACACCATCACCAATGCCCCGACTTCCAAAAAACAATCACAAATGTACATAAACATCTTTCAAGCTAACTGGTTAAATCTATAGCAATCGTAGAACTGTAGAGTTTGGAAACAGTTGACTACAGGAGACGATCTGTGCGGTCTTACCTGAGCTAGGCGGTGAGCAGCGCCGCGGGGCTGGCTTCTGCCTCAGACCTCATCCTGACAAGAGGTGAATGTAACTAATCCCAGGAACATCGCAGTCCTCTAACCAAGCGTGGGGCCAGCCAAGCTGCATTTTGTCCTTGAACATGAAACATAGAATGAGTTTGAGTTTTATCGCGAGAGGGAAATACATAATAAGACCTTTTTAGGCTATCTACCCCCAATAATTGCTAGAGATACATTTCGGGCCGTGCTGTTTTGCAAACTCTGAAGATTCTGACGTTCGTTTCCTGCTTTTCAAGGGCCCCGTGAGAAAGCTACGTGTACCTATCGGTGAAGGGAACCGGAACAACAGACATCACCATGAGACGCCAAATCCATTCCACCAGTAAGACTGGGTGTCACTTTGTCCCTGCTCTTAACAGCCCAAGGCATTGTTAAGCTATTTGTCGTGTTGTCCTCACAGTCCTGGGGGGAAGGGGATCATTGGATCATTCTCATGCCTCCTTGACAAGCAGAGAAACTGAGAGGCAGTGGGTCTTGCCCGAAGTCTCAAAGCCAGTTGGTGGGACCGGAGACTCCGTGCTTGGCTTCCTCTCCTGCTTTGACCAGCTAGCAGTTCCGTGGACCCGGCCACTCACCTCTAGAGGCCACTCTTGTTCTCTGTGGCCTTCCTTCCGGGAGGTTTTCCGTCCCTTCCTGCCATCCCTTTCTTCTCCACCCTCTGCCCCACCTTCCTGGTGTCCATTTTTGGTTCGTTGTGGACACTGCTTAGTATAGTCCTTCTTCTTAAACTGGACAGTCTCGGGATTGCATTTACACTTACAGTAGAATCCCACTGAGGGACAAATGTGTCAGCGTTTTATGACACGATTTCAGGCACAATTTTACCAACAGAACAATGCGCCCATGTCCAGAAGTGCTTGAAAATGTGTGCTTCTGTCATGAGAAGCGCAGTCTGTGATTGGGAGAGCTGACTCTTCCTTGAGCGACTGGAGAAGGCTATCGTAATAGGATGTCTTTTACGTAGCCCACTTCCTAATCCTGTCTTTGATCCCACGATCCCAGCCTCTCACCGCCAGTCCATCACAGCTGATCGTGTCTTTCCCAGCGTTGCTCATTTAATTCCTCCAGAAAAGAACACGAGAAGACGGTTTTATCGACAGACAGGAATCACCTCTGTGGGCCCCTAGGTCTCCAGCAGCTTCTTCTCTCTCCCACCGATCTCTCTGTTCCTTTAAGAGACTATACATTAGATTGTCCCCAGAGAAGGAAGGAAAGTAGGTAATAAGCAAATCACCTAATACCCACTGGGATTTTTTTTAGTAGTTTGTTTTTTTTTTTTTTTAGAGATTTTATTTATTTGAGAGAGAGACCTCATGAGAAGGAGGGAGGGGTAGATGGAGAAGCAGATTTCCCGCTGAGCAGGGAGCCTGATGTGGGACTCAGTCCCAGGACCCTGGGATCATGACCCGAGCCAAAGGCTCTTAACAGACTGAGCCACCCAGACACTCCTTTTGGGTAGCTTTTAAGTATTCCTGTTCTCATTCTTTCTTATAATCTCAGGTAAATGAACATTGATTGTGGCTTAAAACAACACAGCAAGTTTTTGACCTTAGAATCCACTGCTATCAGGGACGCCTGGGTGGCTCAGTGGGTTAAAGCCTCTGCCTTTGGCTCGGGTCGTGATTCCAGGGTCCTGGGATCGAGCCCCACATCGGGCTCTCTGCTAGGCCGGGAAACTATTTCCCTCTCTCTCCACATGCCTCTCTGCCTACTTGTGATCTCTGTCTGTCAAATAAACAAAGTCTTAAAAAAAAAAAAAAAAAAAGAACCCACTGCTCTCTCTGTCAAAACTGATGCCTATTAGTACAAACATTTTAGAGGGAAAGTTGACAATATCTATCAAGTCCTTGTGGATATGCCCTTTGACATAGTAGTTCTGTTGATAGTCATCTAGCCCCACGTGCTGTGGTGATTTTGGGCAAATCAGGAAAAGAAACCCTTCCTTAAGACATTTTATGCTACCTGCCAGAAAATTATCATAATAAGTATTTAAAGTTATGATATCTACAAAGATACTGTTGCCTACATAGATGAAGTGCTGTGTGCAATGTACAACCAATGCAACTGTATATGTTCGCTCCAGTTCCTTATGAATACATATGAAGGATGACATCAAAGTATGTGTAAAAAGTATTCATAGAACCATTATTTGTAATACGAAAAAATTGTTGCAAATGTCCATCCTCAGGGGACAGGTTAAATAAATATAGTAGGGTACCTTTATACGATGGAATACTAGGGAGCAGTATTAAAAAAACAGAGTAGACCTATGTGTGCTGATACAAAAAGATATTTGAGGTATATTATTAAATGAAAAAAGTAAGATGCAGAGGAGAATATATTAATAATTCAATGTATGTGAATGTCTTTTGAGGAAAATTTGGCTCTATCAGCAATTTTTTTCTCAAAAGACATTTCTTCTCAAAAGACATTCAAGAAATCATTAATAGGAATCTTCTAGGAGGAGAGTAACTGGCAAGAAAAAAAGCTTTTAGTTCAAATGTATACTTTTCTGCATTGTTTGAATTTTCTTACCAAAAGCATTTATTACGTCCAGTTTAAACAATCAGATAATCAGAATAGAGATATCAGAATAGAGATAAACAGGGGCACCTGGGTGGCTCAGTGGGTTAAAGCCTCTGCTTTTGGCTCAGGTCATGATCCCAGGGTCCTGGGATCGAGCCCTGCATCAAGCCCCGAATCGGGCTCTCTGCTCAGCAGGGAGCCTGCTTCCCCCCCTCTCTCTGCCTGCCTCTCTGCCTACTTGTGATCTGCCAAACAAACAAACAAACAAAAAAGAATAAACAGAATAATCTTTTTTTTTTCCTTGCACTTTAAGCATGAAAAAAAATCCAAGAAATTTTTTTTTCATCTTTTAAAAATTCAAGTTAGTTCACATGTAGTACAGTATTGGAGTAGAATTTCGTGATTCATCCCTTACATATAACACCCAGTACAACCCCAACAAGTGCCCTCCTTAACCTTCCAGTAACCTCAGTTTGTTTTCTATATTTAAGAGTCTTATGGTTTGCCTCCCTCTCTGTTTTTATCTTATTTTATTTTTAAAAAAATGTTTTTTAATTGCCGTGCACATCTCCCAACAGAATATATTTAAAAATAGACTGCAGTTTTCTTGGCTTTTGGTTGTTTGGGGTTTTTTGTTGTTTTGTTGTTGTTGTTGGTGGTGGTTTTTTCTTTTCTTTCTTCTTTTTTTTTTTTTTTTTGGTTTTGTTGTTGTTGTTGTTTGGTTTTGTTTGTTTCTAGCAAAGGGGCTGAGGAGGAGAAGGAAGAGGGCTGGTGGAGAAGCAGGAGAGCAGAGCCCTCTCTTTGCCCTTCCACCTTTCAGTTCTTGTTTGAAATTTGTTGCCATGAGACAACTAATATATTTAATCACAGAACAAGAGTATCATGAATCTCATCTTCATTTATTGATTCAGGTCTAGTTGAGTGTAAACTCAGGGCGTCCAGAGTTGCCAGGGATCTGTTAGAAGCTACTCATTGTGTGCTTCCTTCATTGTATGGTACTAAGTGGGGGTAAAATACTGAGATTAACCATCTTTCTCTTTGGTTTCAATCCCTAGAGAAAAGCAAATTCTAGCTTTCTATTTGTTCCTAAAATTTTAAACATGTTAGAATAAAAGTAAAGCTTAATTCGTTGTCACAAATTTTATGTTAAGAATCTATTCCCTGGGGCTCCTGGGTATCTCAGTGGGTTGGGCCTCTGCCTTTGGCTCAGGTCATGATCTCCAGGTCCTGGGATCGAGCCCCACATCGGGCTCTCTGCTCAGTGGGGAGCCTGCTTCCCCCTCTCTCTCTGCCTGCCTCTCTGCCAGCTTGTGATCTCTCTCTCTGTCAAATAAATAAATAAAATCTTTAAAAAAAAAAAAAAGAATCTATTCCTGCAAATGAATATTGATTTAGGCTGCATGTACATTATTCCGAAAACAAGAGTCTGAAAAGAAAAATTTCATCTTTGATGAGCAGAAATGACATTTAATATAATAAAGTAACATAGCAATCTCAAATCTAACAGTACAGTGACTTTGATATCTTAAAAAAAAAAGAACTATTTGTATTTCTTAAGAAAAAAATTCCTTTCAGGAACGGATGTAGGAGGAGAGCACTCTGAATGTTATAAATTTTACAGAGTATTTTTTACTTTGGGGCTTTGTATTTTGAATCATGCATTTGTTCCAGTGTCAAGGGTACTAGACCTTGATTCTGATTACAAGTTGTACATATTTTGATGATAAGTTACATATGTTCTTGTTCCTCCACACGTTGGGAAATGGGTTTTAAATACTGAACTGATTCCCAGGCAAGGTCTTCTCTAATTACTGATGTAATAAATACCCTTCTATACCTCGCTGAGTTTCTGTCTGGAGACTGATTATTTAGAACCCCAGTATTTGTTTGCTTACCTCGTTTGCCTCGGTTGCCCTGACTGTGTCACTAACCAAGTATTTATTCATTCAATAAACATTTATTGAGAGTCTCCTCAGTGCCAGGCTCGCAGCCCAACACTAGAGCATGAGGGAATATAAAGATAACAATACAGATAAAAATATATGATCCCTGCGCTCAGAGAGTTCACAAGCTGCCAGGCCATGGGCTCTTACGTCCAATGTCCGTTACGGGGTTTGTTCAGTACAATCCGGGCCTGGCTAAAGGAAGGGGAGAGAAACGTGGGACAAAATTTTAGGAGACTTTCCCTCTCAGGAGTATGTAGATGCAGATGGGTACCTGAGAGGGAGGGCCTCGGCGAATGGTGAGTTCTAGGGCTCCTGGTTTCACCCTCCCCCTGGCCTGCCAGTCCCCTAGCCTGGCCGCCCGACGCTCCACATGGCCTCCTCGTCTCCTCCGCTGCCCTTCCTCCAACTCACTGACATGGTCGCCCTCAACTCAGCTCCTTTCACTTTCCTGAAAATGTCTGCCCTCAGGGTCTGTTTTTTATGCCTAGAGCTATGCAACTCTCCCTCTAAGCCATCCTGGTCGTGTTCAAACCCCGCAGAAAGTCTGCCCCAGACCTAAGCACCTGATCCATTTTTGTCCACGTACGTGCACTCCTGCTATGACCTTTTGACTGGCCCATTAGTATTCAAAGTATTATATAGGAACCCACCTCTCCACCCCCCCCCCCCCCGCCCCGGGTTGTGAGTCTTTGTGGAATGTCACTCCAAACCTGCGGCACCCAGCACAGTGTTTACACAGGGTGGGTGTCCTAGTCCCTGCGGGCCGCTAGAACACACACACACACACAGACTGGGGGGCTTAACAACAGACATGTATTTCTCACAGTTCTGGAGGCTGGAAGTCCCAGGTCAAGGCGCTCGGGGCTGCAGGGTCCGGTGAGGGCCTGCCTCCTGATTTGCAGATGGCTGTCTTCTGGCTGGGTGCTCCCACGGCAGAAGGCAGAGAGGAAGGGTGCTATGGCCTGTCTCTTCTTGTAAAGGCACTGACCTTGTTCCCGAGGGCCCTGCTCTCAGGACTTCATTACCCCCCAAAGGCATTTAGCCATAGGGTTTCAACATAGGAATTCTGGGGGGAACACACACACTCGGTCCATCGAGTGGGATTTTAGCAAATGATTCCCCCATTTACCTGAATCTTTATAGCCTTCAGCACATTTTTTTAGTGTTTCTTTTATTTTAACAAAAGCAAACATTGGTTGGAGACATTCACGATACTCAAATTTAACTATACAGAAGCAAAATAGGAATCACAATGAGTTAGTTTGCTTTAAAAAAGGGGGGGGGCATTTTTTGATATTTCCCAGCAGCTAATTAAGCGCAGTAGTAGCTTAAGTAAATGGACATTTCATTTAGCGCTAATTTTGTTTGTGTATGGGGGGGGGGGCAGGAGGTTGTGGTTAAATTGTAATGACAATAGGCTTTCTCTTCCCAGCAGACAAGATAGTCACTGGGTAAAGAACTACACAGCCTCTCCTCAGGCAATGGTGCTTCTGAATGGCTTCTGACACTGTGGACCCTGTTCAAGTCAGGCAACTTTCTTTTTTTTTTTCTTAATATTTTATTTATTTGACAGAGATCACAAGTAGACAGAGAGGCAGGCAGAGAGAGAGGAGGAAGCAGGCTCCCCACGGAGCAGAGAGCCCGATGCGATGCGGGGCTCGATCCCAGGACGCTGGGATCATGACCTGAGCTGAAGGCAGAGGCTTTAACCCACTTAGCCACCCAGGCGCCCCAAATCAGGCAACTCTTAATGACAGCCAAGAGTCTCCCAGAGGAGTCAGTGGCCTGGAACACTTAGCATAATTTTACTGGTGGCATTTGCTTTATACAAGGCCATGGAAGAGATTATCTACCAAAACTGTCCCAGTATCAACCCCACCCTGAGCATTTGTGAAATCCATCTTGGAACTGATTTAATGGCCAAAGCTTGAATTTGTCCAATCATTGGAACTAGGGAGTAACCATTCCCTCTTCTTACTGTTTGCCTGAAAGGACCTGTTGTATGAGACTTGTCTTCATGGTGTGATTTCACAAAGCAGCTTGGAGTTATAGCAACTCCAGTAAAACATTTCAAGTAAATTCAAAATACTGAATGAACCCTTATCTTTCTTGGAAGATCTTAGCAAAGCCCTTTGTGATATGTTTTTTCTACTTCCTCCCTGCACATGCAGGCGTCAACTCCCTCCACCTCCGATGTGTAAAAACTAGAATGAGCTCCACGTGCTAAATGTGGAATGCAGCAGGATTTTCTGGTCCGTGGTGACTTTACTGCAATCCAAGCAGACACTCTCAACCAGGAACGTTTCAGACTTGGAAGCCCTGGCATACATTCACTGAAGAGATGTGACTTGAAATGCTGTAGCTGGAGGGTAAATGAAGAGAAACTCACATTACTCAGTGTCTGGGCTTCTGGACAGCTTGCTGGGCAAACACTGAAATTCTGTCAGATCAATGAGATTTTTTAAAATTCGCTAATGGGGGGAGTTGATTGTGTTAAAGGAAATATAAATGAAGAATCATTGATTTTATCTGCCTTCCAAGTTTTGACTTTAGGGCTTTCTAAAAGTATAGAGGTTCCTTGAAAAATTAAAAAGAGAACCACTACATGATCCAACAATTGCACATCTTGGTATTTATCTGAAGGAAGAAGGAAGGAAGAAGGAAACTTTGCCACTTGCAACAATGTGGATGGACCTCAGGGCCATATTGCTGAGTAAAAGAAATCAGAGAGAGGAATGGATGAGGTAGTAAAAAAAAAAAAGGAGTATTTTATGACTCATGAAAATTATAAGAAACTTAAATTTCAGTGTCCACTAGTAAAGTTGGATTGGAACACCAAATAATCAAGCAAGCAAGCCAGCCAATCAGCCAGTTAGTTCTTTGAGCCTCAGATTTCCTAAATACAGATCTGAGCCATAGAGAAGGTGATGAGGGGAATCTATACAGATGTCCCTCATTTGAACTGGTAATGACGGAAGGAAGACTAGCTTGCCCTCTGTCTTGGACGTTGTCTCTGCCGACACATTCCATTATTCTTGGCCTCAGTGGGTTCACAACCCAAAGTTAGGGTTATCACAAAATTACTAGATTGAGAGTAACTGCCAGGTACAGGTCAACTGCCACCAAGTAACCCATCCCAATTGTTGCTCATTTGTTCTTGGAGATCTCCTACAAAGGTTTGCAAAAGAATTCCAGAATCACCTCTCGATTCACCTTGAGCACGTGTTTCTTTATAATATTGTCACTTCATTGGTTTGGGTTGAATAAACAATTTTGAGGAACAGTTTTTGAGTGCATATCTTGGACATAATGTGATTTACACACAAATGTATAACATATAGATAAAAGATGAAGCTTCTGCTTTTGAGAAGTTTATAGCTTCAAAAATCAAAATGAATTTCTCTGACTTCATTCTCTATGTACTTCACATTATCCCGCAGTGTGACTCTAATCCTCCAGAACCTTCCAGAACTTTTCAACATCAAGTTCAGCATCCTCATACTGATGACCAAAACTTTCCAGGCTCTGCCCCATTTTATCTCTCCAACCTCATCTCCATGGTCCGTTTTCTGTACACATTCCATCTCCCCCCAGACCCAATCCTACTCTGGGCAGCCCAGGGTTCTCCCCATCACTCTAATGGCATTTGTTTGGTTCAGCCTCCCTGTCATTGTTCATTCATTAAAGATCATCATCACAATGGCAGCAGTCAACAAGGCTTTACGTTCAAGAGATGGTTCTGGAGAATGAAAGGCTATTTTAAAGATTTCCTGTGCTGTCCTGAGCTAATTAGCTTCTGTCTCTTCACTTTAGATATATTCCTTTTTATCTAGACAGTATATTTTTGTGTGTAGTAAAACTTAATTGATGCTCATAATTTGGAACTTATGGAGACAAGGGTGAATCTGAAGTTTGACCTTTACTATTGACAAATAGCACCAATCAATATACAAGCAGACTGAGTGGGGGGAGGTTTAAATATCTTAAAACTCAAATATTTTTTGAACACCTTCAAGTATGTCTGGGATACCTTTTACCAAAAAATAACTGGTGTACTATCAAGAAACAAATCTTACCTATTTATCAAAGCAAGATTCATAAGGTAATCTTCTAAGACTTCTATTACCTTCACTGAGGCATTCCATACATATTTCTAAGTAATCAAAATCCATTTCCTTTACGTATCTTTTAACTGAACTTTTCCCTCTCATTCAGATCCCCTTTAATTTAGTGCAAAATAAATAAAATTTTATTCATTTGGAAATCATTAAAATAATTCTCTATGCCTAATTCCTGGCTCTAAAATTTTCTGTGTGACCTTGGGCCAGTTATTTTAGCAGCTGTAAAGATCAGGCCTATCATCCACAAAATAGAGAAGATAAGACCTCTTGCGAGATTTGCGAGGAGTACATGTGAAGACATGTGGTGTAGAGCCAGGCCAGTGGCAAAACACAGTAAACATCAGTTCCTTTTTCTGTGAGTTGTTTGTCATTTCACTGTACATTTCAGTGATTCTTAAAGGATGACCTGTGTGTATTTTTTTCATTGATCTGGGGGCACTATATTTTTATTCTGGGCACAAGTGAATTACTTTTGTAAGCCCCAAATTCCCTGACTAGCATTTCAGTAAAATTCCATAAATGCTCTTTTTCAGGGATAAATTATTCCTTTTACTGGGGACACCTAGGTGGCTCAGTCAGTTAAGGGTCAGATTCTTGATCTCAGGTCTTGAGTTCAAGCCCTGCAATGGGCTCCCTATTCCTTTTACTAGGACTGCCTCATAATCTTTAATCTGGCTTAACCCCCACCTACTGTACAAAATAGACCCCAAAGTCTCCAAATGATAGTCAAAAAAGATCTTATGAAAACAGAAGGTGCAAATGGCCTTAGCAAACACGACCTTCAGATCCTCATCTGTCCAAACCCTTCCATCAAGGTCAATCGGGCTGGTCTGCACAGTGTCCTTGCCCCAGGCTGAGATGACCTCACAGATTCCTGTCCCCAGTGCTCTTTTTTAGGTCTTGGGTACCGAGTGAGTGCTTACCTTTTCTGGCTATAATGACTCCCCAGCCCACCAGCACTGCCAGCAGAGGCTTTGCTCTTCCTGGAAGCCACATCCTTACTGTCCCTCTGTGGGCAGAGCCCCCACTGTCCAGAGCCATCGCAGTTCTCGATGCTCAAGATGAGCCACAGAGGGTCCCGTGCCATGCCCAGGAGACTAGAGCTTGCCAGATCTGGGCCCAGCACCATCGGTTCTTCCATCTCCCTGCCTGCATGTGGTAAATCCTCCTGCAGGAGCCCGAGTCCTCCGCCTGCCACAGACAAGCAGGCCCAGTGGTGGCAGAGGCATCGAGTGTTAAGAATGCAGTGACCACTACGACATAGTTTCTGACCTGACTGCACCTGGCAAAGGGCATGGCATCGTGATGATCCATAGTCATGTGAGCAACCTGGGGGTTGGGCAAGACTCTCAGGGCCCCCCACCCCTTCCTTCCCCCTCCAAAAGAGGTACACACCTGTGCCCACCAGAAGAGACCAGGGCTCTAAGGCTTCACAGCTTCTGCCACAGCCTGTGTGAGCGCTGGCTGGAGCAGGGGCTTATCACATCCCCACTCTGCCTTTGAAGGTCATATCACCATAAGCCCTGAAGCTTAGGTCAGCTAGCTCTAGACTGTTCCATTCCTGAACTCTCTGGCCCCCTGGCACACAGGCAAGGGGTGAATGCTTTCACAGTAAACAATCAACACTCTGAAAGTCATCTTTTCCTAGGTCCTAAACCAGATCCACCTTACATACGGGTGTATCTCAGCCTCGTCCCCAATCAAACCCTTGGCTGAGGGCTGGTTCTCCTTCCTCCACTCTGCCTTGACTGCCCCAGACCCCCAGAGTCCCAGGGACCTCTGTACTTGCCTTTCATGTGAGCTCACTCCCACCCTGAGTCAGGAAAAGAACATCCCAGTCAACAGGCAGCTGGGGCAGAACTGTCCAAGGAAGCACAGCTTGCCCTTTCCTCCGTCCCTTACAATCCCCCCCTAGGGGCTCGTCACTGTGGATGTTGCCTGGTTTGCTCTGTGGAGAGTTCGGGCCTTCAAGGGAGGAGAGCAGAGAAGAGGAGCAGGGGTGGCTTCTGTGGCATGGAAAGCCCGAGCCTGCTACCAGGAAAGAATCTGCAGAGGCTCCATCTGGGTCCCCTTGGTTCCAAATCCAAACATCGCAGCAGGCCGGTGTCTGTCTCTCAGGGCAACCCCGAGTTCTAGAACCTCCGTGTGGGCCACTCATGGATGCGGCAATACACAAATATTCTAGATGAAACAGAGTCGCTGAAACTCCCTTAAGGAGCTCTTCTTCAGAACCTGAAGAGAATAGTTTTGATCACTGGAGAATTTTCTTCTAATTAAAAAATTCAGCAACTGGCAAGGAGTTTTTAAGCTTCAGTTGTCTGGTTTTGGGCATGAAGAAAAATGGTTAAAAACTTGTCCTTGGAGGGGGCGCCTGGGTGATTCAGTCGTTTAGCTTCTCCCTTCGGCTCAGGTCATGATCCCAGGGTCCTGGGATTGGGCCCCGGATCGGGCTCCCTGCTCGGCGGGGAGCCTGCTTCTCCCTCTCCCTCTGCAGCTCCCCCTGCTTGTGTTCCTTCTCTTGCTGTGTCTTTCTCGGTCAAATAAATAAATAAAATCTTAAAAAAAAAAAACAAAAAAACTTGTCCTTGGAATTTGGTCTGGGGTCAAATCCCAGCTTTGCCATTTAACATGCCGTAACTCTTGGATCCTCAGTTTCCCTGTCTATAAAATAGGGACATGACCACAGCCTGCCTCGCTGGGCTGTGATGAGGACTGATTGAGAGGACCTATGCTAAGCGCTGACTATAGCAGCGGGCACTTAGGAAATAATACATGTTAACTATTGCTGTTACTATTAGTAGCACGTGCGAGACTTCATGGAGGAATGCGACAAGGTAATTAAGACTGAGACAAATGATACAGAGTATATAGAGCTGGGTCCTAACTTCAGATATTCCCGCGTATTCTACTTGTTTGCTTGTCCACATGACAATGCATTAGAGCCATAGAACATTCATGATGGAAAGAACATGCGATTCATACTCCTTTCTTATTCCTGAGAAATATGAGCAAATTACTTAACCTCGTTGAGCCTCCATCCACTCAACTATGGAACGGAGTAATACTAATTAACTCTAAGAGGCCTCATCTCGTCCCCAACTCTCCGGGGCTGGCAGCCCCTCCCTTGGGCACCAACAATTCTCTTACCCTGTGGGAGTCCTTATCACCTTGTACCACGTTGTCTCCTCCACAGGAGTATAGAATGAGTCTATTTTGTTTGTTTTCAATCTCTGGTATTTCCTGTACCCCTTGGACACAATTGGTCTTCAGTAAAGGCTTGTTAGATGATGGAATGAAAGAATAACTGAAAATGGCAGAAACAGAGCTGGTGGGAAAAATGAAATTCTTCCACTGCTCATGTTCCAGGGGGCAACCTTAGCCATTGTACTGTGAGCTATCTGTTGTATGCTGAGGTTTTTCTCACTGTAGTAGATGTAATTTGGTTTCTGTTTACCCAAGTCTTTGTAGTAAGTGGTATTTTGAGGTGGTCCACCAGATCCCTAGGTCTTCTGGGTTCTGTGTTGTCTAACCTCGCTTCTAAACATCCTTCTGAACGGAAATCGTTTCTTAAATTATTATACAGATAATACATGTGTGCGGGGGCGCACTGATCGGGTGGAGGCGGGGGCTGCAGGCAGTGGAAGAACTTACCCAAGGCAGAACAGAAAAGATCCAGGTTTACTGCATACACCACAAGGGAGCAGCAGGTAGGACAACTAAGGAGTGACTGTCTGTGATAGGGAAGGGGTGAGGGGCCACAGCTATAGGGTGGAGTGATGGAAATACAGGAACTTATGGAATTTTCCCTTCTGTGGTAACTTTGCCTAGTTTAAGTAGCCCATTGGTTAGTTAGGGCCTCTGGCTAGTTCAAGGTAGGTCACTTAATGAGCCTATTTGTGTTAAGCTGGGCGGTCGCTGGGGGCTCTTGTGCCTTGCTCAAGTTTCCATAGGTTAAGCCTGTTGCCTAAAAGCAGCCTCTACAACACAGTCTCCAAAAAAATCACACGTCCGAATGAGCTTGACCTCATAATAAACCTAAAACACTCCAAATCAGTAATTCTTGTTAACATTTTGGAGGTAATCTTCTGATTTTTTTTTTTAAACAGCTTTCTTGAGATATAATAAACATACGGTATTAGCTTGCTAGGGCAGTATATTAGGGTTCTCCACAGAGAAACAGAAACAACAGGTGTGTGTGTGTGTGTGTGTGTGTGTGTGTGTGTGTGTGTGTGAGTGTGTGTGTGTGTAGAAAGGGAGAGAGATTGATTATTGATTAATTTTCAGGAATTGGCTTACATGACTGTGGAGGAGCAAGTCTGAAATCTGCAGAGTTGACAAGCAGGCTGGAAACCCGGGGAGGAATTGCAACCCAAAGACAGTCTACTGGCAGAACTCCTTCTCCCACAGGGGACGTCAGTCTTTGCTCTCCGCAGGTCTTCGCTGGACCAGGCCCACCCACATTAGGGAGGTTACTCAAAGTCTGATGACTCAAACGTTAATTCATCCCAAAAACACCTTCCCAGAAATGTTCAAGATAATGTTTGACCAAATACAAGGGCATTGTGGTTCAGCCAAAGTGGACACATAAAAGGAACCAGTGCAGGCTGCCATACATAACAAGGTACCACAGAGTGGATAGCTTTTTTTTTTTTTTTTAAGTGCCAAAATAAGAATATCCCCAAGAATGTTCCTGTCTGTCAATAAATCTCACGGCTAAACCAACTGGATGATTGTGCTGCTAGATATGTGCTTCTTCTATTCTAGTTCATCAGCATGTTACCTGATATTCTGACATAATGTTAATCACCCCTGAGAAATAGATGCAGAACGCCCTTCTCAGAGAGCGAAGTTATCCAAGCCAGAAGTTTTCGCTTTTCACCCACATACCTAAGGTTTAGCTCCTAACACGAATGCCAGCAAATAATTACGATATCAGTTGCTCCGAAATGCCTCCACAATATCCCCTCAACTTGTTTTATTTACGTTATTTAGAAAAGACAACGGGAAATGTCAAGACAAAGTATATGACGGGTATACCGTTCTTGGGTTGAAAAAACAAAACACAAGGAGAGGGGGATTTCCCTTCCAGTTATGTGAGTCCCTAAGTTGCTGGTTACTTTTGACGTTTAGTTACTCTTACTTTCACTTTCACTAAAGTGACTTCAAGCAAAGTGGTCAGTGGCTACCTTCAGACTTCCAGCCCTATAAATTTCAAGCATTATCACCGTGCGGTTTGAAGACGCCCGCTCAGTATACGACTGTTCTACAAAATAAACAAATGAAACAAATTAGTAAAGTTAATTCTGGGGTGGTAGGGTTTCCCATAAAAGAAAGCATTATAGGAGACAAAAGTTACAAGATATGGAAAACGCTGTTCACAGCTCCGTGTGGGGTAAATGTTGATAAAAGTGAAAGTGAGTGCCTTTCAACCAAGCTAATATCTTTTTTGTGGAACCTAGTTTACTAGACTTAAGGCCCTCAAAAAAATTAGGAATAATATATTCTGCATTGCCATAAATGCAACTATGCTTTGTTAGTCCTTCTTTAACTATATTAGAGCATTTAAGACGCATCAAAGGGTTATAGAATGAAGGCTGAATGAAGCCCAATTATCAGAGTCAAATATCTGCCAGTGAGAAAGAACTATCATCACACTCTGGTTTTGCTTTGCAGTGTGAAGATTTTCCAGGCCTAAAATCTGGAAACAGGCCCAACATCTCTTCAGTCAAAAGTCAGAGCACGGTCAAAGTTGTTGTTCCAATACATGCGGCTTCTGGCTTGACAAGGCGGTGCACACCCAAATTCCCAGCTCTTACATCCAAGAATAGAACTAGAGATGCAAGCCACCCTCATTCTGGAAAGACATGGATGCTGCAAATTTCCCTGCCTCCACCCAGGCTCTATGCCTCTCCCGCCAGCCAAAACAAATGCATACCTTGTCGACTCCCGACCGAGGCAGTCAAAAAGAACAATGCAGAAATTTACAACAGATCATTTTGCTTCTCTATGATGCCATTGTCTATAATTAATAAAATAAAAAAAGAAGCTACCATTAAGAGCTGGTATCGGCTTTCAGAAGAATTCACTGACATATAGGATCCTGAAAGTACAGACAGATTCACACCAAGAAGAAGCAAGCTGTACCAGGACCCAAATGGGTGCAGCAAGGTGGAGGCTTGCTTCCCAACTCCTCTGTCTTGTCTAATGCTATCACCAGTTCTCAATCACTTAAAATTCCAAAACTTGGGGGATCTTTGACTCACTGTTCTTATCTCCCTTACTGCCAAAGTCATCAATTTATAGGCACCGTTTCCTTGAAAATTCTCACGTCCTCCCTTCTGCCCTCAGCCAGGGCAGGTGCTCGGTAATCACATGCTGATTATGACAACCCCTACCCTTGGGTCCTCTCTGTCCCATCGGCTTCGTACACCACAGACAGGCGTCCCTGAAATGCCATCTTCACTGAGTCATTCCTCAGGGCAAACACAAAGAATGGCAGCCCTCTGGCATCCCCAACATCATCTATAACCCACCGCTGAGATTTCTCCGTTAGCCTTCCACTTTCTAGATGACAAGGCTGGTCTTACTGATCCCCATGGTGAACTGGCACAGTGTGCAACACAGAGGAGGCAGGAAGTGAATTCCAGCCAAATGAACCAACAAACTTTGAAGCCCATGGAGCCGGTTATATCACCCATTTCAAAATAATTATTAGGGCAGAGTAGTTAATGAGTGGTATGAATGTTTTGCTTTTGTACAGGTGAGAAGGCACGGGAAGGACATTTTGACAGGTCAATGCTTTGCCTCATCTTGTAAGCTCTTGAGATCTTTCTTGAGTGAGAACAATAGAGCACAATTATTTCATGAGTATGTATAAATAGCAGCATAGACTCAAAGGAATCAATGTCAAAATGTCTTAAAGTTTACTGTACATAATCTGCGGTTATTATAAACACCCCGTCTGATAAGAGCCCATGGACCTTATTTTTTTTTTATCATGAGCACTTACGCAGAGATCAGAAACACTATAAATAGGGCTACTTGAAAACATAAAAATACCAGGATAGGTGACTTTGGGTGAGCCACTGGATGTTTTTGAGCTGCAGATTCCTTGTGTGTAAAATGAGGAGGTTGTGCAAAGCAGATGATTTCCATGTTCCCTTCAATTCTTATTTTATTTTACATACAAAATAAACAAGCAAACAACAATGATAACAAAAACCTCTCTGGTCCTTAAAGCAGCAAGTTTATTACTTTGAGCATTTAGTCTTAAGATTTCATGGGCCAGTAAAATGCCCTTGTCTCCTGTGATTTTCTGTGGACTCTTCATAAGGTGAAGAGCCTTTTATTTTGACAAGGAAGAAGTTTTTTTATTTTTAATACCTCCATCCTACCAACTATTACCATCATGTCATTTTAACAAGCCATTTTAAGACCAGCAATTTAATCTCTGGATAAAAGGTAATCCTTGTGCTTCACACCAAATTCATTGCAGCCTCCTTATTTTTCTCATTCCACCACAGACTGGTGACAGCCTTGACACAGACTGATATGCGTTGTCATCCAGACTTATCATTTTGATTCCTCTGTGTGACCTAGTTTGTAATAAATCCAACTTCCCCAACTGCAACATAGGAATATGAGTAAATCCACGATTTTATCATCCACAAGGATGATAAAATCTAAGATTTCAGCATTGGAAGGTATATTAAACAGAAGTAAGGGTAATTGGGTCCATCCATCCATCAGAAAGATATTTACGTCCTTTCTATGACATCACTATAGACAGTTATCCAAACTGACCGCTGACAACTGGGCAGTTCTCTCTGTGCTATGCTTTAAAATGCTTATTTACCAACAGCTTCCCTTTTACAAGTCCGTTATCGGTGATTTACCCATTCTGAAATGAGACTGAGAAACATGAAAGTGGTTAAGTGTATACGTTTGATGTAATACAGATAAAATGCCCCATTTTTGCACATTTAAATTGCCTGTTTTTTTAAGGCTCAACGCAATGTCCTCTCCTCCAGGAAGTCTTCCCCATCTCTCCTGCCAGAAACAATCTTTTGAACTTCCTCCATGGTGTTTGACCATGTCTTATGGTACTACTTTCCAGTTTCTTCTACCTTTGTGTTATGGTAAAATATGTGAAAATCTTATTTCTTCTATTTGATTGCAAAGTCCTTGGTGTCTAGAACTATGTCTTTGAATGTTCATGTAAGGCCAAACACATTTAACAGAGTATCCTGCAGGAATCAGATTCTCTGTATATTGAGGGAAGAATGAAGCAAAGGAAGAAGGAAAAAAAGTCTATGATATATAGGAGAAGCCTTCCCACCTGGAAAAGACCTTTAAGGGAATGTCCAAGACAAAGGGAGACTGAAAATAAAAGTGATCTGAATTAAAAGCCAACCCATCAATGAAAGGGATTACGCCTAAACAAAGGGGCAGAGGTTGGGGTGAGGGGCTGTCTGGGAACGTGTTATCGTTATGGGGGATACTTTATAGCCTGACTTTCCTTCTGCCCTAACCTGTTGCTCTCAAGTCCACTTGCTGAATGAGTACTTGCTGCCTTTAAGGGGGTGAGAGGTAGTGAGATGCTATAACCACAGGCAGGCTTAAACTCCAACAAGACAGATTAATTCCATCCCTAGAATGTAAGCGTCATTTCTCTGAGAGCAATCAACTGACAGAAGCAGAAACTTTTCTCCACTGCAAATGCACAGATTTGTTCCTACAACGAAATCACTGGAACATCTTGTTTAGCCAAATTCCTTTTTCATCTAGGAAACCTAAGCCAGGCTGTTCCTCCCCAACCCAGGACACTGTCTTGTCAAAATCAACTTAGCCTGAGTCAGCAGGGGCGGTAGGCAAACCCTCTGTTTCTGATTGGGTTAGAAGTCACGTCGCTCACACAGTGCCCCTCCGGCCACCCCTCCCAACCCAGAGTTTATTTTCCTTCATCCCTAGCTTGGTTTCAACCACTGAGCCCATTAGTCCAGATCTGGCTCCCCGTGACTAGACTGCCCTCATAGAGCCAGCACCTCAAACCCAAGTTGTCCATAATGGAACCCTTCACCTCCTCACAAACCAGGTATGCTTTTCTTCCTGGTTTCTCAGTCTTTGCTAAACATACCTATTTCCCAGGTCAGGAAGTCTCAGATCTTTCTCCTACCCAGCCTCCAAGGCTCGCTCTTTCCTGGGCTTACTCAGAGACTGCAACCTCCTCCCATCTTTGCTGCATACTCCAGGGATAAAGGCAGGGTTCCCCTCCTCATCCCAGGCTTGTCGCCAAAGCCAAAATTAAGTCAAAGAAAAGTGAATGACTTTTCCTAGGAAGAGTTTTATAGCTACTCCTATGGCACAGGAAGGGGTTCATTGTAAGAAAACACATAGTTTACAGAATTCAAAAGGTCATAGTCTAAAGGGGCTTCCAGTCTCTGTTTCCAAAAGTAAAGCTCCCCAGACCTCACCATTCCTCTTTCTTCTGGCCTGACGTTCAGCCCAGAGTGTGCAAGGCTCACAGAATAGAAGAGCTGCCCTCTCTCAAGCAGGTGGTTTGTATTTCTAAGACTCTCCTCTTTCTGGGACTCTGCTTGACCAGAAAAGATCACTTTACATTTTCTTAACACCTTTTTTTTTTTTTAAACCAACCAGTCTTAAAACTTTAGAATAACTCTTCCCTCTTCCTCTCAAAATTGTAATGCTCTATTCTCTACCCCTTTCTTTCTGTTCCCATCCCATTGTCCTGGGTTTGGCCCTCTTCATGGTTTAACTAGTCCAGGCTCTTGCTCTACCCTCTTAACGGGTCACCTGATTTCTGATACCACTCTAGAATGATACTTCTAAAGCACACTTTGGCCATGTCACTACTCTTACTCCCTCCCCCAAATTACCTATGACTCACAAAGCAGAGACAAAATTACTTAGCATCGTAGTCAAACTTCCACATTTGCTCCCAACCTGCCAGTCTACTCTTACATTCTCATACTCTAAATTCCTGCCAATGGAACAAGCGCTGAGATTTTAAACGCACCTCTGTGTGGAATGCACTTCTACCTAGTAAAACCCTAGCAACCATCCACACAAAAACCTGCACACGGATGTTGACAGCAGCTTTATTCATAATTGCCCAAACCCGGAAGCAACCAAGATGTTCTTCAGTAGGTGACTGGGTAGAGCAGCTGGTACCTGCAGACAATGGAACACTATCCAGCACTAAAAAGAAATGAGCGATCAAGCCATGAAAGGCATGAAAGAAACTTAAACTCATGTCACTCAGTGAAAGAAGCCAATCTGAAAAGGCTACTCGCTGTATGATTCCAACTATATGGCAACCTGGAAAAGGCAAAACTTTGGAAACCATAAAAAGATCAGTGGTTGCCAAGATGGGGTGGGGCGGGATGAGCGGATGAACAGGCAAGAGCACAGAGAATTTTTAGAGCAGCAAAAGTACTCTGTATGGTACTATGATGGGGGATGCACGTTACTTATTGTCTGAGTCCACAGGAAGTCCACACCAAGCATGAACCCTAGTGTAAACTATGGACCTCAGGTGCTGGTCATGTGTCGATACAGATGTAGGCTCACTGATCATAACAAGTGTGCACGTGTTATTTATAATGGTGGAGACTGTGCCGGTGAAGGGATTAGCTTATATGGGAACTCTTTGTACCTTCCTCTCAATTTTGCTGTGAACCTAAAACTGCTCTTTTTTTTTTTTTTTAAAGATTTTATTATTTGAGAGAGAGCAAGAGAGTGAGAGAGCATAAGTGGGAAGAGGGAGAAGCAGTTTCCCTGCCAAGCAGGGAGCCAGATGTGGGGCTCGATCTTAGGACCCATGACCTGAGCTGAAGGCAGATGCTTAACCAACAGACCCACCCAAAAATTGCTCTAAAAAAAATAGTCCATTAAAAACAAACAAAAACCTTTAGCTATCTTTGAAGGCTCAGATAAAAAGAAGCCTGCTACACAAACCTTCTTAACTTTTCCCTGTCTGGAATGCTCTCCCTGAACTCCGTGGGCCCACGGCACTCCCACACACCTCCTCCCAGCACTTGTCACCTTGCACTTAGTGTTACAGTAATTGGTGTACGCATTCTATCTCCTCTGTCAAATACAAACTGCATAAGGTCAAGGGAAGTGTATTGATTTTTATATCCCTTTCAATGCCTCACACATTTCCTCATAAAATTTACTTAACAACTTTTGTTAATAGGTAGGTAGCTTCAATTTCAACCTACCACCTTTTTGAATTTATGTATATTTTATCAGGAAATTATGTTAATCATTTCTTATGTAATCATACTCTCAGTCCAGAGGTTAGTCTGGATGTTAGGGGATGGACTTTAATTACAAATCCAAGCGAGTTCTAGTCCAGATAACTGTGTCACGCCTACTTAACCCTCTACATAAGAACCAACTCCTTGGTATTCCTCGTGTGTCCTGGGAGGGAAGGAGACCAGATGGGTGAGGAACACAGTCAAGGTCCCCAGTAAATGAGGGCAGAGATTAGATATAGAACACTGCAAGGCTGGGGGAAAGGTTTGGGTGGGTCCCTGGGGTAGGGTTCTCCAAGCAGCTGGTGAGTCAGCCATGAAGGTGCTGATTAATATACAGTAAGGGGGTGCCTCGGTGGCTCAGTGGGTTGAGGCTTCTGCCTTTGGCTCAGGTCATGATCCCGGGGTCCTGGGATCAGGCCCTGAGTCGGGCTCTCTGCTCGGCGGGCAGCCTGCTTCCCTTCCTCTCTCTTTTCCTGCCTCTCTGCCTACTTGTGATCTCTGCCTGTCAAATAAATGAATAAAATCTTAAAAAAAAATACACAGTAAGATTTGGCCAGCATTGTACACACAATGCCAAAGACAGCTAGCTTGTGGGCAGATGGCCAGCCTGTCATTGTGGTCAGTGGAAGGGAGAGTTCTGGCCCAGCAGTCAGGACAGCTGGGTTTTAGCTGGTCTTGCCCACTGTGGGTCCTCAGGGGACTCGTTCACTCACTTGTCCAAGTCTGACTGCACCTCCAGAGAATGGTAAGGATGTCAGACTTAGGGAACCCCAGGCTCTTTCTGGCTCTAAGGCTGTGATTTGCAGGAATTCATTCACTCAGTGAGCAGACACACTGAGTGAGTGCCTTTGTTGCATCCCTGGGAAGGGGGGAAAAAAGAGCCTGGAGCCCAAATGGGGAGGGAAAAATTACCACACCTGAACAAGAAAATTAATATCTAGGTTGAGGAATAAAATGAGGCCAACTTGTGGAGAGTCTGGGGCGTCGGGCTGTGAAATCTCACCTTGACAGAGGAAAGGGATAAGAGGGGAAGAAGAGGGCAGAGGACATCAGACTTTGGGTTTTATAGAACCTCCCTTATCTCATCGGAGCCTCACAGTGAGTCCTCTAGGAGTTGGGTGACATATAGGGACGGTGAGCAGGTTCACTGAAGTTAAATAAAATATTCCAGGACCCCCAACAATAATGTCCCAGCTACAAATCTGGATAGGGGGTAGATTCTAGGCTCCTTCTGGACTAACAGGCTCCTGAAATTCGTGCGGCATTTCACTAGCGCTGGTTTCTTACGGCACCTTCCCAGATCCCAGCAGATGAAGAACCTAAATGAGAGAATTAACGTTTGCTAGACTCTTGATTTGAAGGTGACTGCTCCCTTCCACTGCCCTGACATGGGGGCATGATATGACATCAGTGCTGTTTTTGAAAGATAAGTTAGGCAGCCATTGGTAAGAATGATGAGCACTGGAAGAGGAGGGAGACAAAAACGTGAGCAGTTGGGGGCGGGGGAGACAATTCGGAAGGGCCAGGGAAGGCCCTGTAAAGAGCAAGGATTGGGTCTTCCTTGGTGATGCATTCAATGTAGGGGGTGAAGGTAAAATCATATTCAGGTTCCATTGTTATCTACTGAGCATTTATCAGATTTCTAATTATACACTTGGGTGCTCTCACATGCCCATGTAATTTGGTCTTCAGAGCAACCAGGCAGAGCTAAGTTCTATAAGAGATGTTGAGAGAATCATTTGCGGTCTCCGGCTAATAAGTGTGGAATTTGAATCCAGCTGTCCTAACTCCTAGACCCATGTTTCCTTCATTACATGATGGATCTAGAGAGATGTGGCCTTTACAGAAGCGGCACAGTTGAGAGGAGCGGCCCATGGAGGGGAAATATGCTGGGCTTGATGTTGGACCCACAAATATGAGCCACAGTGAGACATCCATCCAGTTGGAGATGTTCTCTACTGACTTGGCTCAGTCTTGTCTTCCATCCCAACTCTTTAACGCAGCCCCTCAATAGGGCCTGTGACCCCCAGTGCGTTTGTCCCCCTGAATGGCACCAATCCTACCATCTCAGACAAATGCTCTGCCCCTCCCCAGCCCACTTTCTGCTTGTGACTCCTCAGCCTCCCCAGCTTCCAGTTCTCTTACTTCCATTACAAATGGCGTTGGCCTTTTGGAAACATCAGTCCCTTGATCTTTTTCTTTTCTTTCAACCTTTTATTAGTTGTTCCAGGTTTCTCCATCTTCCCAAATCACCCTAGACTCCATGGCTGATCATCTAAATCCTGCTCTTACCAGCACTTCTGATTCTCCTGTATTCCCTCTCTCTGTAACCTCTCTCAGACAACACCCCAACCTTGGCTCAATATTATCATCTAACCCTCATGCTTAGCTAGTTTCCAGAGAAAAATCTCTCAGCCTTGCAGAGAGTACTTACAGACCTGTGATCCCAAACTCACCTGAGCCCTCAGCACTTCCTTTCCTCCTCTCCCTGCTCAAGGTCCCTCTCTGTTGCCTCCTACGTTGTAGAGAAAACCTCCAGACCATCGCACATGCTCTCCCCATGTCCCTGCCATCTATACATGTATCAGTATGTCCCCCTCCTCCCTGCTTGTCCTCCCACAACAGAGAATCTGCCATCCCCTCTGCCCAAGACCCCAAGGCCAGGCCCCATCTTCCTCTGCTCCCTCATAGCACCATAGGTCACCTCCCCTCCTCTGCAGGCCCCTTTCTTTCAGCTTCTAAACATTCTCCACCTTTTCTTCTTTGACCTCCCGTGGCCTCACAGTCCTCTTAGCCTTTGTCCAACTTCTCTTCCCCTGCTTGTCCAAACTTCCCAGAAGAATCAGTCTCTACTTCCTCATCTCACACTTGTTTCTCAACCCACAGCCGTCGGACTTTCTCCTCCACTAACTCATAGAACCTCGTTCCTACGAATTGACATGTATAATTTTTATTTTCCTGGAGCTCTCTGCTCTACTTTTTTTTATTGCAGTAAAATGCATGTCACATAAAATGTACAGTCTTGACCATTTTTAAGTGTCAGTTTAAGAAGGTTAAGTACATTCACACTGTTACGTAACCGCCTCACAAAACTAACTCTGTACCACATTCTCCCCACCCCTGGCAACCACCTTCTTCTTTCTGGTTTCTATGAACTCGACTGCTCTACGTACCTTTTTGTCTTTTTGTGACTGGATTATTTCACTCAGCAAAATGTCCTTAAGATTCATCCATCCTGTCACGTGTCAGAATGTCCTTCCTCGCTAAAGCTGAATCATATCCTGCCGTATGGATGGGCTGCATTCTGCGTTTCCACTCGTCTGTTAATGGACACTTGTGTGCTATGAACACACAGGTACAAATCCCTCCTTGGGACCCTGTTTTCAATTCTTTCAGATGCATACCCAGAAACAGTATTGCTGGATCATATCATCTCCTTCATTTTTTTAGAGTTTATCGTTTCCTCCTTCCTGAGGCTCTCTGCCACACTGTTTCCATGAGATACTGTCCTCATTCTCACTCCCAGTTCCTTCTGTCGCCTTCCTCCTCCCACCTTCTCCATTTCCTTCCAAGGTCTCCCTCTGCCTGCCCTAGTGGTCTGTGTCCATCAGCATCCAATTAGAAAAACAGAAACCACCTTCCAAAGAGAGGGTGTTAGGTGGGCTGTTGGCTCCACAGATGTTGGGAGGCTGAGAGAGTAAGAAGGGGAAGGTTGAGGGAGCCCAAATCAGTAACTGCGCGGTCAGTCACCGCCGCTCCTCCCACTGGGCTGGGCAACAAAGGAAGAGGTGAGGATGACCCTCACCACCGACGCAGGTGACGAGAGGATCTCAGGAAGCCCTGCTCTGCTGCATGGTCCTTGGACCCTCACACGTGGCGCTCAGCCTGCGAATGCTGGGAGTCAGTGAAGAAGCCTGAGACTGGCACTGTGGCCACCTTCTGTGACTTGAGTGACAATGACAACAATTAGAAGCAGGAAGTCAGGGGCGCCTGGGTGGCTCAGTGGGTTAAGCCTCTGCCTTTGGCTCAGGTCATGATCCCAGGGTCCTGGGATCGAGTCCCGCATCGGGTTCTCCGCTCTGCAGGGAGCCTGCTTCCTCCTCTCTCTCTCTCTCTGCCTGCCTCTCTGCCTACTTGTGACCTCTGTCTGTCAGATAAATAAACAAAATCTTAAAAAAAAAAAAAAAAAAAGAAGAAGCAGGAAGAGAGTCCATTCTGTCCTCCTCATATTGTCCTGTTTTCCTTAATGGTTCTGTGGGCAGAAGCCAGAGGGGATCCACCTGGCATGGGAGATTGGGGAGCAAGCCACTTGCCACTCTGGCCATGGCCTCTAAGAGCACTGTAGGGGGGTGACTGGGAGCTGAGAGACAGGGCACAAATGACCAGCCGGGGCTCCACCCTGGGTCCACTCTTCTCCCTCAGTCTACTTCCCGGGAGTGGTCTCAGTTTCCTGGGAGCGAGCTCTTACAGCTCCAACCACCACCTGTGCCCACCCAATGCCGACCTCTGACTGAGCTTCGGAAGCACTGTCCCTTCAGTTGCAGACTAGAAAGCTCCACCCTGGTAGTTCTTGAAGGAAACAGGCTACAAATGGGGCTTGTTATCTCTCCCCTCAGCCTGCTTCTACTCCTCTGTTCCCTGTCTCAGCTGGTGGCTTTGTCTCTGCCAGTGAGCTATTCCAGAAGCCTGGGGGGGGGGGGGTCCTCCTCACTTCACTGGATCCTTCACCCCCCAAATACCACTGCAGTGCCCTCCGTCCCTCTGCTCCACCTGTACCGCTGTCCCAGCTCAGGCCTTCATTCGGTTCCCCTGTCCACATCACAACCTCCTAAGTGTCCAGTCAGACTTTCTTCTTGCCTGCCTGGAACTCACACAGCTGCCTAAATGAGAGTTTTTTGTGTGAAAGCAAGTAGGCACTCTAAAAATGTTTTCTGAATGAACAGAAACTTGGGGAGGAAAGGCCAGGATCAAAGGTGAAAATTTCCAGCAGAGGACCCAGACTCGTAAGCCTTCATGATGGATTAGTTTAGTATTGAACCTCGGGGATCACCCCTCATTATGGGGCAACAGGAGGAAGAGATGGCAAATGTGAGGCCAATGATGAAGAGTATTGTGCCACAGATGCCAAAGGAAGTGTTTCAAGAAGGAGGGGAAGGTCAGCTGGGGCAAATTTTGCTCAAAGAATAAGGAAGTTGGGGATTAAAAAAAGGGTTTGGGGGAGCCTGGGTGGCTCAGTGGTTTAAGCCGCTGCCTTCGGCTCAGGTCATGATCCCAGGGTCCTAGGATCGAGTCCCACATCCGGCTCTCTGCTCGGCAGGGAGCCTGCTTCTCTCTCACTCTCTCTGCCTGCCTCTCTGCCTACTTGTGATCTCTCTGTGTCAAATAAATAAATAAAATCTTTAAAAAATAATAATAAAAAAAGGGTTTGGGGTGTCTGGGTGACCCAGTGGATAGAGCACCTGACTCTTAGTTTTGGCCCAAGTCATGATCTTGGGGTCATGGGATTGAGGCCCATGTTGGCTCCATGCTTTGTCCTGCCCTTCCCAATCCACTCTCTGTCTCTCTAAAGAAACAAATAAATAAAATCTTTTTAAAAAGGTTTAAATTCCACTAAAAAAGAGCAAGTTTTGCAGTTTTAATAAAGCTGTGGAGAAGGAAGCCAGACTGTACACAATAAGGAAGGTTTCCACAATGAGATACCACCTCACACCAGTCAGAATGGCTAAAATTAAGAAGTCAGGAAATGGCAGATGTTGGCCAGGATGCAGAGAAAGGGGAACCCTCCTACACTGCTGGTGGGAATGCAAGCTGGTGCAGCCACTCTGGAAAACAGTATGGAGGTTCCTCAAAAAGTTGAAAATAGAGCTACCCTACAACCCAGCAATTGCACTACTCGGAATTTATCCCAAAGATACAGATGTAGTGATCTGAAGGAGCAGGTGCACCCCAATGTTTATAGCAGCAATGTCCGCAATAGCCAAACTATGGAAAAAGCCTAGATGTCCATCGGCAAATGAGTGGGTAAAGAAGACGAGGCATATATGTAAAATGGAATATCACTCAGCCATCAAAAAAAAAATGAAATCTTGTCAACTGCAATGATGTGGATAGAACTAGAAAGTATTATATTAGGCAAAATAAGTAAATCAGAGAAAGACAATTATCATATGGTCTTACTCATATATGGAATTTAAGAAACAAAACAGAGGATCATAGGGGAAGGGAGGGGAAAATAAAACAAGATGAAACCAGAGAGGGAGACAAACCATAAGAGGTATTATATAAGACTGATGAATCACTAAACTCTACCTCTGAAGCTAATACTATATTATATGTTAATTGAATTTAAATTTTTTTAAAAAAAGGAAGGGACTGGTTTCATAGGAGCAAGCAAAGCTATAGACTCTTTGTTGAAATGGCTGAATACTGTGGAGACAAGTCAAGCTCCCCCATTTGGGTGGAGTAAAATGTGTACCAGAATGTTCTTTCTTATTTTCTTCTCACTTCTTCTTTCCACCCTAATAAGTACAGAATGGGCTGAATTCATGACCAGATAGTTCAATTTCCCTTTTCTCATTGTTGGTATAATGTTTTTTGAATGCTATTTTCACAGCTGGTGTGAAATAAAATTCTATCCCTTTCCAAACTTACAGAAGGATGATAGGTGCTTTTCATGTCTACTCAGAAAATGTGAATTAAATAAAAAATATGAACAAGTCATTTTTCTTCACAAAAGGAGCTAAGATACATTTCTCTATCAAGAAAAAAATTGTAAAATGCCTTAAAAAAAACCCTCATGGCAGGCTTTCAAAAATGTATTCTAGAACAATTACTACAAGAGTGAGAATGTCAGTAGTAAATTACTTTCTCAACAGGTCTAGCAGTATGTGCCTCTGGCACAAGGAGAGACATGAACAAATTCCTCTTAACGAGGAGCAGAAGATGACTAAGTGAAGTTTCCTAAATTATCAACCTGGGAGGCTGGGAAGTTTGGTCAATTTTCAAGTTGAAAGCAACCTCTGCAATGTGAACCAGGTAAATCCGAGTTTGTGTCGTAATGGTGAGTCACTGGGCCACAGGAAAGCCCAGGTGGCACTGTCCCAGGTATAGCTTAATAAATTGAAATGGAATAGAACTTACTGTATAATTTACTGTCACAAAAGACCTGTTGACAGGGAATGTCTCCGCATATCCTTGAAACTGGAGCTCTGACAAAAGAAACTGCTACAGGAAGTTATTTTCCAGTATCAGAAGCTGAACTCCTAAATTGCTAACAGGTAGAAGGAGGTTCTTAGCTGAACTTGAGTAAAAAC
Source organism: Martes martes (assembly GCF_963455335.1). NCBI lineage: Eukaryota > Metazoa > Chordata > Mammalia > Carnivora > Mustelidae > Martes > Martes martes. The sequence goes on along the minus strand of NC_137901.1, from coordinate 23,725,488 downwards.
TGTCCTGTACGGGGGGGTTCTTTTTTTTTATTTTTTAAAAGGATTTTATTTATTTATTTGACAGAAAGAGAGAGAGAGAGAGAGAACAAGCAGGGGGAGTGAGAGAGGCAGAAGCAGGCTCCGCCCTGAGCAGGGAGTCCTATGTGGGGCTTGATTCCAGGACCCTGAGATCATGACCTCAGCCGAAGGCAGGCACTTAATGAATGAGCCACCCAGGCACCCCTCCAGGGGGTTCCTAACCACAGGTGGTAGGTGAACTTGGATTGAGAAAAATATGTTGGGGCACCTCAGTGGCTCAGTCAGTTAAGCATCCGCCTTCGGCTCAAGTCATGGCCCAGGGTCCTGGGGTTGAGCCCCACATCATGTTCCCTGCTCAGCAGGGAGTCTGGTTCTCCCTCTACCCTCCCCCCCACTTGTGCTTTCTTGCTCTGTTTCTCTTTCTCAAATAACTGAAAAATAAAATTTTTAGAAATGAGAGAAAAATGTTTATTTTCACTATCTCTAACTAGAATTTAGCATTTTGTTCAATTATAGATGAAAGCAACAAACTGCTAGGATTAACAGAAACCCCAGATTTTTCATACCACCTTACAATTGTTGCAGATACTTTCAAATATCATTTATATTCATCATTATTAGTTATTAGACTAGTCTATATAGCTAGTCTATAACTAGACTAGTTATATTACTAGTCTGTAACTAGATTAGTTATATTACTAGTTATATTACTAGTTGCTAGATTTTTATCTAATGTATTATAAAGTAGTACGTGCATTATTGTATCAGAAATTTAGAATTTAAAAATATTTTGGGGGCGCCTGGGTGCCTCAGTAGGTTAAGCAACTGTTTTCAGCTCAGGTCATGATCCCAGGTTCCTGGGATCGAGCCCCAAGACGAACTCCCTGCTTAGCAGGGAGCCTGCTTCTCCCTCTGTCTCTGCCCCCAAATTGTGCTCTCTCTCTCTCATTCTCCCTCTATCTCAAATAAATACAATCTTTAAAAAATATTTTGATAATCTTATTTTATCGTAATTAGATTCTTTGGTTATTCTACATGCTTTATTTCATAAATTAAAAAAAAAAACCATTCTGAAGAGTCTCTAGGCTTCACCAGACTGTTGGTAATGTCCAGCGCATAAAAGAAGATGAAGACACTCTGATCTGGTGTTTTATGAATAAAGCTTATGGTTCATTTCTAGTTGCAGGCACAAAAATATGAACAAGAGATTATGTTTGCACCATTTGGTGCCCTTAATAAGCTGGAATCTAGATATAATTTTTCCAAAGTTGTGTTGTTTAGGACTAATCTTTTATTCTATATATATTTTTAAGATTTTATTTATTTATTTGTATGAGAGAGAGCACAAGCAGGGGGAGTGGCAGGTGGAGGGAGAAGTAGGCTCCCTGCTGAGCAGGAAGCCCAACTTGGGGGTGATCCCAAGACTCTGGGACCATGACCTGAGTGGAAGGCAGACACTCAACTGACTGAGCCACCCAGGTGTCCCTTATTCTCTATTCTTCTGTGCAATATACTTTTGGTTCAAGTGCAAAGAAGAAAAGATATTCTACTTCCCTTCGGATACCTATTAACACAAAATTCTCCAGTTAATTGCTGGAATTGGTACAGACCCCAAGATGGCCAAGTTCTAATGTGAAACATCAGCACTGAGTCAAATCTCCAGGGAGGCCCTGGGGTCCCCAGACATTCATGAGGTAACCAATGGCCATTTGAGAAACATTTCAGAAAACTAGCAGGTCCAAAGTCAAATAGTAAAGGGTGGGAAGGCATGCCTGGCAGATTTCTTCTATGGTTAGACCACACCTTGTTGACCTAAAAGATATGAAATCTTCAACTAAACAATATTAAAGCTGTTTTTAGGATCCTGATATCCCTTGCACCAAAGAATCCACCATTTACTGCTCAGTAGGAAAATATATTGGATAATCAAGCCCAATTTATTAATTCATGGCTTTCTTAAATTACTGTATCTATTGTAGCTACTCTCTCTCTCTCTCTTTTTAAATTTATTTATTTGACAGAGAGAGACACAGCGAGAGAGGGAGCACAAGCCGGGAGAATGGGAGAAGGAGAAGCAGCTTCCCACAGAGCAGGGAGCGCAATGCAGAGCTCAATCCCGGGACCCTGGGATCATGACCTGAGCCGAAGCAGATGCTTAACGACTGAGCCACCCAGGTGCCCCGTAGCTACTCTCTTGGCCACAGAAATTTTGAAAACTTTGTAGAAAAATGTCCCAGTACTACCCCTAAGAGATAGAATCTCAGAGATACATTTTTATCCCATGTAGTCTAAGAACTATGAAGTGTGCAGGGTCTATTTCTGTATGTACAGTAATGCTCAAGATACCAGGGATGCTATTTGGGTGATCAAGGCAAACATTTCTGGGATTCCCCCCCCCCCACCCCGACATCAGACAAGAGACCTTGCCTACATTCTATTTGGTACACATTTCTACCTGGTATCTAGACCATAACTACAACATATCTGGTGAATGAAGAATAAAATTGTGCTGCTCGCGGTTTAAGCATAACATATTCTCAGTACGGGAAGGAAAGAACAACTACATTTGCCTTGGCACAGGAAATTCTTGAGGATAAAGTTTCATAGGTTTCATAGGTTTCTAGAAATAAAAATTCATTCACAGCAACATGAATTCACAGAATCTAGAACTTCAGAGGTTCTTTGTGCTTCTCAAATGTTAATGTGCATGGAACTGCCTGACCGTGTTGGATTGATTCTGGTGCAGTAGGTCTGGGTGGGACCCAGATTTCATTTTTTTTTTTTTAAGATTTTTTTTTTTTTTAAATTTGACAGACGGAGATCACAGAGAAGCAGGCAGAGAGAGAAAGAAGCAGGCTCCCTGCTGAGCAGAGAGCCAGATGCGGGGCTTGATCCCAGGACCCTGGGATCATGACCCGAGCCAAAGGCAGAGGCTTTAACCCACTGAGCCACCCAGGCGTCTCCAGATTTCATTTTTCTAACAGTCTGGTGATGCCAATGTTGCTGCTCTTCCAGTCCTCTCTTAAGAGCTTATAGCTAATGATGGAGGCAGACTAGGATTTAGAATGAGTAACACCAAGCTGCCAATGGTTTTAGAAAATTTTAGAGGTGGCATTAGGAAGACTGAATCACCTTCATAAAAGAAAGAAGGTACTTCCACAATGACATGACACTAGCAAGTTTTACTCTCTCCGGATTACCTAAGTCCTAGAGGAAAATCAAGAGGTAAAATATTATCCATAAACACCAAAATGTTATTTTCTTTAAGGAGTAAAGATCCTTCTATTGTTAATAAGCCTATGATAGTAGCTTCTTTGTTCTTCACAAAAGTTTCTAGAACTTTCCTTAAGATATTTTGGTAATGGGGACGCCTGGGTGGCTCAGTTGGTTAAGCAACTGCCTTCGGCTCAGGTCATGATTCCAGCGTCCTGGGATCGAGTCCCACATCCGGCTCTCTGCTCGGCAGGGAGCCTGCTTCTCCCTCTGCCTCTGCCTGCCACTCTGTCTGCCTGTGCGCTCTCTCTCTCTCTCTCTAATAAATAAATAAAATCTTTAAAAAAAAAAAAAAGATATTTTGGTAATGAAGGAACTGCTTATTATGGTATTAATTTCTGCTTATTATGGCGCTAGTTTACTCTTTTAGCAGACAGTCTGATAAGTTACATTATTTTAATTATTTAAAAAATAGTACTGCTTTTTATTTTTTTATTTTTATTTTTTAAGATTTTATTTATTTATTTGACAGACAGAGATCATAAGTAGGCAGAGAGGCAGGCAGAGAGAGAGGGGAGAAGCAGGGTCCCTGCTGAGCAGAGAACCCAATGTGGGGTTCGATCCCAGGACCCTGAGATCATGACCTGAGCCGAAGGCAGAGGCTTTAACCCACTGAGCCACCCAGGTGCCCCAATAGTACTGCTTTTTAGCAGTAATTACTATCATTGGTACTTCATTGTATTTTAAAACATCATTGTTTTTTAATGATAGTACTTACCTATCCCAAATGCCTTTTTTTTTTTTTAAGCATCAAATGCTTGTGTCACTTCCAAACTAGGCTGACTGGAAGCTTGTTTCTGCAGTGTCTGGCATAAATGCCTTCAGATATACTGTTTATTTTCTCTTGTATTTTTAAAGAGTTTGCATTTTTAATGACCCTAATTTATTGAAAGATAATTCCCAGTGGTGCAGTCAGCATTCATTATTAATGTTTTCTGGTCTAAGGCAGATGGAGTTGTGTAAACCTAAACATGTGATTAGCACAATCTATCTGCTTTTGCTCTAGACGATGTGCCAACCTAAAACCAATGCGTCTACCACATATATTCTCTTTATAAGGAGAATGACCTTCTGTAACTCTCTGAAAACTCAATCATATGGATTTTCCTTAAGAAAACACACTTGTGCTTAGATGAGATAAAGTCGCTCTATTTTCATGGTAATTGGTCCTGATGTTTTTCCAAGCATCTTCCTTTAATTTTGAGAAAGGTGGGCAAAAGTGTGTCCATCTTGAGATAACTGGCATATATAACACTTTAAGCTGCCTATTGAAGAGCTTTATAAGGAAGTTACGTGACCAGGTGTGCCCTGGAAGTCTGTCCCTTTAAGGCTCCTCCCACTTCACAGGTGAACTGGCCAAACCGGTGACAAAGCCTGAGATGGCAGCCTCAGCTCCCAAAACCACAGGACTCACACAAACTTATCCACACCCATGTCCTTCTCTTTTTGTTTAGTGACCAAGCCCTATTCCTATTTCCTCCTTCTACTTTTCCATTAATTTGGGTCTTGGCACCTTGTTTTCCCTGATGCCGTGCCTTGTAACCTACCTTTCTTGGAAGAGCTTGTGCCTTCTTTCATTTGACAACCCTGCAAGGCCTGGTGAGCTACACTCCGGACAGCCAGCAATGGTCCCCTGCTTTTTCTGAGAGGGTCCAGGGGAGGACACCAAGGAAGAAGCCCAAAATGAGAGTATAGGATTCACAACCAAGTTCAGAGGCATTGACTTCAAAATGAAATAGCAATGCACAATGAAAATGGTTTATTTTATATGTTGGTTGGGGTAGATCTAAAATTCACGCAGTGAGGTGTGTAAAGCACCTCATTCAAGTGATGAACTTTAACCTACGTGTACACCTGTGTAGTCATCATGCAGGTTGAGATATAGAACGCTCCCTTGTTTCTTTTCAGCCAACCCCAACTCCCCCATTAAAGCTAACCTCTTGGGGCACCTAGGTGGCACAGCCATTTGAATGTCCAATTCCTGGTTTTGGCTCAGATCATGATCTCAGGGTGGTGAGACCGAGGCCTGAGACGGGCTCTAGGCTCAGTGCAGAGTTTGCCTGAGATTCTCTCTCTCTCTCCTTCTGCTTCTCCCGTTCATGCTCTCTTTTTCTCTAAAATAAACTAATCTTTTTTTTTTTTTAAAGACTTTTATTTATTTATTTGACAGACAGAGATCACAAGCAGGCAGAGAGGCACGCAGACAGAAGGAGGGGAAGTAGGCTCCCCGCTGAGCAGAGAGCCCGACGCGGGGCTTAATCCCAGGACCCTGAGATCATGACCTGAGCTGAAGGCAGAGGCTTAACCCACTGAGCCACCCAGGCGTCCCTAAAATAAACAAATCTTTAAAGCTAACCACTTTATTGACCTCCATTGTCAACAATTTCTCCTTAAAAGCTAAGTTCTTATAACTCACCCCGTTGTTTTTGTGCTCACGGCACCAAGTAAAATGTCATGACAGTCTTTGTGAATGCACAATAAATTTAGCTTGAGTATTATAACAAACAATATTTAAGTAATAAATTATCTGCTTAATTCCAACAAAACTGAAGTTAAGAACTATACATAGCCTTCCACTAATTTATTGTACCGTAAGGATTGCATTTTTGGATCATACAAATGGATGAAGCCCTTGGAGCCAGTTGGACTTGAGAACTTGGAAAATTCTGGATTTGAAAAGACATTAAAGGAGCATATACTATATGTTAAATTCTACCTGCAGTGGGGTCTAGGGCAACGTACCTCATAAAAACATTAGTCATTATTACAGAATATGTACTATACAAATAGGTAAGAACTGTGCTCGCTTCGGCAGCACATATACAAATAGGTAAGAACAGTAGCATAAATACAAATACTTACATTATATTGGGGAAATATAGACCATAAATAGCTTTGTGACAACTCTTATTTGCGAAAAAATAAATTCCGGCACCACAAAAATTATGGATAAGAGTTTGCAGAGCTGTAGGTAATACACTACTTAAGGAAATTTTCTACCCAAGTCAAGCCTTGCTCTCATATTATATCATCCACAGAGCTTTCTAGGTAATCCAAGTATAAGAAATGGTTGCTTCTTTTGAACTACTACAGCATTTTGAGCTTATTTTTCACATATTGCCTTAACATTTTTTTTAAGATTTTTATTTATTTATTTGATAGAGAGAATTCACAAGTAGGCAGAGCAGCAGGCAGAGAGAGGGGGGAAGCAGGATCCCCGCTGAGCAGAGAGCCCGATGCGGGGCTTAATCCCAGGACCCTGAGATCATGACCTGAGCCGAAGGCAGAGGCTTAACCCACTGAGCCACCCAGGAGCCCCGCCTTAAAACTTATTTATAATGAAATGTTCAATTATACAAAAAGTGGAGAATATAGTATAATAAACTCCCTTAAAGATATCACCAAACCTCAATAATATCATTTTGCCAGTCTTGTTTCATCAATTCCCATTTTTACCCCTAGAATAATTTTTTTAAAGATCTATTCATTTATTTTAGAGAGAGAGAGAGGGAGAGAGACAGAGACAGAGAGGCAGTGAGTGGCAGGGTGGGGGCAGAGGGAGAGGAAGAGAAAAACTTTAGCAGACCCTGTGCTCAACCTGAAGCCCAACGCAGGGTTATACCCCAGGATCCCTAGATCCCAACTTGAGTCGAAACCAAAAGTTGGCACTTAACTGACTGAGCCACCCAGCCGACCTTCCCTAGAATCATCTAAAACAAACCCAAGACATCATGATCCTGTCACCTCAACTGTAAATACTTAACAACTCATTGCTTATTAAATTACACTTACATGAGTAAATGTTTTATCTCCATATTATAATGTAGACTCTGCCAGGGCGAGCATTGTATCTTTTTCATTCTTGTTTCCCAATGAGCTCTTCTCAGTAGGAAATGCTACACAAAAACATAAATTAGATTTTTGATCAATGCATGGCAGCAGACAATGGTTCTTAAACTTGAGTGTGTATCCAGAGCAACTGGAGGGTTTGTCAAAACACACAGTGCTGGATCCCCACCCCAGAATTCCTGATTTGGTAGGCCTGGGGTGGGGCCCAAGGAGTCACCTTTCTAACAAGTTCCCCAGTTCCCAAATGATGGTGGTAGTGGTGGTGGTGGTGATGATGATGGTGATCTAGATTCACACTCTGAGAACTCCTTCATTGGAACAAGGAAGATGTTGACATTTCCAAACCTGCCTATTAATTAATCAAACATTAATCATATGTGAGGGCTTGAAAGGAATACAGGGAGAAATAATTTTTTATAATTTTTATAAGCCCCTACTCTCATGGAACTTTTATTATATGAGTAATTAAAAAAGAAATATAGGAGAATTATTAAGAAACACGGGTGCTGGAGTCCCATATCAGAAGATTTTTATTTAATTAGTATAGAATAGGCTTTTTTTTTTTTTTTTTTTTTAGTGTTCCCAGGTAATCCCAATGTGTATTTACATACCATCACACCAGGCTTTACTGAAGAGGTGAGATTAGAATTTGTCCTTGAGTTATGAAGAAGATTTTAATAGACAGCTTAAGTAGGAAGGGCCTTCCCACTTCCTAGGTGGGGGGCTGCGGTGGCATAAAGCTCCAAATGCTTTTTCTGGTCTTTCCAGGACATTGACCTGTACATAAAAATATTCAAAAATATTCAGAGTTTGTACAACACAGTTTGTATGCTTTTTTTCTTAGATGAATCAACCTCTAAATCCTCAGATTTCCCATATGTAAAATGGGAATAATAATTATACCTACATTATAGTATTGTCGAGACAATTAAATGATCTTAGTATAAATAAGGAACATTGTTTAGAATAATGTTTAGCAAATAAGTGCTCAATGAATGCTAATCATTATTTATTGAACATCATCTATATGCCAGGCAGGGAACCAGAATGAGAATACTTTGCATTTGTATTCTTTTGACTTTACAAAGCTGTTGTATATTTTTAAAGTCTTTTTTAAAAAAGATTTTATTTATTTATTTGAGAGAGATACAGATTGTGAGAGAGAGCAGGAACGGGGAGGAGAGAGAGAGAAGCAGGCTCCCCACTGAGCAGGGAGCCCATACAGGACTCGATCCCAGGACCCTGAGATCATGACCTGAGCCAAAGGTAGACGTTTAACGACTGAGCCACCCTAGAACCCAGGCACCCCAAAGCTGCTGTATATTTTTTATCACACTTCCTCCTTTCAGTGACCTTTGCAAAGGGTAGAGAAAGTTTAATAGCACCTACATGACAGGAGAAAGCTGTGGAGTGACTTTTTAAAAGAGTGCAAGAGTACGTGAACTCCAGTGTTTCAAACTCCCAAAGTGTGCTCTTTCCTTCAATAAAACAAGGAAGCAAACAAACAAAAACCAAAAACAAAAGCAAAAAACTGTTGAAGAACTGAGGCATTTGCTCAGCTAATTTGTACACATACTCCACTTTACCTAGACACAGGTCCATAGGAATCTCAACAATCTTCCTTCTGTCATTCCCAGGTTATCCATAAGAGGGACATTTAATTGGTGGATAATCTGTACTCTGTTTGGAATTACATTTCTTTTTTTTTTTTAAATTTTATTTATTTATTTGTCAGAGAGAGAATGGGAGAGAGAGTGAGCGAGCGTAGGCAGAGGGAGAAGCAGGCTCCCTGCCAAGCAAGGAGCCCGATGTGGGACTCAATCCCAGGACGCTGGGATCATGACCCGAGCTGAAGGCAGCTGCTTAACCAACTGAGCCACCCAGGCGTCCCTGGAATTACATTTCTTTTCTTTCTTTCCTTCTTTCTTTCTTTTTTTTTTTTTTTAGAGATTTATTTATTTATTTGAGAGAGAGCAGAAAGAAAGGAAGACAGCACAAGCTGGGACGAGGGGCAGAGGGAGAGGGAAAAGCAGACTCCCCGCTGAACAGGGAGCCCAACGATGTGGGGCTGGATCCCAGGACCCTGGAATCATGACCTGAGCCTAAGGCAGGTAGATGCTTAACTGACTGAGCTGTCCAGGCACCCAGGAGCTACATTTCTTATTCAGCTATATTTCTAGTCAAGGATTGTCAGATAACTCCATTTACTGGAGAGAACCCTGCCTTTAGGACAAGTTCTTTCATTCTCTTAAGGAACATCCAGAAAATGAAAAACCTAAAACTAGGCAAGTTGGAACAAGAAGGTTCTCTTCTTCAACGCACACATACAAAATGGAAAAGTTAATATAGCAATTAACATGTTCTTTCATGTAACAGGTACTTGGTGACCTCTTATGTGTATTATATTCTTGGTCTGGACAATACAAGAGTAGGAAAACAAATGTAATTGGAAAACATGAGTAATCATTAATAGAGACATAAAGCCTAAAACCTCCCAAGGTTTCCTCTACTGGTTTCTACAGGTGAGTACTGTGAAGGATACAACTCCTAGGTTACATGACGTGGCCGTTACTCTGTAAATGGTGGCAAATTTTCCACATAACTGAAAACAGATGTATAGAAAACCTATTATTATCATTACTACTACTGCTGCTACTACTACTTTAGGTGTGCTATCCTCCATTTGAGTTATGAGCTATTCTAAAGAAAAAAGTATAAACTAAGATATTATGGCAGGGAACAAGATCTTTGTGCATTTTAACAGTATTTGTTAGAAATTATTTTTAGCCCCAAACAACAGAAAACCCTATTTGAGTTGGTTTATACAGAGGCTTATTTCACAAAATAAGAAATATAAGGCTAGGAGCCAAGGCTGAATGTGACTCAACAATACTACCAGGGATCCAAGGTCTTTAATTCTGCCAATATCCTTAGAGTATATGCCTTCATACATTTGCTCGTCATCTTATGGTCCAATGATGGGTGCCATGCCTTCAAACTTTTCTGGCAAGAAGTGGAATGAAGCAAAAAGCCAAAGTACACGCCAGCTGAACCTATTTTTTAAAGCATTTTATAAGTCCCATCCAGCATCTTCCATGAATGTGACTTGAACAGGTTCCTTTTGGACTAGCACTGTCCAGCTGAAATGTAATGCAAGCCACAAATGGGAGCCACATATAAAATTTTACATTTTCTAGTAGCCATGTTTTAAAAAAGTCAAAAAGAGAGGAAATTAATTTCAATAACATATTTAACCAAAAATACTCCCCAATTTTTCTGATGTGTGACTAATACTTTAAAAATCAAATCAAGATACACATTTTAAATTCTTTTTTTGTATTGTTTTCATAGTCAGTCTGTATCTCAGTTTAGACAAACCAGCTTTCAAGTGCCCAATAGCCACATGTTACTGTCTTGGGTAGGAAATCTCAGGCCAATCACCAAAGTGACTCAGGAGGATATATGAATTGGGGCGGGCCATCCAAATAGCAGTGTTTGCCTTCTTGACAGTAGCAAATACTTCATTTAAGGAATGAAATGACCTGAATTGAGCCAAAATCAGTCCCATCCATGATAGCTCTCTACAACCCTTCAGACCAGGGTTATTCGAATGTAGGACAAACTGGCTTTCAAAGACAAAACAATTTTACTTCTCCTAATGAAGTATTTATGATGCTTGTACTTTTTGAAATTTCCCTCATTCAGTTTGATGTTCTTGACAATTTCTGGCGAGCAGGGTTATTTGAGGTGATGCTTATATACAGTCCTTTTTACTGTGGTGCTGACTATAGCAGCCATACCTATCATTTATCATCTAACTACAGTGTTCCCAAACATGCCCGCCCTTTGATGTTCCCAGTGGCCTGGTTGCTCCAGATTTTATGTAATTGTCAGTGTTTAGGAAGGGACAAGGCACTGTTCTCCACTTCCACTCAATTTTCTCTATTTTACGTTTCCATCACTTTCAGTTTTCTTATTCCATGTTCCTTGACTCTTTTTAAATCTTTTACATCTTCACCTCAAAATTATCATTCCCAGGGGCGCCTGGCTGACTCAGTCCATGGAGCATGCAACTCAGGATCTAGGGGTTGTGAGTTTGAGCCCCACTTTGGATGTAGAGCTTACTTAAAAATAAAATCTTAAAAAAATAAAAAATTATCATTATCATACTTTAAAAGTGCACAAACTCATTTATAGCAAAGAATTTTTGGTGATAAGATTTTCCTGAAACAAGAGTGAAGAAAAATCCTCCAATGTCATAACCGTGAGTGGGTCAAGGGGTACTAAGGTACAGTCCCCGCTGCTTTCAAGATGACAATTTAGTGTTCCAGTGCTTTTCTGAGAGAGGACATTGAACATCTATTTATGGTGACTGTGATGATAGAGATTAGTAAACCCCCTGCGGGCCGATAACTGTGCCAGCAGGCGTGGAGAGTGGCAAAGAATTCTGCAGAGATGGAGGCCTAGGCACACAAACAAAAATAGCTCAGAAATAGAAAGTGTTCCTTAACTACAGAGGCCTCACATTTCCCGGTCCCACCTATTCCGCTTCTCCAGCCACCTGACCTGTATCCAGCTCTTAATCTCTCCTTCATCTTCTGCCTGCCTCCGCTCGCTGTCCCTGATGGACCTAAACTCCCAGCCTTCCTCTCGCCTCCTGGGGCTGGGAGACTGGTACCCGCGGATTTCCCGGGCCCGCCCGCGCCTGCGCAGAGCCTCTTCTCGCGCGAACGTGTAGCCATCCCCCTCGAGTACCCCAACACCTCGGGGGATGCGGGGTCCGCCGTAAGCCAACCCCGCTCCTTTCGTGGAACAACGGGCGTCACCTGGGTCTGCTGCGGACTCCTTCAACTCTACACGGCCCCTCTCGCATTCCTCGAGATCGCGTCCCCACCGGCGCGCGCCGGCCTCTAAACAGTAACCTCAAAGAACCAGATCCAGGAAGGTCCTTGGGGGGGGGGGGGGGGAAGGAACGCGGGCGCGCCGGCCGCGAAGTGGCGGCCAGAGCCCGCCCCCCGGAACGGCTTTCTGCCTCCGCATTGGTCCGCGCGCCCGTCAGTCTCCGCCGGGCCGCGCCGGCCCGCCTCCCTGGCTCACTACACCGCCTGCCTGGCTACCTCGCCGGCCGTCTGCCGCCCCTGCCTGTCGGGACCTGAGCTAGCGCCAGCTCCGCCAAGCTCAGGGAAGAGGGGGGCGGACTCGGCCGCAGCTGAGCATCGCCTGTGTGGGCGGCAGGGCCGCGGCCTCTCCGCCGGCAGCACCACCTGTCGCGGGCCGAGACTTGGGTAAGGCTCCGCGCAGCACGCGGTTGCTGGCGGCCTGGCGTGGCGGGGCCGGGGCGGGAGCTCCGGGAGGGCAGCGGGGGCGGCCTTCTCCCGCCCAACCCGCCCACCCGATTGCGGACCCGTTGCCGGCTTTTGCGCGGGCGGCCGGCAAGGACCCGCTTGGCGGATGGGCGGGGCGAGGCGAGGCGAAGGGAAGCTGCTCCCCGAGCTCCGGGGGAGGGCGGGGGAGCGATCAGGTCGCGGCGGTCCCCAATACGAGCGCCCGCGGCTTTTTCCCGGGCACGGTTTCGGGGCGCGACTTTCCCGTTTCTCTACCCGCTGGTCCCAGGGCGGCGCCCTTGTTGCCCCGGGATGAGGTCCTGTGGCTTCCAGACCGCGAGCGTCGCTCTCTCCCGCGCCCTTTAAAGACCGATTTTGTGGTTTGATACCTTTTATCAAATCTCCTTCTGCAGGGATGAATTAATGACAGGAATCAGGCTGTGTGTGTGTGTGTGTGTGTGTGCGCGCGCGCGCGTTTGTTCGTTCCTCGCTTTAAAGGAAGTTTGCTACAAGCTAGAAAGTTCTACGTTTGGACAGTTCTGCCCATTCGTGTGAAATGGCATAAATAGACCAGAACTGGCAGGTGTTTCTTTGACACTGGTGATGACCACCTCTGCTTCTGTGGTGGTGTTACATTTGCGGTCCAGGAATTGACTTCTTTCGTGGTTACGAAAACAATTTTAGAAAACATGTTGCCTTTTGATGAGAAGCATAATCAAAATGATACATCTTAGCAGTAGTGCTTCCTTACAAAATGCGGTATCTTCTTATCTGATTTATTTTCCTAATGCTTGCGGCAGCCGCTTCTAAGCAGAATAGTTAATAGCATTGTTGTTTCTTTTAGTGTTGCAATTGCTAACAATAGAAACACGTTTTAATTGTCAGTTCTGGGCCTGACATTGTGCTGTACATGAATCATCTCAAAATAACTCTTTGAGGTTGGTACTGTTATTTCTATTTAACAAATGAAGAAACTAAGGCTTAAGAAGGTTACGTAACTTGCGCAAGATCACAGATTTTATAGGTGGCCAAGTCTGGATTTGAACTCAGGCAATTTAACATAACAGCTCCAGCTCAGTCGCTCCTTAAGCATTGTTCATGTTGTTCAAGTAATTGCAATGTTGTACTCATTAATTTTACTCTTAATCTTTACTCATGAATTTATTCTTTAGTTTCCAGGCATCCTGGAAGTTAGAGAAGAAACATTTGCCTGCACTTTCCTCTCCCCACCTTCCCCCGTGTGTGTATTTGTATGTGTATAATCTATTGTGTAACTACTAAAACTAAGTTACATGATACTATGTTACATGGTTTGCAGAAATACAGAAAAAACGGCTTAACTCTTGTCTTCTAATGTTGGACCTTTAATTAGCTTTGAACTTTGATTTGCAATCTGTGTTTGGCTCTCTTATGGTAGTTATAAAGACTTAATTAAAAGTTAAGCATAGAGCCCAGATATGCTGATAGAACTTTTATCATATATTAAGGAAATGTTGGGCTATGCTTTTGTAGAAGTTCTTCATTCTCTTGAGAATTAAATATACTCTTGCTCAGTACTTACTTCTGAGAAAGAACTACTCACAGGTTTCAGTCTTACAGGGTGTTTTTGTCTTTTAAAATACACTTGTTATGGAAATATGTTAAAAATTCATAAAAGAAAAGCTAATTTACCATTTAAGAATTTCTTTTGCAAATTAACTCCTATAAAGCTGCTCATGTATAACTTGTATCAAGTTTCCTATAAAAATAAGCTATTCTTAACTATATTAAATTTTATATTAAGTTAAACTAAAATAAATTCTAATTTATGTTGGTGAATTTTCAATAAACTTAGTCATATTTCATTTATTTATTTATTTTTTAAGTAAGATCCACACCCAACTTGGGGCTTGAATTCACAACCCTAAGATCGAAACCTGAGCTAAAATCAAGACAGATACTTAACCGACAAAGCCACTCAGGCACCCCAAATTTAGTCATATTTTAAAACATAAATAATAATTGAAACCTATAGTTGTTTACTGAGGATAAATTTTAGAAGGAGGACAAAATTCATACTATCAAAATCATTCTACATTTAATTTCCTAAAAATCTATTTTATAAAAAGTTAACTTTTATTTTAAAGTCACTGTTTTGATTATATGGCTATATATTATATTTCCTTTGATCAATATGTACAAGTTGCAAAAGTAATAAAAAATACTATATTGATTCTGTAGATGTTCAGAATGACATTTGATGTTGCCTGGCTCTGTATACCATCCAACTTCTAATTACTGACCTAGAGATTTAATTTGAAATAGTTTAAATAAGTGCTAACCATGAGTATCCTTATAGTCTCAAGGATTTCACAGTAGATGATGTTGATGCAGAAACTAAAAGGCATTCAGAAGACATCTTCTGACCACCATAGTCTGTCGCTACTACTAATAGTGCTTAAAGAACTAACATTTATAGAGCACTTAGAGGGCACTGTGATAAGCATCTTACATGGATTATCTAATTAAAATCTTAAAATGGGAGGCGCCTGGGTGGCTCAGTGGATTAAAGCCTCTGCCTTTGATTCAGGTCATGATCCCAGGGTCCTGGGATTGAGCCCCACATCGGGTTCTCTGCTCAGCAGGGAGCCTGCTTCCTCCTCTCTCTGCCTGCCTCTCTGCCTCCTTGTGATCTCTGTCTGTCAAATAAATAAATAAAATCTTAAAATGGCACTGTTTAGTAGGTCCTGTTATCATCCCCATTTGAGTGATGAGAAAACTGCAACAGACTTATTCAAAATCAGAGTAAGAATTGGCCAAAGCCGGATTTAAACCCGATAGTTTGATTCCAGAGCTTGCCTTTGACTACTCTGCTAAACTGCCCGGATATGGATTTTATTGAATAGACTTTCATGTCAACTAGTCAGGCTCTTTATGATCATGATAAAGCTCTTAATTGCTTGATACTTTGTAAATATCATCATTACTACACACAGCTCTGCAAACCAGAGTTCCCCCTCCCTTGTTTCATTGATGAGAGAAATGAGACTTCTAAGGCAGTCCTGAGACTTTTGGACTTGATGGGCAGGTGTGTGTAGGGGAACAATTGGCACCAGCCATACACTGCCAACTTTTAATTCTATCAAGGTTAAGGACCCATTTAAGAACTATTGCAATCCACCACCACCATCTTTTCATATGGGAAAAGATTTTTTTATCACCAGATACGAAGATCATAATTAGAATAGGAAAACAAAGAGAATAAATTTTGTTTTATAAAGGACTATATTGCATTGTTCAGTTTTTCTCATTTGGCCACACAGCAGTGAGAAATGTGTTCCAGGCTAACACCAATTCAGAAGCCGTTTGGGAGTGCCTGGGTGACACAACCGCATCCAGAGTGGTGATGAGCTGAGTCCAGATTCCGATCCCAGTCGGACTGCAGAGCTTGTGCTCATTGCACTCAGTCACGACCTCTAATTTCTGTCTCCCTTGCAGTGACCTCCTTTAACCCCAAGTAGGGGGCCAGGGAGAGTCGTCTCCAGCAGCCAGTAGCCTAGCAGTTCCTGTCCCTGTCCAGCTTGTAAACACCAGAGAGTAAGTTCCAGGGCAAGGCCATGTGAATGACACACCAGGGGGAGAAACCAGAGGCAGATCTCAGTATTCCAGAAGCTGTCAAGGAAGCAAGTGGCTTGATTTTACATGTCAATTAAAAATTAGAAATGCTGCCTTTTGGTTCCTGTTTTTACTTCACTCATTCTTAGAGTTCTCCTTCCAACCCACCTGCATAACAGCGTTTTATCTTGTTGCCTCTCATTGTTCTCATTACTGGTATTTAAGCCTCCCTGTCTATCTCTTATTCCTTGGTTCTAGTTTTGGCAGATTTTTTTTCCTTAATTTTTTTTTAACTTATGACCACTGTTTTCAAGACACTATTAAAATTACCTTTACATTTTATTTTACTATCACTTACTAATAAAGTAATTTTAGTGATAAAACTTTCTGTAATTATAATACTTTTTTGCATATGGTCTCATTTGATCATCATAATTATCTATAAGGTAGATTTGACAAGTGGTGTTATCTTTATTATACAGACTAAATTCAGTATTAGGTAGTAGCAAAACTTTAACCAGGAGTTGAAAATAGATTTCATGTATTAGAATGCTGCTCTTAACTACTGAAAGGAAAAACTTTAATCTTCCTTACTCGCAGTGTCAATTCTTCTGGCCACTAAATGTGGGACTCCCCTGCCGCACACACACCCAGCAATTCTCCATTTCTCAGCAGATGCTGATTGGGTTTGCTTTAATGTAACTTAATTCTTACATTGTCCATATGGAGATAGCTTCAGATCCCATAGGTTAAGGATTCAGTTCCAAAAGACAGCCCCTTCTTGAGATGCCAATCCTAAGTCCCAGGTTGTGACCCATACTTCTGACCAACTCTCTATAAATTGAAGCTTCCCACAACCCCCACTGTTTCAATGATTTGCTATAATGGCACACAAACTTACTTATATTTGCTGGTGTATTATAAAAGGATACAACTCAGGAACAGATAGAAGGGATACATAGAACTAGGTATTGATGGGGGTGGGGGTGGGGAGGCATAGAGCTTACTTGTCCTACCTGAGTGTGCCATCCACCAGCACCTAGATGTGTTCACCAACATGAAAGCTCAACAGATCTCCTTGTTAAAAAGAGCCCCTGCCCGGGGCACCTGGGTGGCTCAGTGGGTTAAAGCCTCTGCCTTCAGCTCGGGTCATGATCCCAGGGTCCTGGGATCGAGCCCCGCATCGGGCTCTCTCCTCTGCAGGGAGCCTGCTTCCTCCTCTCTCTGCCTGCCTCTCTGCCTGCTTGTGATCTCTGTCTGTCAAATAAATAAATAAAAAATCTTTAAAAAAAAAAAAAAAAAGAGCCCCTGCCCACTTCCCTTTCTGGAGGTTCTGGAGTGGGGCAGTAAATCTCTACTCTCTAATCACTTGGTGTTTCTGGTGACCAGCTCTATCTGAGGCTTTGCAGTGGTCCACCCTAGGTCACCTCATAAGCATAAACTCAAATGTGATCAAAAGTGTCTCTTATGAGTAACAAAAAAATACTCCTATCATTCAGGAAATTCCAAGGATTTTTAGGAGCTCTGTTGCAGAAACTGGGGACAAAAAACAAATATATTTCTTTTTTTAAAAAAAGATTTTATTTATTCATTCACGGAGGGGGTGCAGAGGGAGAGTGAGAGGCAGTGAATCTGAAGCAGACTCCGCCCTGGAGCCTGTCTTAGGGCTCGACCTCAGGATCCTGAGATCATGACCTGAGCAGAAATCAAGAGTCAAACATTTAACTGCCTGAGCCCCCCAGACATATTTCTTATCATAAACCACAAGTACTGATGACAAAATGAAATTTTTTTCAGATTGTCTTTGATTTAAAGTAAAAAGTATTCTATACTATATCGTAGATTTGCCTACCTCACCAATATACTGGAATACTAATCCAGTCTTTTGGTACCAAAGTTTTAATTTTGACAAATAATGCTGTCTCTCCTGGAGGAACTACACAAACACATAATCAATGCTACCATTTCAGTCTTTTTGAAATTTATTTTGAAATGATTTGAAAGGCTTTGGTTGCATATATCATATTTCTTGGCCCCTTAATACTTCACTGGGTTTTCAGGACAAGTATATCTCTTCCATATGGTTATCAAATACAGAAAATTTAAAATTTTACAGCACTTTTATTTAAGCTACGGTATATCTTCTAGTTTTGCCAGTTGTCCCAATAAGTGTCCTTGATAGCTTTTTTTTTTTTTGATTCAAGCTTTGCATTTTGTTGCTATATGTTCAGTCTTCTTTAAATTGCAGTAGTTCCTTAGTGTCTGTCTTTCACTAACATTTTAAAGTGACCCAACTATTTTGTTGTATATCTCTCATAATTCTTTTTTATTATTAATGAAGTATATTTAGCATATGACATTGTATACATTTAAGGTATATAACATTAATTTGATTTATATATTATAATATGATTGCCATTGTAGTGATAATTGTCACCTCTCATGTTATATAATTATCATTTCTTTTTAGTGGTTGGAACGATTAAGATCTAGTCTCCTAAAAAGTTTGATGATTATAATACAGTGTCGTTATCTATATTCACTATACTATGCATTAGATCTTTAGGAGTTATTATTTCTTAGGACTCTCACTGCAAGTTTGTACCTTTAAACATCTGTCCTGTCCTCCCACCCCCAGTCCCCATCTCTCATGATTCTTGATGTCCTTGTAATCGTATAGATTTTTTTGTTTTTGTGGACACATTTATGCACCACATTTATAGGAAATATCCAGAATAGGTAAATCCATAACGACAGAAAACAGGTTGCTGGTTGCGGGCACTGGAGGATGGAAAGAACTGCTTAATGGGGTAGTGTTTCCTTCTGGGATGGTGAAGATGTTTTGGAACTAGGTAGAGGTGGGTTGCACAACATTATGGATTTTCTAAATCCCTCTGAATTGTTCACTTTAAAATGGCAAGTTTTGTTATGTGAATTCACTTCCATAAAAATTAACTTAAAAAATAATCTCACTGTAATAGTTTACTGCACCCCATATACAAACCTTGATTTCTAAGCAAATAAAAATTCCAATAAAAAACTTATTGCGGGATAATTGCAATGATTTCTAATGATTAAGATAAATGGGTTTTGCAAATTCATTTTGGGTGGGAGAAGTGATATGCAGAAGAATCTATTGTATTCTCATTTTAAATATTTAATGTGCAATGTATTATGTGGCGTTTTCCATTTTGAAAAATTCCCTTGTATCTGTGATGGTCGTGAAAGGGCAAAAACATGTTTTCTAGCCAATTTGCGTATTTTTTATATTAAATAACAGGTTTTTTGAAGACAAAAAAATATTTAGTACATTCCATTTAAACACTGACTTTATTAATACATTAAAATTATACAGCTAGATTAAGAGTTTGAATGGCTTCTCTTCCTCTGAATGTTTATGCTCCAGGCTTTCCTGGTAACTTACTTTTCCACCTTCAACCTAAACTCCCATACGCGTTTACATGGACCTGACTGCATGTCTTTGTTTACTACATATTACCTTGTTTCTTAATTGCTGGATTTCTTTCTTTCTCTCACAATCAGGAGATACATACCTTGCCACACTTGTGGCTTAGAAAAAGAATAAGTGTTTAGCACACTCTAGTATACATACAAAATAGCAATGATGACTAACCAGGAACTTAGAGTATTGTCAGGAAAAGTCAGTCCTTGTCTTCACCCAGTTACTTTTTTACAACAGTTACAACCTGTAGAAACATAAATGTACTTTGATAAAGGTTTTTCAAGTATGAAAAATTAAGCTTTCTGTATCTGCTTTTGAAAACTGGTACCTGATGTGCATGCATTCTGTAATATGTTTCTCATCCGTTATCTGCTGCCTTTTCCCCAGGTGAAAGGAAAGATGTTGTCCCGGTTAAGAACAGTTGCTACTCCCTATACTCTAGCATGTCGTCATATGCACATAAAAGAAAAAGGCAAGACACTCATGTTGAACCCAAGAACAAACAAGGTTAGTAACATTAATACTAACATAACATTTTCTCTCTTCCTGGTAAAGGTTTGATATATTTTAGGCTGATAAAGTATGAACTTTTTAAATTTTGTAGCTTTCTACTAAAACAATCCAGAGCTGTTTACTCTTTCTGTATGACTTTGCACTTTTCTCCACATGGCAAGAATCATAGCTGCTTGATGGGTCCCAGTTTCACCATTCAAATTCTACTACCAGAAAAAGATTGACTTTGTTTCCTGGTTTCAGCTCAAAAATATCCCTAGAATAGCAGTCTGCCCAGAACTTTTGGGCAGTGGGGGATACTTAGATTTACCCAGCTCACATCCAACTGAGCCCTTGGAAGATGGGGTTAAAATTGTAAAATGAACTATTGTCTAATGTCTGCACCTCCACCCAGCTTCTTGGACACAGATCATTGCACACAAGTGCTTTTGCCCATTAATCTCACAATACTGCTTCATGGTGGAGACTTCCAACCCCCTCTTTATACTCTTGGGGTAGAAGTGATGGGCATTATTGATACCTAGTCTTGCCTTTACTCCATGGCCAAGCTGTGTTTAGTGGGCAAGTCCCTCTCTATTTTCTAGTGGTGATAGTAATTAGTAAGTGCATGTATTTCTTGAAAGAGATTTCTCACCAAAAGCTTGTAAGAGGATACACTGAGTTCATTGTAATGGGTGAAATTTACCTCTTGGGAATAATGCATACAGGTTAAGGTGTGACTTATTTTAAAACAACAGTCATCAGAAATTTGCCAATGCTAATTATTTCCCATGGTGGGGGTTGAGGATAACTAATTGTACAGTATGATATGTTTTGACGGATTTCAGGCCTACAAAGGGAAATTGACCAGGGGCCACCCAGACTGCCTTATTTTTGCATTTTTGTACCTTAGACAGGATGAGAATTCAGCAGGTAGTAGTGAATTGAATGAAGCTTAATGAGGGATATTCTGGTGCTCTCTTGTTTTTGCCTCACGTCCCCAAATCATGCTTGCTCTTCAAGATGCAACTCATTCAAAGTCCAGTTCTCCTGTAGCAACTTCTCATACACCATAGACTGGAATAATGGCTCCCTTCTCTGAAGCCCTATAGCAGTTTTTGTCTTCCTGTTCCTGTAGCAAGTAATCAGCATCTTGCTGTGTGCTTCCTTTCATGCCTTAAGTTGTCATTGAAGTAATTGTTGGTATTTACGTTTTCCTGAATTTATATTTCTTACCTATATTTCAGTTTCCTTTGGGTCAGGGACCATTCAGAATTTTATGTTTTTTACAATGCCATGGGTATAGTAAATATTTGCTAAGTATGTTGGTCTTATTTTTTTATCCTTAAAGAAACTACTTAAAGCGTACTATGAGGGAATTGTGAGAAATTTATAAGGTAGTTTAAGTGGCAAATTAATTTTAAGGAGGAGGGTAGTCTAAAATCCATCACAGTACTTCTGCAAAGATAGTAACTAATGCTCTGGGCCTCTGAGATCTTGACGGTTGGATAGCATCTGTAAGGTTACCTCATTGAAGGATAATTTTTGGAAACCCCTTAAATATCAGGAAGAGTTTTTTGTTGTGCGTGTTTAAGAAGGAACATAAATTAGGGATTCCTGATTTGAGGGTCATGAAATCCTTGGGGACTTGAAAGACATCAGGTTTGTGCTTCAAACATCATAGGCTAAATGTTTTAAGAGTATGTTGCTGCTATGATTAATAAAATAGTAATTTTAGACATTATTGAATTCTTTTAAGATTGTGATTTTTTTTTTTTTAAGATTTTATTTATTTCACACACACAGAGGGAGATCACAAGTAGGCAGAGAGGCAGGCAGAGAGAGAGGGGAAAGCAGGCTCCCTGCTGAGCAGAGAGCCTGATGCGGGGCTTGATCCCAGGACTCCGAGATCATGACCTGAGCCGAAGGCAGAGGCTTAACTCACTGAGCCACCCAGGCGCCCCTGTCTGTGATCTCTTAAGATGTCTGTAATCACTGTCTACTAAAGGCACACCTGTTACCATGTCTTTAAGGCTTTTTCAGTGTGGTAAATAGTGTACAGGTCAGTGACATTAAGAACATTCACTGTGGTGCCTCCATCACCTGAAATGGAAACTCAGAAGCCATTCCGTAGTTACAGCCCCCGCCCCCCACCACATTCTCAGCCCCTGGCAACCACAAATCTGTTTTCTCTTCCTATAGATTTACTAATTCTAGTATGAATGTGAAATTCTTTATGACATTTTTTAAAAGTCCTTATATGTTAAAGGATTGGACATCATCGTGCCAGGTTACAAGCAGGTGTTCTGGTGTGCATTTGAATTCACTAGCCATGAAACTTTGGGTCTTTATTTAACCTCTCCAGATCTCAGTTTTCTCACTTAAATCATGTAGGTGATACATTTTGAAATGTTCAAAAGGCTGTGTGTGTGGAAGGTTGGCTTTCCCCTTCTCTCCTTATGCTCATTTGGTAACCTTTCCAGATAACATTTTGAACCTCATCTCTGCATCCTGTCCTGTAGGTAGTATGCGCTTTCCAGTTTGTACCTGGAGCTCTGGTTTAATGGTTCTTGGTTCTGTGAGGGTTTTTGTTTGTTTTTATTTTAACTCCCCTGGCTACACCTCTAATAGTAAACTAATTCAAAATTTTCTTTTTTATTTGCATAAGTAACAATTACATTACAACTAATAAAAGAAAGAAAGATCACATTCCTACCGTCCCAGAATATCATCTGTTTTTATTTTGCCAAAGCCCCTTAAAAGTATATTTACTTTGAAGATCATAGGATACAATTTTACATGTGATTTTCCTACTGGGAAGAGTATTTTACAAATAATCTCTATGATGCTTCATAACCTTTTATATGTGGCTGCATCACAGTCCAGTAGGTAGATCTGGACTCACAGAGACTGAAGAGAGACCCAACTTGACCCTTACAGGCTGCGTGATCTTCAGTGTAGATACAACCTCTCAGATCCCAGTTTCTTCATCTAAACTGTTGTGGAGAAAAAGGAATATTGTAAAGCTACTTTAGGCACTGTAAATTCTATGTAAGTGTGAGTTACTCCCTTCAGGGGATGTTTTATAATTTGGTTAGTCATGATGCTATTGCTGAATATTGTTTTCAGTCTTGACATTATGCATCGTTAGTTACTAGTTAGCAGTTTTGTAAGTAGGTATTCTTAATTCCTGACGGTTTATTCTAACTACACTTTAAGGGAAGCAAATAGAAGGGGCTTTTTCTTTCTTCCCAGTATGTTTACCTGTATATTCAAATCTAGTTAATGGATTTTTATCAATATTGGCTTATGTGAAGAAATTGAGTGTGTCTAGAGGAAAATAGCTCAGGGGATCTTTCAGGATCAGCCAAAGAAGACACACTTCCACGCTGCTAAATGGGAGGGCATTGCTGTGGCATAGATGAGAAAAGGGCAGACATGATGAGACAGGTGACCTGGGGAGATGGAGGAGGAGGAAAAATGGACCGTTAAAGAACTGATCGAGGTGTTCATTTGAAGCTAATGTCATCTTTGTGGGCTTGCTTCATTTGTTAATACCAGGCTAGCAAATTTAAGCATTTGATCAATTACTAACTTAAATACTTACTGTATAAAAGTTTTTTTTAAATCGTTTTAATTTCTACCCTGTATTATAAATAAAATACTTTCTTTTTTAACTTTTTTTTTTTTTTAAGTAGGCTCCTCACCCAACGTGGGGCTTGAACTCATGACTCTGAGATCAAGACCTGAGCTGAGATCAAGAGTTGAACACTTGGGGCTCCTGAGAGGCTCAGTTTGTTAAGCATCTGACTCTTGATTTCGGCTCAGGTCATGATCTCAGGGTCATGCGGTGGAGCCGCATGCGCATGTCAGGTTCTGTACTCAGCTTGGAGTTTGCTTGAGATTCTCTCTCTCCCGTCCCTCCTACTGCTCACTCACTCTCTCAATAAAGAAATAAATAAAATCTAAAGAGTTGCACACCCAACTGACTGAGCTACCCAGGTACCCCAAATATACACTTTTGAGTGTCCCTTCACCCTAACTTTTGAGTGTCCCTTGAACCTCAATAGGAGATAGGCAGTGACACCTTGTGTAGCCAAGTCATTTACCTTTGGCGGTAGGGTAGGTAAGGCACCTTTAAGTGAACTAATTTGTTCATTTAAATCTAAATTTTAGGGGTACCTGGCTGGCTTAGCATGTGACTCTTGATCTCAGGGTCATGAGTTCATGCCCTGCATTGGGTGGTGAGATTACTTAAATAAATGGGTAATTTAATTTAAAAAAATAAATAAAGTTTAGCTTTTCCACTTTAGTCTTGTACTAGAGTGGGAAAAGGAAGTAAGGGTGACAGTTGGGGTTTTACTTCTTTTATATATCCCAGCCTTAGGTGAAATTTTAGAAGGAGAAACATGAGTTGCAAAGATTTAGAGATTTCAGTTTTCTCCCTTTCTCCTTTTTCCAGTATAGCTAAAGGTTTGTCAATTTTGTACAACCTTTCAAAGAACCAACTTTTGGGTTCACTGATTTATTTTTCCAGTTGTTTTCTATTACCTATTTCATTTATTTTCACTCTGATCTTTTGTATTTCCTTCCTTTTTACTTCAGGTTTAGTTTGCTCTTTCCCCTGCTAGTTTCTTTTCTTTCTTCCATTTTTTTTATTTTGAGAGAGAGAAAAAGAGAGAGCATGAGCAAGGTGAAGGGCAGAGGGAGAAGCAGACTCCGTGCTGAGCAGGGGGCCCAATGTGGGACTTGTTTCTGGGATTCCAGGATAATGACCTGAGCTGAAGGCAGACACTTAATTGACTGAGCCAACCAGGTGCCCTCCCCTGGTAGTTTCTTAAGGTATAAGTTTAGATTATTGATTTGAGATCTTTCAACCTTTTTAGTGTGGGCACTTATACCTGTGAATTTCCCAGTAGGCATTGCTTTCACTGCATCCCCATAAGTTTTGGTATGTGTGTTTTAATTCATCTCCAAGTGTCTTCTAATTTCCTTTGTGATTTCTTCTTTGGTCATTTTGTGTGTTGTTTGAAATCCACGTATTTGTGAATTCCCCAAATTTCCTTCTATTACTGATTTTTAATCTCATTGCATTATGGTAGGAGATCCTATTTGGATTTAAATCCTTTTTAAATTTACTGAGACTTGTTTTATGGTTTAAGACTATGTTTTATGTTTAATTCCATGGGCACTCGGTTTGAAGGATGTTTCCTGCTGCTCTTGCGTGAAATGTGCCATACGTGTCTGTCAGGTTTAGTCGCTTTATAATGTTGCTCAGGTCTTCTGTTTCCTTTTGATTTTCTGTGTAATTGTTTTCTCCATTATTGGAAGTGAGGTATGGAAGTCTCCAACTTGTCTTTCTTCCTCGGATTCTTTCAGTTTTTGTTTCATGTATTCTGGGCTTTTTTCACAGTTGCATATATATTTATAATTGTTACATCTTTTTAATGATTGATCTTTTTATCATTATAGAATGTCCTTCTCTGTGAACAATGTGTATTTCACAATCATTTTGTTTGTTATTAATTTAGCCATTCCAGCTCTCTTTGGGTTACTATTTACATGGTTTATCTTTTTCCATCCTTTTACTTCCTACCTAATTGTGTTTTGAATCAAACTGTGTCTCCTGTAGACAGCATAAAATTGGATTGTGTTCTCCATCTTGCCAATCCATACCTTTTTTTTTTTTTTAAGATTTTATTTATTTATTTGACACAGAGAGAGAGATCACAAGTAGGCAGAGAGACAGAGAGAGAGGGGAAGCAGGCTCCCTGCTGAGCAGAGAGCCTGATGCGGGGCTCGATCTCAGGACCCCGAGACCAAGACCTGAACCAAAGATAGAGGCTTAACCCTCTGAGCCTCCCAGGTGCCCCAATCCATGCCTTTTTATTGTAGATTTTTATCCATTTACATTATATAGTAGTTGATAAGATATAAGTTATGTCTGTCATTTTGCTGTTGGTTTTCTAAATGTCTTGTCTTTTTTTGTTCCTCTATTTCTCCATTGTTCCCTTCCTTTGTGTTAAACTATATTTTCTAGTATACCATTTTAATTCCCTTGTCATTTCTTCTACTGCCTTTTTCTGAATTATTGTCTTAGTGGTTTGCTCTGAGGATGATAATTACCATTTTCATAACGATTTAATTCAGACTGATTCCAACTTAATTTTAATAGTACATAAAAACCATTCTCGTATAGTTCCATTCTTTCCTTTTGTCGGCTTTGTCATAAAATTACATGTTTATACATTGTTTGATCATCAATACAGATTATAATTATTTCTTTATGTACTTGTCTTTTAAATCAGGTAGGAGAGACAAAGAGCTACAAACAAAAAAAAATACATTCATACTGACTTTTATATTTACCTATATGGTGATCTTACCTGTGTTCTTTATTTCTTTGTGTAGATTTGAGTTACTCTCCAGTGTCTTTCTTTCACCCTAAAGGACTCCCTTTGATATTCCTTGTGAAACAGGCATGCCAACAATGAGTACCCTATCTTTATTTAAAAACATCTAAATTTCTTCTTTGTTTTTAGATAATTTTGTAAGGATTTAGAAATTCTTGGTTGACAGGGTTTTTTTTTTTTTTTTTTTCCTTTCAGCACTTTTAATATGTCATCCTACTGCATTATGGCCTCTGTGGTTTCTGTTAAGACATTAACTGCTCCTTTTTTTGAAGGTCACCTGTGCATGTTGAGTGACTTCTCTCCGCTTTCAAGTTTCTTCTTTTGGCTTTTAACAGTTTGAACATGGTATTTCTAGATGTAGATCTCTTTGAGTTTTTTCCCTCATTGGAGCTGTTGAGTTTCTAGGATGTATATTTCTTCTAGGGGTAATATTTCTCACCAAATTTGAGAAGCTTTTGGGCATTACTTCTTCAAATATTCTTTTGTCCTTTTCTCTTCTTGCCTTCTGGGTCTCCTATTACGCATATGTTGGCACACTTGATGGTGTCCCACAGGTTTCTGAGGCTCTGTTCATATTTACTCATTGCATTTTCTCTCTTCTCAGACTGGATTATCTCAATTGACTTTTCTTTATGTTTGCCGATCCTTCCTTCCACCTGCTCAAATCTGCTGTTTAGTCCCTCTGAATCTTTTTATTTCAGTTATTGTACTTTGAATTCCAGAATTTCTATATTTGGTTCTTTTTTGTATCTCTTCATTGATATTCTATAGTTAGTGGGATATCATTCTTGTACTTCCCTTTAGTTCTTTAGATGTGGTATCCTTTAGGTCTTTGAATATATTCAAAATCACTGAAGTCTTTGTTTAGTTAGTATAATGTTTGAGCTTCCTCAGGGACAGTTTCTATTAACTAACTACTCTTTTTCCTGTGTATGAGCCAGACTTTGTCTTTTTGCATGTCTTACAATTTTTTGTTGAAAACTGGACATGTTCAATAATGTGGCTTCTCTGGAAACCAGATACTCCTCCCAGGGTTTCTTGTATTGCTGTTGTCTATTTAGTGACATTTCTGAACTAATGCTTCTAAGGTGTGTAAAGTATACTTGAACTATTTAAAATCTTTATCTTGTTTTGATATGCCCACTAAAGTCTGCTTTGTTGGCTTAGGCATCAACTAGTAATTAGACAGAGACTTAAATACCTAAGGGCTCTGCGTACATTTTGGGGCATGCCTTTAGTACTTAGGCAGTTTACAACTACACATCAGCCTTCACCTCCTGCTTACACAGAGCCTCAAGATTAGCCAGAGGTGGGAGCTAAGGGCCTTCCCAAGTCTTTCCTGGACTTGCCTATAGCTCCCGGTGATCATCTAGATTCTTGGGAATATTTGAAGCTTTTCACATTCCCACCCACCCTGTGGACATTTTGTTCCTCGGTTTTTCCTTTTCAGCTTTTTGGTTAGCCTATTGTTTCCCTCAGCTGTTATCCACTGCTTTAGGCAGCTGCCATGTTAAATAATTACTTCCGATTATTTTTAACAAGCTCTTCTGGAAAAAAACC
The DNA here is from genome assembly GCF_963455335.1 of Martes martes. NCBI lineage: Eukaryota > Metazoa > Chordata > Mammalia > Carnivora > Mustelidae > Martes > Martes martes. Next base: position 23,697,502 of record NC_137901.1, on the reverse strand, counting down.
TGTTCACACTGGGTGAACTCCGGATCATATTCAATAAATCCTTGCAAGTGGGGTTGTCCACTAAACCACCAGACAGGTCAAATAATGACAAATTTCCTGAGTATGGGACTGTAGAATTATCTCTAACCTCTCTTTAGTAGCTGCCAGGCTCTGTTTTTCAAAGCTTATTGTTTCATAATGATTGCTGTTTTCTAGGCTGCTGTGGAGCTGGGGAGGGAAGCATAGGAATAAGGCAAATAAAAATGTCATGAAGCTTTTGCTGTTCTTATGAGAATTCAGCTGTTTTTCTTGAATAAAATGTTCCCTGATTGCTGAAGCCTTTGATTAGTTTCCAGAATTCCAAAGAAGTTTATTCTGATCACTTGGCCAATGTTCTTAACGTTTTTATAGAGGAAACGATTTGGGAAATCCTTGCTCTGGCATTTTCACTGACATCACTTCGATGAAAAGAATTTAACACACAACTGAATATCAGAAATTGGAAAAGATTTTCTTATGACATAGGTTAATTTCTTCCTAAGTACCATTGCTTCCTTTGCCCTCTTTAATTCAGCCTCTCTTTCTAGTGAGGGTAGCTCTATCATCATTGGTCTGTATTCTTTCAAGCTGTATTCTGTTAATTTCATTTCTAATGTATGCATGTATCTGTGTATATGTACTTTATGAGGGTTTTCTGAACATAACCGTCAACAGTGAGTGTGTTTGATTTGCAACTTGCTTTTTTTCCTTAACTACGTGTCTGGGAGGTAATTGTACATAACTGGAGGTCTGTGTTTAAGTGTATGGTATTTCATGGTATGGAAATACCATAGGTTCCGTAACTGTTCCATAATTGATGGGCTTTTAGTTAGTTTGTAATAGTCAAGAAAACTAGAAACAGTACTATAGTCTTTTTGTATACTTGCCTTTATTTTATGTATGAATATTTCTCTAAGATGGCTGTCTAGATGTAGTGTATGTGCATTAAAATTTAAAAATATTTTTGAGTTGTCTTTTAAAAAACTTAAACCTGTTTACATTTCCAGCAATGGTATGTGAGAATAACTCTTTTACCACATGCTTACCATTATTAGAGATGACCAGTCTTACAGATTTTTGACAGTGTGGGCAAAATGATATCATACTGATTTTTTAAAAATTTACATTTAAATTACATTTTGTAGGATAGCACCATTGCAACCTCAGTAAGCAATAATTTTTCATCCTTTTCTCCTTTTTAGGGAATGGCATTTACATTACAAGAACGACAAATGCTTGGTCTTCAAGGACTTCTACCTCCCAAAATAGAGACACAAGATATTCAAGCTTTACGATTTCATAGAAACGTAAAAAAATTGAATGGCCCTTTGGAAAAGTAAGAGTTGATTAAATGTTTAGTTCTTTATTGATGCTCTGATCAGAAAAATTGGGAACATTATGGTTATTGTTGCATAAGAAATATGCAGTCTTATAATGAAATTTGTGTTTTAGGCAGTTAACTTATTTTTATAATGATTATGTTTCCTTTATTTCACTGAATATTTGTGTTCACTATTGTAAAATTTAGCAGAAATCTATTTATTTATTTATTTACTTGACAGAAATCACAAGTAGGCAGAGAGGCTGGTGGGGGGGGAAAGCAGGCTCCTTGCTGAGCAGAGACCCCCCCCCCGATGTGGGGGTTCAGTCCCAGGACCCTGAAATCATGACCTGAGCCGAAGGCAGAGGCTTAACCCACTGAGCCACCCAGGCGCCCCAGAAATCTATTTTTTAAAGCCTAAAATCACAGAATATTTCAGCCTTGATTGGAATGTTAGATGCAAAAGCTGTCATCTGATTTGTACTCTTTCTCTTCAACAACTTTTATTAATCCTCTACTTTGTGTGTGTCACTATACTCGTCACTGAGGTTGTAAAGTAAGTAAAAGATAGGCGATCAGTTATTATGTCATCCAACCCAGGGGAGTGAAAAAGAGAAGTAACTGAAACCGTCCCAGGTGAAACAGAGTGTATTGCCACCCCGTAGCACACAGCCTTGCGTTCTAGGAGCTCATCAGTAGTTATACTGTGATCATCATCATACCCTATACTGCAGTGTGCAGCAGAGAAAAGGTACATGCAGAGGATATTCCAGACTTAAAGAGTAACTAACTGAGCTAAAGAGTACATTAAAGCTTCCTAGAGGAAGTGATGCCTGAGTTCTCAACAGTATGTTACAAGGGATAGGTAACATGAGAAAGAAGGGCAAGGTATTCTGCGTAGAGAGATCAGTCTGAATACAGAATTAAAAATATCTTTTGGGGAGCGCCTGGGTGGCTCAGTGGGTTGAGCCTCTGCCTTCAGCTCAGGTCATGATCTCAGGGGCCTGGGATCAAGCCCCGCATTGGGCTCTCTGCTCAGTGGGAAGCCTCTTCCCCCCCTCACTCTCTCTGTCTGCCTCTCTGCCTACTTGTGATCTCTGTCTGTCAAATAAATAAATAAAATCTTTAAAAAAATATATCTTTTGGGGGTCGGCACCTGGGTGGCTCAGTTGTTAGGTGTCTGCCTTCAGCTCAGGTCACGACCCCAGGGTCCTGGGATTGAGTTCCCTGCAACCGCTCCCTGCTCAGTGGGGAGCCTGCTTTTCCCTCTCCCACCACCCCTGCTTGTGTTCCCTCTCTCACTCGCTCTCTCTCTCTGTTAAATAAATAAATAAAATCTTTGAAAAATATATCTTTTGGGTTTGTTAAGTACAGGAGATTATTGTATGATGACAAGTAAGAGTAGTTTCTTTGATCTGATGGGGCAAAAGGAAGAGAACAGTAGACAGAAATGATTGAGACGAAAGGAAATCCAGACTGTTTCAAGAAGTTAGGTAAGGGGATAGAAAGGACACTGAGCACTAAGTAAAGCAAGACTTGGGTTTCTAGTCCTGCTTGGGGACTATATTTGGGGAGGTATATTTCAGGCCAGAAGGAGGTTTAAGGTGCTCACGCTGTGAGGAATGAGCCCAGAAGAAAGGGTAACTGATAGAACAAGATCCCACAGAATGGAAAGGGACATAGGGACAAGTGCAAAGTAGAGCTCATAGGGTCAAAGGCAAAGATAAGAGGGCATGGGGTCGAGTGCAGAGGTAGAAGCTGGCCTTGAACAAGAAAAAATAAAAGCTCATTCTCTGAGGCAAGAGCGAAGATAAAATACAGGCACAGGTAGGGGTAAACCCTGCGGGTGGTGGAGCAGAGCTTGTGAGATCCCATCCCACCTGATGACCTTGATTTTCTATGATGTAGAATATGAAGGTCTCGGCTAAGATTTGTAAGGGTCAAGGTTAAACAGAATTGGTGAGGAGAGTGATAAATGTTTAGAATAGCCATTTAGCCAAAAGTGAAGCTATTAGGCCTTCCGGGCTTACCCAGGCCTTCAATCTAGGACAGATTAAAGGCCTGGGTAAGCCCGGAAGGCCTAATAGCATAATCTTATTTTTACTGATGCTACCCTGCCCAGCAGTGTTATTTTTTCCTCAGAAAAAATGAAATGTAACGGTAATTCAGGTTTGGTGTTTGCTGGGCTGGCAACGATGCTACATTAACTCATTCAGCTAATATTCATTCAGGGCTCCTATGTGCCAGGCATTGTTTTAAGCTCTAGAACTACAAAAATGAGAAATTCCAGCCCTTGCCTTCAGGGAGTTCATGGCTGGAAAAGACAGGCACCGTGGCAGGGTAGTGCCGTGATGGAGGTGCGGGCGTGTTCCACAGTGGTGAGGATTTGTTGAGAGTGAGAGGCTTGATCGTGGATCCACAGTGGGGAAAGAAGAGGTGCCAGCAGGGAGCCTAATAGAACCGGAGAAAATGAAGCGAGCCAGCGGCCAGGGCTCCGTCAGAACTGTGAGGCAGGGCATTGTATGGCTAGCTAGAGCGGGGAGGGTTGCGATCAGAGGACTGCGTCCGTGGCGTTTAGGATTTCTGAGCTGTAACAGTCCCCGGTGAGGACAAGATCCAGCGGGAAGCATTCAGAGGAGCGACCAAAGTGAAAGGAGGGTGAAAGTGAATCACGTGTGCCTGGTCAGTCATCTGTTCTTGGCGTCTCTGCTGTCTGTTTCATGAAGCTAGTCCGTCTTCATTGTTTGTGTTCTTCCCTAGCCTGAGGAGCCGTCTCCTTCCCTTTGCTACCTACTGGCATTATTTCTGCCTGCAGTAGCTACATAGAAAATATTATTCCTTTTATAAATAGAATCACTTCTCCCTATTTATTCACCAAATATTTGCACACCACGTATATTGCATTTACTTTGGTAGTTACTGAAAATAATAGATTTATATAAGGCAGTAGTCCCTAGCTCATAATATCATCCAGGCTCGGGGGAGAGACAAAGTCAGGAAGTGGACTGAGAATTGCAGAAATAGGACTAGGGTATTGAGGGACCCGAAAACAGGAAAATCTGTGTATATATGTGTGGTGGGGGAGCATGTGTGTGCAGAAAGGGAGAGCATGCCACCTGTGTTGCATTCAGGGAGTGTAAGTATGGGACTGTGCATGGGTAGAGGGTGATCCAGGCAAAGGGTGTCTTGTGTATAGCGACACCAAGGTAAGAGATGTGGGGCATTTGAGAAACTGAAGTAAGTTCAGTTAGGAGGATGAAGCTAGGAAGTAGGCAGAGATCTTGGTAACTATTTTAGAAGCATAAGTCTATTTAATGGGTGTTTGGGAGACATTCAAGGAGAATAGAAATGGCTAGAGTTACTTTTTTAAGAGAAGAATAAACTGGAGCGGGGCGGGGGGTGGAAATAGTGTGTATTAAAAACGAGTTAGAAAGTTCTTGAGATGGGGCACCTACATGGCTCAGTCAGTAAAGCTGACTCTTGATTTCAGCTCAGATCATGATCTCAGGGTTGTGAAATCGAGCCCTGAGTTGGGCTCCGTGCTGGCGTGGAGCCTGCTTAAGATTCTCTCTGCTCCCTCTGCCCCCACCTCTAAAGAAAAAAAAGAAAGTTCTTGAGGTAGCCCAGGTGAGAAATGATGCTGGCTTGGACAGGGTGAGGGTAGAAGGGGGATATAGATATATTTGAAAACTATTTAGCTGGTGGACACTGTAGGTCTTGTTGATTTATTAGACTAGGGTAAGACAGAGTGGGTGAGGAAGAAATCAGGAATGGGATCTCAGATTCCCATTCGGTCAGATGATAACAGGAGGACAGACAAGTTTGAGTAAAAAGTAATAAGTCTATTTTACACATATCTAATTCAAGATGATTGGTGGCTTTTTTTCTTTTTCTTTCTTTTTTAATAGGAGAATCATCTACGGCTTTTTATTTATTTTTTAAAAGACTTTATTTATTTATTTGTCAGAGACAGACAGCGTGAGCGGAAGCAGGGGGAGGGGCAGGCAGTGGGAGAAGCAGGCTCCCCACTGAGCAGGGAGCCCAATGTGGAACTCGATCCCAGGACCCTGGGATCGTGACCTGAGCTGAAGGCAGGCACTTAGCAGACTGAGCCACCCAGGTGCCCCTTATGACTTTTTATTTTTAAGTTGATTTATTTTATTTATTTATTTATTTTAGTTATCTCTCTACCCAACATCATACTTACAACCCCCAGATCAAGAGTCACACAGTTTTCTGACTGAGCCAGCTGGGTGCCCAGTCACTGGTTTTTTCGAGTCAACATTTCCCAGTTTTCTAAACTTTATTCTTGAAAAGCCATTATTTATATATGTGTGCTAATTGACCATTGCCTTTGTGGTACCTCTGCACTCTGTATAGACCCTATAATGCCTTAAACGTACTGGATTCTAACTCCACAAGGACGGGGTCACTTCTTACAACCTGGGAGCGCAAAATAGTGCCTGGCACATAGTATTTAGTAAATATTTGAATGAATGCCACTTTATTTTGCTTCCATATTTACATGTCAGTCACCTTGAAGGTTCTTTTCTTTTCTTTTTTTTTTTTTAAGATTTTATTTAGTTATTTGACAGAAAGAGAGAGAGAGCATGCACAAGCAGGCAGAGGGAGAGGAAAAGCAGGCTCCCCACAGCAGGAAGAGCCCGATGTGGGACTCGATCCCAGGACCCCGGGATCATGACCTGAGCCGAAGGCAGTCGCTTAACCAACTGAGCCACCCAAGCACCCCAAGGTTATTTTCTTAAGAGGAGGGTGGTGTCACGGTAGTCTTTGCATTTCTAGTGCCTGGTATAGAGCCTGCCTCACAGCGAGGGCTCAGTGAGTGTTAGCTCTTGTTTCTGCTGCTCTCCTTCTTCCCCTCTGCTTCGTTATCATCACCTACCATTTAAGTACATTTTTATTTTTGTTAATTTTTGTCCTTGGTATTAAATAACGATAATTTAGAGTTTTGTTTTCTGGTAGGGAGGGGAGTCCTGTTTTAGATGTTTACACATAATTTCTTATTCTAAAGGCCAAAACTTTTGAGTGTAAATGCTGACTGATGTAGACATTATTGACTGTGCTTGATTTCAGATACATCTACATAATGGGAATACAAGAAAGAAATGAGAAGTTGTTTTATAGAATTCTGCAAGATGATATTGAAAGTCTGATGCCAATTGTATACACACCAACAGTGGGTCTTGCCTGCTCCCAATATGGACACATCTTTAGGAGACCTAAGTAAGGCTTATTTTTAAAGACATAAATTTGTAAATGATTACCGTATGGGAAGAATGGCACTCCCTAACAGCTCTTACATTTCTCTTTTATATATTGCCATCTTATGTCAATCACCGTTCCCTCCTCACCAAAGCTTAATTTGGACAAGAAGGGGTTAATAAACACCCAGCATGTTCATATCTTGTTGTAGTGGAAATGGTAACATTCATTCCTAACCTTCTGCAAGTTATTATGATTAGTAGAACAACCGTGCATTTCTGTACTCTTGATTTTGGTGGTAGGTTCTCCAGAATTATCACTAATAACAGTTTGACAATCTGCCCAAATTAAAAGATTCTCATTTTTTTGTTGGCTTTAATTTCTATTGTTTGTTCTTTTTTATGAGCTTCTCCAAATTTTAATATCAAATAGTTCTAGCGCCTCAAATATTTTAAATAGAAAAGAGTAGGGGAATGGGCATCTACTTAAGCCTTTCCATAAGTCACTTTCTCCCTCTGAATCTGTGTTCTTGTAAAATAGGGATGCTAGTGCCTGTTAAAGTGCAGCAGAGAAGGTCAGATGAAGAACTGATGGGAACTGTTCTTTGTAAACTTAGGATTAGTTTGTGTTTTCTTGTTGCATTCCTCTAACCCATTAGCATTTTCAACAGTCCTCAGCCCTTTCCCATGTCCTGCTTACGGATCGGATCGATGCAAATGGTGGAGACCTTCGGGCAATGCATGACAGCATCGATCTTCAGTCTCCCCTCATCTAGCCTCATGGCTTTCCTATGTTAATGTGTGTACAAAACACCCGTGGGACTTAAAATGTTGATCCGAGCCAACCTCCCTGTCCTTCCCATTCTTAAGATTCTCATGAAGAAGAGAAAGATGTGGAGGTCTGGATTTTAATGAACGCGATTGGTGACAGTATTACAGGTGTTCCCTGGAAGACACTTTGAGAATAGTCTCTGTTCTATGTGGAGCCATCAGTTAATGTGTGTTAAACACTCCTTAAGTTAACCCGGCTGTTTAGTTCTTTTATAGTTTCTTTTTCATTCAGAATAGTGGTTCTCAATCCAGATTAAAGACCAAGGAAAAACCTAAAAATAAATTTACACTCGGGCCCCACCTGTAGAAGTTCTGATTCAGTCAGTCTGGAGCTGGGCCCCCGGGTGGGTGTTCCAGAAAAGTTCGTGTGTCGTTCTGATGTGTACCCCGCTCTCAGAACCGACATGAAGCAAAAAGAGCAGGGCTTGGGGACAACACAGATACTGTGTTTTTTGCATAGAAGATGGTCAGTAAATCAGACCAGGTCTGTTTAATCAGAATCTCTGGGGCTGGGACCCCTGGCATTTTTTTTTTTAAAGCCCATCAGATGATTCTATTATGCAGCTACAGTTGAGGAACTGTTCAAACTGATTTGAGTTAGGATAGCAATGCCAAAGCTGAGACGCTAGTGAGAAAGTCAAGTGTTAAGAGCCAGTTTGAAGGCACTGGGGCCTGTTGGCCTCCATCCCTACCTAACCCTGTGTTTCTACACACATGTCTACAACCTGTGATTCTCCCCCACCCCATCCCCTTCTTCCTTCCTCTCTTCCTTTTTAAAAATCTAGATTTATCTCAGTTGGATAACAATATGCAGCGTGTTTAAAATAACTTTTCACTTTTTCCTAATGCTTCAGAGACATCCTCTTTTGGGTGAAGTCACTGTACTTTTCTTCCTTCCCTTCCTGCTCCTTCAAATTTCACATTTTCAGTTTTAGTGAATTTTAATAGTAGTTTATATAGCTTTATTATGCTGTCCTACATTGACGGTTTATTTTTACACTGCTTTTTACCACAGGTGTATCAAGTTTCTTCTTGGGTAAAACAGTCATGTCATTTAATAATGATCTTTGTTGCAGCTACTGTGTGCGCAATGCAGTTACAGTTTGGAGTAGTTGAAAATGTTTGAAAATAATCCAGTGTGATTTAGCTAAATCTGCTTGGAAATGATACTGTGTCTTGATGTTTTATTAAAATACCTAAATATTCCAGTTATGAACAAAACTTAGGAGAAAACAAAAAACTGTTGTGAAATGCAAAGGTGTTTTTGTTCTGTTGCAGGGGATTATTTATTTCAATCTCAGACAGAGGTCATGTTAGATCAATTGTGGATAACTGGCCAGAAAATCATGTTAAGGTACTACTAATAGCACAACCTTCCTCTTCATAATCTTTTTTTCCTTCTTTGTAAGTTGCCTCTGAATTTCCAAGAATAGTTTTCATTGTTGCTCTGATTTATTTTGCACTTGCATACATGCAGATTTAGTGCTCTGAGGAGATCATGACAGTAATAATTGCAAAATGGGTCTCCAGTACAGAGCTCAACTCTGGGAACGAAATGGGAGTTAGTTCACAAGGTGAACCTGTCACTGTGGATACCATGGTGTTCCTTGCCTTCTCTGTATTCCTTTTTAATATTATTCTAGGTAGAGAAAACACATTAAAATGCCATAAAAACTTTCATTTTTGTGGGTGGTGAGAGGATTTATGACACTTTTTTTTCCTAAATTTCAGATGGATTTAGATCCTTAAGCAAATATAAAACTCTGTAGAGTTTCAAATTTAATAAATACAAATCTTGGTCCATGTGGCTGTCTTTCATAAAATAAAATCCAGTGATTTACTTTAGATCTTTTGGCAGGCTTTAGTGCTTGTTACAGGCAGGAATCTTACTTGCCTTTATAACATGTCTTCCTCACCAAAATAATCTTCAATGAATAATCATGAGCTCTAATAATATAGAAAAAATTTGGCCAGATAATTAAACCGTTAGTATGATCTTTAAACCTTGTAGATAGGTATATTTTTTATTTTAGATCTTCTTCCCCCCACTGTTGTTAAGGTGTTTCTTGTTTGGCCTAGGTTATTATGTGTGAATAGCATATCGTTCCATTCTAACCTTGTTTTTCTCTTCTGGTGAATCTCTATCAGAAGTTTGCCTGCCTCTCCCCAGTTTAGTTTTTGTGAAGATACATAACTGAGCCTCCAGTCAGGAACATTCTGTTTCTAAACCAAAAGCAAAGGGAAATCAGATCTAGTTCATCTTTGTTTCACACCTAGATTCTAGAAATCCTAGAATTTTAAATACGCTTGGTTGGTTTACTTTGGAAGTTAGTCAAGAAATAATTTTCTTAAAAAAAATAAAATAATTTTCTTTTTAAAAGTGAGAGTGAAAATATACAAAGAATCTTTTTTCAAGTGCTTTTTAGTACCCCACTTTTGACAACTTTTAATTTATACTTTTTTTGTAATTAAGGCTGTTGTGGTGACTGATGGAGAGAGAATTCTGGGTCTTGGAGATCTGGGTGTCTATGGAATGGGAATTCCAGTAGGAAAACTTTGTTTGTATACAGCGTGTGCAGGAATACGGCCTGATAGATGCCTGCCTGTGTGTATTGATGTAGGAACTGATAATCCAGTGAGTAAAACCATTTTCTGCCTTTGATCTTTCTCCCATATTTAAAAAACAAAAGCTTTACGACATTCCTCTCTCGAAGATAATGTAAGATGGAAAATTTCATGATTAAAGTTAGTCTTTTCTTAAACTGTGCTTTTAATATTTATACAAATAACAGTAAATTAAATCTATTAAGAGTTTCTTGAAAAAATGTAGTAAGGTTTTAAAAGTTACCTTAGTAATTTTTTTATTTTGCAGTTTTTGTTTTATAGAATATGTTTAAGCTGGTTGTGTAACAAAATGATTTTATTTTTACGTTTGGTCTATGTTATAGGCACTCTTAAAAGATCCATTTTACATGGGCTTATATCAGAAAAGAGATCGATCACAACGTTATGATGACCTGATTGATGAGTTTATGAAAGCCATTACTGACAGGTATTTTCTTTTTAAGTTGGAGTAAATGCAATTGTCTTTAATTAATAAAAGAAAGGAACCACAGTTTTTCCTTGGTCTCTGATAAAGATGCATGGAAGGAGCTACATTTTTGAGAGTTTGGGTTCTGTCCTGCCTGCTTAGGTGTCCTGGTACTGGTGAGACCCTTTGCATTCTGCCTTGCTCTCCTGAGTTGTCTGACCTCCTTTGGGAAGTCTACACTCCCCGCTCCTGCCAGACCCTCACTGCTCAGCTCTCCCAGCCCTTGGCAGCTGGGCTCACATCCACCGTTCCTGGGACTCTTGGGCAGTTTTCACGTTTCAGATTCACTGACCATGGATCCTCCTCTCTCTCCACTTCTGCAGCATCTGATCAGGTTTTCTACTTCTTCATCTTTGAAATTCTCTCTTAACTCCTAAAAGGCTCTCCTAGCTCGGTCTTTCTCTCACCCCTTTCTGTCCTTGTCATCTTCACTGGTTCTTCTTGCTCACCTTTATTAAATGGGGATGAGTCCATAGCTCCCTTCTCTGTGAGTCACAGAAGCTATGAATCTAGGCATGTGACTCCTAAACCCAGGAAAACCCATCTCTAGGCCAGCCTCTCTCTGACACCAGCATCTAGAATCCTCCATCTAGACATTCTGTTGCTCTTTCACATTCGTGTCCAAAACAACTCCTTTCCGTAGCAAACAGCCTGTCTTCTGTTTAGCCAGCCTCTATTAATGGCAGCAACATTCACACTCTGGCCACAACTTTGTTCTTGATACTCTTTGACTCTTCCTCCTCCTCCATCAGCCCCCTGCAGAGTCCGTCAGGCCTCAGACCCAGATGGTACGACCACTTAAATGCCTCAGAGATACGTCTCCTCTCGTCCGCTGCCACAGCCTTTCTGCAGATCCTCCTCTCTCTCTGGGATGCTTCTAAACCTGCCTCCGGTTTTTCTCCTCTCCATTTCATTGCCACCTTACCTCCATGTTCATCTTTTAAAAACCGGTGCACTTAATCATGTCGTTCTGTTGCTTGAAATCTCTCGGGGTTCCCTGCTGTCCTAGGGTAAAGTCCAAACTCTCCATGATCTAGCTCAGGCCACCTTTTACACTGCTCGTACATAGAAGATACTAGAAAATTAATGCTTTTTCAGAGTCAAAGTTGACCATCCTAAACTAAACTTTTCCTCTTCCCAGAAATTGCCTTCTCCTCCCTTCCCTCACCTCCCTCCCTTGGACAAGCAGATAGTGTCTTCCTGGTCATCCAGATTGCTCTAGTACTTGAACAGTTTTCCCCTTACATCTCAGGTGATTCTCATCAAATTCTGTTTGTTCATTCCAATGTCTCATAATTGTCCCTTTAACTTCCCATGGGTTCTCCTTCAGATTTTCTTGTCCCCATACCACAGGAGCCTCCTAGCTACTTCTCCACACACCAGTTTGCGCTGCATATCACTGGCAGGTCTGTCTTTCCTAAAGAGAGTCTTTCCTTCCCTAAAGCCTTCAGGGATTCTACATCGGATATAGAATAAAGGCCCCATTCCCTACTTTTGCATTCAAGAGTCTCCCTTATCTGGCCCCAACCTACCATAACCAACTTCTCCTTGTCTTCTCATATAAACCCTGAGATATATAGCCTGACTGTTGAAAATTCAGGGTCACCAAAATACACCTTGTTTTTCTTCCTATCTCTTTACTTTTTGTTCTTGGAGGGCCCAAATAAAGTCTTACCTCCTTTTCAAGCCTTCCCTTACCTCATGAGGCTCACCAGGGTGATTGGGGTCTTTTTTTGAGTGCCAGTGAACTCTTACAAAAATTACTTTTTAACCTTTTATTTAATATATACTTTCCTGTGTTGCTGTTTAACTGCTAATATGGTGAGAATACACATATCAAATATATACTTTATGAGACTCAGATAAAAATCTCTTTTTAGGACGTTACTTCATGCTTACATGTGCTGGGCAACCTTGTAGGCACTTGGAAATAGTTTATACTGATTCATATCCCATAGGTTCACCCCATAAATTTTTCTGAATGAGTAATAGATTTCTGCATTTCAACTCCAGTTTTCAGAGGCTCTGAAAATTGCCAAGTGGCCTTAAATGGACTGACTTGAGACATTATTTCAAAATGGAGTCATAAGGAATATTAGACAGGAAAGCTTTTTAATAATGATATTTTCAATACCACTGTTATGGATTTTGCTGTTTTAGATACGGACAGAACACACTTATTCAGTTTGAAGACTTTGGAAATCATAATGCATTCAGGTTCTTGAGAAAATATCGAGAAAAGTATTGTACCTTCAATGATGATATTCAAGGTAAAGCAAAAAGAAAATCTTAGGTTTTTGATCCCTACCTTCCTTAAACCTTTTTAATCTGCCCTTTTTTTATTTAAAAAAATCTTTATTTGAGGGGGGGCACCTGGGAGGCACAGTCGATTGAGCGTCCGACTCTTGATCTTGACTCCAGGTCACGGTCTCCGGGTTGTGAGATGGAGCCCCACGCGGGCTCTGCGCTCGGTGGGAAGTCTTCTGGAGATTCCTTCCCTCGGCCCTTCCCCCCCACCCTGTTCGCGAGCGCTCTCTCTCCCCGAAATAAAGAAATCATTTGCGAAACATCCTTATTCATCTTACAGGGACAGCTGCAGTAGCCCTAGCGGGTCTTCTCGCCGCACAGAAAGTTATAGGTAAACCGCTCTCAGATCACAGAGTCCTATTCCTTGGAGCAGGAGAGGTACGTTTTTGTGCGCTTTGAGCATTTAAAACTAAAACTCTGCTTTAGAATTGGAGAAATGGGACATAATGAGCTTCTAATTTTGTTGTGATCTTGTATGAATGGAAGATCTCTGTTGTGAAGTAGGTAATTTAACACATGTTTAGAAATAACTGTGTTTAGAGAGAATACCACAAAGAATCAACTTTTGCGGGGAGCCTGGGTGGCTCAGTCATTAAGCGTCTGCCTTTGGCTCAGGTCATGATCCCAGGGTCCTGGGATCCGGCCCTGCATCGGGCTCCCTGCTCGGCAGGAGGCCTGCTTTTCCCTCTCCCACTCCCTCTGCTTGTGTTCCCTCTCTTGCTGTGTCTTTCTCTGTCAAAAATAAGTAAAATCTTAAAAAAAAATTAATTTTTACGTGATTTGTTAGAGAATAAACCAAATATTCCTCATAATGCATAATCCTCATATATAAAGTAGTTCAAGCATTGTATTATTGTATTATACCCTGGTCTTTATTTTTTAAATTTATGTTTCGTTGGACAGGCTGCTCTTGGAATTGCAAATCTCATAGTTATGGCTATGGTTGAAAATGGCCTCTCAGAAGAAGAGGCGCAAAAGAAAATTTGGATGTTTGACAAGTTTGGTTTGTTATTTAAGGTAAGGTATTTAAATCTTGGAGAAGCAAAAGAATGTTGTTAAAATGATACTTTTAGTTTGACTTTTTAAAAATATTATCAATTCGTAAAATACTGTATCGCACTGGACTATCCAGATTGTACCCATTGGGGACCTTCCAGTATATTCTCAACAGAAATCCTCCAGTCTCCTTTCTGGCTTTTATAAAGACTCTTGCTTCATATTCAAGTCATAATCTCCATGTTAGCACCAGACATATTCTTTCTTGCTTTGTTCTCTGATTCTTAAGAAATCAAGTAACCATACGAATAAGATTGTACTTGGCCTTTCTAAAACTAGGTTTTTAATTGGAACTCAGAAGTTCCTAATGAAATTGTTAGCAGGACATCTGACATTTGAGCAGAAATTCCTTAGCCATTTAGAGATCATAGTCCATTGTAACAGTCTGAGAGCAATCCATGGATCCTTTCCTGAGGCCAGTTCATGGATAAGGAAGAGCTTCCAACCCAGATTTGGTATCCTTTGCACCTGCCTGCTTTCCTAGCACTGATTGCCATTTTTAGTAGCTTAAGAAATGCATTATATCTTACACTGTGTAACACATTAGGTAAACCATTTCACAGTTGAACCTACAGTACACAGTGCTGTTGTATTTTTGCTCTATATAATGCCATACAGCAATTACTTGAAATATACCTCTTCAGAGCAAGCTTATTTCAATGTACTTTGCTTCAGTTCTGAAATCTTTTCTTCTTAACTAGTACTCAAAACTGTTGACACGGAAAATAAAATGAAAAAGTGTTTGAATGAAAAATCTTGAGTGCTTAAATTATACATAATTTAAAATAGTTTAAAATGTACTGGACCTTATGATAAGATTCTGCAGGTATTATCTCGTTTAATCTTCTGTGAAATTTTACAAATAAGGAAACTGAGGATTTAAAAGGGCAGGTGACTTTTCCAAGGTCATTAGCGTAAGTAGTGGATGTGAGAGTCACATCCAAGCAGACTGTGAAGCCTGTGCTCTTGACCATGAAGCTGTGCTGCCTTCCAAGTGAGCTGTCACCACTGTATTTGCTTGTATCTAAGATACAAGGATTAGAAACTTTGTACTTTTAGAAGGCCATTGGCAGAATACATATTTTTACTGGTACACAGTTTGATGCTTCTTTTTGTGGTGTTGGTTTTCACAAATGTTTTGTGTTTCTTTTTTATATTTGTAGCAAGTCAAGTCTAGAATGAATATGCTGTTGGTTAGCATAAATGTGAATCCCTGAATATCTGCAAGTTCGGGGAATATTTTTCTTTTAGAGTGTGCGGATAGCTTGACTTATGGGTTTTAGGCTTCTGGACTCCCCTGCTGACCCAAACACTGCCCTCCTTTTTGAGACTCTGAGAGTTTCCTGTTGAACCTACATATTGGAGAGCTGTGGTCCTCCAGGGGGCAAGTATAAGAAGCCACTGTTCTGAGAACCTGAATCTGTTGAGGCTATATGTCAGTCCTTTAATTAACTTCCCATCTAACTGATTATGGCGTGCTGCTTTTTCTAGACCCTGTAGTTCTTATCTGGGGGTATTCCGGAGTTCTGATGGAAATAATTCACCTCTGCAGTGGGTTCTCCTCTTTTGCCAAAATAAGGATACGGATTTCTCAGCCTGGTTGGATTTTGCATTTGATATATTTTTGACTGCTTTAATTTGTTGAAAATTTCTCCATTGTTCTGGTTTGTCAGTGGTATGTCTCCTGGCCTTATAACACCACTAAGGATTTAATTGTTATAGTTTTTGGCTTGGGATTTAGGGAGGAAAGCATGTTTCTCCATTCAGCCATCTTGGACCAGAATTCCCTGTTCCTCTTGTTTCAGAACTCTTGCTAGTACAAGTCCATGATGTCTATCTGCAATTCTAAAATCCTAAAAGCTCTGAAATCCCAAAATTTTTTTGAAATTGGTAACAAATCTGATTGACTTGGACTTATCTGATAGCAAAACCAGAGAGGTATTTGTAGTCTTGACCTTTTATACTTAGTGTACTAAATTTTCTTCAGTTTGGGGTGCCCATGTTGGGGGATTTTAATATTTGATATATTACCACAATACATTTCTAAAGTATGAAAATATTTTACATCTAGCCTAGATAAAGGATTGCAAACCTTTGTGCCATATTGGATTAAGAAGCACTTTACAAAGTAAATGAGTTTTTGACAGGGACTAGAAAGTTTCTGGTTAAGGTGGGATTTATGTTTTATATCTGGGTTTTGTGGACACTGGAAGATAGTGGCTGAAGAGGAAAGTAAATGAGAATGAAAAGGCATTCCTATTGTAGAAAGAATATATGACTCATAATGATGTCTTTTCCTTAATCCTCAGTAAGCATTTACTAAAAAATACTGTATTTTTTCCCAAAAATTCAGGGGCGGAAAGCTAAAATAGACAGTCATCAGGAACCATTTGCTCACTCAGCCCCAGGGAATATACCTGATACTTTTGAAGATGCAGTAAATATTCTCAGGCCTTCAGCTATAGTTGGTAAGTAGAATTGTTGACATGTCATCATATCACTTAACAATATGTTGCTGGATCAGTACCGTGCAGGAGTGCTAAAAATGAAATGACCTATTTTATCTAACTTTCAGCATATAATATGTTTTTCTGTGATAGCCTTTATGTGTAAAGTTCAGTTAACAGATGTTGCCTGTGATCTTAAGTGTGGGAAGCTGTACAATTGATCATGCTTTGCTTTTAGACTTGGTGTGACTACTGTGCTCAAAACCTGAAAAAGACCAAGGTCATATGACAGACTAAACCAAGAAAGTCCTATGCAGGGTCAAATCTTTGCACTGGCAACAAAGCAGAAAGTGTTGTTATGTTTTGAGAGTAAGGCATTGCATAGCTGACTTCAGAGTATGCCAAAATGGTATTGGGTTCACCCCAGAAAATGTGAAAGTCTTTATTTTGTTTTTTATTTTTTATTTTTTTATTAACATATAATGTATTATTTGTTTCGTGGGTACAGGTCTGTGATTCATTAGTCTTATACAATTCACAGCACTCACCATAGCACATACCCTCCCCAATGTCCATCAAAAAGTCTTTATTTTTTAAAAAGGTTTTATTTATTTATTTTAGAGACAGAGAGAGGATGCGAGCAGGGTGTAGGGTAGGTAGGAGGGGTGGGAAGAGCAGAAGGACAAGCAGACTCTGTGCCTAGGGCAGAGCCCAACACAAGGCTCAATCCCAGGACCCTGAGATCATGACCTGAGCTGAAACCAAGAGTCAGATGCTTAACCAACTGAGCCACCCAGGTGCCCCAGAAAATGTAAAAGTCTTTAAAAGAGGAGCTATTTCATTTCCTATATAGCTGTGGGATTTGAATCCATAAGTTTTTAATAGTTTTATCACTTTCTTGTAGAACCCCTATTGAATGTTAAATAGAAAACAGTCACAAACAGTAAGTTTCTGTGGTCATTAGCTTCTTCATTGATTAGAACACACAATTTCTTAGAGCAAGAGGACATCTTGAAGATCACCCAATTTCTCTCAAAATTTAATATGAAAACCTAAGAATCTGCCCACTGATTTTCTCTCTGGAGGGTCAAGGAAACAAAAATTTAAAAAGTTTAATTTCTTTAGAACTCATAGACTCCTCAAAATATGTCCATACACTTCCCTATAGAGAAACACTGAATATAAATTCCTTTTTTACATAAGAAAAACAAGCACGGAGATGTTAAACAACTTGCCCAAGATTTGTGAGTATTTCATATAGCCAGAAGTGACAGAGAACACTAAAACTCTAGTCTCCAGATCAGTAGTTTTCTTTGTTACATATCAGTTTTTAAAGTAGAATTGAAAATTAACTATTTTGACTGTTAAATATAAGTCATCTTACTAGATGAACTGGAAAAGGACACAGCCGAGGTTTTGCTTGGTCATCCCCAGATTCCCATCATAGGCTGAGTACTCTTCATGCTTCTGTAACACTGCATACTTGGCACCTGTTACAGGTTTTCTCATTTTCTGCTTACTTTGTTTTTCTCTCCACTGTAAGTTGCATTGTGTTCATGTTTATATCCCAGTGGCCTAATGCAGTGTCTGAGACATTGTAAGGACTAAAGAAAAGGTCATTAAATTGCGTCAAGAAAATAGATTGCTTTAGTCAAGATGATTTTTTATCCCTTCTGAATTCCTATTATTTGTTTAATTAAACCCGAGTTTAACAATTTAACATTTGAAATGCAAGTTTTTAACTTTTTAAAATTCATTTTTAATTGTGGTAAAATACACATAACATAAAATTTGCCATCATAACCATTTTTTAAATTTAAATTCAACATATAGCCAACATATAGTAAGTACATCATGAGTTTCAGATGTAGAGTTCAGTAATTCATGAATTGTATATATTATAACCCTTTTTAAGTGTATGATTAGGTAGTGTTAAGTACATTCACATTGTTGTGCAGCTGGTTTCCAAAACTCATTTTGCAAAACTGAAACTCCATACCAGTTAAACAAATACTTTCCCTAGCCCCTTGTTGCCACCTTTCTACTTTTGGTGTTTATGAATTTGACTACTCTGGGTATCTCATGTAAGTGGAATCATATAGTATTTGTCCTTTTGTGACTGGCTTATTTTACCTAGCATAATATCCTTAAGGTTCATTCATGTTGTAGCAAGTTTTATCTTAATTAGACAGTGATGGAGATAGTCATACTCTTTTTTTATTTCCTAGCATTTACCATGTTTGGGGTAAACAATAAATATTTTAGTAAAAACTTTCAGCATTTTATTGTTTTCAGATTCAAGATTGTGTTCCCATGGCATTATCTCAGCAATACAAAATATGTGTTTTCTTGTATTAAACCTATTGCCGAAATGCTGTTGATAAGAATTGTTTTATGTTACATGTAAGGAAGTTGCTTTCCCCCCCCCTTATGTATTATAGGAGTTGCAGGAGCTGGCCGACTTTTCACTCCTAGTGTAATCAAAGCCATGGCTGAAATCAATGAAAGGCCTGTAATATTTGCATTAAGCAATCCTACAGCAATGGCTGAGTGCACGGCTGAAGAAGCATATACACTTACAGAGGTACTACGAATAATTGTATGAATTGGTTATGTCCATTATTTTCCTTCTATGGGTCTTAGTTATACATTCTTGCATAATTCTTTTCATGGTTAACTGTAGAGATTACAGTATGTACCCTTGGATCCTCAAGTTCTGATATAAACTATTGTGTGTATGAATTCTGGAACATAATTACCATACATCTCCATTTTAACACCTTTCTGTCTTGTGGGCTATTGTTGTACATTTTAATTATATTTTAAATCCCAAAAGACAGTCTTGTTCTAAACACAAAATAATTGATTTTGATATATTTCGATACATTTTAATCTCTTCTCTTGCCATTCTGTCTGACATGTATGTCTGTGCTTTTATCTTGGGTCATTTTCCTTCTACCAGATGAACTTACCTTGAGTGTGTCTATGATGAATTTCTCTCTCTTTTTTTTTTTTTAATTTTTTATTTATTTTCAGCATAACAGTATTCATTGTTTTTTCACCACACCCAGTGCTCCATGCAATCCGTGCCCTCCCTAATACCCACCACCTGGTTCCCCCAACCTCCCACCCCCCTGATGAATTTCTCTTAATAATCTCTTTATTTTGCCTTCATTTTGAAGGATATTTTTTTACTATGTATAGAAGTAAAAGTCAGTGGAGATAGTATTCTATTATTTCCTGACTTCTGTTTTCCTTTTGATACATCATTTTGTCTTGGTTTTGCTATAATAGATGTAGTTGAGTTTGTATTTATTCCAACTGGGACTGTAGAACTCTATCTTGATGCCCTCTTTTGTGGCCTATGTTGGAATATCTGGGTTGGCTGCATTCTCTGTCTGCTCTTATGGGTCTCCGGTTGGAGAGTGTCAGACTTGTTCTCATATCTCAGGTATCTCTTACACAGCTTTCTGCATATTCCATCTTGTTGACATACTGTGTGGTCTTTCTTTTTTTTTTTTTTAAGATTTTTATTTATTTATTAATTTGAGATCAAGAGAGAGCAGAAGGAAGGGCAGAGGGAAAGGGACAAGCAGACTCGGTGCTGAGCGCAGAGCCCAATGCAGGGCTTGATCCCCCATAAGGTCATGACCTGAGCTGAAATCAAGAGGTGGATGCTTAACCCACTGAGCCACACCAGCACCCCTGCATACTGTATTTTAATATTTGGGTGTATCTTCTAGTTGCGTGCACTCTTTTTAGCTATGCTTATTTATTGCTAGGCTCTTAATTTTATTGTATTTTTCATTTGTAGAATTTCAGTTTGTTTTTCTAATTAGTGAAACAGACTTACAATGGCATATTATAGAAATAATCAATTCATAAATAAATTCTACTTTCTTACCGTCACATTTAATAAAACAATTCTTTTTACTCTTCAAACATAGCTTCACTGTCAGTATTTGTCTTCATGAAAGCCATTGTTTTCAGTCATCTGACAGCCGTCAGGAACAAGCTTTTACTTTCATCCAAATCATTTAAGGTTTAGTACTTCTGAATTCTTTGACACTGCCCCAGGGCTATATCCCGATTACAGGTGTCTGCTCATATACCATTAGGTCAGTTAGGTTTTCCCCACTGTTCTTGTAGGGATATATTTTTAATCTCCACAATGTAATCACATTCTGTATTGTTCTTGTAAATGGTCTTTAAGTGACCCCAGGAAGTAGTATTTAAAGGCTCGTTTACAGAGACACCCAACAGGAAATTACTAGGTCATATACTTCAGAATAGGTAACCAATCTGTGATGAATGCTTTTTTCTGCACTCTATTAAAAATGTCTTTTGTTACGGAAAATTTCAAACATATACAGAGGTAGAATAATCTAGTCAATTCCCATATGCCAGTACCAGCTGTGGAAATATCACCTCCTCCTCAATTTTGTTTCTTCTACGTCCTTCCCACCCTAAACAGATCTCAAGACATCGTATCGTTTTATTGTAAATATTATAGTATATCTCTCAAAAGTTAAGAGTTCTTTTAAAGATATAATCACGGTATCATGACCACACCACAATTTTTAACAATATTTTTCAAATACTTATTTCATCTTTCTACATAGCTTATAGTTCTCTGCTAAAATATTCTATCTTGTTATTTAATTTCTGAAATATATGAATCATGATGAAAGTTAATGTCTGATAGCAGGGAATACCTTACTCTCTGTGAGTCCATTTCTATCCTCTTTCTTTTTCTTGGTTATGCGGTCTTATATTTTTGTAAGCCTGGTTTTATTTTTGTTTTTTGTTTCCTTCTTGAGTGCTAGATGGTATGGGTGAACAATTGTAGCGGTAATTTGAGGCTGTGGAGGAGGGGGTCTTCCCTTTTCCTGTGGTGGGGGCTGGTCTGGAGCAGCTCACCTTAATCTAATCAGGATGCGGTCTGTGGGGTGCCTGCTCTCTTTCCATGGTTTACCCTTTCTCCCAGCATGTACCCCTTCGTGCATGAATCACAAGTCCTGGGCTATTTGTTAGCAGCCATCATCCCCAGCAGGCCCTGAACTTTTCTCCCTCTGTCATCGTGAGGCTCCTGATAGCTTTGTTGCTCAGATTCTCAGCCACAGATACCACTTCTTTTGAAATCCGCAGTCCTCTTGAGGGGGAAAGCTTCAAGTGCTGGAATCACATATATCTTGTTTTCCTCCTCTTCTGCATTTCCCACACCCAAGCTTTCATGATTTTGATAGCACTGCTGCTTTTTTTTTTTAAAGATTTTATTTATTTATTTGATAGACAGAGATCACAAGTAGGCAGAGAGGCAGACAGAGAGAGAGGGAGGGGGAAGCAGGCTCCCTGCTGAGCAGAAAGCCCGATTCGATTGGGGGGCTCGATCCCAGGACTCTGGGATCATGACCAGAGCTGAAGGCAGAGGCTTAACCCACTGAGCCACCCAGGCGCCCCGTACTGCTGCTTTCTTAACAGATATTTTTAATGTATTTTATCCAATTTCTCTCATTGTTATCAGAGGGAGACTGGGTGTGAAACAGCCTAGATCATTGCCAAAGCAGAACCTTCTCAGAACTTTCCAGACTTAGTATTCATGCTCCTTAAGTCTTCAGCATTCTTTTTTTCTCATTGCCAAAGTATTTATTTTGATACATACATTCCCTCTAAATTTCTTTTGCTTCATATTGCCGCTCAGTTTAGTCAAAATGAATTCTGACTACTGGTTTCCAAGTTATAGTAATCACTGAAACTTCTAATAGTTATTGAAATCTTTTTCTTTGAAATCATCCACAAAATCAGCCTCCAGATAGCAAAATAATAAATAAATGAAAATCAGTGTCTTTTAGTATCCTGCCTTATCTTTTTACCAAAGTATGGTATTCTGCTTACCAGTCTTTACTACTTAAAACTAATGGGTGCTCGCTTCAGCAGCACATATACTAAAAATTGGAACGATACAGAGAAGATTAGCATGGCCCCTGCACAAGGAAGACACACAAATTCGTGAAGCGTTCCATATTTTTTTGGAGAAAGACAACTATCCTATGATCTCTTTGATATGAGGAAGTGGAGATGCAATGTGGGGGGGCTGGGGAGAGGTAGGAAAAGAAAAAATGAAAAGATGGGATTGGGAGGGAGACAAACCATAAAAGACTCAATCTCAAAAAGCAGACTGAGGGATGCTGGGGGGAGGGGGGACGGGAGAGGGTGGTTGGGGATATGGACATTGGGGAGGGTATGTGCTATGATGAGTGTTGTGAAATGTGTAAACCTGGCATTTCACAGACCTGTACCCCTGGGGATAAAAATACATTATATGTTTATTAAAATAAATAAATTAATTTAAAAAACACTAATGATTATTGCCCCCAAGATTAAGTCTTAGTCTGATACAATGACTGCTGAATATACTCAATTTGTCTGTAGGTTTTGGCATTTTAGAAATATAAAATATGTAAATGTTTTGGGCAGTAGTAGCATATCACTAGAAGATAGCCCAAATATTTAAGAATTTTATTTTTTGAATAAATACTGTCATGAGAGCTGTGTATTACTGGAATGAATAAAAATAAAAATCCAACAAGGAGACTAGTTCGATATATTGTAGTCTATCAGTTCTAAGATGCAAATTTTTTCTCAATATTGTATTACCTCCTAAAAATGATAAAAAAGCATTGTGTCATAGTTTAATTTACATAAATTCCTTCTTAGTCTTACATAAAATAATGGCATAAATTACATATTTGCAGTCACCTCTTAAATTTTTAGTGTCCTTTTGTTTTCAGTAGAGAGAAGTCTTAGTGTTACTCTCACACCCTCTGCTGCTTAGTGAGAAAAATACTTCTTTTTAATTCTTGAACTTCAGAATGAGAACACTTGGTTATCATTAAGATCCAGCCATATTTGATTGATCATATAAGACAAAAAATATCCTGAAGAAGAACTGCTGTAGAATCTTGCCATTCTAGAGAAAATACCCAAGATCTTTCTAAATCTAAAAATTTACTGATATCATGAGAATGTAACATTTTTCCTATAAAGAGCTTATATCACATAAACCATTTTATAAAGCTATTAAAATTAGTGGTCTTACAAAAATAATTATTATATGCATTATCATTGTAATGTTATATGGCATTAACCATGAACTGACTTTAATCTTCAAAGAAACACAATTTCATCACATTCTCTGTACTTAGAACAGGTAGAGAATGATAATAGCTCTCTGAGGAAAATGATACAGCCGCCTGACATTGTAGCATCAGGATAGTCACCTGGGGCCAACACTAGCATAGTTAGATAGCTTCTATATTTTGTGTCATTTTGAAACTGAAAGTATGTCTTGTAAAAGTAAAAATTAACATACATTGTAGACCCGTGGTCCAAAGGGTCAAACTGTTGAGTGTTAAATCCACTAATGCCAAGGGTTCACTATACTTCAGAGATAATCAGCCTTGATATAATACACATTTTTAGATCTAGAGAAAAGAAAACAAAATATTGTCTAAACACTTATTATTCTGTCCACTGTTCAGGTACCATGTCAGTTTGTCCATCCTTCTCTGTGGAGATAGTTCAGTTTTCTGTGAACCATCTCTTACTTAATCCAGGTAGCTGTTAAAACATGACTGACTTTTGGGGCACCTGCATAGCTCAGTCGGTTAAGCTTGATTTCAGTTTGGCTCATGATCTTGGGGTTGTGGGATTGAGCCCAGTGTCAGGCTCTGTACTTAGTGTGGAGTCCGCTTAGGGTTGGCTTTCCCTCTCCCTCTGCACTTCCCTGCTGCTCTCTCTCTCTCTCTCTAAAATACATAAATCTGGGGCGCCTGGGTGGCTCAGTGGGTTAAAGCCTCTGCCTTCGGCTCAGGTCATGATTCCAGGGTTCTGGGATCGAGCCCCACATTGGGCTCTCTGCTCCCTGGGGAGCCTACTTCCTCTTCTCTCTCTGCCTGCCTGCCTCTCTGCCTACTTGTGATCTCTGTCTGACAAATAAATAAATAAAATCTAAAAATACATTATTCTTTAAAAAATTAAAAAAAATATAAATAAATAAATAAATAAATAAAATAAATAAATAAATAAATAAAATAAAAGTAATAAACAGTAAAGAAAACAGTAGTTCTCAAGCATTCCAAGATAGATTATCCTGTTTGAGAACTACTGTTTTCTTGCTCTTTGTGGTTTTTTGCCGAAGAGGAGTGGAGCGGATGGGACTTGTGGTGGGGAAATTATATTTAAAGGATTTATAGGGGCACCTGGGTGGCTCAGTTGGTTAAGCGTCTGTCTTGGGCTCAGGGCTCAGGCTCAGGTCATGATCCCAGGGTCCTGGGATTGAGCCCTAGGTCCCTCCTCAGCCAGGAGCTTCCTCCTTCCTCTCCCTCTGCTGCCTCCTGGGGTTATGCTCTCTCTTTCTCACTCTCTCTCTCTCTCTTTATCTCTCTCTCAAATAAAGTCTTTAAAGAAAATAAGAGATTTATAAATTTACTTTCAGGTACTTTTCAATTTCACAGGTATCTAATTCTCCTAGAAATATTGAACATGGGGGCGCCTGGGTGGCTTAGTCAGTTAAGCATCTGCCTTTGGCTCAGGTCATGATCTCAAGGTCCTGGGATGAGCCCTGCATGGGGCTCCCTGCTCAGCAGGGGAGTCTGCTTCTTCCTCTGCCCCTCGCCTGCTCATGTGCACTTGCTTGCTCTCTCTCAAATAAATAAATAAAATCTTTAAAAAAAAAAAAAAAAGAAAGAATGCATATGCTAGTAACATTATATTCCGTTGTTGAGCACAGTACTAAAATTGGTACAACAAATTTGGAGACTTATTTTTCTTTAACAAGGCAACATGCTGTATTTTTCTGGGGTAATACTGTGGTTATACCATACATCTGTTTTGTAAACTGCCCAACAGGAGCACTGTTAGCATAATAGAAAGACCATGGGCTTTGGAGTTACAAAAAAAAAAAACAAAAAACCTGGATTCAAGTTTTTTTTTTTTTTTTTTAAGATTTATTTATTTATTTATTTGTCAGAGAGAGAGAGAGAGAGGAGCGAGAGTGAGCACAAGCAGACAGAGTGGCAGGCAAAGGGAGAAGCAGGGCCCCTGCTGAGCAAGGAGCCCGATGTGGGACTCGATCCCAGGGCGCTGGGATCATGACCTGAGCCGAAGGCAGCTGCCCAACCAACTGAGCCACCCAGGCGTCCCAACCTGGATTCAAGTTTAACTACTACAATTGTAACGTGTGACTTTTTACAAAGTACTTGGAAATCTAAGCTCTAGTTTTTTGAGATTCTTTTTTTTTTTATATCAGTGAGATGGAGATGATGATAATCTCATAAGGCTTTTTATGGCTAAACTGAGGGAACACATACAGAATACCTGGTACAGAGCCAAAATTCATAGATGTATGGTCAGTGATCACAGTTTAACCTTTGGTGTGTTCCCCTTCATTCACAGATGTTTATAACAATCTTTATTATTCAGGATGGTATTTGTTGGCCCATCTACATTTTAAACTTTTTAAAGGAAGTAGAAGGGGCACCTGGGTGGCCCAGTGGGTTAAAGCCTCTGCCTTCAGCTCAGGTCATGATCCCAGTGTCCTGGGATCGAGCCCCCACATCGGGCTCTCTGCTCCGCAAGGAGCCTGCTTCTTCCTCTCTCTCTGCCTGCCTCTCTGCCTACTTGTGATCTCTATCTGTCAAATAAATGAAAATCTTTAAAAAAAATAAAATAAAGGAAGTAGAAGTGTGAGGTTTTTTTAGTTTACTGATGGACAATTTTCAATTTCATTTGAATGTGTGCTCTGCATAAAAACTCATTCTGATAAGAATTTTAATGAAAGGATTATGTTATATAGTAAATTGTGACTGTTTGCAAGTAATACATTGGTCTGTTTTAGTACAGGATTTAATTGTGTTTTGACTCACCTCAGTGTTGGTCCACATGAAGTTACAAATTGAGGTTATTTCATTTCTTACCAGGGAAGGTGTTTGTTTGCCAGTGGCAGTCCATTTGAGCCAGTGAAACTCAGTGATGGGCAAGTCTTTACACCAGGCCAAGGCAACAATGTGTATATTTTTCCAGGTAAGTGCCACCGTGATTTATATTAAAGAGTAATAGTTAATTACATTAAAATACTTAACAAAATTATGTAGAATTTAAGATTAAAATGAACAATTGTATTTATAGAATTTTGCTACGTATGTACAGGAAAACTCACGGAATTCAGCAAACCCGTCTTGCTTTATTTTCCCTGTAAATGTGTTTATTCATCTTTTCCATTAAGCTTGTTCTTATTGTATAAATAATGTAGTACATGGTACATAAAAATGCAAAAGGAACAGAATGTTATAAAATTATTTAGTCTCTGCCTTCAGTACCTCTTTTTTTCCTAAGTTTTTATTTAAATTCCAGTTAGTAAAAAAATTGTAAAAAATAAATTCCAGTTAGTTATACAGTGCAGTATTAGTTTCAGGTGTATAATATAGTGATTCTGCACTTCCATCCAACACCCAGTGCTCATCAGGACAAGTGCTCCTTAATTCCACCACCTGTTTAACCCATCCCCCCCCCCCCCCCGCCTCTGGGAACCATCAGTTTGTTCTCTATAGAAAGAGTCTGTTTCTTGGTTTGCCTCTCTTTTTTCCTATTGCTCGTTTGCTTTATTTCATAAATTCCACATATGAGTGAAATCAAATGATCTTTGTCTTTCTCTGACTGACATACGTCGCTTAGGATAATACTCTAGCTCCATCCATGTTGTTGTGAATGGCAAGGTTTCATTCTCTTTTTTTTTTTTTTAAGGGCTGAGTAATAGTACATTATATATATATATACCACATCTTTTTTTTTTTTTTAAAGATTTTATTTATTTATTTGACACAGATAGCAAGAGAGGGAACACAAGCACGGGGGAGCTAGAGAGGGAGAAGCAGGCTCCCCACTGACCAGGGAGCCTAATGCGGGGCTGGATCTCAGGATGCTGGGATCATGACCTGAGCTGAAGGCAGACACTTAACAACGGAGCCGCCCAGGCGCCCCTGGCCCACACCTTCTTTATCCATTCACCAGTTGATAGGCAGCCTACATAATGGGAGAAGATACTTGCAAATTACATATCTGATAAAGTGTTAGTACCCAAAATACATAAAGAACTTACAAAACTCAACACCCAAAACCCAAATAATCCGATTAAAATATCAGCAAAAGACATAAATAGACATTTTTCCGAAGAGGACATACAGATGGCCAACAGATACATGAAAAGATGCTCATCATCACTGGTCATCAGGGACAAACAAGTCAGAACTACAATGAGATCATCACCTCACACCCATCAGAATGGCTAAAATCAACAACACAAGAAACAGCAGGTGTCAGTGAGGAAGCGGAGAAAGGGGAACCATCTTGCACTGCTGGTGAGAATGCAAGCTGGTGCAGCCACTCTGGAGAACAGTATGGAGGGTCCTCAAAAGGTTAAAAATAGAACTACCCTATGATCTAGCAATTGCACTGCTAGGTATTTACCCAAAGAATAAAAAATACTAATGCAAAGGGATACATGCACCCTGATGTTTATAGCAGCATTATCTACAATAGCCGAAGTGTGTAAACAGTCCAAGTGTCCCCTTGGCACCTCCTTATTGTACTTCTCAGCTATAACCTCTGTCAGTGGTTTGCTTTGAGTTTTTCTGATGGTTACCATCATGACTAATACCCTTATCTTCCCTTATCTTGATTCTAGCCATGGACTGTATGTATGAACTTCCCACTGTTAAATATAATAGTGTACACATACCTCCTAATACTTTGCTTCCCTACCTTTCAATTTGTGTTACTATTTTTAGTTTTCCTAGTAGTTAGTTACCTTTATTTTTATATAACGCATCTAAAAAGCTTTTGATAGCAACTTAATGATAGTTTTTATTAGTTTGCCACTGTTGAAAAATCTGGTATTTAGCTGTATCTGTTCTTATTCCATCTCTCAATTTTGGTTAGTTAATGTTTCTACATTGTAGGGCTCCTGTGTGGCTCAGTTAAGCATCTGCTTTTGGCTCAGGTCATGATCCCAGGGTCCTGGGATCGAGCCCCGAATTGGGCTCCCTGGTCAGTGGGGAGCCTGCTTCTCCCTCTCCAGCTCCACCATGCTTGTGTTCCCTCTCGCTATCTCAGTCATAAATAAATAAAATCTTTACAAAAAAATATTTCTACCTTGTAGAGAGGGTTTTTGGACATGTAGGTTGTGCTCTGTTATTTTCTGTGCTTTGTGGCTTGATTCTGAAATTACATGACTGTTTATGTCTAAACGGGTATGATTTGATAAATATAGTAGAATATGTGATTCTATATTACAAAATTTTTAAAACTCAAAGTAAAAGTCTTTCAAGTATCAAGTATCGTGAATCTTTCTTTCATTTCCTGCCGGCGTTCTTCATTTCTTCTGGATCGTGCTCCACAGCTGACTACTTTCTCTTTTTCTTTTTTTTAATTTTTTTTTTTAATTTATTTATTTGTTAGAGAGAGAGCAAGCGAGCACAGGCAGACAGAGTGGTAGGCAGAGGCAGAGGGAGAAGCAGGCTCCCCGCCGAGCAAGGAGCCCGATGTGGGACTCGATCCCAGGACGCTGGGATCATGACCTGAGCCGAAGGCAGCCGCTTAACCAGCTGAGCCACCCAGGCGTCCCTCTTTTTCTTTTTTTTAAGATTTATTTAATTTTTTGAAAGGGACAGTGTGCGTGCACATCAGGGGAAGGGCAGAGGGAGAGGATCCCAGGCGGACTCCCCTCTGAGCAGGGAGCCTGATGGGGGGCTCAGTCTTACAACCCCGAGATCATGACCTGAGCTGAAACCAAGAGTCAGGTGCTCAACCGACCGAGCCCCCAGGTGCCCCGCACAGCAGACTACTTCCTGTGACCCGCGTTGTTCTCCCTCTCGTGCATGTGCTGTTTCTGTCTTGCTGCTGTTCCTCTCTATCTTGATCTCCTTTTTCGGGAGTACACCTTTTGAAAAAGTGTTTTTATTAAGCATGGATGAAAACTTCCTGAGTTTTTACATATCTTAAAAATGCCTTTATTTTGTCTTCTCACTTGATAGTTTGGTTGGGTAGAGGTTTGTAGATTGAAAGCCCATTCCCTCAGACCTTTGAAAATATTTCTCCACTTTTAGTGTTGCTGTGAGAAATCTGATGTCATTGAGATTCTCATTTCTTTATCCATACTAGCTTTTTCTCTCTAAAAATACTTAAAATTTTATCTTTATCTTTAGATTTCTGAGGGTGACTGGGATGCATCCAGGTGTGGGCTTATTTCCATTTATTATGCATATCTGTGTGGGGGCCAGGTCATTATATATTCTTTTCCCCAAAGGATTTTTTTAACTTTTTTTTTCTTTCTTATTTCCTTCCTTCCATTATTTGTTTTTCTCTTTCGGAACTTATGTTAGACCATGGTCAAATACTTCTGTTGTCCTTGATTTGTAATTTTTATTTTACATTTTCAACTCTGCCTTTTTGAATTCTGTAATGTGGGGGAGTTCTGTTCATGTAACTCTTGATTTCAGGGCTGTGAATTCAAGCTGCATGTGTGGGTGTGGAGCCTACTTAAAATAAAACCTAAAACAACAACAAAAAAGTCTTTTTTTTTTATTATAAAAATTTTCAAACATACACAAAATCAGAGAAAAGAATGAACTCCCATGTTCCCGTCTCCCACATTTCAGCAATTACTGACATGTAACCATGTTTTCCTACCCATTCCTTCCTCACTGGGTTATTTTAAAGCAAATCAGAGAGCTAATATAATTTTATTCATAACTACTACAGTATATGTCCCTTAAAAAGTAATTTTTTTTACTGTTGATAGAAATTTTTTTTAATTTTATTTTTTTCAGTGTTCCGAGATTCATTGTTTATACACCATACCCAGTGCTCCATGCAATACCTGCCCTCCTTAATACCCACCACCAGGCTCACCCATCCCTCAGCCCTTGCAAAACCCTAAGTTTGTTTCTGAGTCCACAGTCTCTCATGGTTCATAATTTTTTTAATTAAATGTAATTTTATGTATCATACCACATAAAATGAACATTTGTTTGATATCACATATCATCAGTTCAGTAGGCTCAAATATTATTTTTTTATTCCCAATACCTTTATCTTATCCTAAAATCACTCTCTTTTAATAGCCACTTTTATTTTTTTAAAGGTTGCAGGATCTTTCTGAATTTCTTCTGAGAACTAAGATTCTTTTAAATATTTCTTCCTTTTTGCTGTTCATTTCCTATAAATTTCTGGTGATCCTTAATTGTTCATTCATTTTAATGAAAGACTGTGTTGGATTTGGCCTGAATTTCCTTTGTCTTCTTGTGGGCCTCTCCCTGAAGAGCTGACAGTAGGCACGAAGATTTCATGACAGGTAGATTTTTAGTGTACGTAGGCTAGCATCAAGCAAGCACATTTTAACTGTTGTCAAAGTAAAGAAGACTTCTAGCCTGTGAATACCCCAGTGCTTTTGTGTGTGAATTTTCCTCCTTTTCCTCCTGTGTAGCTGTTTCATGTCTAGAGTTGTACCATGCTTGGCTCTTGAGACCTAGTGTCTGTAATAGAAACTCTCCCATCACCAATGATTTCTTTCTAGAACTTGATAATGTTCAGAATCCATCCATTCTATCCAGCAGTATTCCTGTGGCATAAAGGCATAAGAGTATGGAAAAGAATATTTTTCTGCTCATTTTAACAAAGTCATCTTCTGATCTTATTTGACTAATAAGGAATCTGGCAATTGATTATTTTTATACAACACCACAAAGTCCTAACTTTATTATTAACCATTACCAACACTATAAATACAGATGTAAAAATGACTTGGTAATAGAGGTAAAAATGGACTTTAAAGCAGGAGGCCAAAAGTCTGTTGATAAAAAAATATAAGGCTCCGATAATGTTTGAATTACCTGGCCCAAAATTATAACTGGATGAAGTAACAACAAAAGTAAACCCTTAACAGGGTCAAAAGACTAATAAGATATTGACTAATAAAATACTCGGGAATTCTGGATCAAGAATAGGGGGAAAACTTGAGCTTCGAAAACCAGTATGTGAAGGACTTTCGCCATGAAGTGTTCTCTCATCAGCGAGAGGGGGCTGAGCAGTCCAACAACAGTGCTTTTGGTGTAAGGAGGGCAAGCGTCAGAGTCTGGCATCTGCCAAGAGTGGGATTCTGTGTGAACCTCCCGTGCTGTAGCCCTAAAGGCTGAACCGTGGAATATGGGTCTAGTTTGTGCTACCGCATGGATGATCTAGAAAACCTCAAGCCTTTGTTCTGGCTTACCAGCACTCACAAGTGACTGGCAGAAGCAAACAGAAATCTTCTATGGAACAAGATAAACACTACCCTTTTCTTCAGGTTACTTTCACAAATTTTGAAATACATCTCCAGTTAAAAAATAAAAGGTAAAGGCACACGTATAGAGACAAGACAGCAGAAGCCAAAAGTATCAGAAACAACAGGAAAACTGGAATTCTGACTATCAAACAGGTGCTGTGAAACAAATACGCTTGTTGTGTTTATGGAGATAAAAGCCAAGCTTGAAAGATTCAGCCAAGTAACACTAAATTGTAGAATTTAAAAATAAAATAAATTTGAGAATTCAGTGAATGAGGCTTATGGTAGATTAGACTAAAGAAAATTAAACTGTAAAGTCAGAAGAAATGATTGAGAGACCAAAAAAAGAAAAATATAGAAAAACAGATATATATCTTTAATTGATATACTTTATTGTATGGTCCCAGAAAATGAACATGAGAATGAAGCAGAGGCAATATTTGTGTCTCGGTGGCTGAGAATGTCTTAGAACCTGATGAATGAAGTCAGTACACAATATTGACATGAAACCAGTGAAACCCATGTGGGATAAATAAAAGGCCACATCTAGGAACATTGTTGTGAGGCTTCAGCAGACAATAACAAAGAGAAGACTATGAATGCAGCCAGAGCAAAAGGATTGCCTCGAAAGGAGCAACTATAATAGTTTATCAGTTAAGCAGATTGAAACTGTAAAGGGACTTGCATTGTCTGGCCGGAGAGTACATTAGAGATTGCCATGGAGTTTTCATAGAGTGCAGGTTATAAATTTTACGATAATCACTAGAAGGCTAGAAGAGCTTCTCAACTATGATTAGAGACTGTTAAGGGAGGAAATGAAATGATTAAAAAAAAACCCAGCGGTCAAGAATGAAGAGGAAAGGAAGGAACATGGAATAGACAAGACAAATATAAGAGGACAATAGATTTTGCTCCAATCATTTAAGCAACTATATTAACTATAGATGGAACAAATAAATGCTCTACTTTCTGAAATGTATCTATTATCTAGAGGCTAGATTAAAATAAGGAATCTATTAACCATCTGTTTTTCTTCTCATCCTTGATTAATTGGATAACTGTAGTGCCCCACTCTGGCCAAAGACTATTGGGATACTCTTTGAATACTGTAAAACAGAATTTCTAGACTGGAAGACACCAGACAGAGTTGAGGAAGGAGGTGTCAGAAAGTAGGGTGATTGAAAGCCAAGTCACCACAGTGATGCTCAGAGTGGGCAAGCCCCATCCTCGTCCTCATGGCTACCAATCATTCTTTTAGTTCCTAACCCTTACATATGAAAAACACTCACATGTTACTGGTCAACTAAGGAAATTTCTTATATAAACAATTTATCTCATGAGAGACTAAAATAGACAGGAAATTAAAAAGCTGTTTAGGAAGAAGCAGGGATTGATTAGGTGGGGAGACGGAAAGTTTAAAAATTATCAATAACCCCACGGAGACGAAAATAATACGTTCCAGAAACAGAACAGATTTTTTTTTTTTAATTTAGAAAACAAAAATGAGGGGCGCCTGGGTGGCTCAGTGGGTTAAAGCCTCTGCCTTCGGCTCAGGTCATGATCTCAGAGTCCTGGGATCGAGCCCCACGTCGGGCCCTCTACTCAGTGGGGAGCCTGCTTCCTCTTCTCTCTCTGCCTGCCTCTCTGTCTCCTTGTGGTCTCTGTCTGTCAAATAAATAAATAAAGATCTTTAAAAAAAAAAAAAAAAAAGAAACAAAAATGAGCTCTTGAAAACAAAAAGTTTGATAGCAGAAGGATTTAAAAAAAAAAAAAAAAGCTGAGGAAATCACCTAAAAAACAAGCAGAGAACAAGGGATGGAAAACAAAAGAAGAAAATTAGAAGACTAGTCCAGAAAGTACAATATCAGAAAAAAGAACTGTAGAAAGAGAGAACAGGTGAGTGGAAGGAAGAATATTATCGAAGATTTCATGAACATTTCCCCAAACTGAAAGACCCAAGTTTCTAGTTAGGAAGGGGCCCCCACTGAGTGCCGTATGTGATATGTGAAAGTCATGCACCTCAAAGTCCATCACTGGGGAACTGCTGAACATTCGGGACGAGAAAGGTTCCTAATACTTCCAGAAATGCAGTAAAAAGATAATCACTGAAAAGGATCTGGAATCGAATTGGCACTGGTTTCTCACCAACAGTGCCGGCAGCTAGAACGTATTGAAGTCATGACTTAAAATTCTGAAGGGAAATTATTTCCAAACTAGAATTCTAAACCCAAACAAACTGTCAAAAATAAGTGGACAGTAGTTAAAAAAAAATGGCGGGGGAGGGGGGAAAGGGGGCATCTTTGGAAAACTGCAGGAAAACATGTCTGACCAAAAAGAGGGAGTAACAAAAAACTAGGAGGAAGTGGGATTTAGGAAGTGAACTCAGAAAGAAAGAAAGGGAATCCCTATGAAGATAAGGGATTTTGCAGGATGACTGCTCCAGATCCAGGATGGAGAGCAGGATCTGGGCTGGGAAGCAGATGGTCGCAGCAGCAGAGGATTCTTCTAGAGCATGAAGGAAGAGAGTACATGAAGTGGCTGAGTTACTGGATGATTCAGGCAAACGAATGACTGTTTCAGTGTGAAATAATTTTAAGTACTGAAAATAAAATAAGGAGAATAGGGTAGTAACTTGAGGAAAAACCAAAAGTTTTGCAGAAGAGGAGAAATAATCACGACACGGTGTTAATAATGGCTCTGCTGGGAGTAACACTCATGAAGTCATAATAATACAAATGTTGACTACTGATTGATTCAGCCAAAATGGTGTCCTAACCATACCGGCAGAAGGGACAAGGCTGGAAATGGGAAAGAAAGCCAAGTCCTTAAATACTACAGGAAGGAGTGGGTGATTTTTAAAACTCAGAAGTCAATCAGGAGAAATACAAGCAAGCTGTTTGAGAGAAAGAAATATAAAAATAATCAGCTAAAAGAATTGAAAGTAGCTGCCTCTATAGGGCAAGAAGTGGCAGGGTTAGAGGTGGGCTGGGAATTGATGTTTCTTATAACAAGTGTTGATGAGTTGTATGCATTGTGATTTTGCTAATTGTAAAAACTAAATTGAGAAAAGGCATTTGATATTTCTCAAGTTATTCTAGGAGGTAAAAATTCTAACAGTTAACAAAGATCATTTGATTTTAACTCTCAGGCTTCTGTTTTCTCTTGGCTGCTAATTTGGTGGGGGGCGGCCGTCTGGGGCTAGCAGTCACCATTAACTCACTTCAAGTCTGGAATTTGTTTGGTTCCTTTCATAATTTGAAAAGTGACCTTACTAAATAAACTATTTAAAATGTTTTGTAGGCGTGGCTTTAGCTGTTATTCTCTGTAACACCCGGCATATCAGTGATCATGTTTTCCTAGAAGCTGCAAAGGTAAATGTTTTAGATATTGTTTGGCTCTTTTATCAGGATGAATTACAAAGATGAATGGATCTTAATTAAAAGCAGAGAGAGAAAATGGGTTGAATCTGCCTTATGAATGGAAAGGAAGTTATTCATCTGTTGCTTTTTTGATCTGGCTGTCTACTTTTGCATAAGATTAATTTTATATCATGATTTTTCAAATGTTTGAAATGTTAAGCTATGAATCCTTTCATATTTATAACACATATTTTCCCTTTTGTGTATCTGTATCTGAAGGTACTATATTGTGATGGCATAGATAAAATGTAACACCTTCATTTTTTAATGGACAAATACTGGTTTATTTGGAGTGTGCTGGCCTGTTAGAGTGCCAAACTGTAATATGAGTTTTGAATAACTCACATTAATACAGATTTTCATGTTTATTTTCATAGTAACTGATGTAATTATGCCACACTTTGTATATATTAAGTAGAATATATCAATAAACCTTTCAATCTGGTTATTTCTTATTTAGTGGTGAACAGTTTTAATCTCTGCGGTGCATATTCCTGCGAAAAATAAGGAGAATTATCTTACCTATATTATTTTCTGCTCCCCAAGCCCCTTTTCCATTTTGTTAGGTCCTTATTCTGTGTTACTTAAACAAAAATAAAATGCTGTTTTTCTCTTCTCTTCTTTTTCTTTGCCAGGCTCTGGCAAATCAGCTGACAGATAAAGAGCTAGCTCAAGGGAGACTTTACCCACCACTTGCTGACATTCAGGAAGTTTCTATTAACATTGCTATTAAAGTAAGTATTAATGTATACCTCTTCACATAAATTTTAATGATGTTTTCTTTTTTTTTTTAAGATTTTATTTATTTATTTGACAGAGAGAGATCACAAGTAGGTAGAGAGGCAGGCAGAGAGAGAGAAAGGGAAGCAGGGTCCCTGCTGAGCAGAGAGCCCGACATGGGGCTCGATCCCAGGACCCTGGGACCACGACCTGAGCTGAAAGCAGAGGCTTTAACCCACTGAGCCACCCAGGTGCCCCTTAATGATGTTTTCTTAAATAGCACAAGTTTATTAGAGAAAAGTTTGAAAATTTCAAGGGTGCAAAGAAGAAATTTTAAATCACCCATTTTCTTACTACCAGAATATAACCCACGTTATATTTTTTTTAAAGATTTATTTATTTATTTGAGAGAGAAAGAGAGCAGGGGGAGGGAGAGAATCTCAGGCAGACTCCCCTGCTGAGCAGGGAGCCTGATGTGGGGCTCAGTCCCAGGACTTGAGATCATGACCTGAGCGAAAGGCAGAGGCTTAACCCACTGAGCCATCCAGGCGCCCTTGGGGACACCCATGTACCTTTAAAATTATCTGGTATGGGGGTACCTGGCTGGCTCAGTCAGAGAGTGCAATTTGATCTGAGAGTTGTGAGTGTAAAGATTACTCAAAAGTAAAATCTTAAATAATAATTATTGTGTTATATATCATGTGTATTATTTGATACTGTTTCCCATTACTATGGTTTTTCAGTATTTTCCTATCTGTTCAAACTGTGCATTCTTTTGGATAAATTTTTCTATCAATTTTTTGAATTCAAAGAAAACCCTGCATCTATGTATGAAACTATCAGACTTATAAATTAAATTAGTGAAAATGAGTCTTTGGTACTGGCTCTTTCCTCCCTATCAGTACCTCTTCCCACTCAGCTGTTTGTTTTTTTTCTTAAGTGTTTCAATATTTTTTTGTTTTCTTCTTTAAACATGGTATGTGACTTATACTTATTTTCCTAGATTTTAAAATTTTTTGTTATTTTTAATAAGTAAAGATTTTTCTTTCCATATCCTCGCTTGTCATTTCTGGCATATAGGGAAGGTATTAATTTTAATGAATTTACTTGATAACTATTTTGTTAAGCAATCTTAACTCTTTAAATTAACTCTTCTGGAATTTTGAGTTTTGAATCATTTACAAGTAATTTTTTCCTCCATTTTTTATGTATTTTTTCCCCTTTGAGACCAGTTTTAAGCAACTTAGTTGATAAGGGCATCGTTATATTTTAATACTAAATATGATACTAGCTTTTGGCTGAAATATTCTTTTATCTTCTTAAAGAAATAATCTTCATCCCTAGTTTACTAAGATTTTCTTAAACATCAGGATTAGATGTAGAATTTATTAATAATATTTTCGACTGTATACTGATGATCATAAAATTTTTACCCCTCTGACTATAAATGTTATTGTTGCATTATTTTAACACTCATAAGCTAAATAAAGATTGGAAATTAGAGGTGATGTGTTTAAGAAATAACAGCCAGGGGTGTTTACGTGGCTCAGTCATTTGAGCATCCAAGACTCTTAATTTCAGCTCAGGTCATGAGATCAAGCCCCACATCAGACTCCGCACTTGGTGGGGAATTGGCTTGAGATTCTCTCCCTCTGCCCCTCCCCCCACTCATGCATGCTGTCACGTGCTCTCTCTCTCACTCACATAAATAATCTTTAAAAATATTCTTAAAAAAAAAAATAACAGCTAATCCAGGGGCACCTGCCTGGCTCAGTCAATGGAGGATGTGACTCTTCTTGGAGTTAATGATTTCGAGCCCCTGATGAGTATAGAGATTGCTTTAGTTTTATGTTTTGGCTTCAAAGTCGGTTTTGTTTTTTTTTTAAGATTTTATTTATTTATTTGACAGAGAGAGAAACAGCGAGAGCAGAAACATGAGCAGGGGGAGTGGGAGAGGGAAAGCAGGCTTCCTGCCGAGCAGGGAGCCTGATGTGGGGCTTGATTCCAGGACCCTGGGAGCCGAAGGCAGATGCTTAATGACTGAGCCACCCAGGTGCCCCAAAGTTGGCTTTTCAATTATGGGATATACTCTAAGCTATTAAATGTAAATGGATTCCTCCTTGTGCATGGTTGGTGGGAATGTAAATTAGTGTAGCCATTATGGAAAGCTGTATGGCTATTCCTCAAAACCCAAAAATTGGAACTACCACATAATCCAGTAATCCCATTTCTGGATATATATCCAAAAGAAATTAAATCATAATCTTGAAGAACACTCCCATGTTCACTGCAGCATTATTCACAATAGCCAAGACACAGAAACAAATTAAGTGTCCATCAACACTCAATGTGGCATATATACACAAATACATGTACACACACACACGAATATTGTTCAACCTTAAAAAAGAAGGAAATCCTGCCACTTGTACAAGGATGAATGTGGAAGACAGTGAAATAAATCAGTCAGAGAAAGACAAATACTGTTTGATCTCACTTATAAGTGGAATCTAAAAAAGAAACTCAAAAAAACAGAGTAGAATGGTGGTTTCCAGGAGCTAGAGGAAAACGGGAAATGCTGATCAAAGGGTGTAAACTTTTCATAATAAGATAATTAAGTTCTAGAAATCTTAATATATGGCATGGTTTAATGAAATTTGCTAAAAGAGTAGATCTTAAGTATTCTCACGACACACGCAGGAAGTATGTGCAGTGATGAAGAGGTCAGTTTGCTTGGTTGGGGGGAATTATTTCACAGTGTACACATACATCAGAACATCTCATTGTATTCCATAAATACATGATTATTTGTCAAGCCTATCTTAGTAAAGTTGAAAAAATTTTAAAAATAAATAAAATAACATCTTAAAAAATAAATAACAGCCAATCCACTTGAGCTGGAATCTAAAGTATAAGTAGGAAGATGGCACAAGACAGGATTTGCAAGTTTTCTTGAGGCCAGCTTGTCCAGATACACAAATGCCAGGCTAAGGAGTCCAAATACCTTACTGTTGCAAAACAGGTGAGGATTTTAGAGCCCAGAACTAGGATGAACAACACTCGGTTTTAGAATTTATAGAATGATACTATATTTGGGACAGATTTTGGAATGTATCAGTCAGTTAGATTACCAGTGTGTCAAGCTGAAAGGTCATATGAGAGACCTGTGCTTATGGGCTGGTACAGGAGCGTAGCCCCAGGTTGATGCCTCTTCTCCCTTCCCCAGGGTAGAGAATTTGCTCCTTCATTGTCTTAAGACTTTCCTTTTTAAGACTAAGGGATCAGGAGACTAGCAGTGCTTTGTTTCTGTCCCTCACCCCATCCCACAGCCAGTGAGCATCTCCGATCTCTCTTGCTTTGCCTCAGCCTTTTCTGTGGGTACAAATATGTTTCTTATAATAGGCTAGAAAATAATTGAAATACATGTTCATCACAAAATACAGTAAGGTTGAGCTCCTGGAACGAAGGGTTATTTTTAATAACCTTCATTTCTTTGTTAAATTTTTTTCTTAGAAAGCTGAAATAAACTTGAATAGTGGTCACCGTTTAAATGGGAATTGGAGTAGGAGGAGAAAGACAAAATTGAAATTTTTTAATCATGTGTTACAATATTTTCTTAAGTTAAAATTAAACCATAACTTGAGAATTTACTATATAATAAGCTCTGTGCTATCCTGTGAGGAAGCTTTTTCTACCACCTCATTTCACATCAAAACTCAGAGAGGGTTTATCCTCATCACCAGTCATGGTGTGTGGCTTGGTTACAAATATCAGAAATCCATTCAAGCCAAATGAGGTGGGAAGTAATCTGGCTTCACTGTGTAGGGCCTGGGATCTGTAGTCTGAATGCTTTAGGTTTGAGACACAGCTCTCACTTAACTACCTTGGGCAAGTTACTTACTTGTAACTTGTTACTTACTATTATTACTTACTTACTCCTCATACTTTAGTGTCCTTATATGTAAAATGAGGATAATACTA
Source organism: Martes martes (assembly GCF_963455335.1). Lineage (NCBI taxonomy): Eukaryota > Metazoa > Chordata > Mammalia > Carnivora > Mustelidae > Martes > Martes martes. The sequence goes on along the minus strand of NC_137901.1, from coordinate 23,657,710 downwards.
CCAGTACTTAACCTCATAGGATTGTTGTGAGGATTAAATGAGCTGTACATGTAAAGCACATGGGACATGCCTGGCACTCCATAATGGTGGTGGTGAGTTGCCATGTGTAGGTCCCAGTCCTCACTTTACTTGACCTTATAGTTCTAGTGTCCAACACCTGATTTATAATAATCTCTGTGACTCTTAATCTGAATTCTAGAGCACAAACACCTGGCTCACATTAGGTTAGGTTTTTGCCCCAGTCCAGTCAGCTATGGATAGGACGTAGACTCTCTTACATGCTGTTTGAAAGTGGGGTAGGACAGGGGCTCAGTGGGTCACTCAGGTAGGGCTGCCTGACTGACACAAAGTAGAGCTTAAAATTGTTTGTTAGCTTGAAGTATTAAGGAAATGCCAATAATGGGTGGGGGGTAACTTTAAAACACATCAAACTTATATTGAGATGGCAGATTATTTTTATTTCATCTTTCAAGTTTTTAATAGCTTCCAAATGTTTTGAAATGAGTCAAATTAATGTTAGTTTTTTTATTTTGAAAAAAGAAAAACGTCATACATTCTTTTCACTGTGTTTTAATAGTACTTTTTCTCTCCAGTTACTATCAGAGTCTACACAGCAATCTTACTTATTTTTCAGGTCACAGAATACCTGTACGCTAACAAAATGGCCTTCCGATACCCAGAACCTGAAGACAAGGCCAAATACATTAGAGAAAGAATATGGCGAAGCGAATACGATTCCCTGCTGCCGGATGTCTATGACTGGCCAGAATCCCCACTAAGCCCTCCCTTGATAACGGAAGAGACGCACACCCACTGAAAAATACTTTCCATGCTTCAGGGAACCCCCCCTTATTTTTTTTTTTCCAGAGTAAAAGAGATAATCTCAAATTTATGTGTTTTTTTCCTGTGTTTTATTCTCCCCCACTGCTTTGCTTGACTTTTTTTTTTTCCCCATGAATCTGTACTTCCTTAGGGGATCAACATGTTGGCTACATTGTGAATGCCCACCAGCACCCTGCAATCAAATAACCATAATGCTTTTCTTCTGATTCGTAGCTCATAGCACATCAAAGAGATGTCACAGATGTATTTGTAAATGTCTTCACTTGTGCTATTGTTCATGCTTGCCAAAGTATTTGCTATTTACTATTACAGTAATGATCTTCTCTCCCCAGCTCTTTTAGGGCTACTAAGAAATTTACTTCTGTGGGTATGAGTATAGAGTTTTAAGAAGCCAAATTTAACCAGATTATAAGGACAAACTGTCTGTCTAAAAGTTCTTTTATTTCAGCCTATTTTATCTTCATGCTCTGAAATTCCTTTCCAGCTGATAAATCTAGAGAAATGTGAAAAATCTACCCTGTTATTTATTTTCTGGACCTAAATTGAGGCCCAACTATAACATCAGGAGAGAGAAATGGGAAGTACCGCTGTCTTTAGAGAGATAAACAAAATAGTCATTGTTTTCAACAGTGTATAAAAATCATAGTGTAACTTTTTTATTTAATAAAGGTATTATCTTAAATTTAATTGCTTCAATTAATGTGATTTTTTTTTAAAGATTTTATTTATTTATTTGACAGACAGTTCACAAGTAGGCAGAGAAGCAGGCAGAGAGAGAGGAGGAAGCAGGCTCCCCACTGAGCAGAGAGCCCGATGCGGGACTCGATCCCAGGACCCTGGGATCATGACCTGAGCCGAAGGCAGAGGCTTTAACCCACTGAGCCACCCAGGCACCCAATTAATGTGATTTTATTGCCCAACTAGAAATTCAGGTTTGCTTATTATGAAAAACACCTATTTTCATTTTACTTATTTCTCGATGATTCAAAGGAGGGTATATAATGCATAAATTATAACTGACATCATGTGACTTTTAACCAATGAGTCCTGTTGCACATTTGAATGAAGCATATTTAACTGGAGATGCTACACCCCTTAGTCCAATAGTGGTGATCTTTATTGTTTGGATAATTTTGGAATGTCTTTATTCCTTTGAATACCATTAGTGACAACTCTTCCCACTGAAGATGGATTTAATTTTTTGAAACCACCAAAATTAATTTAGAGCTAAGGGGGATGAGTGAGGTAGGTGTACAGACCAGGAAATGCCATTTTTGATACCAGTAAAATGGGTAACAATTGGCGAGTAGACCAGTTTTCTTATGTGGCTTATGGATTGGAGGGTTCCAAAGGAAAATGCAAAAGCCTTTGGAGAGTTAGTAGTATTACTTTTTATGTGCCTAACATAATTGCTTTGAAGGAACAAAAACTTATGTTAAGTGCTCCTTCTAGAAGATCAACTACAAAAAGTTATTCTTAGCTACATGTAAGGGTGTACATTATTTGGTATTTCCACAGTCCTTGATATGTTAGATGTGATATTCCATAGGGGGAAAAGGGCATCATTTGCATGTTCATATGTCCTTCTATGTATAGGTAGAGATTGATTCATACTAATTTTGGGTATAATTTAACATTTTAAGAATGCTTGAAATGGCACTGCCATTTGGAGTATTTTAAAATGCAGTTGATTAATCCATTTAACAGATGAGTAAAGTCAGAAGTCTGTTATATAAACTTGTATAATATAAGCAATCGGGTCACTATTTCTTTTAATTAAAAATGAAATTAAATTAATTAAATTAATTAATTTAAATTAATTAAAGTTTTATGTTTTTTATGTTACCTTTGTCAAAACAAAAATTGCCTCCAAAAATACCCTCTTGATTTTAGTTTAACATTACAAGTATAATAATTACAAATCCTGTTTTTTGCTTAGTGCTTACTGAAGGCAGGATCACATGCTGAGTTAATATAATTTTACTAAGATGTTTGCTTAGTAAATATGCCTAGTACAGTCTTCATGGAAATTATATTTTAAAGAAAGAAACAAAGCCAACTGGCATATAGCCTGCTTATTTATATAACCAGTAATGTACTGGTTGGTAAATAACACATGAGAATAGGTGGTTTTAATAAGCACGTATTTATCTGGAGAAGTAAGATACATTTACACATACTATATGAGATATATAATAAATATATTAGAATATATATATAATGTATATTTATTAAAATCCACCTGCTCTCATGTGCTATTTACCAACCAGTATTTCATCAAACAAAAAACGACTGTTGGATGTAAATTGAAAAAAAACAAATTAGGAATACAGGCAGGAGCTACCAGCATGGTGGCAAGAGGTTGGTGGCATGATGGTATCAGATTGGAAGAGAAACATTCAGATCTTCTATGGAAATTTTACCGAGCAAGAAGGTAATTATTTTTAAAGACAGGAATGGAGAGTCATTTTCAATTTCTTTTGAATAGGGAAGAAAATCTGTAGGTTTAATCTGTCAGAAATTGCTTAGTAGGGAGAAGTGAGAACACGTTCTAATCTGGCACCAGCACCCATGGTGTGAAAGAAACTGAGTGAATTGTGGGGTAAGGTTTATCGACTTTCACATGGCAAACATGTTAAAGATTTTGGTTAAAATCTTTTTAAAGGATGGTTTCTTAACCAGGAAGTTGCTTCAGAATCACCCTGAAGCTTCTTTAACATGCATATGTCTCTACCTCCTCTTTCCAGGCCCCTTGGACCACCAGGGGCAGAGCGCTGGCCGCTGAATTTTCAGCAGGTTCCCAGGGGATTCTGACACACATTTCCTCTGCCTCTCACTGGCTGCCCTAAAGTGGATATCCGAATCATCTGGAGAGCTGATTACTCCTCTGGAGAGCAGTGGGTCGGGGATAGGGCCCAAGACTCTGTATTTCTTACCCGCTCCTGGGTGATGTGCAGGTTGCTTGCACAGAGCATCGAGGACTGAGCGTAGTGTGCAGTTTGTTTAGTGCTCATATAGTATATACTTTAATATGAAAAAGATAACTGAAAGTATCTTCTTACATGGAACTGGTTTCATCTGTCTTTGTTATGTCTGGTTTTTATGGGATGTTCATAGGCACGAAAATACAGAACTTCTAAACAGATTTCTCTGAAAATACGTAACTAGAATACTGTTCAATTCTCAAGTATTGTTTTTAAATTCACATATTAGTAAAACCTAGCAACCAGTTTTCATTCTTGAAAAGGTTAGCTATCAAATGGATACTTTTTTCTTCTCTATTGGTTTTCTTTTAATATGACTTACCCTATCTTTTCTCTTTTCTTTCTCTAAAATTACCAGCTTCTGGAGAAAGAAGACTCTACATTCTCCTTCGCAAAGGAGTTGCTAATGAATTAAGATGAAGGCATAATTATTAAGGGGTGTGGAGCATTATTTACTGCTTGCTCTTAGATAACTGAGAGCCCATGGGGTGAGGGGAGTGGGAAAGTTTTGCCTTCATCAGATGTTCTGTAGCTTTTTTCCCAAGCCCATTCAGTGTCCCTCAAAGAAAAATTTATATTCTTAAACAGTTCCAGGGTTCTATTGGATTCACCAAAATGGAATCAGCTCTGCTGAGCCCAAATGACACTTGAGAACATTAGTGTAAATATCAAAGCTCTTTACTGGGATTCCCTTTACAGGAACTACCATAAATAATGAAATAGCACCAATGTCCTATGTCCACTCAAAATAAGACCACACATGTTCAGGCGCGGGCATATTGCTGACTTCATAGAAAACACAGATTCATTATCTGTTTTGGTTCTCAACTGATGTGTGATTTGCACTTTGATGCGCATCTAAATGTTAAAATGAAATAAATTCTCTACAGCCAAGCTGAATGAAGTAACATTTAATATTTAAAATATTCTAGATAATTTAACTACAGACAACTTCCCCCCCAATCTGAAATGAGGATGTTTTAATATTAGCAGAGAAAAAACTCAGTGCTTTGTTTCAAATTTGAATAAATTCAACAGGGCCTAATTAGGACAAGACTCTTACTTATTGCATAATTATTGCCAGGAACTTCTCTGGTAAACTGGTGATTAGATTTTAAAATAATAATTTCCCCCCTTTCTTGGAAAAGTAAAATTGTGTCTCTCAAAGAGAAAAGTAACATGATATAATATAGAAATATGTTCATAGTTTAGTTGTGTACAATATACAAATTAAGTCAGATGACTTCGGATGGTTTGTATATGTAACTGGTTTTTGCCAATAAACACTTTTTCATATGGCTATTTAATCTTATTTTTTTCCCCAAATAAAAGCTTATTTGCCACTTCTGTGGGAAGTCATCCTTACTTCAGAACACTTTTTAAAGTTTTATGACTAGGGAAAATTTGTGGATATCTATTCCCCAGTTTTCAGTATGTCCTTTTATGTCCTAGAAAAATTATTTTCCCTCTCCTAATTTTAAGTGTATATTCTAGTAAATGGATTCCTGGAGAGTCACTGAATGGTCACTAATATACTAGGTATGTACAGTTAGCAAATGATGCTGAAGTAAACTTTATAGACAAGCACCAGGCCTTGTTCTAAGCACCTCCTATGCATCAGCATAATTAATTCTCAGATCCCCTCCTGTCAGATCCCCTCCTGTCACTTCTCTGTTTTACAGAGAAGACCACAGGCACAGGGAGGTTAAGTGCCTTGCCCAAGATCTTAGCTGGTGAGAAGCAAAGCCAGTGTTCTTAACCTTAGCCCCTCTCAAGGAAGAAGGGCCTCGGTGACAGGTGATTTTACCTGGATCTTAAATAAAGAATTGTTATTTCAGATGAAAAGTCTTCAACTATTCTTAGAAGATAAGGCTTGGGTCCTTTTTAATGTGTTTTGGCAGTTTATTTGATTTTTTTACTTTGTTTCCATTTGTAATTCAAATAGAATATAAATGTATTTTATTTATTAGTCTTCAGCATTTTAAGTACTGGATGTAAACATAAAAGACTTGGTTTTGAATTTGGTAATTTACACCAAAGATTCTTAATAGCCAGCTGCCTAACATCTTTAGATTTGGTAATCTTTCCAGAACTACCAACTGCTATCACTTCTATCCAAACCAGTTTCAATAATGCTTGTATACTTTGTGATTCTGCCAATGTCAATGTGAATTGTAAGATGTATTTCCCTATCTTGATACAATGATAGCTTTTTTACTGTATGCATACATATAACTTCTTCCATTAAAAAGTAGAAGAGTTGGGGTGCCTGGCTGGCTTGCTGGTAGAGCATGCAATTCTTGATCTCAAATTGTGAGTTCAAGTCCCAAGTTGGGCCTGGAGCTTATTTAAAAAAAAAAAAAAAAAGTGAACAGTTAAAAAGAAATATAAAATGTATATGTGGAATAAGAAATTTCTGAGACATATTTTAGCTAACTATTTGACAAACATTTTTGCTTAATGTTTTATTATACTTTGTCTAATGATCTTTAAAAAAAAAAAAAAAGAAAGAAAAGATTTTATTTGACAGAGAGCAAGCACAAACAGGGGGAGCATCAGGAAGAGGGAGAGGGGGAAGCAGGCTCCCTGCTGAGCAGGAAGCCCGATGCAGTGCACGATCCCAGGACCCTGAGATCATGACCTGAGCCAAAGGCAGACACTTAACCAACTGAACCACCCAGTCACCCCTGCCTAATGACCTTTAAAATTAACTGAAATTAAAACCGTATTTTTGCAATGGATGTTGTGTTCCTTTTGATAATATCCCAGCAGTAATTATTAACTTCGAGGAAACCACACATTGCAAAATCACTGCTTAGCCTTTCTCACCTGTGCATTTAAGAGTAAAGGATGGAATAAACAGACTTGTGATAATTGCTTATGGGAATGCCAGTATAAGGGGAAGTGCCTTGCATAGAGTGTATCACACTAGATCAACTTACCATAGATAGTTCCAGGAATCCGTCTGGATTCTGTAATGATGTGAATTGTTTTTTCTCTTGTGATACATAAATTGTAATGAGATGTGTATATTTTCTTAGTAAAATTTCCCATGCATATAAAAATGTGTTATGACCTTGTTTTTAGAAGCTGCTGTATAAAGGGCACTTTTAAAGTTCAGTATTATCTCAATCCTTAAAACACCCCGTCCCCCCAGCCCCAGCCCAGAGCACCTGCTCCCTTGGAAGTGCTCTGTCGTTAGACCGAGAAACTATGGAGCACTACTCGTGCTCCCCATCTTTTCCTTTCCTTTTGTTCAGCTTCCTACTTTATTTCTCTTCTCATTTAGTTTAATCCTAGCAGTAAAGGAACTATTCCTCACCCCTTCTCCCTCACCACATACACATTCCACCCGAATGCTAGAACACTAAGTCAGGAAAGACTGTATGTTGATTTTATGGTAAAGGGACAAAATGGTACAACAGCTAATACCTACTGAGTGTTTGCTTCAAGCCAGGCTCTGTTCTAAGACCCTGAGATCTATTTGCTCATTCCACCTTCACAAGGACTTTCTGAGGTGTACGTGCTAACATTTCCCCCGTTTTGCAGATTGTGAGGTGCAGAGCCCTTAAAGTCATGAAACTACCCAAACCAGCAGAGCGAGGATTCAGACCTCTTGCCTCTGATGCTGTTTAAACTACCCTCTCCCTACAGTGAGCACACTGTGCAGCAGAGCGTGGCTGCGGCCCATCTCACTTGCCATAATCACTAACTTCCAGGAAACCTGTAACGCTGCCCGCATTGCGGGCCCCCAGGACTCTGACGCCTTCCCTGCATCAGACCTCGGACATCCTCCTGCATACCCACTTTGGGCAGACAGTCCTGCTTCCTGTTTCATAGGAAAATAGAACAGTCAGAAGAGGATGTCTTCAAGCTCCCCTTTCCCCATCTCCCCAGGTTCCGTGAGAAAGTGGGAAAGTGAGAGGCAGTGACTGGAGCAGCTGGCCTGACACCGTGGGCCAGCCTCGCTGGGGCTAGGAACTCACCGCTCGGCCTTGGTGTTCTCCTGTGGAATGGAAACCATCTCCTAGAGCACCAGCACCCACCAGGGCCATTCTGAACGTCAGTGCGTCCTCCCCAAGCCTTCTCTTTTAGGATTCCAGGGTACATAAATGTCTCCCATCCAAAGCCGTGGAGTTACCCTTGACTCATCTCCTTCTCTCACACCTCACATGAAATCCATCCGCAATTCTTGTGGGCTCTACCTTCAAGTATATTGAGAATGTAACCATTTCTAACATCTCCCCCGCTGACTCCCTAGACTTAGCCATGATCATGGTCACCTGGTCTCCCCCCACCCGCCTTCCCGGCCACCTACAGTCTATTCTCACCAGAGCAGCCAGAGCGATGCTTTTCAACCTAAAATGGAGCAAGTCACTCTGTTCAAAACCCTAACTAGTTGCGCCAATGTCCTTAGAGGGCCACAAAAGCCCTGACATGCTCCCCCACCACTGCCACCACCCCTGCCACCACTCACTTCTCTGCCTTCATCTGCTGCTGTCCCTGCTCTCTTGCTCTATTTCAGCCCTACTTGTCTTGAGCACACCAGGCAAACTCCAGACAGGACTTGGCATTTGCGGTATCCCCTGCAGGGACATTCCCAGTATCTCTGCTGCTTGCTTCTTCACCTTTTTTAGGTCTTGGCACAGATGTCACTTCTCAGCGAGGTTTTCTCTAACTCACCCTTTTCAAGTCTGTAACCCAGAGTCCCCAGCATTCTCTCTCTTCTCCCTATTTTTCTCCATTGAACTTATCACCTCCCCTCTATGTAGAGCGTTGCAGGGGATAGAATGTTCTCCTTTCCTTTGTGGAAGCCAAAGCTAGTGAGGGGAAAGCTTCTATCTCCCTACTTTGTGGCTGCCCAAAACAGTGGCAAGTATCAAGTGGTAGTTTGAAAAAGGTGGTGCCCTAAGAAGATACAGAGGCAAGACCTTGGCTGTGCTACCTCCATTAGTTCATGTTTTCTGTCAGTTTTGTGGGCTCCCTAATCCCCTTTCAATCTGCAACTTAAATTAGCCAAAATTGATTTCTATGCTTATAACCAAGAATTCTGATTGATATTGAATTAAGATGTCAGTTACTTATAAGTATGTAAATATTAGCCTGTCCAACAATACTTTGAGCAAATCAAGGACTGGGTCATGTTTTTTGTTTATTTTGTATAGTTTCAAAATCTCTTCCTCACCCCGTTCAGCGCTCTTTCTCTATATAGGTTTAAGTAGTGATTGATTCCAAATAATTGAATGATCAACAAAAAAGTTTCTGAGTATAATTCAAATGAGAAAAATAAAGTCATGGAGCCTGCCCTGTTATTGCTTTTTTGGGTCTGAAATTTACCCACCGCTTTTACTAATTTGTGATTAGAGCCATTATCCTTCTCCCTTAATTCCAGGTCGGTTACTATTGTAGATGTAATGATAGGTTGGTTCATTTAATGATTTGAGAAGACCACCAGTGTATTATATCTAGGTCACATCTAAAATGAGAATGGGAGAGAAAAGAGAGGCCAGCTTTCTCCTACCTGTATAAATTGTATTATTAGATGTGCTACGTATCACTCTGGAATGACTCATATTTGAATAACACTTTACAAACCATTTTCAACAAACACCATTTAGTCTTTATAACAAAAGTTTGAGGCAAGAAGAGCAATTATTATCCTCATTTCACCAAGGGAAAAACAGGGGCTCAGGAAAGTTAAATAACCTGGCCAAGGTCACCCAAATACAAAGGAGCAAAATCAGGACTCAAACTGACTTTTGGCTCAAAAGTTTATGTTGTTAATCAATGTAAAAAGACAAATGACAAATCTGGAAAATATTTGCACCTTCCATCATAGTTAAAGAGTTATTATCCCTGATATATATAAAACAGCTAAGAATTCATAAGAAAAAGACCACCATTACAATGAAAAACTGGGCAAAAGTTATGCACAAAAAGTGCACAGAAAAAAAGTCAAATGATCCTTAAACTTATGAACAGATACTCAACATAGTTCAGTTATGAAAGATAAATGCACATTTGAACTGCACTAAGATGGTAGAATGGCAAAAAAAAAAAAATAGTAAAGAAAAAAAAAATCCCAAAGTTTGACAACATTAGTGGTAGTGAGGCTCTGAAGAAAAAGGTTCTCTGGTAAGTTACTAATAAGAGACAGAATGAGGGGCACCTGGGTGGCTCAGACAATTAAGTGTCTGCCTTTGGCTCAGGTCATGATCCCAGAGTCCTGGGATCAAGCCCTGAGTCAGCCTCCCTCGTCAGCTGGGAGCCTGCTTTTCCCTCTCCCTTTGCCTGCTGTTCCCCCTGCTTGTGCTCTCTCTCTCTCTCTGTCAAATAAATAAATAAAATCTTTAAAAAAAAAAAAGAAAAGAAAGAAAGGCAAAATAACATAACCCCCAGAACAGTACTTTTAGCATTATCCAGCAAAATTATATATGTATTTATGAGTTGAGTCATCGATCCCACTTGTAGGAATATATGCCAAAGATATACTTGCAGAAATAAAAAATAACTTGTGCAGAAGGTTATTTGTTACCATACTATGATAGCAAAAGACTGTAAACAACCCAGAGAACTGACAGAATAAACAAACTATGGTATAGTCATTCAGCATGAGACAGCTGTGAAAAGTAAGGAGGAAGTAATTTATACGCAGATACATGTCATGGTAGCCAAGACCATGTGCTGCTTGGAACTTCCTTCCCAAAATAACCTGCTGCAAGGAATGCGCCTTTACTGATGCTTTTCGGCTTTTTGTGTTTTTAAATCACCATCTGAGGATGACTTGCTTTCAGCTTAAAGAACTTCCTTTAATATTTCTTATAAAGCAGGTCTACAAGCAACAGACTCTCTCAGTTTTGCTCATTTGAGGATGTTTTTATTTCACCTTCATTACTGAAAAATAGCTTTGATGGAAATAAGATTCTTGGTTGACAGGTTTTTCCTTTGAGCACTTTAAGTATATTATACCACAGCCTTCTGGCTTCCACTCTCTTTCTTTTTTAATCATTTCAAGTTTTTTTTTTAATTACTTTCAGAAGTAGAATTTAGTGATTCATCAGTTGGAAATAACATCTAGTGCTCATTACATCAAGTGCTCTCCCTAATGCCCATCAGCCAGTTCTCTCCCCCACCTCCCCTCCAGCAACCTTGTTTGTTTCCCAGAGTTTTGTCTCTTATGGTGTGTCTCCCTCTCAATTTTCATCTTATTTTATTTTTCCTTCCCTTCCTCTATGTTCATCTGCTTTGAGTTTTAAATTCCACATGAGTGAAATCATATGGTATTTGTCGTTCTCTGTCTGACTTATTTCACTTAGCATAATACCCTCTAGTTTCATCCACATCTTTACAAATGGCAAAATTTCATTCTTTTTGATGGCTGAGTAACATTCCATTGCATGTATGCATGTATGTGTCTGTCTGTGTGTGTACACACACACACACACACACACACACACACTCACACATATCTATCTCACATCTTCTTTATCCATTCATCTGTCGATGGACATCTGGGCTCTTTCTTTTTTAGTTTGGCTATTGCGGACATTGCTGCTATAAACATTTGGGTGCATGTGCCCCTTCAGATCACTACATTTGTATCTTTGAAGTAAATACCCAGTAGTGCAATTGCTGGGTCATATGCTAGCTCTATTTTCAACTTTTTGAGGAACCTCCATACTGTTCTCCATAGAGGCTGCACCAGCTTGCATTCCCACCAAGAGTGTAAGACAGTTCCCCTTTCTCCGCATCCTCACCAACATATGTTGTTTCCTGACTTGTTAATTTTAGCTATTCTGACTGGTGTGAGGTGGTATCTTATGGTGGTCTTGATTTGTATTTCCCTGATGGTTAGTGATGTAGAGCATTTTTTCATTTGTCTGTTAGCTATTTGTATGTCTTCTTTGGAGAAATGTCTGTTCATGTCTTCTGCCCGTTTCTTGCCTAGATTTTTTGTTTTTTGGGTGTTGAATTTGATAAATTCCTCATAGATTTTGGATACTAGCCCATCTGATAAAACATTTGCAAATATCTTCTCCCATTCCATAGGTTGCCTTTTGGTTTTGTTGACTGTTTCCTTTGCTGTGCAAAAGCTTTTTATGTTGGTGAAGTCCCAATAGTTCATGTTTATCCTTGTTTCCCTTGCCTTTGGAGTCATGTCTAGCAAGAAGTGGCTGTGGCTGTGGTCAAAGAGGTTGCGCCTGTGTTCTCCTCTAGGATTTGGATAAATTCCTGTCTCTCATTCAGGTCTCTCATCTATTTTGAGTTTATTTTTGTGTATGGTGTAAGAAAGTGGTCCAGTTTCATTCTTTTGCATGTCCAATTTTTCCAACACCATTTGTTGAAAAGACTGTCTTTTTTCTATTGGATGTTCTTTCCTGCTTTGTCAAAGATTAGTTGATGATAGAATTGAGGGTCCATTTCTGGGCTCTCTATTCTGTCCCATTGATCTATGTATCTGTTTTTGTGCCAGTACTGTACTGTCTTGATGATTACAGCTTTGTAATAGAGCTTGAAGTCTGGAATTGTGATGTCTCCAGCTTTGGTTTTCTTTTTCAACATCACTTAGGCTATTTGGGGTCTTTCTGGTTTCATACAAATTTTAGAATTGTTTGTTCCAGCTCTGTGAAAAAAGTTGATGGTATTTTGATAGGGATTGCATTGAATGTGTAAATTGACAATTTAGCCTGAATGTCTAATGATTCTGCCAATCTTCCTTTCACCATCATCTCCATTCATTTTAAGAGTTCCCTCAAGCCTGAGGTCTCCACAGTCTATTGTAAGTGAAGCTAACATCTTGGAAGAGAAGGTACATTTGGAAGGTACATTTTCGGTCCACTTCTCCCTCCAGGCAAAACCTCTGAGCCAATGCTGTGGAGCTGGAGAAAATGGCATGCTACTGATTTAGTGACACCACCAATTTAGGAGCTGGGCACTTGAGGAGTGGGGTAGAGACTTCAGGTCTTTTTGGCTGGCCTCTCCCTGCATGGAATCACCACTTTATGAGCCAGGGCAAGGCAATCAGAGCCCTTGTATTCTTGGTAGGCCATGCCTAAACTAAAGCCTCCATCCCACCTCTTAGCAACACTTGTCTGGAATTTAGCATCACCAACCAGCAGCTGTAGGCAGCAGGAGAAACACTGCTGTGCCAGCCCTTGCGAGAAGGTAGCTCTCTGACTGTGAGCTGGGAGGACAGGGAGAACTGTGTTGTCAGTTGCACCAGCCTAGAGTGGAGGTTTGGTCTCACTGATTAAGAGGGGATGGGGGGAAGCAGATCTCAGTTCAAATACTATTATCTCTCACTGTTCCTACCAAATTTTGGTAGAGTTTTTGAAAAAAAAAAAAAGTTTCTTCATTTGCTAAATTTCCTTAGGACCATTTCCAGGGATTTTAAATGATTGTGGGTTTTGTTTGTTTGTTTGTTTGGTGGTGGTGGTTTTTGTGTTGTTTTTTTTTTAATCATTTCAACCAGTTTTTCTGGGGATAGGGCCCATAGAGTACTTCATGCTGTCATATTCGAAGTTCCTCTAAAACTGTGCTCGCTTCGGCAGCACATATACGAAGTTCCTCTAAAACTGATTTTTAATCAAGTGTCATCCATGCAGGGAAGGAAGTAATACTTTCCTGAATATAATCTTGACTTTGGAACCCATGTAAGTAATTTACATAATTTAAACAAAATTTTAAAAGAAATACCTAAAAATGGAAAATAAATAAAAGAATCTAACTGTATATCAGGTTGGTGGCATAACAACAGAGAAAAAAAATTCTTAAGTAACCTAAAAATAGTGTTTGTTTTTTTTTAAAGATTTTATTTATTTATTTGATAGGCAGAGATTACAAGTAGTCAGAGAGGCAGGCAGGCAGAGAAAGGAGGAAGCAGGCTCCCTGCTGAGCAGAGAGGCCGATGTGGTCCTGGGATCATGACCCAAGCCGAAGGCAGAGGCTTTAACCCACTGAGCCACCCAGGCGCCCCCTAAAAATAGTTTTTTGACCATACATATCTAGTGTCATATATCCATGGTTTGCTGGAGCTACTTTACTGGAGCTAAATCAAATTACATTAATGTTATTAGGAACCAAGATTTTTTTATATAAGTGACATCAGTATACAATTAAAGAAAAGTAAAAACTCTATAATCTTACACTTGAGTTGAAAAAAATCAGCATGAATTCATAACTTACTTCACTTAAAAAAAAATATATATATATATATTAGCTCTGTCTGCTAAAAAGGCTTAGAACAAGCCTCTAGATGTAATTCCCATGTGATAGGAAATGCAAGAGATAGAGAAACATGTTAAATGATACCATGGAGCTGCAATCAGCCCAGTCCAGAATTTGGGAAATTCTAGAGGACAAGGAACCCCATTTCTTCCACAAATAAATTACAAGAAAAAAGCAGAGGGAGAAGAAACTATTAAAGTTAAAAGAGGGGCACCCGGGAGGTTCCACTGGTGAAGCATCTGATTCGTGGTTTCAGCTCCGGTCATGATCTCAGGGTCCTGAGACTGAGCTGCGTGTTGGGCTCTGCACTCAGCACAGTCTGCGTGAGATTCTCCCCTCCTTTCCCTCTCCCTCTGCTCCTCTCCCAACTTGGGTTCTCTCTCTCTCTCAAGTAAATTTTAAAAAATGTTTTTAAAAAAGTTCAAAAGAAACTTTAGAGACTTATACTATGTGCAGTGTAAACTTTTTTTTTTAAAGATTTTATTTGACAGAGATCACAGGTAGGCAGAGAGGCAGGCAGAGAGAGAGAGAGGAGGAAGCAGGCTCCCTGCCAAGCAGAGAGTCCGATGCGGGGCTCCATTCCAGGACCCTGGCATCATGACCTGAGCCAAAGGCAGAAGCTTTAACCCACTGAGCCACCCAGGCACCCCCAGTGTAAACTTTTTTTGAATACTGATTCAAACAAACCACCTACATTTGAGACTCTTTGGGGATAATTAGGGAAATCTGAACACTGAACAGTTATTAGATGATATTCATAAGGAATTGGGTGTTTTAACAAATCATCAGGTGAGATGATAGCATTGTAGTTAAGTTTTTAAAAGAGATTTTTTATGTTTTTATCATATATTTTTATTTTTTGACTTGAACAAATGAGCCTCAAAAAGTTATGAGATGTGGGGTGCCTGGGTGGCTCAGTGGGTTAAGCCTCTGCCTTCGGCCCAGGTCATGATCCCGTGGTCCTGGGATCAAGCCCCGCATCGGGCTCTCTGCTCCGAGAGGAGCCTGCTTCCCCTGCCCTCTCTCTCTGCCTGCCTCTCTGCCTACTTGTGATCTCTCTCTGTGTCAAATAAATAAATAAAATCTTAAAAAAAAAAAGTTATGAGATGCGATAAGGAAAATGTAAACAATGAATGAATATTTGATGTTAAGGAATTATTGTCATTTTATGGTAATATTATGGTTGTATTTTAAAAAATACTTACCTTGGGGCACCTGGGTGGCTCAGTCAGTTAAGAGTCTTACTTTAGCTCAGGTCGTGATCTCAGGGTTCTGGGATCCAACCCCTGTTGTCTCCCCACTCAACAGGGTGTCTTCTACTCCTGTTCCCTCTCCCTCTGCCTCTCTTCCCACTCATGCTCTCTCTGTCTCTCTCTCAAATAAATAAGCAATATCTTTAAAGCAAAGAACAAAAAACAAAAAACTTTTCTTGAGGTGCCTGGGTGGCTCAGTAGGTTGGGCAATGACTCTTAATCTCAGCTCAGGCCTTGATCTCAGGGCCATGAGTTCAAGCCCCACATTGGGGTCTACACTGGGCATGGAGCCTACTTAAATAAAAATGAATAAATAAATAATACTCATCATTTATATTTATATACTAAACTGCCCACCATCATTATGCAGTGTTGAGACTTTACCAGAAAAAGGAGTCTTAAATGCTTATAGAAGTATTTATCGATAAAATGATATTGTGTCTGGAATTTGCTTTAAAATAATCCACATTTCTGTTGCCTTTGAAGGGGAAGGGTTTGGTTGCAGGTGAAACAAGATGAACCAGATGTTATTAACTAACGAAGGTGAGTGATTGTTACACATAAAGGTGCATTAGACATTTTCTCAACTTTCATGTATGTTTAAAATTTCTCATATAATGGAAAGTTTTAAAAATAAACAAAAAGTTCTATCTGTGATAAAGATATAACCCTGAGGAGACGAGTTGTAGGAAGCCTTGGTGGGTAGGCAGAAAGCCCGGGAGTGGAGGAGTCGGTGGCAAGTACTGCTGTGGGCAACCCCTATCCTAGCTCAGTTGTGACCAGGACCTAGCTGTGGAATGACGTGTGTCTTCCTGGGCGCTTCTAAGCTAAGCAAGTGTCAGGATAAATAAAGTTCCAGTTCTGGTGTTTAATACTGGCTGAGACCCCATGTGACCAAATCCAACTTATTGTTCCATTTCGGCAACACCAATCCAAGTCTCAACCACCCTACCAGACCCAGCTCAAGCCCCACCTTTTCTTAACTAACTGTATATACACTAATCTCCCTTTGCCTGTATTCTTATCATTCATTTTGTCTTCTCATTTGTTCCCTCATATTGTTAGTTGGTGGCTTCTCAATACATACTTTTCCAACCTCAGTGTATATTCCTAAAACCAGGGACTATGACATACTTAAAAAACTCTTTCGGCCTCAAAAACAACATGATCCACAAAGCTAGAGCTCAATTAATACTTGAATGAAGGCTTTGAAGAGGCCAAAATGTAAAATATGTAGTGGTCTATTGGGCAAAGCAGAGGGGGTGGGGCAAAATGGCTCTTGATTCCTCTCTTCGGGTGGTTTCAAAGACTCCATAGGCACAGCTCCTCTATTCCTGTTATGAAGCTGCCGGATGCTTTGACCACCTCAAGTATGTCCAGCAAAAATTTGTGCCATTTGGCACTGCATATGAGCTTGAAATAGCATTTTTTTTTTTTTAAGTTGGAATTTAAACCGAGTTTTTTGTCCTAGTGGTAATCACCACGTGCAGTTTCTGCACAGAGCAGGCCCGGGCTTTTCACTCGAGCGTCCAGCAGGCTATGCTGTGCCCAAAGAGAACACACCTGCAAGGCTTGCGGCGAATCCCTAAATAAAGTGGCACAGAAGGGAGGCTCGGGGTCTACAGCAATGCTGCCATGAACTCTGATTCGAAGGCACATTGCTTTTTCTTAAGCATCGCAGGCTTAAACGTTTAGATTTAGTGATTAAAAGACAGAAAGACTCATCCCAGCAAAATAATAGAAATTACACAAACCTATGCGGGAACAAAGTATCGGGGACAACACTCTTCAAGGAGCACGCTGGAAAACATTACACGGAAAACAAAAGTAATAGAATAGTAAACGTTTCCCCTTTGGGGGCTCTGGTCCTCACAGGTGACCACTACCACCTTACCCAGAGAATTGTGCGGGCGAGTGAAGGCGGACGGGGGGCCAGTGGGCACCAAGACGGTGCCCGCAATCAGCGCCGAGCCCAACCGCACCGGCCGGCCCGGCCGGGCACCACCGAGCGCGGACCTCCGCCTCGTCCTAGAGCGGCCACACGCGGTCACAGCCCGCGGCGTACTTCCGCCCGCGCCGGCGCCGCCCCGTGGACGGCTGGGCCTTGCCGCGGGCCTGCGCCTCCCTCGGCTCCTGCCGCGGGCCTCGGGGAGTGGGTGAGTGGGACAGGGCGCGCCGGAGAGGGGCGGGCCAGGGTCTGAGCTGCCGCCAGCCCCGCGTCCGCCTAGTGGGCCGATACGCGCGGGCAGGCACGCTTCCTCCGGGCTCCTGGGCCGGGCCCGGCGTGGACGACCCAGGCCCGGGGAGCGCCTGGGAGCGAGGACGCGCCTTGTGTACCCCCGGCCCCGAGGCGGGAGCCCCGAGTCGCCCCGCGCCCCTGCCGCCGCCCACCCCTCCTTCGGGAGACTGACACTGACTTGGGGGAGAGCCTGGGCTCGGAGGTGGTCGGAGACCTAGCCTCTGGCCCGGACTCGGCCTTGGCCTCTCCATTTGTCTCTCCCCGGCCCACGGTTCTTTCATCTCTAAAATGGAGGAAGGCAGTATCCGCCCTCCGGGTACCACAGGGTGATTGCAGGGTTGGCGCTGCCTGTATGGAAACTGGTTCTCAACTTGGCAACCTTTAGAGTCATTTGGGATGACTTCCAGATGCTGAGTCCCCAGAATCACCAGGTGATTGTGATATGCCGCGGGGACGAGAAGCACTGGCCTGAGGAGTGTCAGGTGACAGTACTGTGGACGTGTGCTCTGTTCTCGGCCGGCTGGAATGTGCACTTGATCCAAGGTGGATCATAGCCATGAGAGCAAGCGGCTGCTTTTATGTTCAAGAAGACAGGGACCAAATCTGGTCTGGTTGCTTTTAATTCCTGGTGCCTCAAAGGGTGCATGTCACAAAACATGAACCATTGATTAAGCAAATTAATTTCTGATTCCTTCCCGACCTGGTGGAAGGGTTTTGATTACTTGGCTCATTTTTAAACTTTTTATTATGGAAACTTTCAAACATAGGAGACTAAGATCAGTCTTGTTTCATCTGTTACCTTCACCTCACTGGATTATTTGAAAGCAGATCTGAGTGTACCGTTTTATTCGCGAAACACTTGCTTATGTTTATAAAACATAAGAATAACTCCTTTTTAAAAACAAAGCCATTCTCGATTTAATAAGCATATCATGTTACCATTTATCCAGTCAGGGTTTACGTTTCCCCAATTGTCTCTTTTTCTCCCAATTCTCTTTTTATCCCAGTTTTTTCTTTTTAAGTTTGTCCAAATCCAGGTCCAGGCAAGCTACACATGCCACGTTTGGTTGACCTCTTTTCAATTTCATTTAATCTTATGGCTTTTTTCCCCCCTTGTATTTTACTTGTTAAAAAAACCTATTCATTGTTCTGTGACGTTTCCTGCGCCGGGTTTTGCTTCTTCCATCCCTGTGGTGTCCTTTAATAAACTGGTGTTTAGATTACAGTTTTTTTCAGATTCAGGTTCTACTTTTTGGCAAGAAAACCTCATCGGGTTATTGTGTACTTCATACTGCAGTACACCAGGAGTTAAGATCTTGTTTCTCTATGTGGTGTTAATATCGGTCCCTGGACCTTTTCTGTACAGATTGCACCACAGGGTTAACGAAATAATTTACCCAGGATTTACAGAAGGATGCCCCTAATGACTTCAGAAGAATGAGAGAATATCACCTTTTGGCAGCCTCTAATGAAATAGTGAATCCTGACAATGAACGTTAGTGGCTGTTAACGTCAGAAAGAGAGAGACAGCCAGACAGCATGAACTTCCTAATGGAAGTACCAAATACCACTTAATCAGGTATTCTTGGATAATTGCTGGGGGATGTAGACCAAACAAGATTGTCCGTGAGTTGATAATTGTTGAAGCTTGGTGATGGTTATATGGTAATGCATTACACTAATCTCTCTACTTTTGTGTTTGAAATTTTTCATAATAAAAAAAATTTTTTTTTAAGACTGACTACTTGACTAGTGAATTTAGGTCAGCCTGATCTATTCTTTGTAGTTCTCCATTAGCCTTTCACTAAGTGATTCTCAAACCTGACTGCACATTAGAATCGCAGGGGAAGAATTTTTTTCTTAATACTAAAACACATGTCTTACTTGCAGAATTCCTTTTTAATTGTTCTGGGATGGAGCCCAATTATTGATATGGTTTAAAAGCTCTCCAGGTAATTCTAATATGCTCAAGGGTTCTGTACCAGTGGCCTAGATCCATTATTTGTTAAGGATTGCAAAGTGATTATATTTTATTATTCCTTCTGCATTTATTAGCTTTTAAAATGTTTAACTTTCTACATTCTGTTATTCTCACCTCTGTTGCAAACTGCAATCCAACAGGAAAGCCTCTGCAAATTAAATTACCTAATTATCAGAGGAAGGCTTGATCTTGGAAGTAAAAGTGTGGAGTAACACATGGAAGGGATACTAGCAATTACCTAAAACCTGTGCATGGGTTGGAGAGATATACCGTCCGTATGTGTGAGGTGTGTAGGGGGCAAGGAGCTAGGAGGGCTGATTGTATCTCCAAATGGTACGAAAGATTAGGTGATGTGTAGTTAGAAAAGTATGTTCAGCCTTATGACACTTTCTTTTACATAATCAATATTAAATAAATTAAATATAAAATACACTGAAAATAAAGACCTCAAATGCTTTTCATTGCAACCAAAACCAATCCAAAGATTTACAAGAACTTAACCACTCCCCACCATCACCATTTTAATCACCCCTGAGATAACCAATATTAACAGTATGGTGTATATCCTTCCACACAGACCTCTGTCTTATGTAAATGCAGAGGTTCAGGGCATTTTAAAAATGAAATCATGCCATAGCCATCTATACCTTTTATCATTGTCATCCCTCCAAGACAAGAGTTATAGACCTGACTTAAGTGCAGAACAAATAGTTCTGAATGTACAATAAAATATTCAGTCATTTCCCTGTTGAAATATATTCAGATGGCTTCCAAATTTTAGCCACCTTAAAAGTACCACCAGAAACATCACTGTACATAGGTCCTTTATTTCTGTAGGGTAGATTCTCAAAAAATGGGGTTGTGGGTTAAAACGTGTTGATATTAGCAGCATCATTATTTTTGGTAATGTGTATTGCCAGCTTACTCTCCCAAAACACAAAAGCAGTGTATACCTCCACCACTAGTAATACGAGAATGCCTTTTCCCCTGTGCTTCATGTGTTCATCCTTCCCTCCTCCCCAAGCCACTGTCAACCATTGGTGTCTTTATTATCTCTGTAGTTTTACCTTTTCCAGAATATTAAATAGTTGTGGTTCAACTATAGTTTTTAATTGACTGGATTTGGCAGTTTTTTTACTTGTTTTTGTGTGTGTGTGAGCAGTCATATCAGGTTTGGTAACTTGTGGTTTTAACTCACTAAGAATTATTAGAATCTTATTTGGTGTTTTTTTGGGAAACTATTAGAGAGCAAGAATCCAGTCTTTTCTGAATAATTTATAAATAATACAGATAACATAAATAACAGTAAATCTCAAAAGAACATGTTTTTGGTGATTTTGAGCAGTGATGTGTAATAATCCCTGGATGATCTTTTCATTGCAGGGTGGAAGATGTCTATGGATGTGACATTTCTGGGTACGGGTGCAGCATACCCTTCCCCAACCCGGGGTGCCTCTGCTCTGGTCCTTCGGTGTGAGGGCGAGTGCTGGCTCTTTGACTGTGGGGAGGGGACGCAGACACAGCTTATGAAAAGCCAACTTAAAGCAGGTTAGTGTGCTTTCAGCTATCTCATTAAGACTGTTTGTTATTCATTGTCTTGGCTCTCCTTGGTCCTTTTGCTCAGAAACAGCCCCAAGAGTTGCATTCCCACCTCAGTGCTAGAGCCCTGGCCAGATTTGCAAGGCCCTCAGGCATCCAGCCACATCCACTGAACTTTGTTTATTTAGTTTTTGTTCTTCCTGTAAATGTTGAGAGCAAGGATTTATATAAGCTTGGGGGTGGAGGATGGAGTGGGATACATGAGGCATATTACATAGATACTCCAGAAGCAGAGGAGCAGTGTACACACTTATTTCCACTGGGAGATAGTTGTAAGTATCTAAGTTGTAAGGTATAAAGAGCTGTAGATGCTCAGGAGAGTGAGATGTTCTTTTTCATTTGTGGTTATCAGGGTAGGTATCTCAAAGAAGGTGACCCTTGAGTTATTGGAGGAGGAGGGATTCGCTGGGCTGGGGAGATGAGCATGCCAGCCAGAGGCAATGGTGTGAGCAAAGGCCCACCAGAGTACTCCACCAAGCCAGGGAATGCAGTGGTACAAAGCCTTGGCTCAGAGTCAGACCAACCTGGGTTGCAGTCCCAGCTGTGTCTTGGCTTATAGCTTTAGCAGATCAACAAACTTAAGCTTTATTTTCTTAATCTTGAAAATGAAGATAAAAACTCAACTTAGAAGGGATGTTGTAAGAGTTATATATAATAATCCCTTCTCTGTGTGCTTGTCTCTCATCAGTAAATCTTAGTTCAAATGCCATCTCCTGAACCTCTGGGGTTAAGTTATTCCTTGTTCATCCCAGGTATTCTCCTTCTTTGTGCTATTTTTATTGATTTCTTAGCATCAGTATCTACGATTGTTATTTAAATAGTTGTTTCTGTGTTTATTGTGTATTCCCTTGTATGATAGAGTAAGCTCAAGGATTGTGTGTATACCTAGTAGATGTCTAATAAACAACTCTTCACTTGATGCATGAGTAAGGTATTCAGCACTTAGTATGTGCTTCTCACTTACTAGGTCTTGATAAATGATAGTTATTGAAATTATTCCTGTGATTCATTACAATGTGTGGCATTGATGACTGAATAAAGTTAGTTCTAACATCTAAGGATCTCATAGTCTAGTGGTGGAAATTGGTATGTGAATAGACATAGTGTAATGTGATAAAGAGAACAGTGGAACTATTTTCTAAATACTGTTGGAGCACAAAGGAGGGGTGCATCAGCTATGTGTTCAGAGAAAGCATCCCAGAAATTGTAATAGTAGAGCTAGGATCTAACTGATGATTAGAAGTCTTCTCTGGTGAGAAAAGTAGGGATGCACATTGTGTACACACACACACACACACACACACACACACACACACACACACAGAAATATACCTGTACCATTAACATCTCTACATCTACAAAAAAATTTACCTATGAGAGTGGAGGCTGTAATCTTTCACATTTCAGACAATAGGAATTGAGGGGGTGGGGTGATGAAAACAGAAACAAGAAACTGTTAAGTGTGGGTGCCAGAGGTTTGGGTGTGGGGATAGTCTTTTTATTTAATACCTGTACCACTTATCAGTGCTGCATATCAGATTACAAATTTAGTGTCTTACTTGCATTTATTTATTTGACAGACAGAGATCACAAGCAGGCAGAGAGTCAGGCAGAGAGAGAGGAAGGGAAGCAGGCTCCCTGCAGAGCAGAGAGCCCGATGCGGGGCTCGATCCCAGGACCCTGGGATCGTGACCTGAGCCGAAGGCAGAGGCTTTAACCCACTGAGCCACCCAGGTGCCCCCTTACTTGCATTTATTATCCATAGTTTCTGTGGGGCAGGGAGTTTGGGCCTGGGTTAGCTGGGTTCTCTGCTTCAGGGTCCCACTGGGTTGCAGTCCATGTTTGGCCAGGGTTGAGATCTCATCAGAGGCTCCACTGGGGGAGAATCTGCTTCAGAGCTCACTAGAGTTGTTGGCAGAATCCTTACAGTTGGAGGACCAAGACTGGCACAGCTCCTAGAGGCCTCTGGTTCTTGATCATGTGTGTTTTGCTTCATGGTAGTTTGATCCCTTACTGCCAGCCAGGGCGAAAGAAACTCAAGAGCAAGCCTGCCAGCGGGGTGGAGTCTTCTAATGGAATCACACCGTATCCCTGTGCTGTATTTACCTGGTTAGAAAAGTCACAGGTCCCACCCACACCGAAGAAGAAGGAATTGTAGAGGGGCATGAACATCAAGAGGTAGGGGCTATGGACCGCCACCTCACGTCTATTTCCTACAATATCTTTCTCCAATATTTTATATTTTATATATGTTTTATTATTTTTTTTAATTTTTTAAGATTTTATTTCTTTATCTGACAGAGAGATCACAAGTAGGCAGAGAGGCAGGCAGAGAGAGAGGGGGAAGCAGGCTCCCTGCCGAGCAGAGAGCCCGAAGTGGGGCTCGATCCCAGGACCCTGAGATCATGACCTGAGCCAAAGGCAGAGGCTTAACCCACTGAGCCTACCCAGGCGCCCCTATATATGTCTTAAGTAAACATTTTTGCAAAGCTAAGCCTCACAAAGAATAAATAAAATAAAGCTTAAGGGAACCTTTAGTTTACTAAATTACTGGCTAAAAAAATTCCTGGCCTCAGAGAAGAGGGTAAGATGGTAATCACAGAATGTTAACTATGACTCTGTAGCATTCCAAAAGCCCCCATTCTCAAACTGGAATGGAGTACTCTCAGTTCATCCGGTACTCTCAACACAATATGGACCTACCATTATTTGATCTGTTGAAACCCTTTCAGCTTGTAGTCCTCCTGGGGTAATAATATTTTATGAGTTTCATAAGGGATTACTTTTTATTTATCTAAACATACATCTTTTTAAGCTTCCTTGGTCCTCATGTGCAAGCATCTGATCAACAAGTGTGGGTTTGTCATGTCTATTTCTTTCATAATTTTAAAGAGTGAGCTTAAGCCTTCCTTTTTCTTCCCTTAAAAATGATTATTAAAAGTATTATAAAAGTGTAATGAAATGGTTATAAAAAGTATATGCGCCAGGGGCGCCTGGGTGGCTCAGTGGGTTTAGCCTCTGCCTTCAGCTCAGGTCATGATCCCAGGGTCCTGGGATCGAGCCCCACATCGGGCTCTCTGCTCGGCGGGGAGCCTGCTTTCTCCTCTCTCTCTGCCTGCTTGTGATCTCTGTCTGTCAAATAAATAAATAAAATCTTAAAAAAAAAAAAAGTATATGCGCGGGGCACCTGGCTGGCTCATTCAGAGGCGAATATAAGTCTTGATCTTAGGGTGGTGAGTTTGAGCCCCACGTTAGGTGGAGAGGTTACTTAAATAAATAAATAAAAACTTAAAAAGGAAAGGTATACATGCTCATTGTAAAAATTCAAACAAAGCAGAAACATAAAATAAGCCTGAATTCCCCTCATAGGTAAATTTTTTTTATAGATGTAGATATGTTAATGGTATAGGTATATTTGTGTGTGTGTACAGTTTGCATAAGTGGTATCATACCAGGTGTAACCTGCTTTTTTTTCGACTGAACAATTACATTGCAGGCGTTTTCCTACGGTGGTAAATATAGCCGTGTCCTCACTTAAGGGGTGTTTAGTATTCCACTTCTCTGTGGATGACATGTACCCCTGTAACTTTCTTGTCCTTAAGTGAAAGGGAATTCACTTCTCCCTCCGAAATCAAGTTCCTTGAAAAATGAAATGTTTGTCTTCCCTGAAACTGTGATAACTGTGGGAAGAAATTTTTGACTTAATTTGTCTCACTTACTTAGGGCTCACAGATTGTTTTGGTGTTCAGTGTTGTTTTTGTTGTGCACTAGATAGGGAGAGGGCCCAGAACGTCAGACTCTGCAGTTGTAAGGTCAGTGTGAGGTTATGACTCAGTAACCATCATAGTTCTGTCTGCAGAGGATTCAGGTCACACTTATGAGTGCCTCAGCAGCCCGGACAGCAGGAAAGGGGGAATGAAAGGGTTACAAGAAGTCTAAAGACAGTAAAAGCAAGGCCTTAAAAGAGAAAATTAAAGGGAGCATACTGAAGAAACTTCTAGAGTGCGTCAGGATTCTCTAGATATCAAATCAGCCTCTGCCCAATCTATTGTTCCTGCCACCGGGGCCTGGGTTTGGTGTATTAACTCTGGAAGGCTTACCTGGAGAACACTTTTGCCTTGATGTTATTGGACAAATCACTTTGCAATAAACTATTCCTATTCTTTTATGGTATCAGTATACTGGTCCTGTTCTCTTATGGTATCAAATGTTTGAAATAGGTGCCCCATGAAGCTAGGACTAGAAGCCTCTGTTATACCAAAATTGTGTTAATTGTGATTGTTAATTTTAAAATGCCTTGGTGCATCTCAGAAAAATGCTAATGTGACATCCTACCACATACCAACAGTAAATTCAGTTTACCATTGGCTAAGCAAGTTACAACCTAAGCCAGTATGCACTGAAAAAGACACTCTTAGCTCCCACTGAAGAGAAGGGATGGGCCCACATACCTTTACATAACACCGTAGGGGATCCGCCCTCTGATCTACATTCTAGCATCTGTTGCCCCCCTCCCCTTGGGGTTCTTCACCCTATCCTCTTCCACCTCCTTCTTTCTCCCTCCTGCCTCATCATCTTCCTTTGTCTCCTCCCCCTTCAGACTCACTCAGACAGGCAGGCTTTTTCTTGGTTAGTTAATCTCTGTCCAGTGTGGTGAGTCCTTAAATGGCAGTTTGGGGTTCAAGCGTTGGTCAGGTTGGAGCCAGGGGAGCGTTTGTTTTGCTGGAAGTATGTATTTGTTATTCTCAGAGGAAGCAGTAGAGGGCATTGTAACTGTCAGATGCTTTTGACATTTGAGGCCTGTCTAGTTTAAGTGAGTTATTTTAGTCCACTTTCTTATTTTTCTCTATTACTTTATTTTCTTTTCTCTTCTCTTCTCCTCTCTTCGATTCTCTCTTCTCTTCTCTTCCTTTTCTTTTCTTTTCATTCAGCCTGTCTGCCTGCCTGCCTTCTTCCCTTCTTTCCTTTCTTTCAGCAAGAAGATAATGTAGGAAAATACTCTTAAAACTGCAATATTATGTGATTTGAAGATGTTTCATTTAAAAAGTTATATCTTATTAAAACCATAAAGCCTGTCTTTCTTGCTTCTAGAATCATGTAGCAAAATATAAAGAAATAGGTTTATGGTGATAAATAGAACTCCAAATTCATTTTGCTGCTTTCGGTGTCTTAAGTAGCATTGCATGGGTTTTTACTTCTGGAAAGACTCCAAATTTTATTTCTCTGCCTCAATCAAAAGGGAGAATTACCAAGATCTTCATCACACATCTTCATGGAGACCATTTCTTTGGCCTTCCTGGCCTCCTTTGCACAATCAGCTTGCAGAGTGGCTCTGTGGTCACCAAACAACCTATTGAAATCTATGGCCCTGCTGGGCTTCGAGACTTTATCTGGAGAACCATGGAACTCTCTCACACAGAGTTGGTCTTCCCCTATGTGGTCCATGAGCTGGTGCCTACAGCGGATCAGTGTCCTCCAGAAGAACTAAAAGAATTTATGCACGTGAATATAACAGACAGCCATCCCAAAGAGGGACAAGGAAGAACTATCCTTTTAGACTCAGAAGAAAACTCATACCTTTTGGTTGATGACGAACAGTTTGTTGTAAAAGCATTTCGCCTCTTTCACCGAATTCCCTCCTTTGGGTTTTCAGTTGTGGAGAAGAAACGCCCAGGTAAACTCAATGCACAGAAACTAAAAGACCTCGGTAAGTGATTTTTGTTTTGTTTTGTTTCGTTTTTTCCCCCTCCTCCTCATCAATTAAGCTGTTGTGGGCTGAAGCCGCTAGAATTGTCGTAATAACCTTCCTTTCCTGTCTCCCAGGCCTAAAACTGCCATTTTCTCCAGTTAAGTCTTTTGCCCAAAGTTTGTTTATTAAGGGAACTATGTGGGGCCCAAAGATCCTATTCAGATCAAAACCCACGTATATATGTGAATCCTTTTCTCTTCAGCTCCCTGAATCCACATTTTGGTCTGTCTTACCTTCAGCTAGCTAGCTTGGTTGGCAGGGGGGTGGTGGTTGTCTTAGGTCTAGGCTTTTATGTTTTCATGTCTTCCTTCTGAAGTATGTTTTCAGTGACCTCTTTGGCCTGAGAATTTTTGCTGTAGTTGGTAGCCGTGCAACTGCAGCCAGCTACTTTTAGGGTTTTCCTTCTTTGTCAACCTTGCCTACTCATTCAACCTTGATTAAGTTAACCTGGTGTTCAGTACACTGCGCCTCAACTGTTTCACATGCTTGGGTTCCTCATAGGCGGGAGCTAGCGCACAGAGGCAGACTTGGGCCCCCTCTGAGGCTTTGTACCTCCTCCAGACCAGGCTATCTTGCATGAGGAGGTCTTCTCTCCTCTCAAAGCAGCGTCCAGGTTCCTTCTACCCGCAGCACCACTGCCTTCCTTGTCATGGCCACAACAGAGCCCCTAAAAAGCCTGATGGTGTCTTTTGTTTATTTGTTTTTTTATACAATCTTTCCTTCTTCCCCAACTAAAACAAAATACTAAATAATGAAGAGAAGTGACTTATGCCAAAGGTATTTTTTCTTATCCAAAAACCTGTGGAAATACTATTATATTGGGAGACTTTAAACAGGATGCATGGTGGAATAGTGAACACTTGCTGTTTGTTTGTTAGGTGTTGTTCAAAGTGATGGTCACGTGTTGTTCTAGATGACTATAAGATAATTAATACAAGAGGAACTGCCTCTGTCCACAAAGAAGATTGATTATGTATGATTGCCAGAAATGTTCCTTGATCTTGTGATCCAAATGATCCTCTCAAACCATTTTTTTTTATTAAGTTAAGTCAGTTTGTAGGTACTTTGTCATTATTTAAATGGACTCATTAAATTTACTCAAACATGAGCTTGTTCAATAAAGCAGTCTCAGAAACTGTTACTCCATTCACAGCAGAGAATCAAAGCTGGTAGCTTGATTGTAAGAAGGTCTTAGTCTTAGTGGGACTTAAAAGCTTAAAGCTCATCTGACGTGTGCTTGGGAGATGTTTTAAGTACTAGAGCATCACTAATATCAACAGCCAACACCGAACTTTTAAAAATGTATAAATATTCCAGCTTTCCACGAGTAGTAAAATATTTATAACAATTATGAAAAGAATTGGATGCTTTTTCCGTTTGCTGTGCTGTTAAAACAGACTCTCTTAACAAGTCATAAATTCCATTCCTATGATGTGATGTTATCTCCCTCCATCATTAGGTGTGCCGCCAGGTCCTGCCTATGGGAAGCTGAAAAATGGAATTTCTGTTGTTCTGGAAAATGGAGTTACAATTTCTCCCCAAGATGTCTTAAAAAAGCCTATTGTTGGAAGAAAAATCTGCATTTTGGGTGACTGTTCTGGGGTTGTGGGTGATGGAGGAGTGAAGCTGTGCTTTGAGGCAGACCTGTTGATCCATGAAGCAACCCTAGATGACACGCAGATGGACAAAGCGAAGGAGCACGGCCACAGCACACCACAGATGGCAGCCACGTTTGCAAAGTTGTGCCAAGCAAAGAGGCTAGTTCTGACTCACTTCAGTCAGAGGTACAAACCAGTTGCCTTGGCCAGAGAAGGAGAAACAGATGGGATTGTAGAACTAAAAAAGCAAGCTGAATCCGTGTTAGATCTCCAAGAAGTGACTCTAGCTGAAGACTTTATGGTGATTGGCATTCCAATCAAGAAATGAACCTGGTATTCCAGAATGCATCCTGACATGTCTGTGAATATGTTACTGAACCAGCAGTCAAGTTGGTTGTTGTTGTGGTGGTGGTGGTGGTTGTGGTTGGTGTTTTGGTCTAAGATTATTTGGGTCCTAATAATCCTAAAAAGGATAGAGCTGCATTGCTGAACTGACTCAGCAGTGAGAGAGAGCAAGCTTTTTGATAATAAATCATTTTTAAAAGAAAGAAAAAACCAGCACCCTTCTTAAAGACCAAATTTGACAAAATGATAGGCTATTCAGGTATACTTTTTGTGGTTGCTGCCTCAGATATAAGCCAGTACCCCCATGCAGTTCTGGGCTTGCTTCTGCCCAGTTTTATTGGTGTTGTTGGCAAAGTACAGAGAGCTCAGCCCTCTTGGCTAAAAATGGTGTTTTAGCAGTTTGTTGAATCTGTCCATGTTATTAACAGAACAGAGAAAAATATAATGAGACATTATACATGCAGGATTGAAACTAGCATATTAAATCACGATTTATTTGCTGGAATACTGAATGCAGGGTCAAGGTAGGTGTTTATCCTTCAATTAATGTTTTTTTGGAACTTTCTGGTTCGTTCTAAACCTGTGGGTCTCAGCTGGGGGGTGATACCATTCCCCTAGAAATTATGGGGGTGTTTCTTGTCAAAATGGTGGGGTGGGGGCTGGAGAAGAGTATCATTAAAATTTAGTCAGTAAGGGCCAGGGGTGCTAGATCCTACAATGGTGGGGTCAGTCTTGTACAATGAAAAATGATCTCACCCCAAGATGCAAATTGCAGGCCTATTGAAATACACAGCAAGTTAAAAATTATACTCCGTGTGAATATGCTTTATCAAAATTAATGACATGAATTGAACTGGTTAAGTCAAATTCTTGAAACAAACATTAGAGAACTAGCTAAGTGGAGATGTTGGGACTGTAATATCATGTCGGATACTTGACAGAAATGAGCCATGAACTATAACTTAGGAATCTGGAGGTAAAGAAATGGTATCTTTTAAGCTGAGGTTTAATTTATGTGTCCCTATGAATAATTGTTTGAGCTCAGTTTTAATAACCTAGCTTTTCCTTCTGAGCTGCCTTCCACCTCCCTTCTGTCTGCCATGGGATATCTCTGACTCATTTGACCCACAGTATTTCTCAAAATGGAAAGCTAGTCTCAAGCACAGATTCATTCAAAAGGATTTCCTTATCACAGTTTGGGAAACGCTTTATGTTGTGTGTCCCTCTGGAGGCGTTCTCGTGCCCATCAGTATCATAAGAACAGTACTGCTTGAATGATCACAAACCTGTCTTTGGTGCCAGAAAGACATGATTTCAGAGTCCCGTTCTGTACCTTGTAGTCTGGTGCAGATTACTTAGTGTTTGTGAGCTTTAGCTTGCTCATTTCTAAATGGATCCTGCACCGACTGTGTAGGATCGCTGTGAAGATTAAGACAGTGCGTAAAAGGAACATCACACATGGCTTACAGGTGCTGAGAAGTCCTGCAGTAGAGGGGCCTGTCAACTGTTTTGAACCCCTTTCTCAGTACTGTTCCATCACATACTATTGGTTAACCTTTCAGGAACCTTGAGAGTTTTATAATAGACATATTTAGAAATTCTATCATGGTATATACTGTTAAATTCTTTTGAGTTCTGGGGCTTCTCTCATAAAAACTTTTGACTCCTGGGTGGTTCTAGAGTCTCTAGAGTAGTAATAATCAAGATGGGTCTCATTACTCAAGAACTTAGTCATTCTGAAGCAGTTTCCAGAATGGTCTAATTCTACCCTACTCTAGGCTCTTGGGCCACCAAAGTTTGACTAGCTTAAAATATATCTTGGTTTCTGAACTCAATTAAAAAAAGTATTTATTAGACGCCTAATGTGTGCCCAGACCTGTACATCCGGGAATGGCTGACTGGTAGTCCTGCTGTATGGAGCTCTTAAGGGTAAAGACTGTATCTTAGTCATCTCTGCATTCTTGGAATTACCGACTCATAATAAGCACTCAGAAATGTTTATTGAATGAAATGAGGCCTGATATATGACTGCATAAACTTTAGGACCTAAAGTTTAGGACTTGTGCCTATCCCATTTCATTATTGCATTTATCCAAAAAATTTTGACCACCTGTTTGGTGGTGCTCTGTTCAACTGAGTACCAGCTAAGTGCCAGTGCCAGGTTTTACTGTGTTGGGACTACGTAAGTGAATATAAGACAAAAATTTGAGGCTCACTGTCTAGGTGGTAGATACAGATAGTAAAAAACAAAAGTAAATATACATGTCCTTCAAGTACTCTAATCTTGTAGCCTGGCACTCACTTTTGCTCTTCTTGAGCATTCTTTGGTAGCTGACTTGAGCTGTGCCCTTAGAGTCAGACCCTACTACTATATGGGCTAAGCCCTCAGAGACCATGGGAATGTGGGAACAAATTGATACAGTGAATCGATCAAGCATAGGCTGTAGATCCATGCTGAGAATTGCTTCTTGGGCTCTCTTCTGGCCTAGAATTTTTTTCTTAATGGTAGGCCACATTCTAAGAATTTGTGGAGCTAGAATTATGAATGAAGCTTATACTGGACTTTCCAGAGCCTGTAATCTGCTCATGGTTGTATGACTCTAAGAGGGGATTAGAAAATGTATTGTACACCAAACTCACTTGATCACCAAATCCTCTTTCGCCAAGGAACATCTTGGAACACGGAGAAATATTATTACCTAATAACTTCTCAAAATTATTATATTTACATTTTTTACCGGTACAATTTATTGAGGTAATGAATTCCATATCCCTGCTTAGTGTTTTCCTTATCATAAACTGGCTCTTCAGTTGTCAGGAATCTAGAAGTACCTGCTTACTCTAGATTTCCAATTCTCAAGGTGTTTAGACTTGCCCAAGTAGACCCCAGATCTGCTCTGTTTTTCTAATACTCACGCTTCATTAATATACTTCTAATGAGCTTTTATCTATAAAAAGCAGCATACGCTTGGTAGATAATCTTTTTTAAGGATTCCAGAAAGAAGATGATTACTCATCATTCCACCACCCTGAGAGCAACTACTTCTTGCTCATTGGTGTTCAAATGAAGGTGTGAGTCAGTATCAGTCAAGGTAGTACGTAGGCGGACAAGGTAGTACGTGGGTGGACAAGGGTGTGTAGGTAGGCAAAAATACTTGGGCTGTGATTCCAAAACCTCTAATTCAGTTGGTCAGGGGTGGAAACCAAGGATCTGCATTTTTAGCAAATCTTCCGTCTGGGTGGTTCTGAGATATATGGGTAGCAAACCACACTGGGAGAAAAAACTGTCTTTTTCTATGCACACACACACACACACACAAAAAGAGAGAGTGTGCATAGATATTTTATATATATTTAAATATACTATGTTTATATATGTGTGTATGCTTTTACGTGTAGGTTGACCTCAACTGTTTTTCTCATTTAACATTATCAGCCTCTTCCATGATGGTAATTGTTCTTTGAAAGCATGAATTTAATGATTTTATGGTATTCCATTCTATAGATGTAACATAATTTTCCTACTTTGGGGACATTGAGATTGTTTTCCATTATATATAAATAATACTATCGTGAATATTCCTGGGCGTAAATCTTTGTATCTCTGCATATTTGTTGGAAGCTCAAAACACCTGACTTGTCCTTTTAGACTCTGCATGGGAATCACCCACTTGTTTTCTAGCTTGCACTCTGCAGCAGCAAGAGAGAGGCCTATTTCGCTCCTCTACGGGTGCATGATACAGTTCATCAATTAATGACCTTTTGAACACTTCTAAGACATTTGTCTTATAAAGGTTACTTTGGCCTCCTTGTGCAAAAAGCTTTATTATGTCTTTTAGCCAGCACATGTAATTCAACTGTAATTTCCTTGAATATTCTTATGCCAACATCAAAATTTGAACAGTTTTTACTTGACGGGGTACAAGTCTTTGCTGCTTCAAATATGTTCATGACTGATGTATAGGGAAGGTACTTTTGTCCTCACAAAGATACCAATTTATAGTGAAATGTAGCGGTTCTGTCCTTATTGATTGATGGATTTGTCAGGTAATGAATGACTCAGAGTATTTTTTCTTACATGGGAAGAATAAAAAGGAAATGCTAGTAATGCTTTGAATGTTCACTCTTGGCAGGATAAGAATAGTTTGGGCATGGTGGGACATGGGGTAACCTCAAGAAATTCTTTTCTTCCCTAGTAGAAAGTAAACAATGCTTAAAACTAGAAAATAAATAGCACTTTAAGCAATCATGTTAAAAAGAAAAAAGAGGGATTATAGTAAATACCAGATGACTGGTTACGAGTGGAGGAAGGGATCCTTAGTGGAAGGTGCACGGGGTGTGAGGAGGGATGGTCAGAGGACTGCTGTTTTTTATAAGCCTAACAGTACCAGCTCTAGTTGCTATTTTGAATGATTTATGTGTGTATATATTCATTTAGTTTAAAAATTATATTAAAACACACCTTGATATGATTTTTCTAAATAAATAAATAAATATTTAGAATAATCATGTCAGTCGCTGGTTTCCGCATGGGTGCTCCAGGTACTTGACAGTTCCCCTCAAGCCTCTTACATTCCAGGCCGGGGCGCCTGGGTGGCTCAGTCTGTGAAGCAGCCAACTCTTGATTTTGGCTCAGGTCATGGTCTCAGGGTCTTGGGATAGAGCCCTGGGTCAGGGCCCACGTTCAGCAGGAAGTCTGCTTCAGGATTCTCTGTCCCTCTGCCCCTCCTACTCATGCTCTTGATCCAAAATAAATAAATAAATCTAAAAAAAAAGAGGACATCCCAATCCTTTCTCTGTACTGCAAAGAGACTTCAAAATGCGAATCTGAGCCTAGCATCCCCCTACTTGAAACTTGCCCTACCCACCGTTTGCAACCTAATCGCTTTCTACAGTGCCATTCATTTTTGCAGCTGCAGCCACATGGGCCTTCTTTTAGTCCTTTGTCAGAGGTTTCTGTTGTTGCGCAGTCTTTGGGAACTTCTCTCTCTGCTTGGAATGTTCTTTCTCCTTCCCACAAGTTAACTCTTACTAGGCCTTCAGATCCCAGCTGTGCAGTCATGTCCTCAGAGAGCCCTTCCCAGACTTCCCACTTGGTAGCTTATTATTCTAACAGCACCTGCACCACACCTTCCTGGTGTGACACTCATATTTTTGTTTTGTTTGTTTATTTGATTAATGTTCCTCTTTCCTGCTAGCACTGCAAGCTTCCCAAGAGCAGAACTGTGCCTGATTTTGTTGCCTTTTGTGCCCTAGCTCCTAGCTCATTGCCTGGAGCATACCAGGCACTCAGTAAATAGTTGTGACTGGCTCAATTTTCCTTGCCATCCTGTTCTACTAAGATACAATACCTCATTCTAGAGATTTTTCCGGATCAATATTAAAAGCAAAGAAAAATCCCCACCCTTACTCTCTGAACTAAAACTGGAGAGGAAAAGAATGGTTGTCTGTGACCCTAATGAGGCAGATCCTTATAAATAATAATACCAAGTTTTAACTTTGTGTCCTATATATGTGAACAGATACCTAGCGTCAGAGAAAGGGCTGAGAAAAGTTTCTGTGCCTAAGAAATCGGGATGTTGGTTTTTGCTAGGCATGGACAAGTCAGAAAAGGGTAAAAAAGAATGAGAAGAGAAGGCCAAGCACCATGCAGGAAACTGGGAGAACCTTAAAAACGCAGGTGTCTGACCTTCAGTGTGATGGTAGCTGTGTTGCTTGAAGGAAGTCCCTCCAGTTATCCCAAAATGTCTTTGAAGTTTGATAGACACATAGGATTTAAGGAATCTGTCCCCAACCCTGCACACCAAATGAGAACAAGTTCTGAATTCCCTGACTGGGTTAACCTGGGTGGAAAAGGGACAGCCGGGGCACCCGGGTGGCTCAGTGGGTTAAAGCCTCTGCCTTCGGCTCGGGTCATGATCTCAGGGTCCTGGGATCGAGCCCTGCATCGGGCTCTGTGCTCAGCGGGGAGCCTGCTTCCTCCTCTCTCTCTCTGCCTGCCTCTCTGCCTGCTTGTGATCTCTGCCTGTCAAATAAAAAAAAAAAAAAAAGAAAGAAAGAAAGAAAAGGGACAGCCACGGGAATCTGGGTGACTCAGTCCGTGAAGCAACCGCCTCTTGGTTTCAGCTCAGGCCATGATCTTGTGGTTGTGGGATCCAGCCCCATGTTGGACTCCAGAGTCGGCTTCAGATTCCCTTTCCCTCTCCTTCCAGCTCATCCGTGCTGTCTCTCTCTCAAATAAATAAAATCTTTAAAAAAAAAAAAAAAAGGGTGGGGGAGAAAAGAAAAAGGACAGAGCAGAAGGGAGAGAGTGAGACAACCCTGAACTAGTATATTCACAGGAGCTGGAGTTGGGTGAGCACAGAGCCTAAGTCTCTCAGGAATTTTCAGAAATTGTAAGGAGGGCATTGACCTTTATGTAGCCCATGGGATGGGGAAGGAGGAGAGGTGCTGAGCCAGCTTCATGTGTATCTTAAAGGGCAGGGCAACTTTAACAGCTGGATACAGATATTTCTGTGCCCTTGACAGACATTCTAAGGATTAAAAATCTGTCATATTCAGTATAATAAGGAAGTTGAGGGAGGGGTGCCTAAGTTTACCCAACATAAAAAATATTCCCACCCCTAAATAAAGCTAACTGAGAAACACTGTTGTTCAGATGTCAGCATGCTAATTATACACTCAGCAGACATGGCAGGTACAAAGATTAAATTCACCCACAAAAAAGTAAAAGGGGAAAGGCAAGGGATTGAGTTCCCCAGCTGTATAAATCCCCCTGTCACTGCCAGAAACTATTCGGGCAACCTCAGGTAGAGCTAAGCAACATTTTGGTGTCACCAAGTGAAAC
The DNA here is from genome assembly GCF_963455335.1 of Martes martes. Taxonomy (NCBI): domain Eukaryota; kingdom Metazoa; phylum Chordata; class Mammalia; order Carnivora; family Mustelidae; genus Martes; species Martes martes. Next base: position 23,622,045 of record NC_137901.1, on the reverse strand, counting down.
CAAGGTTATTTTGTCTAGGTCGTTCTCTACATTGTTGTGGCTTCCAGAGATGATAGGTTTGTCTAAATGAGACCATATCTCTGTCAAACATCCTGGACCGAAGCTGACCTTGTGGAAGTACCCATGTCTGGGTCAGCAACCCAAATGCTGTTCCTAATTGGCCAACAGAAGGCCTTGCTATAGAACACATCTTCATACAGCTAGTAGATACTGGGACATGATTGATTTTCTCCCACATGCCTCTACTAAGAGGCAGTATACCCGACTGCAGGGGTCTTCAAACTAGGATATTTGTATCTGTAGGGATATGCAAAGACTTTTCTAAGGATACACAGGCGTGCTTCCATATGAAGAATTTCCTAAAATCAATCTTCGTGAGAACTACTGAGGCAAAATACCTTTCTAGGTCCATTGCACAATGCTTCAGGATACCAAAGAAGGCGATAATTGAAATATTGGCTTTGGGACTAAAACATGAATAATTGGGTATCAGTTCTTTTGCTTATTGGGTAGGTAGTTTCCAGTCTGTTCTTTGAACAAAATTGAAGGAGGATCTAATCAAGTCTAGATCAAGGAGTTTCTAATCTGTCCACTGATAGATTTTTTTTTTAAGATTTTATTTATTTATTTGACAGAGAGAGAGAGATCACAAGTAGGCAGAGAGGCAGGCAGAGAGAGGGGGGAAGCAGGCTCCCTGCTGAGCAGAGAGCCTGATGCGGGGCTTGATCCCAGGACTCTGAGATCATGACCTGAGCCAAAGGCAGAGGCTTAACCCACTGAGCCACCCAAGCGTCCCCAATGATAGATTTTTTTAAACTGCTTTATTGAGATATAATTCACATACCATGCAATTCAGTGGTTTTTCTCATATTCAGAGAGTTGTACAAATATTACCACTACCCATTTTAGAACATTTTCACTATCCCATAAAGAAACTGTACCCTTTGGCAGTGGTACCCTGTACCACTTTCCTCCCAAACTTCATAGCCCTAAACTACTTTCTACCAATCATCTACTTTCTGCTAATCTGCTTTCTGTCTCTCTATATTTGCCTATTCTGGACATTTCATTCTAAACAAGGAAGAAATATACCTTTCTTCCACAAATACTTCCCAAAAATGGAAAAAGAAGGAATACTTCCCAATGTATTTTATGTGGTCAACATAACATTGATGCCAAAACTTAAGGACATTAAAAGAAAGGAGAATAATTACATGTGGCACCTGGATGGCTCAGTCAGTTAAGCATCTGCTTTCAGCTCAGGTCAGGATTCTGGAGTCCCAGGATGGAGCCCTGCATCAGGCTTCCCACTGGGTGGGGAGTCTGCTTCTCCCTCTCCCCCTGCTCCTCCCCCGTACTCCTACTCTCTTGCTCGCTTGCTCTCAAAAAAAAGGAAAATTACAGTCCAATTTCTCTCATAAAAACCCTAAAGAAAATAATTAGTTAACTGAACCCAGTAATATATAAAAAGAATAAGACATCTTGACAAAGGGAGTTTATTCAAGGAATGAAAGATTTATTTGACATTTCAAAATCAATATTATTAATAACTTTAACAAAATAAATGGAGAAAAAGGGGTAAGATGATCTCCATAAATACAAAAGATTTTCTGATAATATTTTTTTTAAAGATTTTATTTATTTATTTGACAGAGAGAGATCACAAGTAGGCAGAGATGCAGGCAGAGAGGGGAGGAGGAAGCAGGCTCCCTGCTGAGCAGAGAGCCCAACTTGGGGCTCGATCCCAGGACCCTGAGATCATGACCTGAGCTGAAGGCAGAGGCTTTAACCCACTGAGCCATCCAGGCGCCCCTCTGATAATATTTTTTAAAAATATTGCTTTATTTAAGGGAGAAAGCATGTGAGTTGGGGAAGGGGCAGAGAGAGAGGGAGAGGGAGAGAATCTCAAGCAGACTCCCTGCTGAGCTCAGATCCCAATGTGGGAATCCATCTCATGACTCATGAGATCATGACCTGAGCTGAAACCAAGATCAGACACTCAGCCCAACTGAGCCACCCAGGCCCTCCTCTGATAAAATTTAATACCTCTATGATAAGAATTCTTAGCATATTAAGAACAGGAAGGAATAATTAATCTGATGAATAGCTGCAAAATAATAGAATAAATATTACACACATTTAATAATAGAATATTGAAAGTTCTCCTCCTGGGATGAGAAACAGATAAGGATGCTCATTTAATACCCCTCCTATACAACATTGCTTTGAGGGTCTTAGTGTAGTAAGGCAAGGAAAATGAATTAAAGGTATAAGGATTAGAAAGGAGGAAATAAAACTGTCATTATTAGATGGTATGATTGTGTACATAGGAAAATCCAAAAGAATAAGCAGATAACTTGTTAGGATTATAAGTGAACTTAGCAGGATGTCTGGATACTCAATCAGAATAGGGAAAATCAATTTTATTTCTATATTCCAACAATAAACAGATTTAAAATTTTCAAATAAAACCATTTAAAGGAACATCAAAAAACTAGAAATAGATCTAATGAAAGATAGGCAAGACTTAACTGAAAACTATGAAATATTATTGAGATACATTACAGAAGACTCAGATACATGGAACTGTATACCATGTTCATAAATTTGGGATATTTAGTATTGGAAACGTATCATTTAATACTTAATTTATCTGTCATTTCTTGGTGTAGGTGGAAGTTATATGGGTGTGAAAATAATTTTCACAGTGTGAAAATAAGGTGCTCAGTTGTGATTTGGACATTTTTCTATATGTACATTACACACCAATGAGGATTTAAGAACATTTTTTAGTTGTATATCAAATATATCTCAAAGCTGAAAAAAAATGGGGGAACTTTCTTAAAGAAAAAAATTCTAGACAGAATTCTAGAGATTCTTATTTCCTGGTTATTCAAGCACCTATCTAGGTATTATGTGAAATTTGCAAATATGATTAAAGTCCCAATCTAGGTTACCTTACGATACAGAAATTATCTGTGTGGATCTGATCCAATCTGGGGTGCTATCTGAAAGCAGAGAATTTTCTCTGGCTAGTAGAAGAAGGGTAAGTTAGAGAAGTCTGCAGCATGAGAAGGATTTGAGAGTCCATAGCTGGCTCTGAAAATGGGAAGGGCCACATTCAGGGACTGGAGAGCAGTCCCTGGCCAGTAGCCAGCTGGAAAACAGAACTTCGGTCCTTACAACTGCAAGGATCTTAATTCTGCCAATGATGTGAATGAAGCATTTTCTTCCCCAGGGCCTCCAGATAAGAACTCAACCCTACTAATACCTTAATTTTGGACTTGGGAGACCCAAGCAGAAAATTCAGTCACTAGCTCTCTCTCTACTGACCATGGACTTCTCTTCTACAAAATAGTAAGATAATGAATGGGTATTGTTTTAAGCTGCTAATTTTGTGGTATTTTGTTGTGCAGCAATAGAAAACTAATACAACCGCTATGTAATTTTAAAAATATTTTTGTTTTATTGAGATATAATTCACATACCACAATTCACTCCAAGTATACAATTCAGTGACTCTCACTATATTCATAGAGTTCTACAACCACCACCACATTCAGTTTTAGAACATTTTCATCACTTCAAAAAGAAACTCCTCCGTCTTTAGCTATCACTCCCTAGCTTCCCATCCCCCTAGCCCTAGGAAACCACCACGCTACTTTCTGTCTCCATGGATTTGTCTATTCTGGATATTTCATATAATTAGAATCATACAATGTATGATCTTTTGTGTTTGGTTTCTTTCACTTAGCATGTTTCAAGGTTCATACATGTTACATCTATGTATCAGAACTTCATTTCTTTTTGTGACTGAATAGTAAATATTCCCTTGTAGGGACACACCATATTTTGTTTAGCTATTCATCAGTTGATGGAGCAGGCTTTTCCTTCCTTCCTTCCTTCCTTCTTTCCTTCCTTCTTTCCTTCCCCCTCCCTCCAGCCCCTGACAGCCACCAATCATATAATATAAAATAATAAAAAATATATGGTAAATATTAAATGAGGTTCTAGGACAGTCTATTCCTTCCTATCTGTGTCTTTCTAGAACAGTTGTTTAGCACAGTGGCTAAGAGAGTGATCTTTTAAATTCCAGCTGTATCACTAGTCATACAAAGTCCCTTAATCTCTGATTCATTGTCCTCTCATTACATTGGGTGATAGAATAGTATCCATCTCACAGGGTCATTGGCTGGTTTAAATGAGTTGATAAGAGTATAACCCTTAGAATAGTGCCCAGCACATAGTAAGTCCTCAATAAATGCTATCGAAACAGTATCATGTCTAAATTATATCTATTATAAATGCCTTAAAAGCAGGTCCCCTGCCTTTGTTACAGCTAAGTGTAGAGCCTGCTCAAGCTTTCTCTACTTGCTTGGCTCAGCAGTATTAATTTATTAGCAGATGCAGGCATTGTCTTGCTTGCTGGTTTCTCCATCTGCTCTAAATTTAGGACTAAATAAAGACACTTGGGGCATGGAGGAGGTTTTAGAGATCTCTGGTCCAAATCCATTGGGTTTTTTGTTTTGTTCAAAAGCTGTAATCCAGAGAGAATTTAGAAGCATCTGCTGAAGACCATTTTAGGCATGTTTTACAGAAATTTGTAGCATCTATTTACATGTTATGTGCATCTGCACTTTGAATCTTCAACCATTTGGATATAGTAATATCCTAACTGGTGTTCCAAATTTGATGCTGCTTTATATATGGTGATTCCTAAGTCATAACAGATGGATAGTAAATAAATTGATTTATGAGAAGCAATTTACTTTTTCAATCTTGGTAGTTAGAATAGTCACAATCTTACAATCCCAGATTTGAATAAGGATGGCTGAAAATAGGGCATCATAATTAAACTTTACATTTGTATAGTGCATAATAATACCTTAATCTGTATACCTTGTTTAATGCTTACAAGCATTCGGTGAGGCAGGCAGGTAGGGGAATCTGATGAATTCCATTTCATAGACGAAGAAATTAGAATTAAGAGGTGTTAACTGACTTGCCAGAATTTACAAAATGGTAATAAATGGCAGAGCCAAGACTATGCTCAGGTTTCCTAACTGCTAGCCAGTGCCCTTTCCATTCTGCTGGCAGAGGAAAAGTTAGGAATTCCCACTTTCTTCCATCAGGTTTTACAGCCCGATTCTACCAAGGACCAGGCAGTACTTGCCAGCAGCGGTCTGTGTGTGAGTCTTCAGTAAAGTCCTGGCCTGCTTTGGTCAGTCTCATTTTGAAAATGCTGTAGCCTCATCCCCCTGGCAATGAGGATTTATGCCAGGCAAATGTTACAGGTAACAGTGTTTAATGGCAGGGTTAGAACTGAGAAACTTTGGAATTGAAAGATCAAAAACAATCATCGATTAAATAATTTGAATAATGGGGGAGAATCTTCTAGTCAACACTCAATCTCTTGCTCCTCACCTCAGGCTAACGATGCCTATAAGACACGATGTAACGTGGCTGCAGAAGATATTTTATGGACGGAACTTTGAGTAAAAGCAATCCTGCTTTTACTCAAACTGTTTTGCAGTTTGTTTTCTCTGAAAGGGAGCCCCTCTCCCAGAACTGGCAGAACTGCTTATCATTGCATAGAGGAGAGGGAGTAGGATTAGAAGTAGAAAAAGAAGTAGCCTGAACATCCAGTTGATGGGGACTGCCTCTGTGTGGTTGAGAGTATTTATACTGCAAAGGAGTTGGCTTGAATGGCAGAGACAGAATGACTAAAATCTCTATGCAATTAGCATATAAAGTCCAACCCGACAAGTATGTACTGGCATAAGCAAGTATGAAGCATTTGATATTGGGCGTAGAAACAGGTCAAGAGAAAGCCCGTGTAAAGGATCCATGTCGCATAACATGCCAGTATGATAGGAGTCTATATTTCAGAGGACTAAACCCGAATTGAATAAGCCTAAACAATAACAATTTATTGATTTCTTGTAAGTCAAAAGAACAAGGATGGTACCGGCATCAGATGCAACTGAATCCAGAGCTCAAAGGATATCAGGGTTTTTCCCTCTCTCCTACCTTTTAACTCTGCTCCCCTCTGTTTATTATCCTCATTGCTTCTGCAGATGGCCTTCCTCTATGGAGTCAGAGCACATGGTTGCCAGCAAGGGCAGACAGATGGTCCATCTTAGCCTAGTAATCTCAGTGCAAAGAATATGGCTTCCATGTATAAATTCCCAGAGAAGGATTGTGATTGGCCAGTGTAGGCCATGTGTCCTCCTGTGGACCAGTCTAAGACTCAAGGGCAACCGAGGGCCAGAAGTGGTCAATTCTTGCTCGTGTCTCCACATTCAGATCAAAGCAGATGGAGTCTAGTTACCAGAAAATTGGTGGTGAGGAATCTGCCTGGTCTAGCACAGTCCACTACAGCCATAGTTCCCCAAATTACCTGAGGATAAAAATCACCTTGACCCTTGTTAAAAAACAGATTCCTAGGCTCCCCACTCAGACTAATGGATTCAGAATGTAAGGAGAGATGGATGGTAACTTGGATATTTAACAAGTATTCCAAGTGTGTTAGCTTCCTGTTGCCACTGTAACAAGTTACCAAAATCTTAGTGGCTTAAAACAACATGAAGGTACTGTCCTATAGTTCTAGAGGCCAGTAGTTCAAAATCGGTGGGCTAATGTCAAGGGGCTGATAGGACTGTTTTCTTCTGGAGGCTCTGAGAGAAGAACCTGTTTGTCATTTTCAGCCACTTCTAGTGGCTTTCTGGTGGTGTTCCTTGGCTTGTGGCCCCTTCCTCCATCCTTATAGTACAACATTCCTATCTCTCCTTCCATCATGACATCATTTTTCTACTCTGACTTTTCCTGTGTCCCTTTGATGAGAACCATCGTGATTACTTCAAGGCGCACCAGAATAATCCAGGATTATCTCCTCACCTCAAGATCCTTAACTTAATCACATCCACAAAGTCCCTCTTGCCATAAAATGTAATATTCATAGGTTCCAGGGATTAGGAGTGGATATAGTGGGCCCCTATTCATGCTACCATCCTACATAATTATTATTAGGTACATTTGAGAAACACTGCAAGGAATGGCTAGTTAATCTTAGAACTGCAATGTAAATATTCCAAACCACAAATATACTAGCATAGTTCATTACTTAACTGTGTATAATATACAGATGCCCAAACTGGGTGGCCCAAACACCACATTTTTGCATGTGTCAATAACTCATGCCATTTTATTTTTGCACAGTAGACCACTCAATGAATTTCCCACAGTCTATTTGTATATTCACCCATGGATGGACATTTGGCTTGTTTCCTTTTCTGTTTATTTTGAATAAAGCTAGTCTGAACATTGGTGCACACAAGTCTTTGTGAAGATATATGTTTTCCTTGGGGGGTGATAAATATCTACTAGTGGAATGGCCGGGTCATATGATCAGTGTATATACCACTTTTAAAGGTACTGCCAGACCATTTCCCAAAGTGACTGTAACCATTTTACTATCCTCCTAGCACTCCCAAGTACTCCACATCCTTGTTAACACTTGATATGGCAAATCTTTTTAATTTTAGCTATCCTTGTGGCCATGAAGCAGTATCTCATTGTGGTGTTGTTGGTTTTTTTTTAACTAAGCTCTACACCCATTGTGGGGCCTGAACCCATGACTCTAAGGTGGCGAGTCACAGGCTCTACTGACTGAGCCAGCCAGACCCTCACTGTGGTTTTAACCTGCATATGAGTGAGCCTCTTTTCCTGCACTTTCAGTCATTTGTATATCTTCTTCTGGCCTTTTTTGGCCTTTTTTATTTGTATTATTTCTCCCCATCTCCCCGTCTCAATTTTTTTTGAGATCCTATTAATGCAAATGCCCTTGAGGCAGCAGTGGTAGTTCCATAGGAGGTGGTTTCTACTAAGTGAGGCCTTGGGAGGAAGGGATGATGGTAGATGAGGTTGGGGAGGCCTGGGGATAGGTGGGGCTCGTGCTCAGGGCAGAGTGAGGAAAATGAGGGGCTCTGGATCTGGAAAGTCAAGACTAGAGCTGCTGTTGTTTGTGTAGAAATGAAAAGGTATACAGCATTGTTGCTGCTAGGAGTTTTAACCTGGATGTGATTGACAACAGGGTTTGCTTTGGTGATCACTTGGGATCAATCGGCTTGTGGGATTGCATTTCTAGATCCCTTTTGCCAACCTCATTACCACTGGGTGAAAATGTCTGAGAGCCTCTTGGGAATAAGAGTTTGCCAAAAAGGATGGGACAGAAGAACAAATATTTGACTGATTCCTGAATGGAACTCACTGGATTCTCACAACAGCCTTAAGTTTCTTTTGAGGATAAAAGCTCAGGAGGGGAACTGCTGGGTTTCAGGGATACCTTGTTGTATTTCCGTAACGCCAGCTGCTCTCCGAATGACTTACCGGTTTATGCTCCGCTCCCACCAAGTGCACCTTAAATGTCCTGGGCCCCACTCACTGCCAGCAGGAAATGATAGCTGATTCTCCTTTTTCCTTCTTCCAATCTGAAATGGTATTTAGCTTTAATTTACATGTTACTGATTACTAATGAGCTTAAACATCTCTTAGTAGACTTGTTAGTCATTCACATTTCTTCTGTGAATTGCCTCATCATATCCTATGCTCATTTTGTTTTCTGTTGGATTTCCTATCTTTTCCTTAAAGCTATCTCAGAATTTTAAAAATATTATAAATCTTTATTTTGTGTTGGTTTTGAAGATGACAAATAACTTTCCCATTTGATCACCTATTAGTTGTGATTATGATGGCCTCTGTAAGACAGAAATAATTTAATCAAATCTGTGGACTTTTTTTTGTCCCTTTAAAATTTGTATATTTGGCATCTTTTTTAAAGAAAATTTTCCCACTCCTAAAGTCCCAACAATATTCTTCTACATTTCCTTCCATTGGCTTTATGATTTCGTTTTTCAAATTTAGGATTTTTTAATAGATTTCATTTATTTGTCAGTGAGAGAGAAAGAGAGAATAAGCAGGGAAGTGGCAAGGCAGAGGGAGAAGCAGGCTGCCCGCTGAGGAAGGAGACTGATGTGGGACTCCATCCCAGACCCTGGGATCATGACCTGAGCCGGCGGCAGATGCTTAACAGACTGAGCCACCCAGGCATCCCTCACATTTAGGATTTTAATGTGTTTAGAGGATTTTTTTTTTTTTTGCATAAAAATTCAACTGAATTTTTCTCCTTAGAGCAAGACTATTTTTCTATCTACTGAATAATTCATCTATTTCCCACTGATTAGTGGAGTCTTTCTATCCCAAGTTCACCATATTAATACCTGCTCCATTTGCTCTTGCTATGCCAGGAACACAACTGCTCTGATGATTCCAGATTTGCAACATGTCTCATTATTTGGTAGGGTGCATCCCTCCCCACCCCCTTTTGCTCTTCTTTTCAGATGTATCTCAAGTATTTGTAGATATGTGTTCTTCTGTATGTATTTTAGAATCAATTTTCTTCACTTAGGATTATGATGCAATTACATTTAATTTATAGGTTAATATTGGGAGAATTGCTATTTTTATAATGTTAAACTCTTCTAGCAGTGAACATAACAGTATGTTCTTGTTTATTCAGGTTTTCTTTTATCCCTTTTAATTGAGTTTTACATTTTTATGTGCATTATTGGGTAGTTTAATTTCTATATATTTTATAGTTTTATAACTACTGTAAATGGTATCTTGTTTACAGGGTTTGAAGGTGTAGAGGAATGCTGTTGCTTTCTGTATGTTTCCCTGCTATGTGGCAACCTTCCTGAACTTGTGTGAGATCTAATAATTTGTTAATTCTCTTGGGTTTTCCATATAAGTGACAATAACTCATTTCTCTCTTTCCTTCCAACCGTTGAACCCTCTCATGGCATTACATTGGTCAGTCCTCTTATCTCTGGCTCAAACAGCAGTTGTGGCTAGCAGGTCTGTTTTGTTTCTGAACTAAAAGTGATCACACCTGGGGTGCCTGGGTGGCTCAGTCACTTAAGCGTCTGCCTTCAGCTCAGGTCGTGATCCCAGGGTCCTGTGATTGAGCCCCACATCGGGCTCTCCGCTCAGCGGGGAGTCTGCTTATCCCTCTCCCTCTGCTTCTGCCTGCTGCTCCCCCTGCTTGTGCGCTCTCTCTGTCAAATAAATAAATAAAAATCTTAAAAATAAATAAATAAATAAAAGTGATCACATCTAAGGGTTCACCATCTAGAGTCTTTGACCTCTAGATCCTCTTTTAAAGGGCAACCTGGTTAGGTCAGGCTCACTAAGGTCAATCTTTCTTAATTAATTAATTGTATTTATTTATAAGATTTTATTTATTTATTTGACAGAGAGAGAGAAAAAGCATGAGTGGGGGTGGGAGGGGCAGAGGGAAAAAGAGAAGCAGACTCCCTGGGAGCAGGGAGTTGATGAGGAGCTTGATCCCAGGACCCTGGGATCACAAACTTAGCCAAAGGCAGACGCTTAACCAACCGAGCCACCCAGGCGCCCCTTGATTAATTTAAACTTAACTGATTTCAGAACCTTAATTATATGTCTAAAATCCCTTCATATCTTTTCTTATCATATTCCTTTGCCATATAATGTGACTAATCATAGGAGTGATATCTCATCATATTCACAGGTGCTGCCCACACTCAAAGGAAGGAGATCATTCCAGGGTTTATCTCTGTGGGGCTCATATTAAAATTCCACCTACCACGTCCAACTCAGATTCAGGACTGTGTAACCTCATTTTGTGTAACATCTATATCTCCTTTCTGTCATGTCAAATCTCAGTTCTCAATAACACTAATATAATCCCTCATTTGCTTTATCCTGCAATACACACCACTAACAGTCTCGGAATAATAATGCCAAGACTCTACTACCAAAGTGATTGTCAAAAATAGGTTTTAAGATGTGTATTTGTACGTTTGTATTGCAGTTCTTTTGTCCTTATGCTATGTCCCGCTAGGGATGTGGAGTCAAATGCCTTGTTTTAAAGTCACTTCCACGTGCCGACAACTTGAGAGAGTGAGTTCATTTGTTTCAATTTGTCTTCACTTCTTAGGGATTGCTTTTTAACTTAAATTTAATTTTATTTCCTAATTATGCTAAAGATTTAAGTGGTTTTACAGTGAAATTCACATAACGAGGTACATTTAGAGCATTCTAGTTTCTCACTCCTTGTCTCTTTCCTCCTCATAAGTAGTTTTTAAAATTTTTTATGACTATGCTCGCTTCGGCAGCACATATACTAAAATTTTTTATGACTTAGCTTCCCCTTGTTCTTCAATATCAGCAAATATATATATATTTATATATTTTATATATATGTTTATATCTGATGGGGCAGGGGGATCTCATCATAATTTCAAAATTTTTTAAGATTTTATTTATTTATTTGACAGAAGAGATCACAAGTAGGCAGGGAGGCAGGCAGAGAGAGAGAGAGGAAAGCAGGCTCCCTGCGGAGCAGAGAGCCCAATGCAGGACTCGATCCCAGGACCCTGAGACCATAACCTGAGCCAAAGGCAGAGGCTTGACCACTGAGCCACCCAGGTGCCCCACAATTTCAAATTTTTTAATGGTTATTTTTATGTTTAAAGTTTTCTGTTTCTCCTTAGGTCAATACGTATTTTCTGTTTTTCTAGCTGTGTATCCCCTCATTGACATTTTCAAATTTATTAGTGTGTAGTAGTTCATAATCTTATTAAAAATGTCTATTTTGCCTGTGAATTTTTTTTCCTTTTAATTCTGTTTTCTGTTTACTCGTATATCTTCCTGCTTTTTATTGATCTTATGACAGGATTTTTTAAAATCATCTTTTGATTTTGTTATTCATATTTATTGCTTTTCCCTTCCTCCCCAGCACCTTGTATCATTGATTTTTGCCATATCGTTATTATTTCCTTCCTGTTTATTCCTTTGGGGTTTGGCACTAAACACTTGGCTCATTTGATTTCAGTATTTCTTAGTTGTTAAATAAATGTTTGTAACACTGCAAATCCCATTAAGCACTACCTTATGTACACTTTGACACATGGTGCTTTCATTATATTTTATAATTCCCCTTATTATAATTTCTTTTTTCTAGTATTTAATAGTATTTTTTACATCTCCAGATTTTTAGGAGTTTGAAGCTATTCTTTAAAAAAAAAAAAAAAAAAGATTTGTTTATTTTAGAGAGAGAGAGAGTGAATGGGAGGAGGGGCAGAGGAAGAGGGAGAAAAGCAGATTCCCAGCGGAGCAGGGCCTGACCACGATGCTGGCCCAATCCCAGGAACCCTGAGATCATGACCTGAGCCCAAATCAAGAGACCACACTGAACCTCCTGAGCCACCCAGGGGCCCCCTAAAGCTATTCTTTTATTAATGATTTCCAAATTTATTGTATTGTGATCAAGAACATGGCCCATATGTTGTTAATTTTTAAAATTCACTAAGGAGCATGACTAGTAGGTGAGATCTCTAGAGTCTTCCATATATTCTTGAAGAAATGTACATTCTTTATTTGTTGAGTACGAAGTTCTTTCCTGGACTGAGCTCACTAAGTGAGTCAGTCGACTGACCTCCAGGGCATGTAAGGTCTTCTTTGTCCCTTAGGATGTTTTCCCCCTGAAAGTCTATTTTGGGTGACACTGAAATTGCTACCCTGGAGGTTTGTTGGTTCGCATTTACCCTGCATCTCTTTTTCCATCTCTTCCTATTCAGAGAATGATTCACTGGGCCCTTTCCTGGCCAGTACTGTTCAACAGCAGGGCAAGCATCAGGATGCCCTGGAGCTAAGTTCAGCCCCTCAGTTCGCAGGAGGGGAGCCTTGGCTGTCTCAGAGCCTGCACAGCACCCTGCTCATTTTCTTATTTTCCTCTCCCACATCTGTCTTGTTCATTTTCATAGTCCTATCTTGCAGCATAGTGCCTGACATCTGGTAGGCACTCAGTAAATATTTGTGCAATGAATGGAGCATACAGCCTTCTTAGGAAAATAAGACCCCTGTAAGAAGTTAGAATTTATGGAGCGCTGAGGGCATGTTAAAGCTTCTCCCCACATATGACCTCTCTGATCTTCACGCCTACCTTGCTGTTCTCTCGTACCCTGCCCTTGCTTCGCTGGTGTTCCTGTTCCGTGAACACGCCGACCTCATTGCTGCTTCGGAATCTTTGCACCTGCTCTCCCCAGATGTTGGCACAGCTTATTCCTTTGCACCATTCAGGTCCCTGCTCAAATGCCACCTCTTCAAACATCCTCCCTGAGTCACCCCATCTAAAATACTACTACTCCGTACCTCCCCAAATCTGATCCAAATCCGATCACTCTCTATGGTCTTTTCTTAAAATAGCAATTATCACTAATATGATTTGTTTGGCTCCAAGTTTATTGTCTGTCACCCACCAGGAGTTAAGTTCTTAGAAGACAAGGACTTTGTCTATACACCACTGTACCCTCCTCTACAGCAAGGGTCCGGTAAACAGTAGACACTCAGTAAGTTTTCGTTGGGTGAGAAAATCTTCCTTTAATTCTCAGAGAAATAACATTTTTAGCAAGCATGATTATACCTAGTTCTATAGAGGAAGTAATCAAAGCTGAGAAAGGTTCAGTAGCTTGCCCAGGAGCACAGGCAATGGAGCCAGGATTTGAACATGAGCTCATTTGACTCGCAAGCCCATCCCTAACGTCCACCTCTAAGCTGCTGTCTGCTAATGTAAACACACAGGACAGTAGGAAATCAAGGGGAGGGGGGTGGCTTGTGGCTTTCTGGATGAGGAGAGTTGGGCCTCTGGATGAGATGGGGAATGGTGGAGGGAGGGAGGGAAGCAGGGAAGGCCGACCCTGGGCCTGGGCCTGGGATGGTCCACGTGGCCCGTTCCTTGGCTGAGGGATCGGTTGGGACTTGCTCCTGGAGGAGCAGTGAGGATGGAGGGCAGTTTGTAGGGGAGCACCGCACAAGCTTGCATTCCTGGGCCTTTGGGTCAAACCTTCCACAAAAAACCTCTGCCAAGGAGCCTTTGTGGACTGTGGCTAAGGGAGTCAGGCCCGGCATTCTAACTAACATCCCCCCCCCCCCCCCCCCCCCGCCCCGTGGCCTCTGGCGTGTTTAGACCAACTCGCGCAGCCCGCTCACCACGCCAGCGATCTGTGTGCTGGGAAGGGCGGGCCGGGCGTCCAGGCTGCAGAAGCGCTTCGGAGCCACAGCATCTTTCTTAGACCGGGTTGGTGTTCCTGCCGAACCAGGTGAGAGCCCACCCGTGACCCAGCCTCCCTGAAAAGCGGGCGGGAGCAAACAGCTACCACCGCCAGAGGTCCGGGCTGCGGCCGGCAGGGCGTAGAGTTCTCACTTCCTTGCTGATGAAAGATGCGCGCGGGGGCGCAGGTGGTCAGGCCAGGGAGGAGGCTCCATGGACAGCAGCGCTCCCCCACGGGAGTCACCGTGCGTGGGCGGCAGGGGGTGGGGGGGCAGGAAGCGTAGCGACAGTTCAAAGTCAGCAGCTGGGTGCAGCTTGTCAAAAGGGCCCGGGAAGTGAAAGTCCACCAGGCATAGGAAAAGGGGAAGAGAAAACAGCAGAGAGGGGAGTGGCAGCAGCCACTGGGGGCAAGGGAAGGGCAGATCTCGGAGTGGCAGGTGTTGTGGGAGCTTCTGCCAGGCACCTTTTCTTGGAGGAGGGGACAGCAAGGCTGAGTCTTAGAACCAGCGTCCTGCATCCTTCCCGCAGCCCGTTCCGAGGTAGGAGCAGACGCCAGGTAAGTGCTGTTCGAACGCACACAGCATCCTTCTTCTCCTTCAAATGCCTCATTTCCACCTCTAAAAAGCGGCACTTGATTATACTCGAACCCTTTAAAAGAAAATAGTAACTGCAATTTTCGTCCAAGGTAAAGTTAATTACTTTCCTCCAGTCTGTCTCCCCAGAAAATTGCTTTAAAAATAAGAAAAGAGGGGCATATGGGTGGCTCAGTCCTTAAGTGTCGGTCTTCAGCTCAGGTCATGGTCCCAGTGTCCTGGGATCAAGCCACACATCAGGCCTCCCTGCTCAGCAGGAAACCTGCTTCTCCCTCTCTCACTCTCCCTGCTTGTATTCCCTCTCTCTGTCAAATAAATAAATAAAATCTTAAAAAAAAAAAAAAGAAAAGATTTTGGTGATGTTAGGGTAATCTGCTTTTCTCCTGAGTTGAAAGTTCAAACCCTTTGCATAAATATTCATTATAAGAATCTTTTATCACTAAAAGGATGCCAACTCTATCTTTTAAAAAAAGTTTTGTTTTTGCATTTGATGAAATTGTTATTTCCAGCACCCTCCACCCTGTGATGTTCCCTCTTGTGCCTGTGACACCAAGTGAGACAGATGCCACGTTCACTTGTTTGGACCAAAAACTATGTAGTTTTAAGGCTGATTTGGAGTCTCCTAGGAGAAGAAAGAGGCTGGATAAATTTTAGGTGGTTCAGTTAATGTTCGTCACCATCTGATTCCTCACCCAAAATAAAGCATGGCGCCTAGTAGGCTCACTCAGCATGCTTCCTGAATGAGGGATTTTGGAAAAAAGAAAGCCGAGTTTATCATTGAAAAGCATTGGAAGTAGATGGCGTCACAGCTGTGGACTGCCTTCTGAATCAGTTGGTGTTCTTTCCTATTCCCCTCCTCAGGAAATTTTGCATTCAAGGCCCTAGAGGTCTGGGATGTAGAGTCTAGGGTCTTGCATCTAGAACTCTGGTCCAGGGACGAGCTGTATCACCTCCTCTAGGAACCTGTTAGAAATGTGGATGCTCCGTTCCTACCTTGGAGTCACTGAATCAGAATCTGCATGATCATGTTCAAGATCATGTTCAAGTGGAAAAAACACTGTTTGAAAGTACGTGGGCCACTTCCTTTTGGAGGCACCTGGTCAGGGGGGTCTTCTGGGTCTTGACTTCAGATCTGGGTTGCAGGACAGTTCCACACTGCACTTTGTACAGAGCACTGGAGACTACAGAGGGTTCCAAATCCAGCTCTCCTATTAAAGGAACTTCATTACATGGGCAGGTGACTTAAAAAGTTAAAAAAAAAAAAAAAAAGAAAGAAATCAGTCTTAGAGAAAACTTACAAAAATAGTACAAAAAACTTCCGCATATCCTCTACCCAGGTTCACCAACTGTTAACATTTTCTCTCTCTACTTATATATTATTTTGGAATTAATGGAGGGCTAGTTATACACATAGGTCTGCCTTTCCCCTTAATACTTCAGTGTGGACTTACTAAGATTAAGGACATTCTCTTACATCACCGAAACACCAGGGCCAGATTCAGGGGGAGGCAAGGAACGTCTGAGTCAGTGGCCCTGAGAGGGCTTCTTAGGAGCTTTGCTTACCGCACCCTAATCCTGGCCCTGCACACTATACTTGCCCAAATCGGGAAACCTAACATGGATTCAATACTATTATCTAATCTACTGTCCGTATTCCAGTTGCATCGGTTGTCCCAAGAATGTCCCAGTTTTTCCATACCCAACTCAAGACCATGCACAGCATTTCATCGTCATGTCTATTGGGTGTCCTTCAGTCTGGAACAGTTCTTCAGTCTGTTTTCCATGACATTGACATTTTTGAAAGCTATAGACCAATTATTTTATAGAATGGTCCTCCATATGGCGACAAGTTATTTTTAATCTCTTGACAGTTCAATTTCACCACCTATAGATTGAGAATCGTTCCTGCTTCATGTTGAATTGAATAAATTCAGCCATCTTATAGTCATGACACATGGCCGGTGTACATGGATTTAAAAAGTTAGCTAATAATGGGTGCCTGGGTGGCTCAGTGGGTTAATCCTCTGCCTTCAGCTCAGGTCATGATCTCAGGGTCCTGGGATCAAGTCCCACATCGGGCTCTCTGCTCAGCAGGGAGCTTGCTTCCTCCTCACTCTCTGCCTGCCTCTCTGCCTACTTGTGATCTCTCTCTCTCTCTCTGTCAAATAAATAAATAAAATCTTAAAAAAAAAAAAAGTTAGCTAATACTAATTAGGTTCTTGTCAGCACCACGTTAAGTGCTTCACCAGCATGATCTCACTTAGTCCTCCCTATAGCTCAGTGACACAGGCTCTGTTTTTGTCCCTGTTTCACAGGTGAAGAAATGGAGACTTAGAATGATTTGTCCACTGTCTTATAGTTAGTAAGGAGTGAAATGGGGACCTGAACCAAGTCAGCCTGCCTCTGAGGACTATTTGCTTAGTAACCTTGTTAGGGATGCTTACCTAAAATGTCAAGGTTTTTTTTGTTTGTTTATTTGTTTTTAAAGATTTATTTATTTATTTGAGAGAGAGAGAGAGAAACAGGGTGAGGGGCAAGGGAGAGGGAATGAATCTCAAGCAGATTCCCTGCTGAGTGTGGAGTGCGGAGCCTGACTTGGGGGTTGATCTCATGACTCTGAGATCATGACCTGAGCTAAAATCAAGAGTTGGACATGTAAGTGACTGAGCCACCCAGGCACCCCTAAAATGTAAGATTTAAGATAAAATTTACATAATATAAAATTTGCCATTTTAATCATTTTATTTTCTCTTACCTTTATTGAGATATAATTGACATACATTGTGTAAATTTAAGGTATACAATGTGATGATTTGGTACAGATACATATTGCAAAATGATTATCATTATAAGGTTAGTAACACATTATTCATTTCACATAATGACATTTTTTTTTAGGTGGTGGAAATATTTAAGATCTCTCAGCAGCTTTCAAGTATATAATACAGTCTTGTTAACTAAAGTCACCATGCTATATGTTAGGTCCCTAGATCTTATTCATCTTATAACTGAATATTCGTACCCTTGGACCAACATTTCCTCATGTCTCCCCCAGCCCCTGGTAACCACCATTTGACTCTTTGTTTCTATGAATTTTAACTATTTTATTAATTTGTTTGTTTATTTTTAGTGAAGAATGGTTGACACACAAAGTTACATTAGTTTCAAGTTTATTAACTATTTGAAAGTGTTTATTAACTATTTGAAAGTGTACAACTCAGGGTCTTTTAGCATAGTCACAATGCTGTACAACCATCAGCACTAATTCCAGAACATTTCCATTACCTCAAAAAGAAACCCGGGTCTTTCAGTTCCCCTCCTTCTATCCCCTGATAACCACTAAATCTGCCAATCTTTCTGTTTCTATGGATTTGCATATACACACAATGGAATACTACTGAACAATAACAAGGAGTTAACTACTGATACACACAGGAACATTTTGGATCTCAAAAACATCACGCTGAGTGAAAAAATCCAGAGGCAAAAAATTACGTGTTGTAAGATTCCATTTATATGGAATTTTAGAAAAGCCAAAACCTTAAAAACAGGAAGTGTGGCAGTGGTTGCCTGGGGCCAGGAATGTGGGGGTGGGGACTGACTTGACCGCAAAGGGGCAGAAGGCAGTGTTCTAAACTGGATCGTGTGATGTATACCTTTACCCAAATCCATCCAACTCTCTATTTTAAAAAGTTTGTAAATGTAAATTGTACCTCAGTAAAACCATAAAAACACAAACATACATGTCCTCCATACTTACCGGCATATCTTCCTTCATAGTCTGGCTCCAAATCTCTTTCCAGCCTCACCTCACCTCACCTCTCACCTCTCTCCTCTATGCATTCAGTCAACAAACATTCTCTGACACTTGCTCCGTGCAAAGTCCTCAAGAGAACTTCTGCCTTCACGGAATTTACAACCTAGTCAGAACAAAGATAGGGCTCCCAATCCTGATAAACATCAGGGATCCTAGAGGATCACCAAATCTTTTTTTTTTTTTTTTTAACTCAGCTTATTTATTTTTGTAAAATAATCTCTACACCCATCATAGGGCTCAGACTCATGACCCCAAGATCAAGAGTCCCATGCTCTTCTAACTGAGCCAGCCAGGAGCCCTGATTATCGATTGAGTCTTAAAGGAGAGGAATGAGCATATACGTTCCAGTCACTTTGAATTTCAAGTTTGAATCAAGTTTCAGTTTAATTTTTTGAAGAAGTAGTGCATTTTACAGGGTTCAAGAATAAACGATATTAGTACAGTGAAAAGCTTCCTCCCATCCAGTTCCCAGTCTATCCTATACAACCTATACAACCATTGTTGTTATAAACACATACTATTTTTCTTTCTTTTTAACAGAAAAGATAACATAATATACATATCATTTTGGACTTTGCATTGTCATTTGGCAGTAAACCTTTGAGATCTTTCCAAAAGGGTACAGTGAAAATTATACTCTAATTATAGTTATGTAATATTTCATTGTATGGATGTGCCATAATTTATTTTATCCAGTCTCCTTTAGGTAAACATTTGAGTTTTTCCAACAACCTGTTATGGCAAACAATGCTGTAATGGATACCCTCTTATAAGTGGTGTACTGGGTTTTGTTTGTATATACGTATATCTATGGCTATATATTGAATTCTTTTTTTTTTTTAAGATTTTATTTATTTGACAAGATCACAAGTAGGCAGAGAGGCAGGCAGAGAGAGAGGGGGAGAAGCAGGCCCCCTGCTGAGCAGAGAGCCCGATGCGGGGCTCGATCCCAGGACCCTGAGATCATGACCTGAGCCGAAGGCAGAGGCTTAATCCACTGAGCCACCCAGGCACCCCTTGAATTCTTTTTTCATCCATTCCACAAACACGCCAACCACTTTCATGTCTGTAGCCTGTTTCTCTGCCTTGAAAGTCTTTACCCAGTCCTTTTCTATTGGCAAACTCCTACTTTACCTCAAAGTCCAATTCAAATGCCACTTTCTTGTGAAGGCTTCTGAACTCCCACAGCCAAGCGTTGTTCCTTCTCTTGTTTTCTCACAGTATTCCATGACCCCATCATTAGAATGATCTATTAACACTTCATTCTTGCCCCAGTAGAGTAGGAGTGACTCAAGGGCATGGACTATAGTAAATTTATCTCTGAATCCCTTTGTAATTGGTACCTGGTAAGTATTGAGGAAAATGTGCATTGCATGAATGGTTAGGACTGACAAAGGGGTCTGTACTGCTCCTGTCCCTTGCTTTCAGCTGTCTCTTGGTTTGTGTTACTACTTAGAGGACTGTGGCCAGACAAAGGTGGGCTGTGATTTCCCTTCTCCTCCCACCTAATTCCTTCCTTCCTGCCTCCACCCCTTCCCTACCCTTGGGATTCTGTCCACAGCTGCCTTTGTGGCCCTTGCTGGATCTGGCATGGATAGCAGTTATTATAGCTTTTCAGTAAATTAAAATAAATAAATAAATAAATAATAAATAAAATGGAGCATTGGCTCCACCCATCTTCTCTTTCTTCATCAAGTCTTTTGCCTCTTACAAAGCTTAAAGAACATATCACTTGAGGGTCAAATGCACATCAGTCACTCTCAAACATAATTTTCTGCACTTTAAATCAAAGGAGATGACAGAGTTTACTATAGTGCTTTAGGAATGTGGGAAATGCTTGTAGTGTTTAGGTTAATCAATCTTAAATGATTTTCAAGGGCAATTTAGATTCTTTTTTAAAAACATTGAGTTAACTCTGAAATGTCATGAAACTCATGGCTGGACCTGTCAATTGCTAGGTCACTTCTGTATTAAAAATTATTCTATTTCTGCCTTGCTGGGCAGTGCTGGAGGTGGGAGCTCTCCCTCCCTCCACCTCTGGAACGAAAAGGCAAAAGCTCTATATTCTCCTTACCCTGGAGAAGCTCCAACTCTGGGATGTGAGCCATCAAAAAAAAAAAAAAAAAAAAAAAAAAACAACAGGGAAAGAAGGCTTTCAAGCCTTTGCCTGCCCAGGTCAGAGATGGATATGGGATTGAGGAGTTTCACCTGAAGAAGTCTCAGGAAAAGTGGTAGCTTAGGTCCCTTGGAGTTCTTTGGGACTGTGGTCTTCAGAATTTCTTGCTTGCATGTCTCTTAAAAGAAATTTGAGAAACCACACTTCTTGTACTTTTAAAGGTCATATCTAAAATGTTTCATCTTAAGTTTAAATAATGGCAAAGTTTGTTATTTCTGGCATAATAAGTATTGGCATTTTAAAATAAGATTGTTACATCATTCTGTAAGTGTATCCAAGGGGATCTAAATATCATAATGTACCTATCATCCATTTAAAAAATACATGAACAAGCTTTTCTTAAAAAGAAATCCTACATCACTCTTTTTCTCGTTATCTTGTATTTCCATTCCACTTGCTCCTGAACATGATAATATGAGATTTTAGGCTGGAAGTCTTTTATTGATCAGCCTATCATATTTCCCTAAAAATTAAAAAAAATTTTGATTGAGTCTCCAAGTTTAAAACATTCATCTTGACTGTATTATTAATACAATTTTGAGGGGTGCCTGGGTGGCTCAGTCAGTTAAGTGTCTGCTTTCGGTTCAGGTCATGATCTCAGGGTCCTGGGATTGAGCCCAGAGTAGGACTCCTTGCTCAGGGGGGAGTCTGCTTCTTCCTCTTCCTCTGGTTCTGCCCCTCCTCCACAATTGTGCTCTCTCTCTCTCTCATAAATAAAATCTTTAAAAATATATAATTTTGAATACCTAATTGGTATAAACAACATAAAATATTATAAATTTTGATGAACTATTAAATTTTTTTAAAAATTATTTATTTATTTATTTATTTGACAGAGAGAGAGAGAGTGAGAGAGGGAACACAAGCAGGGGAATAGGAGACAGAGAAGCAGGCCTCCTGCTGAGCAGGGAACCTGATGTGGGCAGGGCTTGATTCTAGGACCCTGGGATCATGACCTCAGCCAAAGGCAGACACTTCACGACTGAGCCACCCAGGTACCCCGATGAACTATTAAAATTAAAATTTAGAATAGTTTTTACAGGAATAAGACACAGTTTAGATCAACTCTATCGCTAGTTTTCACTGTTTTGGGGAAGAAGCATGAAACACCTGTTCATTTATTCAACAATTTATTAAGCACCTCCTATTTGTCAACAGCAACTCTAGTCGCTTGGGATATGTTAGTAAACATTACAGAAAAATCCCTGACCTCGTGGAGCTTACATTCTAGTGGGGGGCAATAGATAATAAGCAATAAGAACAAGTATAAGTAAATAATACAGCATATTAGAAGAGCTATTAAGAAAGATAGAGCAGGGTAAGAGGGATCTGGGGTGTAGTGTAGGGTTCAAAATGAGTTGTGATTTAAAAAATGTTAGGGTGGGCCTCATTGAGAAGATGGCATTTGACTAAAGATGGTTAGGGAGTTAGGGAGTTAGCACTGCAGATATCTGGGGGAAATGTGTGCCAGGCAGAGGGAAGTGCCAACACAAAGGCCCTAACTCAGGAATGTGGCTGGTATCTAATACTAATAAAGCTGTAGCAGATTCATCCAGAGAATAATAGGAGATGAGATTAGAAAGGTAATGATGGAGTGGGGTGGTGGTGCAGATCTTGTAGAACCCTGTAGACTACTGTAAGGACAAAGACTTTTACTCTGAGTGAAATGAGGAGTTATTGTGGGGACTTAAGCAGAGGAGTGACATGATTTGACTTATGTTTTGGGAGGATCCCTTTGGTTAGTATGTTGAGAATAGACCCTAAGGGGTAAGACTGAAAGCAGGAAGAGCTTTTAGAAGACTAATCCAAACATGAGATAATGGTGGCCTAGACCAGGAGGTAGTAGCAGTGGAGATGCTAAGGGAGGCTCTGAATCTAGACTAGATATGAGGTGTAAAAGAAAGAGGGAGGTCCAGCATGACTCTAGGGTTTTTCATCTGAGCAATTGGAAGGATGGACAACTGAGACAGGAAAATTGGTGGGTTGAAAAGTTTGAGGGAGAATATTTTTCAGTTTGTGGCAAAAGTTTGAGATGTACAGTAGACTGGTGGGTATCAGAATCTGCAGTTCAGATGAGAGGTCTGGGCTGAATCCATAAATTTGGAAATGTCATCATATATGATGATATCATGTATCTCTGATACTGGTATTGAAAGTTAGAAGGCTTAATGAGACTCACCAGTGAAATGAGTATAGCTATAAAAGAGAAGAATCCAAGGAATGAGCCCTAGGTCATTGCCAGGCCCTAGGTCTGGGAAAAGAGAATCAACAAAGAAGAAATAAGACAGGGAAACAGGGACCAGTGATGAAGGAGGAAAACTGAGATGATATAGTTAAAAAAAAAATGTGAATCATGTAATTAGCTGTGTTAGCTGTTACAGACAGGTCAATCAAGATGAGAATTCCAAATAGATCATTGGACTTAGGCAATATGAAGTTCATTGTTGACCTTGATAGTTTTGATAATGTGGTAAGGATAAAAGCATGAATGGAGTTGCTCTAAGAGAAGGTGGGAGACCCGCTCAGCTGGGCCCCTAAAATATGGCACATATGTAACCTTGTATGCATTGTTATGATTCTATTATATATGTATATAGCCCTATCATAGGCATTGTATTTGGCGTGTTTTTGAACTTTTTATAAATTGTATCATATAGCATGTATTCTGCTACAGAGAGGGGGAGAACTGGAGACAGAAAGCATAGAAAACTCTTTTAGAAGTTCTGTTGGAATTGAAGTAGAGAAATGGGGCAGTAGTTGATGGTGGAAGTGGGTCAAAGAGATTTCGTATCATTAGAGAAATAACTGCTTATAAGTGATTCGAATGACCCAGCATAGAGGGAAACATTGATAAATAAGGGGAGGGGGTGTAACTGCTGGAGTGATGTTGATGATATTGATTAGGCAAGCCAATATTGGGATTCGGTGCCTTAGCAGAGGGACTGCCTTTGGCTAAGAGCATGGAAAACTCAACTACATAATGGAGGGTAAGGTGGAGAAGAGGCTAAAGATGTTGGTATGTGCGTATGGGTAGATGAGATTGTGGGATTCTGTGAGATTTTCATTTCATTGCTTCAGTCTTCTCAGTGAAAAAGGAAGCAAGGTTGTTAACTGAGAAATGAGGATGAAAGGGAAGGAAGTGTAGGTTAGAGGACAGAGAGGTGTGAAATCCAGAAGAATGGAGGAAGGAAATGGAATTCTGGAGCAGCACTAAGGGCCCACTGGTGGTTAAAAGTGGTGAAATTCACTAGTGTGATTGTGTTTTTCTCTAGCCACTTTCAGATGCAGGGGTGCTGGTGTGGAGTAGGTGGACAGCTGGCTTGACCAGGATTGTGATTTTGCCAAGCATGCAGAGCAAAGGGAGAAGAAAGTACTGGGGTTGAAGGTGTGTGCAATGGAGTGATACAATGATTGGCCAGGGGTTTAAGCCAGGTAAGTACAGGAGAGAGTGGATATGTACTTTGAACAATTGCTATGAGGAAATTTGGAAATGAGATGGTGTTCAGAGTATAAGATGTTTGAAATTGTGATTATGATGAAATTGCAGTTTGATAAGGCTTCTGCGATTCTGCCCATGGGAGTGAGTGGTTGAGTTAGGGTAGGCCAAGATCTCTGGAGGAGAAGTCAAAGAACTGAGAGGTCTGGGTATTGGGAAGATCATCCACATGTACATTAGAAGCACCTAGAATTAAGACCAAAGTGGTATTGGAATGACTGATGGGAGCAAATAGTGAAAAAATGAAGGGGAATGGAAGCAACGATGAGGGATCCTGGATAACAAGATTTAAACCTGCATGTTAGTAGTGAGAGGGGGATGATCTATTGAGGAGCAAGGAGGACACCTACCCCACTTCAGGTACAGTCTGAGAGGCTCATGGTTGAGTTGCCTGAGTTGGCCAAGTTGCCACCACTTAAGAGGGTGGCAAGGGATTCACTGTTCCAGGGGGAAAGTCAGGTTTCCCTTAAGCAAGAAAGTGAAGACAACCTGAAGAGAAATTCTGAGGAGGTTGGGTCGCAGGGATTATTATTTGCATACATAAATCGATGGGGTAGTGGACTGTGATGTGGCCCCAAATATCCCTGCCTCCTGGCAGTCATGCCCTTGTGTGGTCTCCTTCCCTTAAGCGAGGTGAGAGTGGGACTTGTGATTTGCTTCTGGCCAGCAGAGTATGGCAAAGCTGACAGGATGTATGTGACAAGGCATACATGATTATATTACAGAAGGTTGTTACCAGCGTCTTACACTGAGATGCTCCCCCTTGCTGGCTTTGAAGAAGCAAGCTGCCATATTGTAAGCTTCCCTACAGAGAGCGCCACATGACAAAGAACTGAAGGGACCTCCAGCTGACAGTGAGCAAGGGGCCAAGGCCTTCAGTCCTACAGCCAGCAGGTAACTGAATGCTGCCAAGAACAGTTTGGAAGTGCATCCTCTCCCAGTCAAGCTTTATTATGTGATCTTGCAAAGGACCCAGCTAAGCCCTGCTTAAACTCCTGACCCATAGAAACCATGAACTAACAAATGTGTGTTGTTTTAAGCTGCTAAGTTTTTTTCTTTCTTTTTTTTTTTAAGGTTTTTTATTTTCTTATTGACAGACAGAGATCACAAGTAGGCAGAGAGGCAGGCAGAAAGAGAGAGAGGAAGCAGGCTCCCTGCTGAGCAGGGAGCCCAATGCGGGGCTCCATCCCAGGACCCTGGGATCATGACCTGAGCTGAAGGCAGAGGCTTTAACCCACTGAGCCACCCAGGCGCCCCTAAGCTGCTAAGTTTGTGGTTAAATTGTTATACAGTAATAACTAACACAGATGAGAATGGAAGAAGGTTAGTTACAGCGATGTTACTATTAGCTCCACACACACCCAGTGCAGAGCCCAAAACGGGGCTTGAATTCACGATCCTGAGATCAAGACCTGAGCTGAGATCAAGAGTCAGATGCTCAACCGAGTCACCCAGGTGCCCCTAGAGCGATGTTACTTTTAACTCCTTATGAGGTATACTGCCCAGGAACCACATGTTAATCTATTACCAAATCACCTGCTTAGAACTTCCTTCAATTATGTCGATAGCAAAGAAATGGAAACAGCCTGACTTGGGAAAGAATTTATAACCCATTCATTCAGGTCATTCACTTTCTCATCACAACACCAATTTCTGAATTGTCCCTTTGAATTGCCCTGGAGGTTTTACATCTTGGGTTGGGGTGCCTGGGTGACTCCGTCAGTTGAGTGTTGGGCTCTTGATTTGGGCTCAGGTCATGATCTCAGGGTTGTGGGTTTGAGCTCCTCATCAGACTCAGCTCTCAGCACGGAGTCTGCTTGGGATTCTCCTTCTTCCTCTCCCTCTGCTCCTTCCCTACCAGCACTCTCTCCCTAAACAAAACAAAACGAAACAAAACAACCAAAAACATCTTGAGTTGATGATGCACCTTAAGTAATGGGTGAGAGTTTTACTTTGTTCCGTCAGGTGGGACAGTTTTGAAAGGGGATGCTCTGTCCTCAGGAGATTTCTCAAGCTGAACAAATTTTATTAAATAGTATATATAGCAGGGGAGGATCTGTAAATGAATTACCTTAAAACTAGTCTTGTAAAGTCTTCCTGAACCCCAGGAGTAAGGACCATTGAAGATGACAGTTGTAGAGGTTTTCTAGCAGAAGAGGTAAGAGCACAGGATGTGATGGTAGGGAAGACAGCATGGAAATAGGGTAGGGGGTAGGACACTGTGTGTAAAAGGTAGGAGGGTGAAGAGACTTAAGAAATGATTTTAGAACTCCCCAGTATTTAGTTTTCATGTGACCCCTGAATGGAAGTATTTTCTAGGTGGTAGCAAAAAATAAAATAAAAATTTTAAAATTATATAATTAGTATGTGCTTTCTGAAACTTTTTAAATATAAAAGAAATTCATGCATCTTGGAAAACTTTCAAATAGAGTATTAATTCAAAAGCAGAGTTTATGCTTTTCCCTACCCAACAGGTAATCTAGTTAACAGGTGTGTTGTAGGTCCTTGAAGGTCCCGTTCAACTTTGAGGTTCCACCGAAATCTCTTCTACTCACTTCTCCTAATACCTGACCAGATTCTCAAATGTGTGATTCCTCGACTCTCCTGTGCATCCCTTAAGACCAAAAGGGATTTGGCAAGTTTAAACACTTTCGGATCTAGTGATCCAGGGCTGGTGGAAACGGAAGGTTCGGTCGTCGCCAGTTTCTTTCCAAAGTGAACCGCTACAACCACCTTCACCCCGGAGCTGGCTGTCCAAGTCTAATTTTTGTGCCCGCAGGTCTCAAAACAGAAGGGCCGGCTGATCGCTATTTATAAACACTTACTGGACGCCCACTCTACTCCGAGCTCTCCCGCGCTGCTTGAGTACTTTTCTGCAAAGGGATGCCAATTTTTCTGATGAACTCCCTCCAAGCAAGCCCCGTGTGGGGCAGCGCCCTCAGCCAGGGCCGGAGCCCAGAACGGGACTCTGGGCAGCCAGCCGACTGGTGCTGCCTCACGGGCGCAGGCGCAGAGCGACCCTCCCGTCACTCCGGGCGGGAGGCGGGGGCAGCAGGGAGAAAGGAAAGCTGCGGGGGGAAAAAGGGCCAAACCCTGAAATTACCCGGATGTGGTCTCCGTGCGCGCATGCTCAGTGTCCTCTCGACAAGTTGGCAGCAACAACACGGCCCTGGTCGTCGTCGCCGCTGCGGTAACGGAGCGGCTCGGGTGGCGGAGCCCGCGTTCGCGCCCGCCCGCTCTCCTCTGAAGGCCCTTCCCGCCCTCCCCTCAACTCCACAGCCGCTCAGGGGGCGGGAGCGGGTGAGGGGAGCCGGGCGCCCCGTGAGAGAGGCACCCCGCCGCGGGGCGGCCCGGGAGCTCGAGGCGGCCCGCGCAGGCAGCGGCGCGGCGCCGAGGAGGGGCGGCCTGGCCCGGACGCGGCGGGGCGGGGGCCGAGGAGCGCTCCGGGCAGCCGGGGGAGCGACGGGCCCGGCGCCTCCGCGGACGAGCGGCGGCGGGAGAGCGGACACTCCTCGCCATCGCCCGAGCCCAGGTAACGCGCCATGTCCCCTCCCCTTCCCCCGGCCGGGCCCGCGCACCCCGCCCGCGGCTTCCCCGCCCCGGGGCGGGCTCCCGGCGGCGGCGGCGGCGGCGGGGAGCGAGCGGGAGGGCGGCGGGTGCGCCGGGTGCGCCGGGAGAGCGAGAGCGGCCCCCCTGACGGGCCGGGCCGGCGGGGCCGCGGCGCCTCGCGTCCCCGCGTCCCCGCGTCCCTCGGGCTCCGGGCTCGGTCCTCCGGCCCCGAACTCCCCTTGCGGTGTGTGGCAGAATCAAGTTGAACTCGGACCGGGACTCCTGCCGCGGCCGCCGCTTCTCTTTGTTGTTCTTGAGTAGTTTCACTGTCCGCCCCAGCCGAACGCGCTGGGTAGGCTGGAGTGTGTCGCCTTGGGTATAAATGAAAGTTGTAAATGGCCTGCCGTCTTTTCTTTTCTCAAGGAAATTTTTGTTTTCTCTTTGTCCTTTACTTTCCCTTCATGGTTGTGTCATTCCAGTTTTTGTTTCTGGCTTTGATTTGTTTACTTTTTGAGTATTGTGGGTGATGGCGGTATGCGGGAAGCGGCCTCAGCACCTAACTGACCGCCACCCCCAACCCCACCCCACCCCTAATAAAAAATAAAGACACAGTTTATCTTATTGCTGGGACTACAAGTACTGAGCGTGAAATTGGTGTAGGATGTAGGGCGGTGGCTCCATCACATGCCCCAAACTGGGGTTGTAATTTCTCAGGCAAGATTTTCAAAGAAATGGGTGTGTGTGGTTAACTTGAATGATTTCTTTGCGGGTATACGTAGGTTTTTAAAAACTCTGTTGGTGATTGATAGCTATTTTCCCCCTTGAAAACCCCAGCAAATTTTTTTTTTAATGAACATATTTATTTCTAATTATTTTGAATTTAGTTTCTTAATGCCTTTAATTTTTGCACCACACGTGAGGGTGAAATTGCCGGTTATTCCGGAATTATAAATACAAGACAATGTGGAATCATTTTAATTAGTCCGAATTAATTTTCTAAAGGCATGTAATACTGGCTAATTTTTGTTAACAACCTTTGACTTTTGCCAGAATTAGCATCTTTTTAGTCTTGATAGCAGTTCGGTTATGTGACTTTTAAAAAGTAGGTTCAGTATTTTTGTTGGAAGAGACCATGTAGTCTTAAGAGAGAATAAAGAAATGCATATTTAAAAAAAATGCATATTTTCAAAAAGTAATCAGATTTAGAACATTGCATTGGGATAAATTTTATTGTGGATTTCATAAATTGCCTTTGCCTTGTTATACAGAGACTAAATATATTTCAGTTGAAATATAGCATAGTTAGTCCTAATGTGTAACTTTTCTTTTTCTGCTAAGGACTTCTTATTTTCCTTCTTGAAAAGTTCTGATGTGCTTAGTATATGACATTTCAAGTTGTAAATGATTGATACAATTAACATTTTAAAATATATTCTGCTAATGTTTCATAAGTTACGATTTTGTTTTCTTAAAAGGACTTGTTACAGAACAGAGTAATACAGGCAGACTAAGCATTTAGGATTTGCAGTATTTTTAGGTCTAAAGGTGATAATGAATTATGTAGGTTTATGTTGTTACAATTAAAACTAAAAGCCTTTCTAGAGAAAATTGATAAAACATTTTGTGACTCTTTTAATAGAAGTGGCTTTTTCTTTGCTTTCCAGGTTTTTGGGTGAGGTTGCTTTAAAGAGATATTACATCTTAATTTTTTTTGTTGTTTTGTTTTGTTTCTGAAGTGGGAGTGCCTAAGTAGAAGCTTCTCTGTTTAGCTAAGTGCCATCATTGTAAATCTTGAGCTTAGGAAAGAACTGCAAATCAGTTGCAGATTTAATGAAAATTTGGGCTGAGAAAGTGAATTTGAAATTTTTAGAATATTTTTTATATGGATCGTTGGCCTTTCTGATGACTTTGCTGCTTGAAGCAATTCTGCTTATACTATGAAGCAGCAAATCTTATTTCTAAAAATTATGTATGCTTCACTTTCTTAAGCTACATTTTAGTTGAGCTGTTTCTTTGTGTGTGAATTTTTTCTGCATTCCCCTGTAGGTGTCTCTCCCCCCACCCCCAAATTAAAGAGCAAGCATTAAACTCATTTATGCTGCCCAGTCACAGTGTACCTCTCTGGCTTGGAAGCTGGGTTTTTGTTTTTTTTTTTTTCCCCTGATTGAACTGGTGTTAAAGTAACATCATTAGACACTATTCTCATTGAGCTGTAAATTGCTGAGGCCTCTACTAGGGCAGTTAACCCTGCAGGATCTGCCTTGTTCATTACATTTAAAATGTGTAATTTGTCTTATCTAAAATTTTGCCTATTTTGGTGAGTACGTTATTTTTCTTATGTTTAAACTTAGTTCTACATTGTCCACCTCTAGCTCATGCCTAACTTTTTTTTCAGTTTTCATTCAGTGGTTTTTAGAGTGAATGGGTCTTTAAAATCTTAGTTGACCATTTCAGTGCTCATTGTACATGTTTTGATTTCCTTTTTTTCTAGAAGATTGTGTAGTTAGGCAGAAATTTTTGCTTTGCTTAAGTGATTAGAGGTTGACTGAAGTGATGCTTAATCATGTGTAAAACTAACATGACTAGAACAGTTTCATTGATTTCATTATTTTCTACACTAAATCAAAGTTAAAGGACTTGGATAACCATAACACAGGCTATAATTTTGTTAAATTATCAAATTTTGGGCTTTTTACTCAACAGTTGATGAAGATTTTATTGTTTAAAAAATTCAAACAGTTAACAGATATGTGTAGATATTCATTTGAGCAACTTTCAGTATGATACTGTTTGCATCATAATATGACAAAACATCTGCTTGGTAATGAGTCCGATTTAGCATTTCTGGATTTTTTTCTCATTTTGAAATGTGTAATTTTGGTGATGGGAAGTGTGGCTGAATTCCAGTTTCTCAGGAACAAGGTATTTTAGGTTGTGTCACCTTGACATTATTTTGTGGTGTGGTCGGCATCCAGGAAAATTTGTTTTAACCATGTGAGTGGATAGAAACTAGGGTAGTGCTTACTTATGTAAAACTAAGATGATAGGTGGTCAGGATCTTGTAATTTTAAGTCTGGATTATTTGCAACTGGAAATTATATCATAGGTCAGATAGATAGCAAAGACTGGTTGTAAAGATTGTCTAACATCTTATTTTTTTTTTAAGCATTTTATTTATTTGACAGAGAGAGAGATCACAAGTAGGCATAGAGGCAGGCAGGGGCGTGGGGGTGCGTGGGTGGGCAGGAATCACACTCCCTGCTGAGCAGAGAGCCTTATGCGGGGGAGGTGGGGAGCTCCATCCCAGGAGCCTGAGATCATGACCAGAGCCGAAGGCAGAAATGTGTAGACTTAATCCACTGAGCCACCCAGGTGCCCCTGTCTGTTATAACATCTTAATTTGAAGTTGGTGATAATTGCAAATACATTTAAGCTCAAAAACTATATTATTTGAAATGAGAATTGTTTGTGCTTTGGAGAACTTGGAACTGTGTGGGGTTCATCTTTTTATTGCCTCTTTACTCCCAAGGTTCTCAACCTTAGATGCATTTTGAAATCTTCTGGGGAGCTTTGCAAAATACTGGTGGCTGGATCCCACCTTCCAAAATTGATTCAGTTGGCCTGGGGTACAGCAAGATTAGAGTTGGAGGTGGCTTAGTTATTAGGGTCCTCTAACTTTATATTTTGAACTGTTTCACTTGTGTTAGCTTTCCATCCTTTAATACAATGATAAACGTATGTACTGTGTAATCATCTCACATCTAACTTAATGGGTCTCTTGAAGGTATTGCCCCTTTTATTTTGCATCAGTATTTGTCCCTTCGTTTGTCCCTCTTTCCCTTCTTTTCTCTTCTTTGTTCATTTTCTTCAAATCATTTGAAATGTCTGGTAGCAAGTTTTAGGGACTTGTATTTCCCATGATAAGAAGTTGGTATAGCGTTACTATTCTAAATAGGAAGTTGATCTTTTTCTTAAAGTACTCTAAAATGTTTATTTGGTCTGCTTTTAGAGACTTAGGACTTTGTTTAGGTGCCAAAATTAGCATCTAAACTCCCAGTGGAATTTGGTATTCAAGGGGGGTTAATCTGGTCAGAAACTGCAAATTTTCTAGACATCAGTTAACTGGTCACTTCACTGGTTCGTGAGAGGCAAGTTTGCATTTATTTAACTTTTGCTGTCAGGAGTTAAGTTGTGTGCTGTGAGACAGTTGCTCAGCAAGCCCAACTAGTTAGCATTTCTATAGAAATCATCTAAGGTGGGCATATTCAGTTCTCCATTTACATCACCTTAGTGGTTCCTAAGTGCTGGTTGAGGAGTAGGTGCGTCTTCATCTCTGGAAGAGCTATATTTTTTAAAAATTATTTTTCTCTTCTCACGCTCAATTCCAACACACATACAGATTCAGAATGGGAATTGAGTGGAGGAGGCATGGGAATCTGTATAATTAAAAAAATAATAAGTACTTCTTGATCTTAAAGGCTTTAGATATTTTATCCTTATTGCTTTGCTTTGATATGTGACAGGCTTTATTTTGCAGTCATTGATGCACTGGAAAATTTACTTACCTTTTTTTTTTTTTTTTTTAAGGACTGCTACTGAATATTTGTCTTTTGTAGTAAGGTATGATTTCTTTATTTTAATGTGGATGAATTCAGATCTTTTTCAAGTCAAAACGTGTTTCTAAATGTAAAACTCAATTAAGGATATTTATCAGTAGTATTTGCTAGTGAATTCTAGAGCGTATATTAACAGATGCTTATCATTGTAATAATTCAGTCATCTGATGAAGGGATGACCAGAAATAATACTTAATGGAGTAAGATGAACCAGGTATCATTGTATGTAAACACACTAGGTACATTTGTGTTGTAGATATGCCCCACTAAAATTAAAGGAAGAATTTTATGTGTATAGATGTTGAAATTAGGCAGTTAGTTAATAGTAAAGAAAAATGACATGACTCCTGTGCAATTAGTTTTTTAATCACTTGGATATATTCATGATACTGCAATTTGTTTCATTATCTTTTTGGTAATTTGTAAAGTAAAATGTGTAGACTAGTATAAACTAGATCAGTGCTTTGTAAAACTGACAGCCCCTCAGACTCCTAGAGTCCTTTTTGGATGGGGCCCCACTCTTGATTTATAGTTAGTAGGACTGGGCTAACCTGCAGGGACTCTGAAACACCGCTTTTGAAAGAATAAGGTAGATGAATTGATAGTTTCCTTTGTTTCAGAGGTTTTATGACATGTGTTTTTCAGTTTATTATAATTCACCTTAATTTTCAGTTTTTTAAAATAGTGTTTCCCAAAGTGTAGTCCACAGACTCCTGGGGTCCCCATGACCCTATTCTTTTAGGAGATTCATGAAGTCAAAATTGTTTTCATAATAAAACATGTTACGTGCTGTTTTCTGTGTTGACATGTGCACTGATGGTGAAGAAGCAGTGGTGGGTGATAAACCGCTGGCATCTTCGCATGAATCAAGGCAGTGGCATCAAACTGTATGAATCTTTACTGTGTTCTTCACAGCCAGAACATGTTAAGCATTTGAAAAAATGTTTCACTTTAGAGTATCTCTGGTGAAGCAATAAAAAGTTTTATTTTTAAAATCTCTGCCCTGGAGTGCATATCTTTTTAATACTCAGTGCGATTAAATGGAAGTGTGCATAAAGTTCTTGTGCACATCCAAGTACAAGGTTCATCTCTAGGAATTGTACTTGTGTGGTTGAACTGTAAGGTAAATTAGCTGCTTTTTTAAGTGGAATCTCTCTTATTTTTACTTAAAAGAATTGTAGTTACTTAGACTTGGATATTTGTCAGGTATTTTCTTGAAAACTAGTGAAGTGGGCCTGACACTCAGGGAGAGTAACTAGTTGTTGCTAATGATAAAATATCTTTCAAGTGAAAATTTTAGATTTGAAAATTTGTGTCTTCCACATGGGCTGGCCAGCTGCGTAATACTTAAAGACTTTACTGATGACATTGGTGGTGATATTAATGAATGTGATTTTTAAAAATTATATATTGTGTAAGGAAATGTGTCAGCATTTGGAAGATCTTTATAATTCATTGAACCAGTTTTTTTTTTTTTTAAGATTTTATTTATGTATTTGACAGAGAGAAAGAGAGATCACAAGCAGGGGGAAAAACGGGTAGAGGGAGAAGCAGGCTCCCCAGTGAGCATGGAGCCAGATGTGGGGCTTGATCCCAGAACCCTGAGATTATGACCTCAGTGGAAGGCAGACTCTTTTTTTTTTTTTTTTTTTTTTTAAGATTTTCGTTATTCATTTGACACAGAGATCACAAGTAGGCAGAGAGAGAGAGAGGGAGAAGCAGGCTCCTCGCTGAGCAGAGAGCCTGACACGGGGCTCGATCCCAGGACCCTGAGATCATGACCTGAGCCGAAGGCAGAGGCTCAATCCACTGAGCCACCCAGGCACCCCCAAAGAACCAGTTTTTTCAGAGACGAATGCATGATATTACAAGATCATGCGTGGGCAGGAGATCCATTCAGAGTACAATGTACACCAATGGATCTTAATGTAACAGAGCCAAGAAGTTCATTGATACAGTTTCAGATTCTACATTGTAGCTAACCTTTAAGGATTGCCATTTGTTGCATTTTTGTGTTGAGTAAAAGATGAATAACCATGATTATCTAAAAAGGCCACTAAAATACTTCTGTCTTTTCCAAGTGTGTATGTATGTGAGGCACATTTTCTTCATGTACTTTAACCGAAACAATATATCAGAACAGATTGAATCCAGAAACAAATATGAGAATCCAGATGTCTTCTTTTAAGTTAGACATTAAAGAAATTAGCAAAAATGGAAAACAGTGTAACTCTGAATACTAATATTTTTGTCTGTTTTGGGAAGTAGTTATTTTTTCATAAAACATTAATTATATTAACAGATACTGGATTTCTTATTATTTTAAAATAATTTAATGAAATACATATTTAAATACCTTTTAGTTTTAGAACATAAACAAAAGCTATTTGGAATCTCAGTAATTAGGAATGTAAATAAAGGAACCTGAGACCAGAGAGTGACAACTGCTATTTTAAAGTAACTAATTACCTGCATTACTGACTAGATTACTGATTGGTTCCACTTTTTATGTGGTTTGTATTATATCATTGTTATTTCTGAGAATTTTAATTTAATTTTTGTTTAGTAATTATGTACTGGGAAACATGTAGCAGTCAAACTTGTCAAAAGGGGAATTTATTGTCTTCGTCTGAAAATAGAGCTGGCCTCAGAGTGCTGGATCCTGGTCACAACCAGCCAGTATCATCAGGACTCTTTGATTTGGCTTTGCCCTTTTTTTTTTTTTTTTTTTTGTAAGATTTTATTTATCTATTTGACAGAGAGAGAGAGGATGCATGCACAAGCAGGGAGAGCTGCAGGCAGAGGGAGAGGGAGAAGCAGACTCCCTGCTGAGCAGGGAGCCCCATGTGTGAGCTTGATCCCAGGTCCCTGAGATCATGACCTGAGCCAGAGGCAGATGCTTAACCAACTGAGCCACACAGGCACCCCATCAGACTCTTTTCTTTTCTTTTCCGTCCTTTCTTTTGCTTTTTTTTTTTTTGATTGAGGTATAACTGACATACAATATCCTGTTAGTTTCAGGTGTGCATCATGGTGATTTGATATTTTTATACATGACAAAATTATCCCCAGAGAAAGTCTAGTTACAAAGTTAATGTTTAAATAAGATTTTTAAAGCTGAAGCCTGGTACACCAATATCACATTTACCTAAGACCTATGGGTGAACAAGAAGCACATCTCTAAATTTGTGTCTTGCAGTTCATCTTAAAAGTTGTAACAAAAAACGTTCTTTCTGTTTGATTGTATCATTCGCATCTCAGATTTTATAATCATTAATACCTGTGTACCTAATCCTTTGTACTCTTGGGAGTGCTTTTCCAGTTACTCTCAGTTTAAGGAACCCCAATTTTCAGACCTTCCTCTGTTTAGAATCTAGGCTGTAACTTCTGCTATAGGCAGTTGAAATAAGCCTGCACACCTTTTTGTTTTCTGCTTATAAGCCTAGACTGTCTATACTGAGAATTTCTTTCTAATGATATTTCACTGGGCCAAGTTTTTTTTTTTTCTTCCATGTTAAACGTAAGCATTTATCTCATAGTCCCATATTAAGTAGTCTATTGCATTGACCAAAATACCTATAACTTCTAGAAAATATACTTGTATATTTTGTTTTGCATATATAATACTGCCAGTAATTCAAAAGTAAACAGACATCTGAGAAATAAAAGTCAACATTCTTTTTTTTTTTTTTAAGATTTTATTTATTTATTTGACAGACAAAGATCACAAGTAGGCAGAGAGGCAGGCAGAGAGAGAGGAAGGGAAGCAGGCTCCCTGTTGAGCAGAGAGCCTGATGTGAGGCTCGATCCCAGGACCCTGGGATCATGACCTGAGCCGAAAGCAGAAGCTTTAACCCGGTGAGCCACCCAGGCGTCCCAAAAGTCAACATTCTTTAACTAAAGTTTATGAATTCCCATGAGAATCTCTCAGGCCAAGCACTCAACTTTTTTGATTTTAGAGAGTTTGTTTATTTATTTATTTATGAGTGAGAGCAGGCATGCATGCACCTGCGCATACAGAGGGGAGGAGCAGAGGGAGAGGGAGACTCCCAAGCAGACTCCTTGCTGAGTGCAGAGCCCTTGGTGGGGCTTGATCTCAGTCCTGAGATCACAACCTGAGTCGAAACCAAGAGTTGGAAGCTTAACCAACTATGCCACCCAGGCACCCCCAATTTAGGGAGTATCTTAATTAGCCTGGTTATCTGACTTTGTAGTCCGTGGAGTGCCTTTTAGACCTGTGGTTAGTAATAGGCAATAGCTTATGATTAATAGCAAGGCTAGAGACAAAACACACAATAGGTAGACAGATAAAAGTATGAACCTCTGTCCTTTTGCTAACTTTTTGCCTTCTATTACCCCTGTCACCATAGGATGGTTTGTTCTATCTTTACATAATACCTGTATTTTAGAGACTTTTGAATAGACTTTTCTTTTTTAAAAATTTTTTATTATTTATTAACATATAATGTATTATTAGCCCCAGGGGTACAGGTCTGTGAATTGCCAGGTTTACACACTTCACAGCACTCACCATAGCACATACCCTCCCCAATGTCCATAACCCAACCACCCTCTCCCTACCCCCCTCCCCCTAGCAACCCCCAGGCTTAACTTTTCTACTGAGCTTGTCAAACTCAGTATATTTAAAACTGAATATGTTACTTAACCCTTTAAAATCTTCTATTCTTGGGGCACCTGGGTGGCTCGGTGGGTTAGGCCTCTGCTTTCAGCTCAGGTCATGATCTCAGGGTCCTGGGATCGAGCCATACATCGGGCTCTCTGCTCAGCAGGGAGCCTGCTTCCCCCTCTCTCTCTGCCTGCCTCTCTGCCTACTTGTGATCTCTCTCTCTGTCAAATAAATAAATAAAAATCTTTAAAGATTAAAAAAATAAAATCTTTTATTTTTCTTCATCATTCAGTTAACTGTGAAATAGGTCCTCTTTGACTGTCCCTTCTTTTCATCTCTTATACTTAGTTGATTAAAAAAAAACCTAGTCTGTTCTACTTAGAGATATTGATTCCCCCTTTGTTTCCATTGCCCATATCCCTCATCTAGACCCTATCACTTTTCTGATCACTGTTGCCTTACCAGTTTTGTTTCCCTTTCCGGAGTTATTCTCCATGCTTTCAATTACAGTTTTCTTTGTAATGCAAATCTAACGCCACTTTTCCTTCCTTTTTCCTGTGATGAACCTACTCTAGAGAAAATCTGCACTCATCCCTCTGCTTTTCCTGATTTTCCTTCAGCCTGGCAAATTCTTATTCACATGTGGTAGTTACTAGTATTATTCCACCAGTATTCTTATGGCTCTCTGCACTTCTCTATCTGCCTTCCCCACATTAATTTAAGCATAGCTCAGGATATCTCAGTTTCAGCACTACTGACATTTTGGGCTGACTAAATTTTTGTCACAGGGTGTGGTCCTGTGCATTGCAGGACGTTTAGAAGCAGCTCTGGCCTTTACTACGTGATACCAGTAGTTCTCTGCTTCCCACCTCCCATTCCAATTGTGACAAGCAAAAATGTCTTCAGATATTGCTAAAGTCCCCTGAGAGACAGAGTATTCCTGGTTGAGAACCACTGTGGCGTGGCCATATGACGTTGGCCAATCAAATGTGAGCAGAAGTGAGACTTTAAGAGACAGTGCATGAGTTATCCTGTCTTTTCCCCAGCCATTTGAGGATGTATGTAGTGATGGAGCCTTAGCCTAATTCTTGAAAGGTGATAGTGAGCAGTGATCCGTTTATCTGTGATGGAGTGATAGGTTAGCTTATGCAGGAAATCTTTTTTTTTTTTTTTAAGGAAATCTTTGTTTTAAGCTACTGATATTTTTGTGTTTGGTTGTTGCTGCAATGTAGCATAGCCTAGCCTTATTGCTAAACCATGGTAAGACTTATCTTACCTATGGACTTCCCATCCTTTCTCATTTATAGTCCCAAATCATTTTAATAGCCACTTCTATTCTCATCTCTTACTTAGTATAGTAGTAGGTTTGGATCTTCTAGATTGGTGGTTCTCAGTGGAGTAAGTACTTTACTGTAAGGGATGTTGTGGAAATTAGAGAAGCATTGGTAGATGGGGGGCAAGGGATGCCATCCTATAATGTGAGGGACTGTGAAGAATTACCATGCATCCCCTAACACTTTCACATGCCCCAGAAATTCATGTAGAAGGTTAATATGTAGTTAATTATCCAACTCCATCTTTTTTTTTTTTAATAAAGATTTTATCCATTTATTTGAGAAAGAGAGACCACAAGCAGGGGCAAGGGCAGAGGGAGAGGGAGAAGCAGACTCCCCGCTAAGCAGGGAGCTTCATGTGGGGCTCTATCTCAAGACCCAAGGATTATGACCTGAGCTGAAGGCAAACACCCAACCAACTGAGCCACACAGATGCCCCTAACTCCCATCTTAATATATACTCATTTTTTCAGGAATTAAGTTTCTCTTAATTCTTTTTCTTAAATTGAAGTTATTTGGAATTTTGTTAAGAATTCAGTGTTTGGGGAAATCCATGTCATCATCTGCAGTGCCATTGTGCTCTTTGAGTTGCCAGAACAACACACCTGTCTCAGAAGGTCTGAATTTGTCATAATTAAGCTGTCATAATTACGATGATTCTACACTAAGTGCAAATATCATGCCTGAACAACTTTTTTTAAGTATGCTCCATTGTAGGGCTTGAACTCATGACCCTGAGATTAAGACACGAGCTGAAATCAAGAGTTGGACACTTAACTGACTGAGCCACCCAGGTGCCCCATGCCTGGGCATTTTTATTGAAATGCACACTTTATTATATATTAATCTTTTTCTTCTTTATGTTACAATTAAGGCATTGTTAAATTTAAAAAGTATATGTACGTATGTTAGAACTTTGTTTCAGGATGGCTAAGGGGGGTAGTATAAATTATTTGTTACAAAAATGGGATGTTTGTCTGATAGAGTTGAGAACCACTTTCTGATTACGTGCTACTTGTTTTTTGTCTCTGGAGTGCTTTGCACATACTAGTAGATACAGTATTTGTTGAATTGGTCAATTATGGTTCCCAGATTGCTTTTTGTACAGTGTTGCAATTTGTTTACCATAGAGAATCTGTAAAGTTGGCAAGGCAAGAGTTTGTTCCCGTTTTACAGAGAGAATTGAAAGACATTTTAACTTGCCCTATCATACTGCTAGAGTTTTCATCAGAACTCAAATTTATTTATACCATTCTAGTACTTTCGTGTATCATTGCATACTACTCTTTTTTTTTTTTTAAGATTTTATTTGAGAGCGAGAGCACAAACTGGGGAATGGGAAGGGTGGAAGGAGAGGGAGAAGCAGACTCCCCACTGAGTGGGGAGCCTGATGAGCCTCATTCTGAGCTGGATCCCAGGACCCCAAGATCATGACCTGAGTTGAAGTCAGACGCTTGACCTACTGAGCCACCGAGGCAACTCTGTCATTGCATACCACTCTTAAAAAATTATTATCTAGAGCTGTTTAGTGTAGGAAAACATCTATATGCCCCTGTTGGTATTATTTTTTATGCAGGGAACTTTATGTTTTAGGCACTTGTCATAGGAGTAGAACAGGCATAAAATCAAGAAAGAATGTGGTGTTTGAGGAAGTGAGGATTTTTTTATTTTTAAAAATTTTATTTTTTTATTTGACACAGAAAGAGTGAGCACAAGCAGGGGCAGTGGCAGACAGAGAGAGAGGGGGAAGCAGGTTCCCCGAAGAGCAGGGGGAACCCGATATGGGACTTGGTTCCAGGACCCTGGGATCATGCCCTGCGCTGTATGTGGTCGCTCAACCAACTGAGCCACTCAGGTGCCAAGTGAAGACAGTTTTATCAGTTTTCAAAGAAATGTGCAATTAAAGCTTTAGGCCCCCATATAGCTTAAGTTTTAGGGATGGTAACATCTGAGTGTGGTGAAATAGTTACACTCAAACACTGTAATTACATTTTAAATTAGCATAAATCTTTTGGAAAGTAGTATCAGAAATGAATTCAACAACAAAAGTATTTATAGTCTTTAAAATTTGTTGCAAGGAAATGCCACAGAATAAAAAAGCTAGTCAGTCTGTGTTTGCCTGGTATATATCAGGAACTGTGCATGGTGCTGGGAATTTCTAAGGTGAAAAAGTTTTGCTGTTTTCTTGAACTTCTGGATTTGTGGCAACAGAGTATGAGACAAATACCTAATCAAATAACTATAATGTGTTGAGTTGTAATTGGGGTGTGTTTTAAATTTGAGGGAGGGCGTAATTAACATGCCAGGGAATATAAAGTAAACACACCAGGAAAGTCATTCTCCAGGATTAGGGGAGAGACATTTAAGCTGCATTTTGAAGGGTAACTAGGACTTACTCAGATAGATAAAATGAGACTGGATGTTTTAGGCAAAAGGAATAGCATGGACACGCATCTGAAAGCACATACAGAAACATATTCATTTGACAATAAAAAGCACTTACACGTCCTAGGAGTTGGCCATATATGATGAGTAAGACAAGTATAATCTCTGTACCATAGATCTTTCAGTCTAGATATTAAAATTGTTATGAGGTTGGCACTCA
The DNA here is from genome assembly GCF_963455335.1 of Martes martes. NCBI lineage: Eukaryota > Metazoa > Chordata > Mammalia > Carnivora > Mustelidae > Martes > Martes martes. The sequence goes on along the minus strand of NC_137901.1, from coordinate 23,581,083 downwards.
GAGATTTCAAACTGGTGGTTCTCTTGGGCCAGATTTGAGTTGAAGGTGTGTTTTGTTTGGCATACCCAGTGGCTTTTCTCTCTCCCTTTTCCTTCCTCCTCTTTCTCCACAAATAAGTTGCTGATACTTAAAAATGAGATTTCATACACGAATGAGCATTGAAGATCTGGCAGCAGTGGGCTAGTATTTTCACATGCCACTTCCACTAGAAGTAAATAGTGGCTACCTATTTTAGATGGGTGTGCACTTGTGGTCCTCAGTACTTTTCTTTAAACCTGACACATTTTATTCATTTATATAATTTGCCAGGCTCCTATATGCCTTTGAGTTGTGAGCCTTGGATGAGTTGTTTACTTCTGTCCTTGCCCTTTTAAATTTTCTTTGACTTGTTTTAGTAGGAGACATACAGAAAAATGCACACTGTGTTTTAGAAAAACAACTGTTCAACTGAAAGAGGGATCAACATAAAGAATATGGAATTCAAATATCAGTCAACAGATTTAGACTCTATTTTTTATCTATCTGATTCCTGTTTCCTTAATCATGTGCTTTGAGTTTGGTAATAATACGTGTGACATTACACTAAGAAAAACTTCTGGGCTTTCAGAGTGCTTTGTTTTATCTGTAAGAACCATATAAAAGAATCTGGAATAAACACTGAAGGAATGTGTAAAAAAAGCTCCGTTTAAGGTAGTAATTTTAGTATCCAAACTATAAACACTAAACATTTTAGTACTCAGACTATAGCTTCCTTTTCATTTCATTTTATTTTTTTAAAGATTTTATTTATTTGACAGAGAGCGAGCACAGGTAGGCAGAGTGGCAGGCAGAGGGAGAGGGAGAAGCAGGCTCTCCACCGAGCAGGAAGCCTAATTCGTAGCTTGATCACAGGACTATGGGATCATGACCTAAGCCGAAGGCAGATGCTTAATGGACTGAGCCACCCAGGTGCCCCTCCTTTTTATTTTTTAAAGTAGGCTCCATGCCCAGCCTGGGGCTTGAACTCATGACCCTGAGATAAAAGAGTTACATGTTCTGTCAACTGAGCCAGCCAGGTGCCCTTTTAGTTGCTTTTTACTGAACATTATGTGCTAGGCACTTCATGTAGATTTTCTTCTTTGAGCTCTGTATACACCTTTTAATCCAGGTTCAGAGAGTTTAACTTAATTTGTCCAACTACTTAGTGTGAGAGCTAGGATTCTAATCCAGATCTCTGACTCCCAACTCCCCCCCACCACCCCAGGCAGGTGATCTTGGGTTATTCCTTCAACATGTATTTACTGAATGTGGGCAAATGCTTACTATTCAAAGGTATAAGAAAACTGCTTCTTTGCATTGGGCTTATAATTAGTTGAAGAGAGGCATTTATGTAAAATAGGTAACAGTAGAGGGGAGCATGAATTACGTACCAAGTGATTGATAGAAATGCCATGGTGGCTCAAAACTACAACAGCATCAGGAAGAATAGGAAGGAGGAGACTGCTCAAAATGACTAAGGTAGAAAATCATGTAACTTTGTGAGAGAATGTGAGGATAATGAATGAGAGAGGTAGGTCAGAGATGATTTACCAAGCTGTCCAATGCTGGGTAATTGAGTAGAATTAATGCTTCATGAGCAGAGGTTATCAGAAGAGGAACAGGCTTTGGTAGAGACTGATGAGTTAGTTTTTGTTTGGTTGGTTGGTTTTGTTTTTTTGTAAGCTCAGTGGCCATTGTGGGGCTTGAACTCAAAACCCTGAAATCAAGAGTGGCTTGCTCTAGCAAATGAGCCAGCCAGGCACCTTGGTGGGGGACAGATTTTTAATGATTCAAGTAAATAGCAAAAGAAAATAAAAGAATAAACATGGAATACAATATCATCACCAAACAAATAAAAAACAGTTCAGCGGAAGATGTAGTCTCCACTCCAGGTTTATCGCATTTATTCTTAGGCTGATGGCCTTTTCTTATTCCATGTGGGATTTAAGGTTAGATAAGTTACTTTAGTTTTGTGCATATTGAATGGATTCTTCATTAATATTATTTTCTGTGTTTTGATTTCTTTTGAAAATAATTTACGTCATTGCTTTTACAAGTAAAATCTTTTGAGGAATTCAGTGGTCTCTTATTTTAATGATAACTTTATTAAGATATAATTCATGTACTTTAAAATTCACTCTTTAAAAATGTATAATTCAGTGGTTTTCGCTATAGTGGCAGAGTTGTGCAACCATCACCACTATTTTAGAACATTTCATTATCCCCCAAAGAACCTCCATATCCATTAGCAGTCACTTCTTGTTTCCCTTTTCCCTAGCCTCTGGCAACCACTGACCTACTTTTTTCTGTATGCATTTGGCTATAATGATAATTCATATAAATGGGATTATACAACATGTGGCCTTTTGTGACTGTTTTTTTTTTTTTTCATAAGATTTTATTTATTTATTAGACAAAGGTGGAGCATGGTCATGGGGGAGGAGGCAGAGGGACTTCCCCCTGAGCAGGGAGTCTGACACAGGGCTCAATCCCAGGACCCTGAGGTCATGACCTGAGCCATAGGCAGATGCTGAACTGACTGAGCCACCCAGGCACCCCATTGTGATGTACTGGCTTTATTCACTTAGCATGTTTTCCAGGTTCATTCATGTTTTACCATGTATCAGTACTTCATTCTTTTTTTATGACTGAATAATACTACATTGTATGGATATACTCATTTATGTAGTCATCAGTATATGGACATTCGTACTGTACTTTTGGGCTATTATGAATGATACTGCCATGTACATTTATATATACTTTTTTGCGTGGACATAGGTTTTCGGTAATCCTGGGTAGAATTGCCAAGAGTGGAATTCCTGGGTTATATAGTAACTCTGTTTAACATTTTGAGGAATTTTCAGACTACTTTTCAAAGTGGCAATACTATTTTGCAGTCCCACGAGCAGTGGATGGTGGTTCCATTTCTCCACTTCCTCACCAATGCTTATTATTGTCTACTCTTTTGATTTATTTAATGTAGTGAATGTAAAGTAGTGTCTCCTTGTGGTTTTGATTTCCCTAATAAGAAATGAGGTTTGAGTGTCTTTCATAGCTTATTGGCTATTCTTTGGAGAAATGGGTATTAAGTCCTTTGTCCATTTAAAAATTTGTGTTCATCTTTTTATTGTTGTCAGTGGTCTCTTTAAAAAGATGGGTGTTTTTTGACTTATAAACGGCATTTTGTAACAGATGATGATAAATTTTTCATGTGAATTCGTGGTAGACTTTTAGGTTTAAGTAGTTGTTAAGTGCTGGTCTTCATTAGCAGTCATTTTGGAAAGTCCTGTTAAGATTTAACTTTAGGGTGACTAGTTCAGTCCACGAGACCTGACTGAGCATGCTTATAGAGTAACAAGAAGATTTAGATTTAATATTTTTTGGAATATCAAAAGTAGCACCATTTTAATTTATTTAAAACTCTAAGCACCAAATTTAAATTATGTGCATTGAATCTTTGACTTAACTGGAGCATTTCCATCTTTTCCCAAGTAATTGAATCTACTTTGTGAAATGTGTTTTAATGTCTATGTCTCATTTTTTTTAGGTTTTCCCGAATACCACATGCCTAATAGTTTTCCTTGCGACGTTAGCCATTGTTTTTCACTGCCTCCAAAAGATCAAAATTTCTCCGCAAATTGGAGACATATTTGATTTAAAAGAAATAACTTTAACAAATGGACAATATGTCTATTACAAATACACCAACAAGTAACGATGCCTGTCTGAGCATTGTCCATAGTTTGATGTGCCATAGACAAGGTGGAGAGAGTGAAACATTTGCAAAAAGAGCAATTGAAAGTTTGGTAAAGAAGCTGAAAGAGAAAAAAGATGAATTGGATTCTTTAATAACAGCTATAACTACAAATGGAGCTCATCCTAGCAAATGTGTTACCATACAGAGAACATTGGATGGGAGGCTTCAGGTTAGTCTTGTCTGAGAGTTTTTATGTGTCTTTTGTAGTGGCAGATTAAAAAATTCTTGCTTCCTCTTAAGTTGCTATTAGATAATTTAATGTTTGTACCATCTCTTCAGATACTATGCATCCTGTAGCAGTATGTGTTATGGGAATCTATGAAGAACATAACATTCATATAACAAAGATATATATATCTTCTTCATATAACAAAGATAATCATAAAAGTTTTTTAATGTTCTAAGAAAAAAATTCAATGTAGAAAATTTGGAAAATAAAAATAAAAAGCAGAAGAAACCCCATACCTTTAGCACTTTGGTATTCATCTTTGTAGCTTTTTTCCTTCTTTTTTTGATATTTTATGTACATTTTAAAAACTGAGTTATAATTGGCCCTTTTATAATTTGGAAGTCTGATATTGTATGCTTGGTACTTGTATATGAAAAAGACTCAATTCAAGCACTTCTTAAAAACTCAAGGAGTTAAAAGCTTGTATTTTATAAAATTTTTAAACTTTCATTTTTGTGGATTACATTTTTTTTGGCATAGAATTACATCATGTTTGTCCTGTGCTGAATATTTTTAAAGAAACATACAGAAATATTATGTCATTAGATTTAAAAATTTTATTTCTAGATTTTAGGAATGGTTATTCAATAAACTCATACTTTTTTTTGCATTTTAAAAGCCTGAGCATGGGTCTTGAAAAAATACCTTAGTTCATTAATGTTTCTCATTTATGAAATGGGGATTATAATACTGAGTTTGTAGGGTTGTAAGAATCAAATTGAGAACATATATAAAGTGCCTTTTTTAATGTGTAATGTGTAACTGATGATCAATAAGTTGTCGTCTATCTTTCCTAGGTGGCAGGTCGGAAGGGATTTCCTCATGTGATCTATGCCCGTCTCTGGAGGTGGCCTGATCTTCACAAAAATGAACTCAAACATGTTAAATATTGTCAGTATGCATTTGACTTAAAATGTGATAGTGTCTGTGTGAATCCATATCACTACGAACGAGTTGTATCACCTGGAATTGGTGAGTAGGCTTTGCTTTTATCCTCAGATGCACAAAAGGAAAAGATCTCAGTAGTGTTTTAATTTTTCTACATTAAATTATAAATTTGGGTATAGCTCAGGACTTCAGCTAAGGTTAAAGAATCAGATATTTTTAATGACATATAAATATTTAAATTTGAACTTTAAAATAGACTTGTATTTTTCTTTATTACTACATATACATTATAGTTCATGTTCTGCCCATTTAGAACCATGTTTTTGAAAAATAAGATGGAAGAATTATTGAATTGTTTATATACTATCAGATAGCATTTATACTAATCTTCTTGAATTGAAATGGTTCATGAAGTTTTGAATCTCTGAATTAAATTTACATTTTGTAATTTTAAATACAGTGGAAATATTTTCATGGTAATGATTAATATTCCATTTTCTTTTCCCCTTTACAAAAATTAAGATCTCTCAGGATTAACACTGCAGAGTAATGGTAGGTAATCTGTTTCTTGTAACTTTCTCTGTTTTCTTTTATTCTGTCCCCTCTGTTTTTTATTGACCTAAAATTAGTTTGTGTGGGTGCTGGTAACATAAAATTTATAAAAAAAATACTTATTTGTTTGGAAATGTAAATTTGGGGGGAGCATGTGTCAGTACTTAAAACTGGATTTCAATAGACTGGTGGTTCTTTGGATTTGAACTACCATTTATGCACTCAAGTGTTCTAAAAAATATGATAGGGGAATATAAAACATATAAAGGAAGAGTTTTTTTTGAATTGGCAAAAACTGGCTGTTTTGGAGAAAATCTCAGAGAGCCAGTTTAAATGGGTATAAATACCTGTAATGTTCGGTAATTTGGAGTCATGTATAGCATGTCCTTTAGAAATACTAATATCCTAATTTTTCTTTGTTTCTCCCAAATTTATTTTTGTAGATGATATTTTAAGCATGATTTAAAACTACATACATTAATTTTTTTTTCAATCTTGTTACATTTTGAGTAAATAAAACAAGGCTACTTTCACTTTAATCGATGATCCAATTCTGTTTTAAAAAGGAGTGTGTTTTGAGTTAGAGAAATGAACTCATTAGTGGGGGGGTTAGTTTTTTAGTGTAATATTTGAGAACAGAGATCTGTTCAAACTTTAGTTTTGTTACTTAGAACATGTTAATGAACTAAAAGGTTTATAAGAAGTAATTAATTTGCAGAGCAACTCTGATAAAGAACCATCATTATCTTAGAAAGGTGTGCACTTGTTCTGGAGGGAAATTAGTGTGTTGGCACTTCTTGTTGCAGAATCTTAGAGGTGAGTCAGAAATACCATCTGGCCTTAAACAAAATTTAGGAAGAGCATGAAAGTCTACTTGTTTTTATTGTCCACTTTTCTTCCATGTCACTATATAAGAGAAAAACTATAGTGCCTTTTGGTACTTGCTAAGGGTTAGATTTCTGAGAATAGTAGGTTGGTAATGTGGTAGTGGTCTGGGAAGGGTAACTCTAAGATTGGTTAAATTCCTGCCTCTTTGCTACACAGATATTGATATTATGCCATTTATTTTCTTTGAAAGTAAATACCTTTCAGATCTTCACCATTCTCCATCCATGATTTTGGAAAATTATTCCTCAATAAGGAGTAAGGATTGGGGGCCTCTAGTGATATCTGTATCAGAATCTCCTTAGTGGGAGTGGTTGTGAGGAGCCAATTTTGAAGACTCATTACACCCCCTTCCCCCATCCTAACATGCTGCTGTTATGAGTAGGTGTCTTTGGTTGGATTGTGTGGGTGATAAGCTCGTTTTATTGACTCTAAGGTTGCTTTAGCCTTGTGGATCCCCCTAGTGGTGGTTTTTTTAAAGGCCGGCTTCAGTGGCTTATTTCCTCAGAAAACAGTAGGTGTTTTTCACAGCCCCTTCTAGATTTGGACAGAGAAATAATACAAAGCCAGGTTTAAAAAAAAAAAAAAAGTTAAGAAAATGGGATAATTCCTTCGCTTTTGAGTTGGAATCTTATCCAGCCTATCACATATCTTTTGTGAAACTTTCCATGACCCCATCAGTCTGCATATTCATTTTAAGAAATATTTAATGAGCACGTATTGCTTGCTAGTGTGTTAGGATCTAGGGACAATAGGGTAAGTAAGGTGTGTTTTCTCCACTCAAGGTAGCTCGTAGTTTAGTGGAGGAAAGATAAGGTAAATAAGACAGCAGTAGTAGCATCAGATAGTGCAGTGCTCTGTCTGCTGGTGGTGATGAAGAGCACTGACTTAGGGTGGGTCAGCTTTTCTTCAGCTTTTCTGTCTTGTATACATTCCTTTACCCTTCATAGAACATTTTACAATTACATGTATGATTGCTCTAAAAGTATGGTTAAAGCATAACAGCTAACACTTGCTAAGTATACGCTTTGTGTCTGGTACTGAGCTATATGAGTTACAAGTATTGTTTCATCATTCTCATTATACCCCCGCATGAAAGGTGGCATTTTACACACTTGATTAGATGAAGATCAAGATAGACAGCTAGGAGGAGCTGGATTAATATGTGCTCAATATTTGATATTTAAACAATAGAAAAATATTATAGAAAAGTCTAAGTTCCATGAGGGCAGAGATTTTTCTTTTGTTTATTAATGTATTCCGGGTGCTAGAACAGTACCGGGAACATAGGTGCTCAATAAATATTTATTCAGTGAATGAATTTGTTGAATGCTAGTCCATAAAGAAAAATACTTAATAGTTTGGTATCTGTTATTCTGGACTTAAAAAATATATACTATATGTTTTTTAATTTTATTTTTTTGAATAGGCAATACATGGTCCATAAATCAAAATACTATAAAAAGGTATACAGTGAAAAGAAGTGCTCCCACCCCTGCCCCCATTCCCCCCTACCTCAGGTAATCACTTTTATTAGTTTCTGGTGTTTCCTTCCAGGGTTTCTTTATGCAAAAGTACATGTGTTATTTCCCTCCTTTCTTACATAAAAAGCATATTGTGCCCTTGTTCTGGACCTTGCTTTTTTAATTACAGTTTGTGATTTTTTTTTAAACATGCATGTGATCATAGTGTACAACAGTGTTTTGTAACCTACTTTTTTTCCCTTGGCAAAAGTATGCTGCAGACATCTATCCTTGATCCTACAGTTTTACCTAAGGGACATGTTTTAAGTTATTTGACTGAAGAGACTTATAGTCAGGTAGAAGTCTCACACTTACCTTTGGGGAAGGTTTAGTCAATATATTAGGCAAGAAAATATTATGAGGCATAGCTCTTTAAAAGTAGAGTTTAGTCATTATGATTGCACATTAAGCTGAGAAGAGTCACCTGAAAAGCAAAAGTGATGAGTATCAAGTTGACCCACTATTTCCTCAAATCAATAGCTTTCTCCTTATGTACTAACAATACAATATCTTGGTAAAAATAAAAAGATCCTTGTTACAGTAATAACAAAAAACCCTAAAATGTCCAGGAATTACATAGGGATGTCAGGATCTATATGAAGAAAATTATAGAACTTTGTTGAAGGGTATAATTAAAAAAAAAAAAAAGATTGGATAAATACAGTAATATCCACTTTGTGTCCCAAACAATTTTTTCTTTTATTTTTATATTTTGGCTAACATTAGTGATGAGTATTTGGGTGCAATTTTCTTACTGATATATAGTGATATGTTAAGCATCCTTTTAGCTATCTTTTTGTTTCTATAGGATTTTTTAAAGAAAAACTTTTTGCAAAATCTTCATGACTTTTTTTTTTTAATTTATTAATTTGAGGGAGAGAGAGTGCACGTGCATGCATGCGTGGGTGGAGGGTGGGGAGAAGGAGAGTGAATCTTAAGCAGATTCCGTGCTGAGTGTGGAGCTGCACACAGGGCTCTTATCTCACAACCCTAAGATCACAACCTGAGCTGAAACCAAGAGTCGGACGCTCAATCAACTGTACCATCCAGGTGCCCCTTCATAACTTTTGATGTATGAAGAAGCCCTTTAAGAGATTGTACATAGAAATTTGAACAGCAGATTATTCTTAGTGCTTTGAAATAGTCTCATTAAAAAAAAAGGCCATATTGGGGTACCTGGTTGGCTTGATCGGTAGATCATGTGACTCTTAATCTAAGAGTTGCGAGTTCAAGCCCCACTTTGGGCATGGAGCCTACTTTTAAAAAGGGGGGCCGTGTAACAAATTGGTATTTATGTGTAATCAGTTTTTTAAAAAATTGACATAGGGAAAGACAAAGGGCGCCACATGTTGATTCTTTTTTTTTTTTTAATGCATTTCTTTTTTTTTTTTTTTTAAGATTTTATTTATTTATTTGACAGAGAGAGAGATCACAAGTAGCCAGAGAGGCAGGCAGAGAAAGAGGAGGAAGCAGGCTCCCCGCAGAGCAGAGAGCCCAATGCGGGGCTCGATCCCAGGACCCCGAGATCATGACCTGAGCCGAAGGCAGAGGCTTAACCCACTGAGCCACCCAGGCGCCACGCCATATGTTGATTCTTAATAGAAAAGAGAATGTCTTATTGTGGACTATTTATTGACTGTTCTAAGAAGAGAATATAGTATTGGAATTCAGTGGATTGTAAAATTCTGGGAGAGTGTTAGTTTAGAAGCAATGAAGAGTTGTTTGCTAAAGATAAAAAGCATACCCCAAAGCAGTAACCTAAAACAAATAGGGAGGTTCTGGGCAGAGAATAGTTGACATCAATGCAGTTTAAGTTTTCTTTTCTTTCTTAAAACAAAGGCAACCAATCCCTGGTTTGTTGAAGGAAAATATGTTCTATCAGCTAGAGTTTAGGTTTGCTTAGTAAGGTATAACCACATAGGTGAAAGATGTTGATTGAACTTTTTCACAGCATGTATTTGTCAAAGATCATTATTTGATTTGGGTTTTCAGAAGGAAATTTCAGTTTGACTTACCATTTAGAATTTTTCTTTCTGGTTCTAACCCTATAGGGGACATTCAGTACCTTTCACTTTCAAAGCATGTCACTTAACAGTACGTCTAAATCCTGGAACTGGATAGCTATCAGATCCCATTCATATTTCTACACTGTGAAATTAGCAAAGAGATATAGCCAAGTACTTGATCTCAGTTTTTTTCTTCTCATGGATAAACATTTCCCCCAGCTGTTTACTTTTCACCTAACTCATGTATTTAAGATGGTTATTACTTCTAGGTTAGTCCAGAAACTAAGGAATACCTCTTGAAGTTGTTGAAATATAGTCTTCCAAGAATACCTCTTGGAAGTTGTTGAAATATAGTCTAGCTTCAAATTTCAGGGGGTCAGGTTGATTGATAGAATATATCTGAGATACCTACTTCTAAATAAATATTTTTGCATATAAAGTAGTATTCTTTTCAAATATGAAAGAAATTTGAGTTAGAGTTATTTACACTGTAGTTGATTTTAGGTGTTGTCATATTACAAGTTTTTTTTCTGGTAACTGAAACTTATAAGGTTTTAAGATGTGTTTAATTTTTTATATAGCTCCACCAAGTATGTTGGTGAAGGATGAATATGTTCATGACTTTGAGGGACAGCCATCATTATCAACTGAAGGGCATTCAATTCAGACCATCCAGCATCCACCAAGTAATCGTGCCTCAACGGAGACTTACAGCACCCCAGCTCTGTTAGCTCCATCTGAGTCTAATGCTACCAGCACCACCAACTTTCCCAACATTCCTGTGGCTTCCACAAGTGAGTAGTAGAATCAAATGTAGTCAGCAAGTTGATCTTACCCTATTTAATATTCATATGTAATAATTATATCTACTTGGAGGAAAACTCCAAGTAAGTAAAAATTAAAAGTACTGTGGTATCTTTTATAGGAAAAAAGTATTAAATCGGTTTTCAGTTGGTCCTGGAAAAAATGGTGTTTATAATTTACTTAAATGTTTTTATGTTGATATACAGTCACTTGGAATTGAAGTAATGACTTTGATTATAATACTGATTTAAGTTAGTGGTCTAATTTGTAATTTCTCTAGTATTACATGCAGAAGTAAGAATTGTCTTTCACTTTCGGATGTATTTTAGAGAAGCATTTAAGTAGTTAAGTAGTTTTGGACCAAGATATTTATAAAAATCTCTGTCAATTGAACTGTACACTTTGCTTTTATCAGGGTTTCTGTTGTGCTGTATCTGGCAGAATATTACTTTGTAATAGTCATTTTCAGTTTTCCTTTGTACAAACTTAGAAAAAAGGATCTTGATCATGTTTATAATATATATATTATATACAATAATATGTATATTCTCATAGTAATATGTATAATATATAATGTAATATATATCCTTCAAGATAGACATCAAATATTTTAGTCAGTTTTGAAATAAAGCTAAATTCTAGGTATCTATGTATTATTATTATTATTTTTAACCAAGAAATCTTTTTCAAAAAGACTCTTCCCATGACAGAGATGCCATTGTCTTTGCCACATTGTAGAGGCAGAGGGCTATTAGGTTTATCTTTTCTTGGGGCCTGTTCAGGCAATAATGACTCTGTTCTATTAATATTGCTGTTTATTTTCACAGTACCAAAGGTTGCACAGTTAGCTGTTTGGCAATGGAGTTTGTTTTTGTTTTTTTTTAAAACTAATTACAGAGCAGGGTCTTGGCCTGTATATGGTGTTATTTGTACCTGGTTGCTAAGGAGATTGGATTATCTAAGCCACATCAGCAGTAGATTGTTGCTAGATCTGGACTAGTACTTTATTAGCAGCTACCAAAGGGGGCAGTATTCTATTTACTTTACTATCTGATCAGATTCAAAATAGAAATTTGATCTTTGGAATAAATAGAGGGCTGATTTCTCTAATTAAGTTTATAAGTATGGTGTACCAAATATCCCCCCTCTAATTCATTTTACCTCTTCAAAGCAATATATTTTGGATTTGCTTTGTAAGATGACAGTCTCACCATAGACAACATATTCTAAGTGGAGTTTAGAGGTTAAGCACCTACTTTAGAACCTGGACCCTTTTAATTACTTAGCGCTTCTGTTATCTGTCTACTCTTTATTAACCAATTTGGAAATATAGTTGACAGAGCAGTCAGCGATGGAGAGTAAGAGAAAGCAAGCACATTATAGCCACCCAAGCATAGATTAGTGAGAGCACGGCCACTTACTTACTTACTTCTTTTGATATTATCTGGAGATTGAATTTGCATGCCTTTGTTGATGCTTGCTAAAATGGTTTTAAGTATTCTATGCCCTGGTCAAGTCCTATTAAATACTAGAAAAAGTGGTATTTGTGAAATTCTGATAATTTTTCTTGGTTATTTTTTGGATATATTTTTCTAATTGAATAGATGTTTATTTTTAGAATCTGTCACAAAATGTTCTTCTAGATCTCAAAACGTGTATTGATAGAATTAAAAGGAAAAAAATTGGACTAAAACAGGAATTGGAAGACTATTTCAAATGAGCTAGTATAGTTCTACTATTTAATTTTATCTTATATACTTGGAACTGTGTAATGGAAATATTCAGTAGAGATAACCACAGTGGGCTATTTTATAGTGTGTGTTCATTTGGCACTTGAATATTTTCAGGTTTTCTTTCTAAATATCTGTAAATTAAAATAATCTCATTTCACCTGCATAGTGACACTTTTTGTAAGTTAGCTAAGAGTCTGTGGCATGCATAGTTTTTAAAAGCAAGAGTAAATGTAATTAACATTTAAAGATAACTTGGAAAAAATTGGGCGGATGTGTAGGGAGGGGGTTCCTAAAAACATCTTTAAAAGTAAATAATTTGGGGATTATTTTAGTAATCTCTTTAACTTTTAATATTATAATCCTCAGCATAAGGAAATGTGATTTGCAGAGAGGAGAAAAGTGTTCCTTTTCCTTGATACTTTGAGTAATGGTGTCATTTCCTTTCTTCTATCTATATTCCCATTTGGATGAGAAAGTGATTCCAATGATAGATAACAATTATGAAATTTCAGTGCTTTCCAAATGCAATAAACAATTGACTTAATTAATGCTTGCTTGAAGAAATCAAACTTTTTCCACTTAAAAAAAAAAAGAAAGCCTTAAAAATGTAGGTCATTGGGTACACCTGGCTCGTTTGGTCGGTGGAGCGTGGAACTCTTCATCTCAGGGTCGTGGGTTTGAGCCCCACTTTGGGGGCAGAAATTACTTTAAAAAATAAAAAATAAAATCTTAAAAAAAATAGGTCAGTAAGCAATACTGTAGAATGGTTTTGAATAGAACAGAAACCAGACAAATCTTGCTCCTCTTGGTATATTACATATAGAATGGGTAGCTAATTTCCTGTCAATCCAGGAAGATGGTAGTGTTCTTGGAAGGAGGTGATTTTTGATTTTTAAAAGTACATGAAAAAATTTCAAAGTAGACTTACAGTTTGTTGTTGTGGTTTTTGTTTTTTGTTTTTGTTTTTGTTTTCTTTTTTCTTTTTTTACTAGCAGTGCTCTATTGATTGAACAGTGGAGCTTGATCTTTTCTAAACTTCACCTTACCCATCACATTCCATTTAAAATATTTGCCTGCTCTGCTTTTCTTTTATCAAACTCTAGCATTTTGCCATTACCAGTACCAGTGCTGATAATAATGAATTTCCAGTTTTCAACAAACTTTCTTGAGTTTGGACTTTTGGAGTCCTAATCAGAAAGGTCCAGAGCTACCTGGCATGGCCAGGGATGAGCTGATGTACTTCTGAAGTTATTATGATAGGCTAGACATATAGTGGGATTTTGCTGGCATTTGAAGAATATTTATAAAGGAAAAGTCCTCTGAAATTAGCTAGACATTACTTAAGGTAGAACAGTTTTGGACATTTTCAAGTTAAGGTTTGCCTTCATAGATAACTTTAGGGTTTGTTATTTGATAGACCATGGACAAGTTCCATTTTTTGCCCATCTTTATAGTTGTGATTATCAGATATAATTTGTCCTTCATTTACTGTATAAAAACATAGGATTGCATCGATCAATGTACCGTATTAATGTCTTCTTGTTCCTCTAGGTCAGCCTGCCAGTATACTGGCGGGCAGCCATAGTGAAGGATTGTTGCAGATAGCTTCAGGGCCTCAGCCAGGACAGCAGCAGAATGGATTTACTGGTCAGCCAGCTACTTACCATCATAGTATGTACATGCTTTTTAAAATCTTTTAAATAGTTGAGAAAAAATAGGCAGACTTTCTAAAAGCAAATTAATCCATGTGGGCCTTAATTTTTAGACAGCACTACCACCTGGACTGGAAGTAGGAGCGCACCATACACACCTAATTTGCCTCACCACCAAAACGGCCATCTTCAGCACCACCCGCCTATGCCGCCCCATCCCGGACATTACTGTAAGCTCTCGTTTTTGTTGTAAGGGCCTTTTCTTTTTTGAGAACTGGTTTCCTTTCTATTTTTTTTTAAGTGTTTTTGCATCTTTTATTCATCTTACAATTTAGTTTCATTAAATGATTTCTGCTTTTTCAGCATTTTTGGTAAACAGTATTATTTACTTTTTATAGTTTTGTTATCATACCTTTGTTTTAGAGGAGTGGTGTTTACTAAATACATTTATTTCTCTGTTGCTGATGTTTCATTAACACCGCATTGATTTCCATTCATTTGTTTGTTTGCTTTTTATATGTTCTTAGATCTCATGTATACCTGTATATCCACCCTAAGTGGATTGAAACTCCTTGAGTGTCAAGATCTCAAGGTACTCATCATCATACTATTCAGCATACTGTAGACACTTAGATGTTGAATCTATCATTACTCTGTGCAGTCTTGTTTGGGAAGGAGACTCTACTGATAATCATAGCTCGTAGTTTCAGGCAGAAGAGGAACATTGTTCATCTGGCTTAGTGAAGTCAAGAGCATACATTTTTCTTATGTATTAAATTCCTTTTCCTCCGTTGTAAGAGTAATATTACCAAAGAAAACTTGGAAGATACAGAAAAGTGTAAATAAGAAAATAAAAATGACCCAGGGTGCTCCTACCTAGAGATACCTACTTCTAAAATGTTGTCGTATTTTTTCTTCCAGTTATATAAATGGGTGTCTATATACTTGGGAGGGAAAATATCATACTGTGTATATATTGTTGTATCCCTCTTATTTTCAGTTATGTTACTGTTTTTCCATGTCTTAGAGAATGTACTTTTTTATGGCTGCCTGGCTCAGCATAGTGGTTAAAGTGCTGAGCTTGGACCCCTTAACTGGCTGTGTAACCGTTGGCAGGTTAGATAATCCTCACTAACTAAGCCTTAAGGGTGACAATAGTATCCATCTCAAGGAATGTTGTAAGAAGTAAATGTAATACTTGTGAAGTGTTTAGCAGGATGTTTTAACACTTAATAATCTCTTAAATATCTTAGCTACTGTTCCATTATGTAAATATCCTTAATTTAATAAACCTTAAACACTTATTTTCAGAATGGACCTACAATTTGAATTATTATTATATATTACGTTGTAAATTATAGTCTTATCATGTTACATGAATAATTCATTTATAATTTACATTAAGTTTTCCATGTACAATTATTATAAATTGCTAATAGCACTTGGCATATAGCATTAAAGTGTTAGCTCTTAACTATCACAAAAGTAACTCGAGTATTTGCTTACTATAAAGTAATCTAAACAAAGCTTTTAAATTTTTAGATGTTGCATAAGCTTGATTGAAACAACTCCTGAGGTACAGTAGTTACATTTAAGCAAGGTTTATTAAAAGTTTTAGCCTTGGGAAACTTTTAATAAATAAAAATGGGATTTTTGTCTTTTCTTTAGGGCCAGTTCACAATGAGCTTGCATTCCAGCCTCCCATTTCCAATCATCCTGGTAAGTGCATTTCAACATTGATTCCCTATATTTAGATTTTCTTTATAGTAATTAAAACACACATACACGAACACACACACGTTTTAGTATAATTACAGAGTAATCTAACTTTTTAGATAAGTATAATACTCCTTATATCACATTAACTAATCATGAGTAGCTGATATAGTCACACATAGGGTGTCCATATTTGATTCTTTTTAACTGTCTGAAAGAAAAGACAAGAACTGTTTTTTTCAGCTAAAATATGAAGTAACAAAGTGCTGGTTTTAGCATTGAATACATAAATATGCAGCAGAAGAAAACTAGGTTTCAAAATAGAACAGCTGTAAAACTGTAGCTTAAAAAGCCAGGGAAGCATCTGAAGTAGATGCTGAAAATAAAAATAATTCACTGTGTCTGTTTCAGAAGATAGATTCAGGAATTTTTGGTTAATTGGAGTTTTTAGAAACTTTTTGATTAAATAATCTTCAAAAGAGTAAATAACTAAATAGATTTCCTCAGTTCAGAGTTTGAATATATCTTTTTAAACTATAGAAGTATAACAGAAAATTTAAATAAAATACTGGGGACTTCTTAGCATAAATATAGGATTTTGATTTGTTTTCCTCTGTCCTTTCATACCTTTTTTCCTTAGCTTAAAAAGTTGGAAATATTTAATTTCCACTCATCACTTAATTTTTCCCTCTAATTAAAAATAATTTGCTTTATTTTGGAAGAATTTCAAACATACACCAAATATCAGATGCCCCCTCCCCCTAATATACTCATTCCTCAGTTTCAGCTGTTATCAGCTGTGTTTCATTCATACCCTCACCTATTATTCTGAAGGAAATCCTATAAAATTGTTTTGTGTATAAATATATGAAAGTGTATTTCTAATAAAAATTTTTTAAAAGCATAGCTCCAGTAGGCATAATGATCAATTTAAAGGATAACTTATAGTTCTTCAAATAGATCTACATAATTTTCTTAAACAGTGTTCTGTTTGTTTTTTTTTTATGTTCTAATTTTTCTTCCAGATGTTAGAAAAACCCCAAACCATTGAGGGTAAGATTTTCAAGCTTGTGACTCTTCTCATATTTCAGTTTAAGAGATTTAAAGAGTTTCTGAATCAAAAGGCTAAATTGCTTTACAGCTACCATATCAGAATGTGAGAACCAGTTTTACCATGCTCACCAGTATAGGTGTGATAATTTGGTATACTTTTTGTTGATTTAGGAGGCAAATAATATTTGTTTTGATTAGAAGAAAAATGCTATGGGTGGGGCAGAAATACTTTTTAACCATACATGATTAGTAGTTAAATAATCCTCTTTCATAGATTTTCTTCATGTTATTTGTATATTTACTGTAACTTTAAACATTTTTGGGGGTTAAGGAGCCTTGCCTTTTTATAAACATTTTTACTGAGAAATACAATATACAGAAAAGTATATAAAACAACTATATGTATAGTCTCATGAATAACATTGAGCCAACACCTAGGTGACCACTACCCAGATTGAGAATTAAAATTTGCCACACCCCTAGTCAAAAGTTTCAGTCAAAAACTTTCCTTCTCCCTACCGGAGGTAAGCATTACTCTGCTTTTTGTGGATACTATTATTTTTTTGCTCTTTGAAAGTGGTGAATGCATCACAAGACAGTCTAGTTTAGTAGATCAGTTTTACTTGTTTTTGAAATCATATAAATAAAATCGTTGTATCAAAATTTTAATTTGTTGTGAATAGACATTGTGGTAAGGGGAAAATCTAGAGTCATAAGAATAAGAATTTTTTCTGGCTTCAAGACAGCATCATTGGGAGTTGTGGTTCCTGGGACTTTGGGGGACCTCATTGTCCATATAGATTAGTGGAAGGTGGTCTGCAGGAGGGAGGATAACCAGAGCTCAGGAGAAAGACCCACCCTGAATGAGATGGTGAGGTGAGGTTGGAAATGGTGGCATTTAGCCAGTTATTTGGACTCAGTATGGATTCAGCAATTGCTTTTGGCTTCTTGATAGATTTTTTATTCTTCTCATGGTAGAACTGATGTTGAGATCTGACAGCTCCTGGTGGTTAGGGAATAGCATTAACTAGTTATGAGGATACACATTTGGAACACCCCACATTGGCATTAAAGCTTTTGTCTGTGAGTAGAATAGGAAGTGACTTAATGGTGAGAATGATCCTGAAAGGTCTCTTAGTGGTTTTGCGAAGGGATTAGCTCCGTGCATACATCTTTAGTGCAGTTAGCTGATTGGAACTCAGTTGCCTGTGAACTCTTTGGCTATGAATACTTACAAGTCCCAGAGGAGTTTTACCTCACAACTGTTTTCTTCATTTCTTCTCTTATACTGTTAAGAGGATATTTAACTGGTCTCCCTATTGGGAGAGCTTCTAGTCATAGTTTAATCTCTACTCTTACTCAGTATTTCTTTCCAAATTTGAATCTAATTACTTCTCTGCTAAAGAACTTGCATCATTTCCCCTACTTAATTGCTTGGCCAAAAGGTCTAAATTCCTTAGCTGGGCATATATACATAATCTCTGATATATAATCTTGATCCTGGTCCCTGTGTGCTTTCCTAGCCTTGTCTCTTTATGCTTTAACCATCCTGAAGCACTTACTCAAGCTTGCTCAGCTATATCATTCCTCTGTGCAAAAAAAATCTGCCTGTTGGTCTTGTACTCTATATTAGTTACTTGTTCTGAAATAGAGTACTCCCCAAACTTAGCTGATTAAACCAGTAATAACAGTTCTTAGTTCCTGTGGGTCAGGGATTTGGGAATGGCTTGGTTGGTTTGCTCTGGACTTAGAGTTGCATGAGGTTGCAGTCAAGATATTGGCTTGGGCTGCTGTCATCTGATGGATTTTCTGGGGCTAGAGGATTCATTTTTGCGGTGGTTTACCCACATAGCTGGTAATTCAGTGTTATTGTCTGCAGGAAACTCCATTTATCTCTGTGTGGACCTCTCTGTAGAGCTTCTTGAGTGTCTTCACAAGATAGCTAACTTCCCCCAGAGTCAGTGATCAGGAGAAGGCAAGACAGAGCCTTGGGGTCTTTTAAGACTTAGCTTCAAAAGTCACATCATAATTTCTGTAAGATCTTATTTTGTGGGCAGGGGATGACACAAGGATGTGAATATCAGGAAATGAGAATCGTTAGGGGCCATCTTGATGCCCACCCATGTACTCCTAAAGCCCTAAATGTGGCAAACTGTTTAAGATCTAGCTGGCATATACCACTGTTGGGAAACCTTTCTTAATCCCTGTGTCCCCTTCTATCTAGTACTTTTAATTCTTTTGTTTGTTTGTTTTTTTAAGATTTTATTTATTTATTTGACAGAGAAAGTGAGGGAACACAAGCAGGGGGAGCAGCAGAGGGAGAGGGAGAAGCATGCTCCCTGCTGAGCAGGGAACCGATGTGGGGCTCTATCCCAGGACCCTGGGATTATGACCTGAGCGAAACCAACTGAACCATCCAGGCACCCCTCTAGTATTTTTAATTCTATTAAATTATAGTTGTTAGTGGGGTGCCTGAGTGGCTCAGTGAATTAAAGCCTCTGCCTTTGGCTCGGGTCATGATCCCAGGGTCCTGGGATTGAGCCCCACATCGGGCTCTCTGCTCAGAGGGGAGCCTGCTTCCTCCCTCTCTCTCTGCCTGTCTCTCTGCCTACTTGTGATCTCCCTCTGTCAAATAAATAAATAAAATCTTAAAAAAAAATAAATTATAATTGTTAGTTTACAACTCTGCAATCCTTTTTCATAAAGGAATAGAAAACAAAGTTAATATTTGTTTTAGGTGTCTGGCTAATAACCCTTAAGGTCTGATTAAGAAATGCTAAAATATTCTACCACAGACTTAAGGCCATTTAGATGGGAAATAACCATATATCCTGCATGTAACTATGTTATATGCAGTTGAAATACTGAAATACCATCAATATATAGTGAATCTATTTTGAGAAATGATTTTTGAAGATAGTTACATAGATGATTTCAGAAATAGAGGTAATATAAATTGTAAAAAAGGAAAATAATTATTATTGGTCATTACCTTGGTGTTAAGGATTTCAGTTAGGCCATATACTTGGTGATTTTTATATTTTGATAACTAAGTTGAAAAAAATTTTTTGGAAAAGGTTAATCATTTTCTTTCTTTTTTATGAACTAACTCTGTTTTTGCTTTTTCTTAAAGCTGAGATGTATTCATTGAATTAAATATTGATTACAAATTAAAGTGAAGAGTTTCCTCAGTGTCTTTGAGGTTGTTTTGGTAACTCACAAATGAGTTCAAATCTGCAGATTTCTACATTCAGGTTATATTCTAGTACTTAGGAGCTATCTACTAGTATTCAAGAGACTGCCTTTATGTGTTGATAAAAGATTTTCATAGGGTATCTTACTCAGATCTAAATAAAAGAAGTAATTCATAATGAATCTCTTGGGTACTGTAAATCAAGTTTTTAACTTCTTGAATGATTTTATTTTAGAAATTGAAGGCAATGCCTTGGAGACTGTATTTTTCAGTGTAATTGTGCTTTATAATACATTTCCCCATTATAAAAAATTTTTTGGCTAAGTTCTTACATTGCCAAAAAAAAAAAATCATGTTGTTAACTTAGGTTTTTAAAAACCTTTTCTCTGGCCAGTGATGAGCAGTCCATAGGCTTCATGAGACCAGCTCAACTTCACTAATTCAGCAACAAGAAGCTAAAAATATCATCAGCAAGCACATTAACAGTCCCATTCCCTTTCATATGAATTCGGACATTAAGAAAGCCCTCTCTGAACTGAGTAATTTCATCCTGCTATTAATACTGGTTTTGAGAAGCTGCAGGCTTGTCACTTAATATGACATTTTGTCCTTGGAGCAAAAGAACAAAGAGAGTTCTAGAAAGT
Organism: Martes martes; assembly: GCF_963455335.1. Classification (NCBI taxonomy): domain Eukaryota; kingdom Metazoa; phylum Chordata; class Mammalia; order Carnivora; family Mustelidae; genus Martes; species Martes martes. The sequence continues at coordinate 23,560,427 of NC_137901.1, read as the reverse complement.
CTTAATGAGTGTTTCCTATTACCTTCTCCTATTTAAAAAAAGTTTCTTCCTGGCTGTTTAGCAAATTGAGAGTGGAGTAGAGGTTTTTCACATGGTATATTGTATTGCAGCACTGCCAAGTTTTCTGGAACCCACTTAGAGTACTTCTAGCTCTCTGTCTTAGACAGTAACTCCCTTCCTCTTGCTTTCTTAGGGCTTAATCTCTTAAAAGGTGATTGTTTTTTCATCCCTGGTCTAGGGTGTGCAATTCTGATGCCACTTTCTGTTAACTTCAAGTTTCTTAAAACTCTTCATCTCAGTACTAACAGGTCAGCTCATTCAGAGATGCAGCTTTATGTAACCGTCGTTGTATTGTGTGTGAGATATTAGGCAAGCACACAGAAATCCCTTTGGTGGCTGGAAAATAATAAAATAAGGTTTAAGTGGAGTTGCAGATGTTACAGTTCATGATGATTGAAAGTATATTTTTTCTTATTTAAACAGAGAGATAATACACCTCTCTTTTTCTCTCCTGAATTGACTCTCATGGAAAAAGATTGTTCACCATGGCACTTTACTTCTGGTTAATGTTCTTCAGTATGAACTAGGAAGTGCATGTACCTTGGACCTTATTTTTTATCCAGCATTATGAACATTCATGACTTCAGGGCATTGTTTGTAACAGAATTTACTGTTTGGATTGTCTGAAGACCCCTTTTAATGCTATTACTGTTTTTTGCTTCTAGAATATTGGGTAATTGTTATCTTGTCTTAGACAATCTCTTTAGTTTTGGCTTCAACTAATATAAATATATCTGCCAGTCACGTTTGCTGAAGCTTTTTGTTCGTAGCATAATGGATGTCTTTCATACAGAATAACTTCATAAAAATTTCAGAACTAGTTTTTTTAAGAAGGGACTTCAGTATATCACTACTTTTTCATGTTTTAATGATAACCAAACATATTTAAAATAAATGTTAAGTATTTGTGATTAGTTGATTTGATCTCTGTAGCAGAACATTTGAATTGCTGTTTTGAATCACGATCTTCATGTGGTTGGTTTTATTAATTCTTCATTGGAAAACACTTTCTTACTTGACAACATTTTGAAAAGCAATTAAATACATAGCTTTTATAAGATTTTTTAAAAAAATAATTTATTTATCAGAGAGAGAACACAAGTGGGAGGAGGGGCAGAAGGAGAGGGACAACAGACTCCTTACTGAGCAAGGAGCCAGAAAGCAGGACTCCATGCCGGGACCCTAAGATCATGACTGGAGAGTCAGACACTTAACTGACTGAACCATGCAGGCACTCCAGATTTTACAAGATTTTTTTTTTTTTTTAAATATTTTATTTATTTATTTGAGAGAGAGACAGCGAGAGTGAGCATGAGAGGGGAGGTCAGAGGGAGAAGCAGACTCCCTGTGGAGCTGGGAGCCCGAAGCGGGACTCGATCCCAGGACTCCAGGATCATGACCTGAGCTGAAGGCAGTCGCGTAACCAACTGAGCCACCCAGGCGCCCCAAGATTTTTTTTTTTAAGTTTTAATTTATTTTTTTGCATCATAGAGAGAGCATAAACAGGGAGGGTGGTAGGCAGAGGGAGAAGCAGGCTCCCTGCCGAGCAAGGAGCCTGCTATGGGACTTGATCCCAGGACCCTGGGATCATGACCTGAGCTGAAGGCAGATGCTCAACTGACAGAGCCACACAGGCACCCCTACAGGATTTTTAAAATATATTTTAAGTATCAGTCATACTTCATTTTAAGATATTTTGGAAGTTTGAAAGATCTACTTTTTTGTCATTTTAAGTATCTACAGATTGTTGAAAATTTTATTGCTGCAAATTCTAGTTTAGTCAAAGTTCATAAAGGGCACATTGAGATGCAGATAAATAATTGGTTTATCAGCAGAAAACTTTATTCTCTAACAAGTGGCACTGGCCTTTTCTCCCCTTAAATATGTCAAATTCATTTTTACTCCAGGACCTTTGCATTTTCTTTTTGAAGTGTTCTGTTCACTGTCTTTATATAAATACAAGGTCTTTCAAGTTTCACCTTTTCAGATGGGATATACCTCTGCCTTCTAGTCTAAAGGATTCTTTCCAGTCATTTTCTATCCCACACCCCATTTTATTTTCTTCACAGTGTTTATCATTACTGGAGTCATCTTATTCATTTATTTCCTTATTTGTCTGCCTTTGCGTCACCATGAGAATAGGGACAATAGCTGTCTTATTTAGTGCTGTGTATGTTGTGCCTAGAATAATTCCTAGATACTTTCTGTGTATCTGTTAAGTTAGTTGAAAAAGGAAAACCAAATAATTTCCATGTATGTTATCTCTGTGTAATAATATTTGTATTCAAACAAAAATTAGAAATATTTGATCAACTCTATTTGCAAACCATACCAGATAGTAGTGCCTTTCCCTGGCCAGTCATTCCAAGTTATTTGTCATTTATTGTTGTTCAAATGAATACACTAAATACATCTGCAAAGTTAAAATTGTAGTAGTTAACATGAATTGACTTCACTAAAAATACAGATGGGACAAATGACCTTTCACCCAAGAGACAGTTGAGAATCCTGCTCACAGCAACTATGTAGTGGAGTGTAATTAACCTTGACTCTAGTCTGGGATGGTTGACTTGCTTATGCCCTTTCTCTCAATTAGGGATCTATAAAAGTATGTCATAAATTGATGTTACTCAAAAACACTTACCTGGAATATGTCTTAGAGTCAGTGTGTTTAGAAAAAAAATAAGAGTTCAGACTATATAGAAAACATGTACAGTCAAATGAAACATGGTGATAAAATATTTTAGAATCTGACTACTTCTGTTCTTTAAGTTCCTAGTTGGCTGAGTCCTTTGAGGTAAGAACCATTAAAAATGACTAGAGTTTCAAGAATGCTCAGGTACTGAGCTAAAAAATGGAAGACATGGAAGTGCCTACTTTTTAATGGATTGTCATTTTGATCAAATTCTCTTGGGTGCTTTTCAGGTGCCTCTCCCCTTCCTTCACCCTTTCTTTTAGGAAAAGCTTTGTCTTAGGGAATGAACATGAATGCCATATATCTATCTTACATGGGTAGGTGTTCTCTCCTGTTTACCTCCTGTAGCTCCTGAGTATTGGTGTTCCATCGCTTACTTTGAAATGGATGTTCAAGTAGGAGAGACATTTAAGGTTCCTTCAAGCTGCCCTATTGTTACTGTTGATGGATATGTGGACCCTTCTGGAGGAGATCGCTTTTGCTTGGGTCAACTCTCCAATGTTCACAGGACAGAAGCCATTGAGAGAGCAAGGTATTGTTGAGTGTTTAGTTAGTTATTTTAAAACTTGAACATGGTACCTTGTCATTTATTCAAAGTTATATTTTTCTGTGTACATTTATAAGATTTTTGAATGTAGATAAAGGTCATCTTGAAAATTCAGAATTCATAAGCATTGCATTGTAATTACAGATGTTATTTAAAATATGATAAAAATGGTCTTTTGTTTAAGTTAGTGATGTTTTTATATTTTGAACAGTAATAGACCTTTTGGTATCCAGTTTGAAACCAATTTGTTTATTTTCTGTTACATTATTTCTACAAATCTTTTGAGAGGAAATGTAAAATGAGGACGTATTTCTGCAAGTATTATCTATAATGTTGGAAAAATAAAAATAGGGAAATGGTTAAGTAAATTTTGATGAACTTTCATTTTTGTATGTATTAAAGTGTTAATTGAAAGTTTATATGGCAAATGTAAAGGCTTAAGATGAAATATTACAGGAAAATATGCATAGTTTTTGGTACTATAAGATCTCAGATCTTTAAGGAAGTGTGTGTGTGCTTAAGTACATAATCATAGCTCTATCACTAGCTATGTGACTTTGGCAGATTACTTACTCTCTAAGCCAGTACTGTCTGATAGAATTTTCTGTGATGAAGGAAATAGTTTATATCTGTGCTGTTCACTGCAGTAGCCACTAGCTACATTAAAATATGTCTGTTGAGAACTTAAAATATGACTCGTGATTAACTGAATTCTGTAATTTAAATGAGCACATGTAGCTAGTAGCTGTTGATTTGGGCAGTGTAGCTATAAGCTTTTATATGCCTTAGTTTCATCATTTATAAAATGGGAATAATAGTATTTACCTTATTAAATTGTGAAGGTTCAGTGAGAATTTATATTAAATATTTGGTACATAGTAAGCATTATATATATGCTCATCGTTATTTTTTATGAGTGAGATATTGAAAAAGGAAGTACACAAAAATGTTAACAATGGGTATCTTTCAGTAATGGTGTTATATAACATCTTTTATTTAAAAAAATACATATTTGGTATGCTGTATAATCTGAACTAAAACTTATCTTTAAATACTTCCAAAACAAAATGTAATTTCCTTTTTCTTCCTAAGGTTGCACATAGGCAAAGGTGTGCAGTTGGAATGTAAAGGTGAAGGTGATGTTTGGGTCAGGTGCCTTAGCGACCATGCAGTCTTTGTTCAGAGTTACTACTTAGACAGAGAAGCTGGGCGTGCACCTGGAGATGCTGTTCATAAGATCTACCCAAGTGCATACATAAAGGTTAGTTGCAGTTTTACTCAAACATTTTTGACTTAGAAAGCTCTATTTGTTGTTTAAAAAATTGAGATGGAGGTGGGAGGAGAAGAAAAATGTCTTTTTAATGTGTTAAATAATCAGAAATTATGTTTGTGTATAAAACACATTTCCTGGGGCATATATTGACATGATTGGCTATATCTAGTTTTATGGTTGTATTCATGCCCTATTGTTTTATTAATAAATTTGTTAAATGTTTTAGAGTAATACACAGGCTCTTAAAAATTTTGAGTGAAATCTTCAAATTTGTATTCCTTTGATACATAATAGGTAAAAATCAGACTCTAGAAATTTATCTTAGCCAGTCTTCAGGATTATACGGAGGAGAATTCTAAAATTAATAACTGTTCAAATTAAGAATTTGAGAAATGAAAAATTCTTCAATACCAATTTTTAAATGTCATTTTGTATATTGAGTTTTATTTGTTATCATTTTGTATATTAAGCCTGAGGTGTTTATCATTTATTCAACTCATTTCAATTTTAATTTATAACATACACTGCTTTTGAAAGAAAGGTAGTTGGATTTAAAAAGCCTAAATGTATTTTTAATTTCAGATTTTTTACAGTTATTCTAAGCATCTTCATTTTGGCCATTGTAAAATAGTGAAATTAACTGTAACTCGTCACTTATTCCCAGGAAATTGCTTAATGTACAAATAATATAGTCATAGAGCATATACAGAAATGGAATTGCTTGATGGCCTCACAACAACAAACTCTCATTTTCAGTTACTGCCATTCAGTTAAAGAATATAGGGATCTTTTTTCCTAAAACAACTTTGAAATATATCAAGTATGGAGAAAATAACAAATCCTCATGTACTCACCATCCAGCTTCAGCAGTCATCAGCATTGTATCAGTCTGTTTTGTGTTTATCACTGTACCTTTTTCTTCCAGTAATTTAAAGCCAATTCCAAATGTTATATTAGTTCATTCATAAAATATTCTCGTGTGAGTGACTAATTGGTAAATATTTCTAAAAGACATAATCACAGTGCTGTTTATGACACTTAACAAAATTAACAGTAATTCCCTGTTGAAAGTCTTGACAATAGAGAATCTTTATAGTGTTGATCTGTTAGAACAATGGAATAGAATAGAACAAGAAAATACTAAAATACATTTATTGATAGGATATTTATGATGTGGAAATGTTGATTGTTAAACAATATATAGAATGTGATCTTATTTTTATGAAAGAAATAATATCAAGGATATTTGTATTCATTTACATATATACCTGCAAGTCTAGAATCGTGTACATGATGTCTTACCAGGAATTGTCTCTGGGAGGTGGAATTATCTTCATTTGCATTTTCCAATTTTTCCCCAAGGAATTTTAGTTATTCGTGCTTTATTGTTATTTTTAAGTAGTGTTGGATTTCCTTGTATGCTTTGCAGTCTATTTTATGTTGGTTGGCAAATTTGCCTTGAGAGAATTAATTCATTTTATTTTTAATTTTTTTCCTCCCTGTTATTGCTTTTCCCTATAGGGCAGTTTTGCCTTAGTCTGGCACCCTGGGATCCACATCTCAGAACCAGTTCTTATATTTAGGAGGTAGAGGAATTTTGTCCCATGAGGAAATTGAGTTCCAATCCCCAGGTATGCACAGGGCCTAATTCCTATTACATAGGTTTCTGATGCTTAGCTCTGCCATGGGCAAAAATTTTATTCCTAGGTGCATTTTCCAAATTAGCTGTCAGAGTGTTTTACTAGCACTTAATTCATGGGCAGGTACCCAGTTGTAGCCCTCAAAGAGCCTGGTTTGTTGTCTTTTCCCAGATTACTATAAGAAGTTGAATTACTAACCTCTACATCTTTTTTTGGTCTTGGTACCCCAAGTACCTCCTATTTTTAGTTCCTGCTCTCCACTGTAGATTTTGTTTATCCATCATCAGTAGGTGGACACATGGATTATTTCCACTTTTTGGCTCTTATGAATAATGCTGCTCTGAACATTCATATATAGGATTTTAGGTAGATGTTTGTTTTCCTTTTCTTGGATATGTATGTAGGAGTGGATTTGCTGGATCATAGGGTTGATTCTGTGTTGAACATTTTGATGGGCTGCTAGACTGTTTTCCCAAGTGGTTATATGCCATCTTACATTTCCACCATTTCCAGCAACGTATATATGAGAGTTTCAGTTTCTCTGTACTCTCATCAACACTTGTTGTTTTCTTTTTTATTTTAGCTGTCTTAGTGGATGTGAGGCAGCATCTCATTGTGGTTTTAATGTGCCCTAATGGCTAATAATATTGAACATCTTTTCATGTGTTTATTGACCATTTGTATATCTTTTCTGGAGAAATATCTATTCAGATCTTTTGCCCATTTTTAAATTGGGTTGTCATTTTATTATTGAGTTGTAAGAGTTCTTTATATATTTTGGGTATTAGTCCCTTATCAGATACATGATTTATGCATATTTTCTGCCATTCTTTGGCTTGTCCTTCATTTCACTTTCTTGATGGTATGGTTTGCAGCATGAAAATTTTTAATTTTGGTGTAGTCCAACTTAGCTATTCTTTGGTCACTTTTGCTTTTGGTGTCTTTTGTAAAAAACCATTGCCTAATCCAAGGTCATGAAGATTTTCTTTTTTTTTTTTAATTTTTAAAGATTTTTATTTATTTATTTGACAGAGAGAGATCACAAGTAGGCAGAAAGGCAGGTGAGAGAGAGGAAGGGAAGCAGGCTACCTGCCGAGCAGAGAGCCAGACACGGGGCTTGATCCCAGGACCCTGAGATCGTGACCCGAGCTGAAGGCAGAGGCCTAACCCACTGAGCCACCCAGGCGCCCCTGAAGATTTACTCTTATGTTTTCTTCTAAGCATTTTATAGCTTAGGTCTTTAATTTAGGTCTGTGCTCCATTTTGAGTTAATTTGTGGGTACGATATAAGGAAGGGATCCAGCTTTATTCATTTGAATGAGAATATCCAGTTGTTCTGGCAACCATTTGTTGAAAACTATTCTTTCCCTTGTGAGTTATCTTGACACCTTTGTTGAAATTCAGTTGACCTTGAATGTAAAGGTTACTTTTACTTCTGTGCTATCAATTCTGTTTCACTGATCATATATATCTATATGTTTATATCTATATCTATCTATCTGTATGTATATCTTCTTATGACAGTACTGCTCTACTGTAGCTTTGTGGTAAGGTTTGAAATTGGAAGTGTGAGTTTTCCAACTTTGTCCTTTCTCAGGATTCTTTTGGCTATTGACTGCTCTTTCCATGTGAAAATTCCATGTGAATTTTACCATTGGCTTGAAGGATATATACTTGTAATAGTTTTTCTATCCTTTGTGCTCTTAGCAGAGAAAGAAGCTGTTCATGCATACCTACTCATCCATCTTGACTTGGAAATCTCTGGATTGTGTAATTTACAGTGAATGGATAAAGAACCAGAGTGTTGATTATATACTATGTGTCAGATGGTAGTTACGAATTTATTTGATGTAGGGTCATATTTAAAACATTTGAGTTTAAAAATGTGAAATTTTGTATAAGTAATTTCAAGGATTTTCAAATAAATGTAACATCTCTATTTTGGTACTGATGGCTCTTGAAAAGCTCCTGAGGTATGAGACATAAAATCACTTGATAAAACACTGTCATGGGTAGATTTTTATAGTAATCTCAGGCTTTTGCCATGAACAATAAATATCTTGTGGGACACTTTAGTGGAGTAAAAAACAGCATACTGTTTTTGTCATAATAACGGTTTTAGGTTTAAAAAGAATTATTTGTCTACCAAGCATATTATTATTGTTCAGAAGAATCTTACTAGCCAGAAAGAAAGAGATGCAGATACACGCTAAGTCTTAACCATTGGCATTTTCTTCATTTGTGAATTTTTTAGGCGGTAGTAACGAAAGGATCTGTATAGTGCTATTTAAGTTGTATTACCACCAGAGATAATAGATGAATTATATTCAGATAACATGAACTTCTGGAAGGAGTAGTACCCTCACGTTGGGAATATACCTCCCCTTAATCCCTAAACATGCACATACAAACATATTTTTTTCTTTTTAATTAAAATGAAGAAAACAAAGCTTTGAAGAACCATTCTTTTATTTTATGAACCAAGAAGCTAGAACTAAATTTGGGGGGGGGGTGTTCTACTAAGATGTTAATTTTTTCCCCTTCATCTTTCATGATGTCATAGTCCCCTTACATTCATGAAAATCTGATGTAATGAAATGGCATTTTATGAGCTTTACGTGAAGCAAATGTTTGAATTCTGAGGGGCCTTGCTGTTTTGCTTTCAAAAGTAAGATCTGTTTTGTTTTATGGTGCTTACTACTGGGTAGTCAGGTTTTTTAACAGCTTTATTGAGATATTGAGATACAATTCACATACCATGTAATTCACCCATTTAAATTTTACAATTCAGTGATTTTTAAAAATATATTCAGAGTTATGCAACCCTCATCACAATCAATTTTCAAACATTTTATCACTCTGGAAAGGAACTGTGTACCCTTTAGCTGTCATTCGTCAACGCCCCCTCCCCCCCAATTTCCCTCAGCACTAGGCAACCACTCATCTACTTTTTTTCTCTATAGATTTGCCTATTCAGAACATTTTGTATAAATGAGTTAATACAGTGTGTTCTTACGTGACTTCTTTCACTAGGCATAGTATTTTCAAGCTTCATCCACATGGCATGTATCTGTACCTCATTTTTTTAATGGCTGAGTAATATTCCATATACCACATCTTGTTATCCATTTGTCAGTTGATAGATAAGAGTTTCCACTTTTTGGCTATATTATGAATAATACTACTATGAACTTTAGTGTGTACAAGTTTTTATGTGAATGTATGTTTTCATTTCTCTTGGATATATACCTAGGAGTGGAATTGCTAGATTATGAGGTAACTTGAGCATTTTGAGGGACTGCCAAACTGTTTTCTAAAGTGGCTTAACATTCTGATCAGCAGTGTGGGAAGGTTTCAGTTTGCAGTCTCATCAACAGTTGTTATTATCTGTCTTATTGATGTTACTCATCCTAGTGGGTGTGAGTCATTGTGCTGGTTTTTGATTTACATTTCTCTGATGCTGAGTCAGGTTTATTTTTGAACACATACATGTTAGGGGATGCTTCTAAACCATGGGTAGGCTAGGTTGAAGGTTATTATAATCCCAATAACCTTCGGATTGATTAAATTGATTCTCTACCATATATTGTGATTCTTACCTCCAGGTCCAGTAACTGCTTAAATTCTTAATGCAGTCTTACGTTCAAATGCCCAATATACCAACACCAGTTACCCGTTTCTCTTTCTGGGTTTCTAGTTTTTTGTGTTGATTTAAACTGAGAGTATTGTAATTAAGCCTTATATTTGCAAAATGCCAAAATTTTGACTGGTTGAAAGACAGTATCCTGAAGATGTTCACATTGAGCTTTATAAGACACTAACCTGGGTTAAGTAATAGGTTTGTAATAAACTTACATGAGAGTAACCATAGGAAACATGCTTAAATAAATGAAAGTGATTAAGTCAGGAATGGTGATCAGAAATGTCTTTTGGGAAGTGCCTGCATGGCTTAGTTAAGTTGTCTGCCTTCAGCTCAGGTCACGTGTTCCACGTTTGACTTTGTGCTCAGCGAGGGATCTGCTTGTCACTCTCCCTCTGCCCCTCCCTCCCACTCATGTTCTCTCTCTCTCTCTCTCTCTCTCTCTCAAATAAATAAAATCTTCAACAACAACAACAAAACCAAACAAGAAAGAAAGAAAGGAAGAAATATCTTTTGGATCTGAGTGCAAAAGAATATTTAAACCTTTGGTTCCTTTGAATTGTCTTTACCAACAACTGAGTCAGATTCTGAAAGGAAGATGATTGCATTTTAGTGATAGCCTTCATTTTACCATCCGGTATAACAGATAAAACCTGTTATGGTTTAATGGGTCAGATATATATAGAGAGGCGACCCAGGTTTCACTTAGCAGTATAGCCAGTAATTATAAATTTTCTGGTTCGAGTGCTTTAATTACATAAATAATCCACTGTGGAAGGATTTGCTGAGGTGCTTAACAAATAATTTCTACATCTGCAGATAAAAGTGATAATATTTTAAAATTTCATTTTTGTGGCTACTATAATTGTAGCTGGCATTAGCCTAGATTTAGGCTAAGACATTCATAATTGTGATTGTTTACAACATATTGTAAGGAATCGATGTGTGAAGATCTATTGGTTATTCATGGTGGGGAGTGGGGGTATGTTGAGAGCATATTTGAACCCTAGGAATTTGTAAGTTAGTTATATTCCCTGTTCCCAGAGAGTAAGATTACATAGGTACCATACTTGGTTAGTGATGATTAAAACAATTTTTTTTAAAGATTTTATTTATTTATTTGACAGGCAGAGATCACAAGTAGGCAGAGAGGTGGGCAGAGAGAGAGAGAGAGGAAGGGAAGCAGGCTCCCTGCTGAGCAGAGAGCCCGATGCGGGGCTCGATCCCAGGACCCTGAGATCATGACCTGAGCCAAAGGCAGAGGCTTTAACCCACTGAGCCACCCAGGCGCCCCTAAAACAATTTTTTTTAAAGATTTTATTTATTTATTTGACAGAGACCCAGCGAGAGAGGTAACACAAGCAGGGGGAGTGGGAGAGGGAGAAGCAGGCCTCCCGCCGAGCAGGGAGCCCAATGCGGGGCCTGACCCCAGGACCCTGGGATCATGACCCGAGCCAAAGGCAGACACACTTGACGACTGAGCCATGCAGGCGCCCCGGTTAAAACAATTTTTTAAAAGTGGTTGTAAAGACCTAAATGTAAAACACAACTATATGACATCTTGGAAAGGCAAAACTATGAAGACAGTAAGATCAGTGGTTTCCAGGGATAAGAAAGGAGGGAAGGATAAATAGGCAGAGCACAGAGGATTTTTTAGGGCATTGACACTACTCTTTATGGTACTACAGTATTGGAGATACATATCTATATGTAAAATCAAGAGTGAAACCTAATGTAAACTATGACCTTGGGTGGTGATGTGTCTGTGTGGGTTCATCAATTAGGACAAATGAACAAATGTATCGCTGTGCCAGGGGACATTGTTCTTGAGTGGGGACAGAGCTCTCTCTACTTTCTGCTCAGTTTTAGCTTGAACCTAAAACTGCTCTAAAATAGAAAGTTTATTAATTTCCTTCTTTAAAAAAAAAGGTGGTTGTAGAACTGTTTGGCTTTTCAGATATTTGAGTTCCTGCTTTGTACTGTTTGGGTGTAATGCCTTCTGAGAGGTCATAGCCCAGTGGAAGAGTTCAGAGTCTAATGGACTCTTGGGAAATCTTGAAAAAATAATGCTTCCTGTTCTGGGCATTGTGAAATTTCTGATTTTCAGACCCGACTCTTATGCTTTCTGTCCTGCAGTCTTTTTGAACTATAGTTTGGCAGGGTAACACCTATATATTTGACAAATTCATACCTCTTCAGAGAATGAGATAGTGTAAGTTTTGTCCTTCATTGATGCTGGAAGATCGACGTTGAATAGAGAAATAAGTAAATAAGAATATGAATTGCAATTTAGAAAGGATAGTTCTGTGTTCTTACTTCTTAATACCAAGTACCATGATTAAAGACAATCAGAAAATTAGTGGTTTGGGTTCCAGACTTCTTCTTCTTGATCTGATAAAGCAGCATGTTATGCATTCTTTGATGATGATGATTCTTCTTCTTCTTTTTTTTTTTGGTTAAAGATAATTGTGCTTGCTCATACTGGGTTTTGTGTATACTAAGAGGATTTTTGTTTGTTTGTTCCTTCACTTTTTAAAAAAATTTAAAAAAAATTTTTAATAAACATATAATGTATTATTAGCCACAGGCGTACAGGTCTGTGAATTGCCAGGTTTACACACTTCACAGCACTCACCATAGCACATAACCCTCCCCAATGCCCATAACCCAACCACCCTCTCCCTAACCCCCTCCCCCCAGCAACCCTCAGTTTGTTTTGTGACATTAAGAGTCTCTTATGGTTTGTCTTCCTCCCGATCCCATCTTGTTTCATTTATTCTTTTCCTACCCCCCAAACCCCACACATTGCATCTCCACTTCCTCATATCAGGGAGGTCATATGATAGTTGTCCTTCTCCGATTAACTTATTTCGCTCAGCATAATACCCTCTAGTTCCATCCACGTTGTCGCAAATGGCAAGATTTCATTTACTAAGAGGATTTTTAAAATAATTTAATGTACTCTCTGAATAAGGAATATAGTCACATGGTTCAGAAATTAAAATAATATAAAAAGTTTGTGTTGAGCAGCCTGTTTCCACTCTGTCTTGTTTCCTGTGGCTTTTGTAGATGACCACTCTGCTTGTTAATATTTCAGTGCTTTTTTTAAAAGAAGATTTATTTATTTTTTTAGAGATAGATCACGAGTGGGAAAGGCAGAGGGAGAGGGAGAGAGAGAATCTCAAGCAGACTCCCCACTGAGCTCAGAGCCTGACACAGGGCTCACGCCCCCAAGATCACAACCTGAGCCGAAAGCAAGAGTTGGACACTTAACCAACTGTGCCACCCAGAAATCCCTTTCAGTGCTTTTTAAAAAATCAAATATATTATTTTGGGAAGTTGTTTTTTTCCTAGAAAAAAGATGGTATGATTTGTCATTCATAACTTATTGCTTACTTAAAGAGCATGTCAGTACTTTCATGAGGATAAGGATAAAAGTTTCAGTCCCTTCCTCAGTATACCAGCCCTTGGTGCCCTTGGTGTGGCTGGTAAATAACCCTGAAATTACTTACGAACTCCTTGTTGTCCTGAAAGGTAAATGATTCAGGGGAGGCTGATACCAAAATACTAGGTTGCATTTATTGACAGCTTACTGTGTATTACTACAACTCTGTGAAAAAGCATGTACACTTAGCACTCCCATTTTATAGATAAGAAAATTGAGGCTCCAGAGAGATTAATAATCTTAGCCCATGTAATTAGCAGATATTAGTGATATGATTCAGAGCTAAACTTTTTTTTAAAATTATGAGCACTTTTCAACATACAGAAAAGTGGAGAAACTAGTTTAGTGAAATCCTGTATATCCATCACTGAGATTCAGTAGCTGTTACAATTTTACATTTGTTTGATCCATCCTTTTTTTCTTTATTTCTTAAGTATTAAAAAAATTTTTTTATTAATGAGTGAGAGAGAAGAGAGAGTGGGGGTAGGGGTGCGGGGAGGAGCCAAGGAAGAGGGCCAGGTAGACTCCACGCTGAGCACAGAGCCCAGTGCGGGGCTTGATCTCAGAACCCTGAATACAACCTGAGCAGAAACCAAGAGTTGGATGTTTAACTGACTGAGCCACCTAGGTGCCCTTATTTCTTAACTATTTCGAAACAAGTCCTAGATACTGTGTTACTTTGCTCCTATGTACTAAAGTATACATCTCTAAAAAGTATAGATGCTTTCTTAAATAGTGACAGTGCCATTTATTACACTTTTCCAAATAGCTAGAATGATAAAGAAGTTGGCATGTGTCCAAGACCATCAATTCAGCCTGAAGAGCACTCTCAGCAATTTGGTTATGAATAAAGAATAAAGGGTGGGGTTTTTTCATAGGGACAATGACTGACTCACATTGAATTAGATAAAGGCCACAGAGGCCTGTGGCAGCCAGAACTCCTCTGCTGATAGTGAACTGTGCCTTGTGCTGAGCTCCAGTCCCCTTCTCTAACCACTAGTTAGACTCTACATAAAAACTTAGATTTTTAAATTAATTCTTTTCTTAGAGCTGCGTGGAACTATGAATTTTAAATAAATCATGCATTGGTTTTTGATGTGCGGTGGCAGCATTTCTGATGGACTCCTAGCATTGAACTTAATGCTCTTTGTTTCAAGGTCTTTGACTTGCGTCAGTGTCACCGTCAGATGCAGCAGCAGGCGGCCACCGCACAGGCTGCAGCCGCCGCCCAGGCAGCAGCTGTGGCGGGAAACATCCCTGGCCCCGGATCAGTAGGTGGAATAGCTCCAGCCATCAGTAAGTATGCTTTCAGTTTTTTGTCTTAAAGTGTAATAGTTGGTATTTTATCTTGGTTCACTCAGTTGCTTAGTTACTTTAGGCAATAATAGAAAACTAAACTACTTTTTTTACTGGGATAATAACATTTTGAACTAAAAAACTGTTCTGTAATAGTTGCCCTTTGTCTAGGACCCTACTTTCATTCTTTCTGTATCAAAAAGGGAATATGGGATAAAGGACAAAGGGGGTTATTAGATTATATTGCTCAGTCTCCTGTTATTTTGTTGTTGTTGTTGTTGATGTTTTTAATTCTTACCTCACCAGCAAGGGTGGGTTGTAATCACTGACGTGCTTGGCTTTATTCTAGAAGGAAAGCATATTTCAATTTCAGAATTAGGTACCTCTCCAAGTTTTTTTTTAAGTATGCTAAGCATGGAGAGAAAACTAAGTGAGGGTGGTATTTTGATAACTTGTAGACTTTTTTTTAATTTTAGGGTAAAATTGAACTGTGTGCCAGGTTTCACACTGATGGGGAATTTTTTACTGCAGAGTTAAACTCCTGACTATAGACTTTTATGATGGAAACACGTGGCACCCATCTTCCACGTCTGAAGGCATAACTAGTGATTCATTCAACCCCTGTTCTTAACCTCTTCAGTGTGGTAAGCAAATCACACTGGCTAAGAAAACTGCAGTGGCCCTGCAGGTTTCTCTACAGCACATGCAGACGCCTCCCATTAGATTCACTGTGATAGTGATGAGTGGAGATTGACTATATGACTGTATGTTCTGACTGGAAAATTAGCTGCAGAATCTCCTTTGTGACTTATGTTCAGGAGTTTACAGTGTAGAGGTAGATAAGACATATCCAGTTAGAGAATTGGCTTTTTAAATAATTGGAGCATCTAAACCATTAATTTGCTAGTTTTGATGTTATAAACATACTTTTACTAAAGAATCCAGAGCTGTTATTAAGTTTCTCATTCTTAACTACTGCCCCCATTGAGTAATGGCACGGTATCTCTGTGACACTGTGAACTTAAGAGACAGACATCCTCTGGGTCATCCAAGAAATCCTTAGTGGAACCAGGACTATTAACTGTCTCACGGTTAGTCAGGTCTTACTTTGAATGAGGCTGTTCAAACAGACAGTAAGGTTCTTAGAACCAATCTGTGGACATGTGCTGCCTCTTAAAAACAAGTTGTTTTTTTTTTTGTTTTTTTTTTTTTTTTTACCCTTCACCTCTCCTTCTAAAGAGAAAAATAGGTGGGGTGTTGGTGGATTGTGGTAACTTATTTTATAATTGCTCATAGCTAGAAGACTCATGTGGAATGTGAATTGTCTTAACCGAAAGTTTTCAGTCCCTGTTGATAAAGTGTAGATCTACACGTACTTCTTGGCACTTTGACAGAGAAGTTATATGCTGGGGAGCATGAAGTAAAGAAAGCTGGTTGGTCACTTTATTAATAAGGTGTAGGGAGGATGGAAGATACCAGCCTGTCCCTCTGACGTCTTCCAAATCTTCTCCATTAGGTTTGTCAGCGGCTGCCGGCATTGGCGTTGATGACCTTCGTCGCTTGTGCATACTCAGGATGAGTTTTGTGAAAGGCTGGGGACCGGATTACCCAAGACAAAGCATCAAAGAAACGCCTTGCTGGATCGAGATTCACTTACACCGGGCCCTCCAGCTCTTAGATGAAGTGCTTCACACCATGCCTATTGCCGACCCACAGCCTTTAGACTGAGGTCTTTCACTGTCGGGGCCCTTAACGTTGTCAGGATGTTGGACTATAAGATACAATCCTGTTTATAATCCGAAGATATATTTCACTTTTGTTCTGCTTTATCTTTTCATAAAGGGTTGAAAAGTGTGTTTGCTGCCTTGCTCCTAGCAGACAGAAACTGGATTAAAACAATTTTTTTTTTCCTATTTAGAACTTTTCAGGCATGGCTCAGAGCTTGAAGATCAGGAAAAACACATTCTTATTAAATCCTCACCAGTTATGTATGAAGGAATCATTCCAGTGCTGGAAAATTTAGCCCTTTAAAATGTCTTAGAGTCTTTTATATGCAGAACATTGATACATGTGTTATTCTACAGAATAAATTCAATATTGCTGATTTTAAAGGAGAGAAGTTCTCAAAGTTAATTCACCTATGTTATTTTGTGTGCGAGTTGTTATTGTTGAACATACTTTACTCCAAATATTGTGCCATGTGGGTGAGTTAATTTTACCAAGAGCAACTTCACTCTGTGTTTAAAAAATAAGATAGTAATGTATTATAACCTTTTATCCAAAATATTTTTTTGCAAGTTAAACTAGTGAAGATGGTTTCAATTCAGATGGTCTTGCAACTTCAGTTTTATTTTTGCCAAGGCAAAACACTAATCTGTGTGTATATTGAGAATTCCTTACAATTATCCCACAAAGAAATACCATTTAAAATTAACATTTGTTATCCCTGTTGGATAACTGTTTATCAAGAAATACTCTTGCCCTGTTATACAGTAGATGTATTCTTCTCTATTTCTAGGCATAAGGTTGGTCACTAAGTAGCCTAGAAGAGGAATTTCTTTCCTTCATGAATTCATAAGGAAAGGTTTTGTATTTTTAAAAACACTAAAAGCAGTGTCACTCCACCTAATATCTCACTGTTCTGCAAAGGTGGCAATGCTTAAACTAAAAGTGAGTATTTTGGAAACTGCTAAATTCTATGTTAAATACTGTGCAGAATAATGGAAACATTACAGTTCATAATAGGTAGTTTGGATATTTTTGTACTTGATTTGATGTGTGACTTTTTTTTCGTATACTGTTTAAATCATGTATGTTATGACATTGTTTAAAATTCAGTTTTTGTATCTTGGGGCAAGACTGCAAACTTTTTATACCTTTTGGTTATTCTAAGCCCTTTGCCATCAATGATCATATCAATTGGCAGTGACTTTGTATAGAGAATTTACGTAGAAAAGTTGCAAATGTATTGACTGTACCACAGACACAATATGTATGCTTTTTACTTAGCTAGTAGCATAAATAAAACCGAATCTCAACATACAAAGTTGAATTCTAGGTTTGATTTTTAAAGTTTTGTTTTCTTTTGCACTTTTGAGTTCAACCTCAGAAGCAGGACACCTTCTAAATGACAGGCAGCAGCCAGTACTATCCGGCAGCTTTGGTTTCCCTCACACTCTGCCAGGACTTCCCCATGGACATTATGTATCAAGTGTAGAGTTGGTTGGGGTTTTTTTTTTTTTTTAAGCTTTTATTTTACTGTAGCAAAATAGGCCTGATTGTCTACAAGATAAATAGGTTGTCTACAGGATAAACAGTGTGAAATAAAACCAAGGGTTATCTTTCAGATCCTTTTACTTATTGCTTGGAGGGCCTTCTTAAATGTAGTAAGATTCTTAAGGTGTGTGACAAGTTTGAGATTTGATAAGCACTATGCATAATAGCCATCCGTCTATCGACTTGAATGGGTAAGTCGTCTGTGTCCTTGCTCAGAAGGTCATCTTTGTAAGACCATTCTGGAAACCACTGAGTTTGCTTATTGCTGTTATGTAAACATAGATCTCGATCCGAGCTACATGTCTTTTGTTTTAAAATAGTTTCTCTGCTGGCTCATTTGAACTCTTGAGTACTTAACAGATAACTTTTGTTAAAGACCTAATTTTAATCTATAAATGTTTGGTGATTCAAGTTTTATTGGCAGATTTTTTTTAAAAAGATATCTTCATTCTCTAGAAATTGCTGACTTTTTAGGTCTGTTTTACTGTGATGAAGAATAGGAGTGAAGGGAGAGATTTTTAAAATTCAGATTATTTGATTAGGATCATTAGCATGCTATGATACCATCCATCACCTCCTTTTCTCCTTTCGGGAAGGTTTTCATGTTTAGTCATCTGGGGAAAGTTTGTGGAAAATATTCGCTAAGAAGTCTATCTTTGAAGCCAAGCCACCTGTCTTGGTTTCTTTCTGCCAAGAGCCATAATGTTACTATCAGTATGTAGGAGTACTTCTAGTTATTAATTGCGTTATATTTGTACCTAGATTCAGTCACCTGCTTTTGAGAACACAACTAGTATGTTAATGATCAGTTATTTCTGAGAGCTTAGTTGTCAAACAGTATTTCCATTTCTTAGACGTAGTCATCTTTGATGAGTAAGACTCAAGAATCACTAGGTTTAAAATTTTACAGTTACTTTAGGGTAGGATAGTTTCCTCAGTTCTCAGAATCTGATTATTATAAGGATATGGTTCTGGGTAGGTTTTCTCTAGCTATTTCATATCTCAGTATGTTGAATTTCATTGAAAGCTGAGTGAGAGTTGAATCAAGTACCTTTATAATCCAGTATGAGGCCATTCCATTTTGGTCCAGTGCCTTTCAGTACGTTATCAAAGGGAATCCTTAATGGTGTTGCCTTTCTTTTCCAGGGAGTAGATTGTTTTATGGGATATAAGCTGTCTCATTTTTTATAGTATGCTACCCCTGGTATACAAAGATAATGATAGTAAATCACTGCCATATAACCTTGTTTTTCTAGAAGCACGGCTCATTTGTGTCAACCTACCCACTAAATAGGTCTCCTATCACGATTCCTCCTGTAATCATCGTAGATTTACAGGCTGGGTGGTTAGCTTAAGGATTACCATACTCTAATTATCCAGATACATACTCTAATTATACAACTGTGTTGTATTTCAAAGTTAAAAATTCATTTTTGTGGGGAAGGGCATGGTGTAAAGGGGGGATATTTGTAATGGAAATTTTGAAGGCCAAATAAAATGCTCTTCCAGATGATAGACATTTTACTTTAAAAGTTTATTGCAGTTATCTTTTTGACTATGCCCATCTGGAGAGGGAAATTTTACATTTTCTCATGGTGCTCCTTATGCATCTATGGAGGTGAAATATTTCTATTCCTGGTTTGATGGTAACTGGTTAATAGCTGTTACTAGCTGTTACGCAAAATTAGATTAGTTCAGATCTTTTTTAGAGTAGTTTGGAAGAAGCAGTTTTATTCTGAGTAGGGCAGAATCCTTTTTGTTGATAGTTTTCTATGGTTGGCTCCTTTCATTATTAAGTCATTTTACTGGCATTTTATTTAATGATAGCAGATTGGGCTGATGAATTTTAGTTACTGAGGTAACTGAGTACATGAAAGCAATTACCTGTAAAATCACCTACCAACTTTTTAGTAGATGGAGCTAAGACTAGCAGATAATAACAACATGAGGAAATGCTTTCTTTCTTTCCTTTTTTTTTCAGTTTTCAAAGCTTTTTATTATACTATTTCACTTGATCTTTACAGTAACTCTGAGGAGTTAGAGGGAAGGAAATGCCTTTTTTTTTTTTCTTTCTAAAGGCAGACCTCATCTTGTCACAGATAGCTATCTGTAAATAGTAGCCTAAATTCTTTGGAAAGATTATAGAAGATAGGCTCTGAGAATCTTTTGTGTAAACCTTTCCTTTCCTTTTCTTTTTTTTTTTCTGACAACTAGGTAATTTCTCCTAAGATCTTTCAGGAAGAATGTATAAGGTTAGTGGTCACATTCATAGAAGCATCCTCAGCTTGGTCTTGTCCCTAGCACCTGTCCCAGTGCTGCTGGGTGGTTTATCTTGTTTATCTGCTGTTACTGTGGAATGGCATTTTCTGCATTATCCAAACATGCCTTATTTAAGCAGTAAACCTTTTTTATTTTAGCCATTTGGGGGGGTGGAGTTATTTAATATGTATATCAGAGAACATACTAGGCATGTTTCTTTTATGCCTAGCTGTCTTTGTAGATGTCCAAGGCTGCTGAGGTTTTGCCTTGATAAACTAAATGGTCGTAGACTGCTCTGGTTTTTGAATGTTTACTTTTTTTTTACACACATACCCTCCAGCATTTTTTTCCAACCACTTCATGTGTACCTCCACTTAGGAGTTTCTTCTTTCCTTTCGGATTCATTTTTCCAGCTGCTTGGGCAAGAAAACGAAATAACTAGACCTACTAGAACCACCTTTAAAACACAAGGAAAACTGGGATGGGTCCCAAGAAACTTTCCTGTAAAGTACTGAAAAGGCCTTCTTCAGTGCTTTGGTGTCTTATCGGTTTGACTGCTTAGAATGTTTCCTTATTCTTCGCTGAGTTCCAGGTAGCTGTGGTAGGGAGAAGTGGGTCATATTCATATTTTCCCCCTTTGAAAGATTTTGAAAGGTTTTGTTGCTTCCACCTCAATGCTGCTCATACAAAAACTGGAGTCACAAGACTTACTACATTAGCATCAGTAGAGCAGTACCATTGCCTAGAGGATACCAGCAAAAAAAACGGACAACAAAAAATAAACTTGGGAAATGAGAGGGTGGTTTCTGTTTGTTTGGGTATCCCCTTTTGAGCCCTATCTTCTGACTTTCCTCCTCTCCAGATATTTTTGACCTATAGGTGCCTTTATGAAAATTGAGGGTCTGATATCCTGTCCCAAGGAATAGCTAAAGTAATTGCTGATGTTTTCAGGGATTTTAACATCAGACTTGAATGAATGAATGAACCATACTCCTTCCTTCCTTGTTTCTTTCCTTCCTTCCTTCCTCTCTCCTTCCTCCCTCCCCCTGCCCCCTTGTAGGAAGAACTGAGGTGAAGACAATCATTTCTCTCTATTGATGTGGATAGTTTTCTCAGTAGATCTCAGAGCCCATGTTCTTGTTCAAGCTAGAGCTAGTGGCTCTGGGCTGGCACCAGGTACACTCTGGCTTGCACTCTGCCACTAATCTGATGTGTGAAAATGAGGGAGTTGGATTAGATGTGTTCTTCCAGCTCTGAAATTTAAGTGACCTTGCCTACCTTGCAGCAGGTTTTTATTTCTTCCTTCCTTTTGCTCTGCTGTTTGAGGGGGCTTTTTCCTTATTTCCACATTATTCAAATGAGATTAGGCTTGATATTTTATTATTATTCTCCTATGGACAAGAAGTTACATAATATGTCCTTGAGACTTAAATTTAACCAAAGGCCTAGCACCACCTTGGGGGCTGCAATAAATAACTTACACACACACACACACACACACACACACACACACACACACAAGCTGAGAGGAGGGGAAAAACCTTCATTTTATTTTCCCATCATCTCTATTAAAGGTTTCTTAAGGCTTTTTTTGAGTCATGGCATTCCACCTTTTGGGTTGGTATGTGTGTGACACCATCCTTTTAAGTGCTGTGTGCTGGTAATTTTTTTTTCCCCCGACTAAAATGAATTGAAAACTTATTGTAAATGCCTGATGGTATTAGAGGTCATTGGTTTCTTATCTCTGGTCTTTGGTTCCTTATCTCTTTTAAGTTAGAAACAGGGAAATTCCTCTGAATAGCATCAGTTAAGATGGTTCATATGATAGAAGAAAATAATACCAGTGGATGATCATTTACTTTATTCTTGGCTCTTTTTAGGTCCATTTTGTTTAGAAGACTTTTGGGTGGAGTGTTCCTTTCAGACTACTTTTTCACCTTATTCTTGGATAAGTATAATTAATGAACTTGGCTTTTCAAGGACCTTGAGAGCCTTCCTTGGGAGTGGGTCAAGGGTGGGGGGTTGGGGAGTCCTGGTAGAGGCCAGCTCTGTGCTAGCTGGAGAGGAAGGAATGAAACCAACTGCTGTTGCCATGGCTGCTTGTCATTCATAGAAGGACTCAGGGGCTTGGATTGGTTAAAAGGCTAAACAGGTAGCCAAGAAACTTCCTCCAAGTATGGGGTTCTTCTGGCCAATGCCTTGGACATGTGACTTAAGGGAACGGCATGAATGCTTGTAGATGATGCAAACCTGGTGGGCTGCAGAACCATTTGGATGAAGTGACTGGGGGTTGGGGACTGATTTGATGGTGGTATTTCCCAACTCTGTCTCCTCTCCTGAAATCAGAGTAATGCAGCTATGCCAAAACCCAGAGAAGAGCCACACTTAGCTTCTGCTTTTGGGAAAACTGGTCAGCTAAAGCTCCGGTAGTACCTTTGTGGCTTTCTGTATACTTCTGTCTGGTTGAAGTCTGTGGCTAAAAAATAGTTGAACCTTTCTTGAGAACTCTGTAACAAAGTATGTTTTTGATTAAAAGAGAAAGCCAATTAAATCATTATGGGCTCATTCTTTTTCTTAAGCTTGTGGATGTCTTGAATCTGAAAAGAGTTCCTAATCACTTAGAGAATTCTCAAACTTGAGGACAACAGTTTCCTTCACTGCTTTGTGACCACTGAAATGGAAAATACAGCATTTCAGATATGACCATGGAAGAACAGTCCCCTTTCTTTACTCATTTCTAAAAGGACAGGGTGGAGAGATCGTAGTTGGAGAAGAGGTAGATGCTAAGGGATTATGAGGCCCAAGATACTTAAGGAGAGACAGACATCAAAAATTGGAGACCCTGCCTTGCCCATCTAAGAATTAAGGAAAGCTATTAGCTTACTAGCTCCCTGTTCTCTGAATTGGGAGTCAAGATGGGGGGGATGAGGTCAGGTAAGGTGACTCTATGGCAATGGCTTATAAATTGCATGATGAAATCAATATTTTCTTTCTGATCTTGCTGATATGAGTTCTAGAGATGTTTATTTATTATTATGTTCTCACCTGACCTGAAGTTTATAGTATTTTATTTTACGTTAGAACTTGAAAGGGGTAGTAGCTTGGCATTCTTTGGGGAAATAAAAACATTTCTTTATGAAGCACTTAAGAATAAAGGGCAGTTGTATGTATTCATCTCTGCCCTTTGCTCTTGACCCCTAATTCTTTATGCTTTATTCCATGTCCTGCCTTATCAAAGCTCTAAATCCCCTTCAAATCCTTCCTGCCCCCATCATCTCACTGTGATAAATTGCAGTGCTCTTTCCCCTCACCCTTTTCTATTCTAAAAGAATAATTATTTTCGGTTCTGGCCATACTTTGGGATGGCACCCACTTCTATATTTTGATGTAGTTCTGTTGAGCCACCACTTGGTCTCAGACAGATGGACAGAATGGGTTCAGAAGACCAGAGAATTTGTCTCCAGTAGAGGTACCCTAAAAGAATGGCTAAAGGAAGTTCTCTAAACAGAAAGGAAATGATAAAAGAAGAGAAAATTGAAGAAAGAAAAAACATGGTAAGCATAAATACAAATATCGTAGGCTTTCCTTTTCATCATGAGTTTTCTAAATTTATGTTTGATTGCTGAAGCCAAAATTATAACACTGCCGAAGGTAATTCTAAATGTATATAGAGGGAATATTTGAAACTACTGAAAAGCAATATAAAGAGAGATACTCAAATACTATAGATAAAAATGTAATTATAAAAAAAAAAAAAGCTCAAAGGGCACCTGGGTGGCTCAGTGGGTTAAGCCTCTGCCTCCGGCTCAGGTCATGATCTCAGGATCCTGGGATTGAGCCCCGCATTGGGCTCTCTGCTCAGCAGGGAGCCTGCTTCCCCCTCTCTCTCTGCCTACCTCTCTGCCTACTTGTGATCTCTCTCTCTGTGTTAAATAAATAAAGTCTTAAAAAAAAAAAAAAGCTCAAGTAACTTACAATGAGGCAGGAAAGAAAACAAGCAGAAAATAAAATGGCAGGCTTAAGCGTTAACATATCAATAATTACATTAAATGCAAATGGTCTAAATATATCAATTAAAAGACACTTAACTGGCAAGTTGGATTAAGAAACATCCAACTATAACTGTGCACAGGGAACACACCTCAATAATCTAGTAATATAGGCAAGCTGAAAGAAAAAGTAGGGAAGATACATATCAGGTAAAAATTAAAAGCAGTAGTGGCTATGTTAATACCAGATTTCAGAGCAAAAACAATAACAAAAAATAGAGAAGGACATTATTTAATGATAAAAATGACAATCCATTAAGAAGATAGAGTGATTGGGGTGCCTGGGTGGCTCAGTGGGTTAAAGCCTCTGCCTTCGGCTCAGGTCATGATCCCGGGGTCCTGGGATCGAGCCCTGCATGGGGCTCTCTGCTCTGTGGGGAGTCTGCTTACCCCTCTCCCTCTCTCTGCCTGCCTCTCTGCCTACTTGTGATCTCTGTCTGTCAAATAAATAAAATTTAAAAAAAAAAAAAAAAAGAAGATAGAGTGATCCTTACTGTGTGTACACCAAATCACAGAGCTGTAAAATGTGTGACGCAAAATGTGATAGAACTGGAGAAATGAACACCCACAGTTGTAGTTGGCAACTTCAACATCTTAAACAATTAATAGAACAATTAGATGTAAAATCATCAAAGATATAGAAGCCATCCAACAACACCACCAAAATGCATATGCTTTTCAAGTGTAAACATACCCTATTCCAAGATAAATTATATCCTGGATAGACCCAAAGCTCAACAAATTTAAAAAAATTGAAGTCAGATATTCTCTGACCACAATGGAATCAACTAGGAATGAATAATAGAGAACAGGAAAATCTCCAAACACATAGAAACAAGAAACAACATCTAAGAAAAAAAAAAAAAAAAATCCATGGGTCAAAAAACATCAAGGGAAATTAAAAGAACAAAACAACAACAACAACAAAAAACCCCACAAAACACTGAACTGAAAGAAAAGTGAAAATAAAACATACTGATAATTGTGAGATACAGCTGATAAAAGCGTGAAAGGGAAGTTTATGACACTAACTGCAAATACTAGAGAAGAGGAAAAATCTCAAATCCTAGCTTCAACTTCAGACACCTAGAAAAACTCCAAATAAGCAAGTAAGCAGAAGGAAGGAAATAAAGAGCAGAAATCCATACAATTGAAACAAAAACATAAAGATTATCAATGAAACAAAGAGCTGGTTCTTTGGAAAGATAAGTAAAATCAACAAACCTCCAGCAAGACTGACCAAAGAGAAGATACAGATTACCAGTATGAGGTACAGGATGTCACTTCCAGACTCTGGAGGCATTAAAAGGATAATAAGGGAATGATGAAACAACATTATACACACTTGTCAACTTCCATGATTTTAACATCTAATTTTCAACAATTTGTTGAAAAACAAACTTTCACAATTCACCCATTATGAAATAAATCATTTGAATAGCTCTATAGCTTTTAAGGAAATTGATTTCATAATTATAAAATTCCCAAAAAGAGGGGCACCTGGCTGGCTCAGTTGGAAGAGCATGTGACTCTTGATCTCAGGTTGTGAGTTCGAACCCAATGGTGGGTGTAGCGATTACTTAAAAAAAAAAAAAAAAAAAATCCCAAAAATGAAATTTCCAGTTCCAGATGGTTTCTCTGGAGATTCTGGCAAACAAAGAATTATAATTATAATAATATATAATTATAATAATTACACTAACTACACAGTCTTTTCCAGAAAAGAGAAGTGAAGGGAACACTTCCTAATTCACTGTATGAAGCTAGTATTCTCCTGATAAAAAGCCAAAGACAATGCAAAAAATATCTCCCTTGAATATACCTGTAGAGAGGTCCTTGACAAAATTTTAGCAAATAGAATTCAGCAACATATAAAATATACAGTGTTTGCCAGGGGCTGAGGAGGGGATAGGCTGGGCGTCAGTGGGTGTGAAGGTAAGAGGGTAACAGAGGGATCTTGGTAGTGATGGAAACGTGTATCCTGACCATCAATGTGGGTGTCCCGGTGTGGTACTGGGCTAGCAAGGTGTTAGTGTGGGGGATTTCTCGTATCTTTCTGCTAATGACTATAATTGTTTCAAAATAAAAAGTTCAACTTAAGAAAGTCATTACCAGGGGCACCTGGGTGGCTCAGTGTGTTAAGCCTCTGCCTTAGGCTCAGGTCATGATCCCAGCGTTCTGGGATGGAGCCCCACATTGGCTCTCTGCTCAGCAGGGAGCCTGCTTCCCCCCTCTCCCCCTCTCCACCTCTGCCTGCCTCTCTGCCTACTTGTGATTCCTCTCTCTCTCTGTCAAATAAATAAATAAAATCTTTTAAAAAAAAAAAAAGTCATTACCAAGTGTCCAACTCCAGGGTTTGGGGCTTGGGGCCCTCAAGAGCTCTGTGATGAGTGTGCCCCCAGCAGCCGCTGCCTACGGTTACCCCTGAGCAAAGTCAAGAGTGGTCCTGAGCGGTGGGTCATTTTCTGGAATCGGCAAAGCTCCCGCAAGCAGCACACGGTCTTTAGAACCCACTGCTCCGTCTCCCTTTCCACTTCTTAGATACCCTTCTAACTGCCCCTCATATGATGCTTAATACTATGTTGTCCACTTAAAACATTTGTTCAGAAGGTAGACCTCAATGTTCAGTGTTTTTATGATGGTAAAATTTAAAAAAAAGACAAACCACAAAAAACTTCGGGGTCTCCTGGGTGGCTCAGGTCGTGATCTCAGGCTTGAGCCCCGTGTTGGTCTCAGTGCGGAGTCTGCTGGAGAACCTCTCTCTCCGTCTCCCTCTGCCCCTCCCCCTGCTCATGCTATAAACAAACAAACAAACAAATACAATTTTAAGTCCTTACTGTAACAAAAAAAAGGAAAAAATGTCATTACTGTAGCATTTGTAATGAAACCATCAGTTACCTTTTCAGAAATTTAAAAAGCGAAAAGAAAATCCTTTATTTTAATCTACCCTTACTATTTCTGGTGACTTTCATTCTTCTGTGTAGATCTGAGTTTCCAGTTGGCATATTTTTTTTATGCTTCAAGAATTTCCTTAGCATGTCTTACAGTGTTGGTCTGCTGGCAGTACATTTTCTCAGTTTTTGTTTGAGAAAGTTTTGGCATCGTTTTTGAAAATTCCACTGGATAAAGAATTATAAACCTACAGTTTTTTTTTTTTATTTTTAGCACTTTAAAGATTTTATTACATCGTGGGTGAAGATGAATGTGTGTGAACTGAAAGGAGATGTCAGGGAGGGAAGGAACGCGTGGAGTTTTGGTCGGTGAGCCGCGATCTCCTCGACAAAAACCACCAAAAAATCTAGGGCTGGGCAAGACTTCCATTTCAACTCCTGTACTCATGGCTGGAGCAGGAAACTCAGTCTTCATTGCTAAACTCAGAACATCCCCTCCAAAAACAGCTTTTCACCCAAGCAGGGCTGCCTCCCTCCAGATCACAGGACCCAGCCCGAGAAGCCACATCCCATGCTGTGGGCTAGGAACCCGGGAGCCCTGGGGGCTTAATAGGAGGGCAGAGGACCAAAGGAGGAGAGGACTGGACTTCTCGGCATGACAAGCACCTCACGGTTTTCGTCCTACTCTGCGAGTCTTACTGCAGCAGATCCTTGGCACCTCAGCCAATAAGTGGGGTCACACTTCTACATTCCCACCTACTTGGAACTATTTCTGGGTTTTCTAGTTAGTTTCATCGGTTTGCCTATTCCTGTATTATTCCTATCCTATTTAAATTCCTATAGATTTGTCATTTAATACATGCGATTTAATATATAGCCATATTAGTATCTTAATATACAATGACATATTGTCAATCTCTGAATACATAATCATATATTTTATTTTATTGTTTAAAGATTTTAGTTATTTAATTGATGGAGAGAGACACAGTGAGAGAGGGAACACAAGCAGGGGGAGTGGGAGAGGGAGAGGCAGCCTTCCCACTGAGCAGGCAGCCTCATATGGGGCTTGATCCCAGGACCTTGGGATCATGGCCTGAGCCGAAGGCAGATGCTTAATGACTGAACCACCCAGGTGCCCCATAATAACATATTTTAGTTCCTGTAGGGCTAGTGCCCTATTTTATTGTAAAAAATCCCAACACACATAGAGCATAGTAACAGAGATTTCTTTACTGTTCACCTCCCACTTCATTTCTCCCCCTAAAGCTAACTAACCCTTCACCAATGTTTTATAGCCTTCTATCTTCTAATGTTTTCTCATTGTATATTTACACACACATATAGTTTATTTTCTGCTCACACCAGTAGATCTACAGTACAGCATTTTATTAGCTCCAAGATGCCATCAATAATAACTTACACACATACTACCAAGAGGAGACTATAATGGCAGGTAAACTATGACATATGCTTTCTTTTCACTTATAATTTTTATTTAACATTTATTGGAAGAGATTAGACTGACTTACACAAAGTGGTTCTTTTTTGTTTTATTTCTCAAGTCCATACATTAAACAGAAACATAAGTTGATTCAGGTATTTGCTACAATTTCTGAATGTTCAGAATCTGGCTTTTCGAAATCTCTTCAGACCCCTTTTCACACGCTGTGTCCTTCTGTGAGCCATCCAGAGCCTTGTGGCAGCCTTTCTTAAAAGATGACTTTGCTGCTTAGCAAACTCAACACCCAAAGAACAAATAATCCAATCAAGAAATGGGCAGAGGACATGAACAGACATTTCTGCAAAGAAGACATCCAGATGGCCAACAGACACATGAAAAAATGCTCCACATCACTCGGCATCAGGGAAATACAAACCGAAACCACAATGAGATACCACCTCACACCAGTCAGAATGGCTAAAATTAACAAGTCAAGAAATGACAGATGCTGGCGAGGATGCGGAGAGAGGGGAACCCTCCTACACTGTTGGTGGGAATGCAAGCTGGTGCAACCACTCTGGAAAACAGTGTGGAGGTTCCTCAAAAAACTGAAAATAGAGCTACCCTATGACCCAGCGATTGCACTACTGGGTATATATCCTAAAGATACAAACGTGGTGCTCCGAAGGGGCACGTGCACCCGAATGTTTATAGCAGCAATGTCCACAATAGCCAAACTGTGGAAAGAACCTAGATGTCCATCAACAGATGAATGGATAAAGAAAATGTGGTATATATATACAATGGAATACTATGCAGCCGTCAAAAGACATGAAATCTTGCCATTTGCGACGACGTGGATGGAACTAGAGGGTATTATGCTTAGCGAAATAAGTCAATCGGAGAAAGACAACTATCATATGATCTCTTTGATATGAGGAAGTGGAGATGCAAGGCGGGGGGGGGGGTTGGGGGAAGGTAGGAAAAGAAAAAATGAAAAGATGGGATCGGGAGGGAGACAAACCATAAAAGACTCAATCTCAAAAAACAGACTGAGGGTTGCTGTGGGGAGGGGGACGGGAGAGGGTGGTGGGGATATGGACATTGGGGAGGGTATGTGCTATGATGAGTGCTGTGAAATGTGTAAACCTGGCGATTCACAGACCTGTACCCCTGGGGATAAAAATACATTATATGTTTATTAAAATAAAAAAAATTAAAAATTAAAAAAAAAGAAATGGAAAAAAAAAAGATGACTTTGCTACTGTCTCAGGGAGTTTTTTCTGGGTTGCAGTTGTCGATTCTAACATTTTCTTGATTTCCCAGGAATTAACAGAAAGCTGTTAGGTGGTAGGACTCACGTTCCTTCATCAGATGGTCCTTAACTGGTTTTGTTAACTAAAATCTTCAGGGTGGGGGCGCCTGGGTGGCTCAGTGGGTTAAGCCTCTGCCTTCAGCTCAGGTCATGATCTCAGGGTCCTGGGATCGAGCCCCACATCGGGCTCTCTGCTCAGCGGGGATCCTGCTTCCCCCTCTCTCTCCGTCTGCCTCTCTGCCTGCTTGTGATCTCTCTCTGTCAAATAAATAAATAAAATCTTAAAAAAAAAAATAGAATCTTCAGGGTTCACCCATGCTCAGGCAACATAGCTATATCCTGACTGGCACCAAGCCAATGGCATTTAAAAGAAGCCATTCATTGCAATGTGACTTCTGATTTTCAGAGGTGTTGAAATGTGTTAAGATGTGTGTCTCGGAGTCAATTGATAAAACATGTCAGTATTTTTTCTGTAACTTCCTTTTCTCACTTAATGATGTGTGCAGGAGATCATCTCACGTTCATTCGTAGAGGCCTGCCTGAGATTTTACAGGGAAACCTGCAGCATTCCACAGTGCAGATATACCACAATTTATCTAGCCACTGTTCTATCATGGATATCTGTCTTGTTTCCAAATATTATGAAAATGTTACAATAATTACCGTTCACACTGTATATTGACAATGGACATTATCAACTTAGAAATTGTGCCAGTAACATTGGATTAAGAGTGCTGTCTTGCTGTGGTTTTACTTTGGATTTCCCTGATTACTGGTAAGAAAAGAAGCTTTTGTGTGTTTATGGTCCACTTACTTTTTGGTGAATGGCCTGTTCCTAATCTAGTTGTTCGGAATTTTAAAATTTATCAGTGCAGACTTTTATGTATTCTGGACCTGGATATTTATCCTTTGCCGGTTATATATGTAAATGATTTCTTCCAGGCTGATCCTTCCTTTTAGTTTTGCTATTGGTCGCAATGTTCAGAAGAAATTTTGAATTGATGGGGCCAGATCTCTCAGGAATTTCCTTTAGAAGCTTTTGTGTTCTACGTTTTGCTTAGGAAAGCCTCCTCCACTCGAAGACTATACAAATATTCTTTCTTCTGTCTTGTAACATCACAGTATTTTACAGGTTGTGCAGTTATCTCAGTCATTTAATTCAGTACTGATTTTATATATAATGTGAGGTTTAGAGACCAAACTTTCATTTTTTCCAAAGGGATACCTAATTGATTCAACACTGTTTATTAAACGTTTGGTCACTGATTTATTTCTTGATAAGCCTCCTTTATGATGAATAAAACTTTCATATATGCATGTTTTGTTCTGGGCCATTATTGCATTCCATTGATCTGATCTATCTGTATCCTTGAGCCAAGACCAGGAAAGTTCTTCTGCCTTTGAAATGTGTTTGAGTGCCTCCTGGGACAAATTACCCCTCATTGCTTTTCTTTTTCCATTTGCAGGGAAAGGTGTATGCAGTCATTAGAGGGTTGACCACCTGGATTAGTTGTCTCCTGCTGTGTGACAAATCACCACACACAGAGCAACAAATAAGCCCCATTTGTTTACTCCCAGTTTCCACGGTGAGGGAGTCTGGCACATTTTCGCTGGTTTTCATGAGGCTGAAATCAGTGTGTCGTCCTCACCAGAGGCTCCAAAAGGTCTGCATCAAAGCTTCCTCAAGCTGTTGGCAGAATTCATTTCCCTAGGGTTGGAGGACCGAGGTCCCCATGGTCTTGCTAGGGGTTGGTTGGGGACTGCTCCTAGGGGACCTAGGGGCGGCGCTCAGGTCAAACCTATCATGCTTGGCGCTCTTGGATTTCCTCTTCCGGGACGAGCTCATATGCTTCGGACAGGCCTACCCAGATAATCGCCCTATTTTAAGGTCAACTGTGCCATATAACGTCACCTACTCACAGGCGTGAAGGGATTATTCAATTCAGGGAAGGTCCACGTGGAGTGCAGGAAATCTTGGGGTCCACCGTACAATTCTGCTTATCACATTGCCCGAAAGCAGTACAGAAGAGAGGTCTTTTCCTTTGGGTAGGAGGTTATTTCTGAGCACTGTTCTGTGCTAGGCACGGGTGACGTGTGTGTGTGTGTGTGTGTGTGTGTGTGTGTGTGTGTAGAGGACCTCCAAAGAAGCCCAGGTGTAGTTTCTACAAGGAGCTCATAGTCTGATAGGGTTAGCGGTTAAGGGAAGCCGGGGGCACATGACTTCCCAGATGTCTTCTCTTTTCACGTGAGTATCTCCGGCAACCTCAGTCGCTGCCATCCAGGGATGGAAATGGCCTCTAGACGTCTCTCCATTACTTCTCTCCTGCTGAGTAGGAGTAGGGGGAGTGGGGCAAAGACAGAAATTTGCTTCAGGCCTAAGCAATGTGTAGTCCCTGCCTTAAGGGAAGGTCAACAAGGGTCACCAGTCTCCTGTGAAGGAAGCTGGAAGATCAGGGAAAGCTTCCTGGAGGAGGTCGGCTTTGAACTTGGCCTTGAAGATGGGGAAGAATTTCAACAGGAAGAGCTGGGCACAGGAAAGTGATCATCCAGGAATGACATGGCAGAGGCATGGATGTGGCAGCCTGTGGGCTTTTCCTGGAAGGGCGAGCAGCAGGGTGCAGGGGGCCCCCCCAGAGAGCGTGCGGGGAGGAGCAGGAGTGGGAACGCCATTGGGTCTAGACTAGACAAGGCAGAGGAGGTCAAACTTTGGTGAGGTTGCCTGCTCAGCTGGACTCAGGATGACGCTAGAATGATTTTTGCCACCGACCAGGGGGAGAGGATTACTCTAATATTCCATATTAACACCTCACATGAAAGAGAGAGAGAAACAGGCATCGCCAAGACCACAAAAGTATCCCTCATGAGCTAATAAGAGGGGACAGGACTCACAGTGGAAACAAGTACATCTTTGCAGTGTGGAAGTTAGGGCCCCCTTACCCCCCCATAAGTGCTGCGGGCCTTTAGCTGGCTGGGACAGACCACGCCTCCGGAGCTGTAGTTTTAACTGAGCAAAGTGCCACTTGTTATGGGTTGAATTGTGTCCCCCCCCACCCCACAAAAAAATATGTTGAAGTCCTAACTCCTGGTATCTGGGATTGTGACCTTACTTGGAAATAGGATCTTTGCAGATGTAATTGAGTTAAGACGAGGTCACGGGGGCGGACCCTAACCCAACAGGACCGGTGTCCTTAATGATAGAACAGAGACAAACTGACATGTGGGGAGAGGGCCACAGGAGGACGGAGACAGAGCCCCGAGACTCATCTGTGAGCCAAGGAATGCCATCACCAGCCGCCACCAGAGGCTGGAAAAGCCAAGGAAGTGTTCACCCCGACGGGTTTCAGAAGGAGTGCGGCTGCGCCCAGACCTTGATTCTGCAGTTCTGTGAAAGAGTAAGTTTCTGGTGCTTAACTTCTGGTCCAGAACTGTGAGAAAATAAGTTTCTGCTGCTTTAAGCCACTTGCTTGTGGTGCTTTGTTATGGCTGCTGTAGGAAATTAGTACTACATTCATTGTTCATTCTTTAAACACATCACGTGTGCTCCCTGAGCCAGGCTCTGTGCTGGGGGCTTCAGGCCACGTCTCTGCGGGGTGAGATGCTGGCAGCCTGTGTCACAGGGTACCGAAGGGAACCCACTGAGAACCGGAGCCTCAGTCTGCAAAGATGTGGGGCACGTGGAGCGGGATGGTAATGACTCCGTGAAGTCACCCAGGACAAAGTTGGAGCAGCAGGACTTTCCTGATCACTTCCTGGGGTCCCAGAGGTGCCCTTCCACGGTACCCAGAGGTCCCACAGAAAGGGGTGCTCAGGCAGAATGGGGAGTGATGCGCACAATCTCCCGAGAGTGAGAACACTGCAGGAATCTCTGCATGGCTTCCATAAAGCAGTAGCTGGCAGGCACCTGGAGCCTGTCTGTCCTAGTCCAGGGTCTTGGCACGGGTCAAACCTGAGGTTACTCGTTATTACACCTTCAGCAACTTCTGGAACTTTTTAAAGTTTCACTTTCTTTACTTGGACAACACTGACAGACATAGTTAACATCCGAGGCTTGACGTGGGGATAAAATGAGAACAATGTAGGTAAAAGTAGGTAACAATGTGCGGGTGCATAGGAAGGGGCCAGTACAG
This sequence comes from Martes martes, assembly GCF_963455335.1. Classification (NCBI taxonomy): domain Eukaryota; kingdom Metazoa; phylum Chordata; class Mammalia; order Carnivora; family Mustelidae; genus Martes; species Martes martes. Next base: position 23,526,470 of record NC_137901.1, on the reverse strand, counting down.
TTCAGCCACCACGGCCACCAGAAGACTCTTAATGGAAAACCAGTATGTTTGGGGGATGCCCTTTTTTGATGTACAGGACTGACTAGCATATCAATGTGCCCACTGCAGGTTGGCTGCTTTGAGCTCCTCATCTGGGCACTAGTGTCCTCCTCCCCTCCCCTCTGCAGCCCCTGCCATGTGGGGCATGTCCTGGGACCCCCTGATCCGACCCCTGGAGGGCTGATGCTCCGAGATTTGGACACCGGCAGCCGGATTTCAGGTGGCAGCATGAAGCCTCGGTCCCCTGGTTGGGGGACTCTTCTTCAGCACCGGCTCTAGATTCCCCAGATCTGCCAGGCGAAGGGGCCGGCAGGAGCGGTGTTCGCGGTGGAGACCAACAGGTAGTCCGGCACAGGTATCCTGGCTGGGCTGGGGGGAGACTGGAGTCAGAGGTGTGGCCGGTGGGACCCTGGCGCCGAGCCGGCTTGTCCCCAGGAGGAGCGGAGGAACCGGGGAGAGCGGCCAGGGTCGAAGTGGCAGGGGACGGAGAAGCGCGGTCCCAGGGTGGGCTGCGACGGGAGCGGAGGGAAGGAGCCCGGCCCCCCCCCAGGGAACGGGCCGAGGCGGCGGGAGGCGCCTCTCCGAGCTTTCCGCTTCCTGCGCGGACCAGCAGGTGTCGCTCTTGCCCCGCGAAGGCCGCGGGAGCGTCGGTCCTTCGAGGCTCCGCCTTCCCTCCTTCCCCAGCACCTCCCGAGTTAGACCGGGTCCTGCAGAGATGACCCTCGGCTCATCTTGTCGCTCGCCGTGGTCCCAAAGCCCAATGGCGGAGGCCTGCGCCGCGTGAACGGGGCCGCCGCCTGCCGACACACGTGCGGGGCCCACCTGCTGCCCCTGAGGCCCGAGAACCGGACTGACTCCGACGTTCCCGACGCCGAGATTTCTGCAGATCAAGGACGTGCCATCCGATGCTGCAAGGGCTCCTGGGAAATCCTGTGTGACAGCGGTCGTTTGAGTCCACAAGAGCCGGGGTCCTGCGGAAGAAGTACGCCCGGTCCCTACTTGCCGACGATCTGGAAGCTGGTGGAGTGAGCTCTGCTCAGGACAGATGCCCCCTCCGTGGGACGGTCCAGCTTGGAGGCCTGCAGGCTTCCCGAGCCCCTTCTCTTCCCGGGGCCCGGCGGGGCTCCCCAGGGCTCAGAAGCCTCCCCTCCAAGCTAGTGGCTTGGGTTTCAGAGCACCCGAAGGGACGTCGTTACCCCCGCGGGGCGTCAGCTCTCCGAGGAGCCCCCGTGGCTGACAGGGCAGCCGCCCTGAGCATGGGGGAGCTGAAGGCCGGCCAGGAAATTGCACAGCCAGGCCCGGGCGGCAGGAGAACAACGGCTGACATTTAGTAAGCACTTACTGCATGCCCCGCACTGCCGTAGGCACATGACCTGTAATGACTCACTCCTCCTAAAGACTTGATGAGGGAATATGATCGCCGTTGTACAGAAAAGGGGGAGCGACGTACAGAGATCTTAAGCCTCTCTGTGACTCAGTTTCCTGAAAGTCCAACAGTTTTGAAGGAAAGTCCTCTGAAGACCCCACGGGCAGGGAGTTCACTGACCTGTGGATCCGGAGGGAAGAGCCCCATGCCCCACCGCGTTCGCCAGAAGTTATTTTACTGAAATAAAAGGCAGTTTCATTGAGTTAAGTGGCAAGGTGTAAGGGTGAGACTAGGAACACGCTGTGTGTTTTTTGTTTGTTGTTTGTTTGTTTGTTTTTTGTATACACTGAGCTGAAAGAAGAGCATTAGAAAAAATTGCCCTAGAGCCTGGGGGAGGCTTCCCGGAACAGCCCGAGAATGTTTCTCCTCAATCGCCCCCTGGCGGAGAGGGCGCGCAGTGCCGCCGCCTTGGCAAAGTCCCTGCAGGTCCGTCCCGGACGGGATTTCTCACCCTGGTGATGGAAAGCCTCCGGGTGTGGGCAAGAGGCAGCTTGACCCGTAGACACGATGCTGGAAGGGATCCTCCTTGAGTGACTGTCCCGACTGGTGGCCCCCGACAGGCGGGCATTTGTGGTGTGTGCACCGTGGGGCTGGGCTGAGATGGACCAGAAGGAGCTGGTGCGCGGTGGTCTGAAGCCGCGAACCGGTGAGAAATTCTATCATCAGAGAGAAGAGGGCATGGCACAAGCCCGGGTCTCAAGTCTGCCCCGCCCAGGCCAGGGCGGCCCTGCAGTCACTTCCTTCCAGGCAGGGAGGCCTGGATCCCCCAGGACGGCCTCAGAGGCCCCAAGAGGAATGAGCTCATCAGGCGACTTCCAGCGCAGCACCGGGGGGAGGGAGGGGGCGGGCAGGGGTGAGGAGCGGCCCCGGTGCCCCTGGGGGTTGTCTGTGTCAGCGCCTACTGCCTCCACGGCGGCCCCAGGCCCCTGAGCCCTCCCGCGGCCCGTTTGGGTAGGCAAATAGCTTTTGGGTACAAGCCTCCTCCAGAATGATGTACTCCCATCAGCCAGCGTGCAGGGACCTTCAAGGTTATTACAGGAGAGCCCACCGATTGCCCAGACCCCACAGATTGCCAGCTCCGAGGCAAAGAGGCTTGGAGGCTTCCTGGCGGGAGGACCCTCTCCCACAGTGCTGGGTGGACAGTGGCTGGGGCTCCCCGTCAGCCAGGGGTCACACGGGGGTCAACGACCAACACACTGACCACCATCTGCACCCACAGGCCATTCTGTTCATCACTTTCACTGCATGAGATAACCAATTCTTTTTTTAAAAGTTATTTTTATTAACATATAATGTATTATTTGCCCCAGGGGTACAGGTTTGTGAATCATCAGGCTTACACTCTGCACAGCACTCAATTGGTTATGAGATAACCAATTCTTTATAAAATAGGCTTTGGGGGCACCTGGGTGGCTCAGTGGGTTAAAGCCTCTGCCTTCAGCTCAGGTCATGATCCCAGGGTCCTGGGATCGAGCCTTGCGTGGGCTTTCTGCTCGGCAGGGAGCCTATTTCCTCTTCTCTCTCCGCCGGCCTTTCTGCCTATTTGTGATCTCTGTCTGTCAAATAAATAAATAAAATCTTAAAAAAATATAAAATAGGCTTTGTGTGAGACCCTTTTGCCCAAGTGCAGGCTCACCTATGTGTTCTGAGCAAGTTTCCGGAAGGCTAATCTATGGTGTTCCATAGATTTGCTACAGGAAAAGCATTTTCAACTCACAGGGTTTTCGACGCACAGTGGATTTATCAGGATGTGACCCCATTGGAAGCTGAGGATCAGTTGCGGGTGATAATGTCTGGGAGAGAAACGACGGAGAAAGAGGATGCCGCAGGTTGAGGTCAGAGGTAGGAGGGTTTCCTTTGGAAGGAGCCTCAGAGAGCGAGGCCCAGGGCTCAGCGGTGGTCACCAGCAACAACTCCCAAGCCCCCTGCTCGGGGCTGATCCTAGCTCTTCCACTAACTGTCCTGGCCTTCATTCTTCTGAGCCTCGGTTCCTCATCTGTAGAATGGGGATAATCACACCCCTCACAGGGCTGTGAAAGGATTCAGTGACATCGCGCATCTGACTCACTCAGCGTAGTGACTGGCTTGCAGTGAGCGCTCGGTAAGGGGTGGCTGGTACAGGTGATCCTTGAACAATCAGGGGTGTGGGGGGCTGATTAGGGGCATGCACCTACACCCCCTCAACCCCTGCACCGCTGAAAATCCGCGTGTGACTTCTGACTCCCCCAAAACTTGACTACTAATAGCCTGCTGTTGAGCTGAAGCCTCAGCGAACACATAAACTGTCAAGGAACACGTGGTTTGTATGTTCTATGGACTATATACTGTATTCTGACAAGAAACTCAGCTAGAGAAAAGAAAATGTTATTAAGAAAATCATAAGAGAGGGGCGCCTGGGTGGCTCAGTCCGTTAAGTGTCTGCCTTCGGCTCAGGTCATGATCCTAGGGTCCTGGGATCGAGCCCCGAATCGGGCTCCCTGCTCAGCGGCGACCCTGCTTCTCCCTCTTCCTCTGCCTGCTCCTCTGCCTGCTTGTGCTCTCTCTCTCTCTCTCTCTGTCAAATAAATTAAAAAAAAATCTTAAAAAATGATAAGAGAAAAATACATTTACAGTGCTGTATTTATTAAAACACAGCAACAACAACAACAAGACCCTGTGTACACGTGGGCCTGCACAGTTCAAACTCGTGTTCCTCAAGGGTCAACAGTATTATTTTTCCTTCGAAGTGAAAACTTAGAGAACTAGCAACCATGAGCAGGGCAGACCCATAGGGACCTCCAGCTTAATCGCTTCTCCTACAGGTGAGGGAACAACAGCCCAGAGAGCTGCTCTCCCCGCTAGCACCTGGGCCTTGTGCCCAGCTCCTGCCAACTCCTTTCTCTGCCAGGCCGCCGCCAAGTCAGGACCGCGCTCCGGGGAATCTGGGTCTTGCCATAACGCAGCACCTGGGGGAGGGGTGGGGAAGCACCATGGCCTGTCTGTGCCTTGGTCAGGGTGGCAGGCACAGACAACCCAACCCCGAAGTGTTGAAGCCAACAACCACCCAAAGGCGGCTTGCACATGTCACTAGCAAGTCTGGGGTGCTTTTCAGGGGCAGGTGGACCTGGGACCAGAAACGACATGCTGTCTCTCCTTTGTGCTTCCTCGGGTGGGCTTGGTCCCCAGGTAGGCTCTCTTCGTCGGGGGTAAGGGCAGCCACTAGCAACTACAAGCGTGTGTTGTCTTCCTGTTTTAAAATGTGGGTTTATTATTCAGATAAGGTGAGGCCCACCAATCTGGAGGCAATTGCCACTGAAAAGATCGTTGGCTACTCGCTTCCCTAGAGAAGGGATCTCCCTGGAGATCGTTTCCCTAGAGATGGCTCACCATGTCAAGCAGGGCCATGCAGGTCAGGAAGCCGAGGGGGGCAGGAAGAAACCCAGGGCAGGAGCCTTATGGTTTTCGTGGGAATGGATGAATCAGGTAAGCAGGCTGAGCAGGTTTAAGATTGGCTATTTTGAATAATTTCAGAGGGCCCTGGGGTAATTAAGGCAGAGAGCGAACCCAGCAATGAGGGGTTTGAGGGTGTGGGCTGTGGATGGATAGTCTGCATATGGAAGGCTTGCTCGCAGGAGCATCATTTGCTGATTCTAGGAACCAGCTAGCCCTGTGAGGGGCAGTCTTGCCAGGGTCAGTGAGGCCCCAGATAATAAAACATCAGAAATACAGAAAAAACAAAACAGAATACACCTCACGGTAAAGAACGTGCTTGTCCTCATTGCCAGCTAACGTCCTGGAGAGGCTCTGGCTGGCCCACTTGTGTGATACATTTAACACTAAATGCTGGAGAGGGTGCCGGGAAACGGCCTCTCGTGCATTGTGGATGGGAACGTGAAATGGTGCAGACACTCTGAAAATGATCCGCCAGTTTCTTAAAAAACTAAGCCGATGTATGACCTAGCAATGACACATTTATGCCAGAGAAGTGAAAGCTTATGTCCACATGAAAATCTGTATATGAATATTCATAACAGTTTATTTTGTAGTAGCACCCTAAAAGCCAATCTCAAATGGTCACATACTGTATGATTCATTTATACATTCTTTTTTTTTTTAAAAGATTGTATTTATTTATTTGAGCGAGAGAGTGAGAGAGAGAGAGAGCGAGCACAGAAGCAGGGGCAGAGGGAGAAGGAGAAGCAGGCTCCCCGCTGAGCAGGGAGCTCGATGTGGGTCTTGATCCCAGGACCCTGGAATCGTGATCTGAACTGAAGGCAGACGCTTAAACAACAGAGCCATCCAGGCGCCCCTCATTTATACATTCTTGAAATGACAAAATCAGAGAGATTGAGAAGAGGTCCCTGGTTGCCAGGGATTAGGGACGGCTTGGGTGGAAGGGGCCGCATGAGGGAAACCTTTCTCGTTATGGAATAGTTCCATATCTTGCCTGGGGTGCTGCTTATGGGAATCTGCAGTGAAATGGCTCAGCACAACACACATTGTATCAAAGTCATTTTCTTGTCCTTGATACCGTACTGTACTTATCTAAGATGTAACCACTGGGGGGAGCTGGGTGAAGAGTACCGGGCTCTCTCTGTCCTATTTTTGCAACTTCCTGTGAGTCTATAATCACTTTAAAGTTTTATTTTATTTTTTTTTAATTTACTTATTTGACAGAGGGAGAGAGAGATCACAAGTGGGCAGAGCAGCAGGCAGAGAGAGGGGGAAGCAGGCTCCTCACTGAGCAGAGAGCCCGATGTGGGGCTCGATCCCAGGACCCTGAGATCATGACCTGAGCCGAAGGCAGAGGCTTAACCCACTGAGCCACCCAGGTGCCCCGAGTCTATAACCATTTTAAAATGAAAAGTAAACAGATCTGAGAGTATCTTAGCTCTGAAGGGTATGAAAACCCTTGGTGGGAACTCCTGCTGTGTTAGGTCACAATCCCAGTGGCCTGGGGGAAAGGTGTGGGTCCCCGCTGGGTTCTTCTGCTTGTGTCCTAGGAGGAGACAGACTCTCATTTTGTTCTTCCATCGATCTGGCTAAGATTCTGCTGAGTGATGAGCTTCAAAGTGAATCAACTCCGTTAGCTTCAGAAAGGAAGAAATAAAGACCAAGCGTCTTTAGAAACAAGAGGGCTGATGGAATTTTATGTATCCAAACAAAATGAATCCTTACTGGCAACCTGTGAAATGCTTCCAATATTCAGTGAAGTGATCAGGGGACACTTTTCTGTGCCCTGTGGTTGTAGGCACATATAAAACTTAAAAGCATGGGGCGCCTGGGTGGCTCAGTTGGTTGAGCAACTGCCTTCGGCTCAGGTCATGATCCTGGAGTCCTGGGATCGAGTCCCGCATCGGGCTCCCTGCTCAGCAGGGAGTCTGCTTCTCCCTTTGACCCTCCCCCTTCTCATGCTCTCTCTCCCTCTCTCATTCTCTCTCTCTCACAAAAAAATAAATAAAAATCTTTAAAAAAATATAAAAGCATACGGATGAGAACAGAAAGAGAATAACCAAAATGACTATGCTTTTACAGGAGTAGGATTAAGGGTGGGAGTTCCTGTTCTGCTTTTTAAACTATTTGTGAGTTGTTTGTGGTATTTTTATTTAGTTGACATTTTATTTTATTTTTAAACGTATACTCCAAGATATAGTCTTCTCCCTTGTCCCCCAGCAACTATTTTTGCCAGCTTCTTCTGTATCCTTCCGTATTTTCTTGATGTAAATCCAAGCAAGCCTGAATGAGATTCTTTCCCTGCCCCATTCTACCATGAAAGTAGCATTTTTATTTTATTTTATTTTTATTTGTCAGAGAGAGTGAGCACAGGCAGACAGAGCGGCAGGCAGAGGCAGGGGGAGAAGCAGGCTCCCCGCTTCTAACCAACTGAGCCACCCAGGCGTCCCTGAAAGTAGCATTCTAAACCATTGCTTCTGCTTGGTTTTTTTCCCCCACTCAATCCTATCATGCATGGTGCTTTCCCCCTAAACAAACAAAAGGGAAAAACAAAGGAGCAAATGGAAGTGTGAATGTTGTGATTAGCAGCAGAGCAGGCAGTCCAGGATTCTGCATTGAGAGCTCACCTGGTTGGTCAAAGAAGTTTGTGCCACCTCCTTCCACTCCAGAGCTTTGTCTCGGCTCATTTTCTAGTGAAATGAAGGACTTAACATCCTTTGCCATCCTACCCAGCAAGCACGGCTCCCCACTCCAGGCAATTGCACACGTATCTGTTTCCACACTGATTCGTCGGTTTTGAGGACTAGATGGGAATAGGCAGCGGCAGGGAGCGTGAACCTGCTGGACGCATGTCACCACGACAGTAAGGGAGCTGCGAGGGGCCCTGGCTCCGGAGGCTCCCTGGTTCGGGTCAGGCTGCTGACCTCCCGCGGCGGGCCTTGTGGGGGCTCTGCGTCCCCTCTTCTGGAAGCTGCGGGTGGCTGGGTGTGGTCAGCCCCACGTCCCGGAGACAGGGCTGGGCTCCGGGGCGGTGAGGGTGAGATGCCACCAGGAACAGAGGATGGCCAGATGGTCTGGAAAGTAGCAGGAGCGTCTTACCAGTGGTGACTGCCCTCAGCCTGGCTGAATTCGTGTCCTTCTCCTCCCGGTGCCTGGATGTGGCTCTTGGGAAAAGCCAAGAGGGGGGTGTGGAGGAGACTGACTCTGAGATACATTATCTGTCCCTGGGGCAGAAGAACCAACAAGAAGCTCCTGGGCCCCCCCAGTGGATGGCCACCTCAAGCGGCCTCAGTTTTCTTAGGGCAAACGACTAAATGGCCACCTTCCCTTTCATCCTGGGATGCAGCAGAAAGAAGTTAGCTGGGGTGGCACATGCGGGCATCCACAGTGAGGAGGGAGCTAAGTGGGGGCGCAGCCAGGGAGAAAAGATCTTTTTCGCTGGAACATGAAGCGCTCTGGACTTAGATTTGATTTCTTTGCCTCAGTGGAGCGAGGTATGGAACCCATTTCCCCTTCCTCCTACCCCTGCTCCAAGAAGAACCACGGGTCAAGTTGAGCGCAGGCCGCCCGAGGTCCCCGTGGGGAGAGGGTGGGTGGTGGCAGGGCTGCGGGGAGGGGGCTTCAGGGGGTTCCGCGCCACATCCCCACATCCGAGGGGCAGCTGCTGGGAGCGCCGGCAGGCAGCTGCCAAGCAGGAAAGCAAGCCTCGTGTTGCCAGAGCTCATTCTTCAGAAGTGGAAGCCATATTTTTATTGACGTTTCCTAATGTTGAAATGTTGGCAAACGATTCAAAAAACTGTAAAATGTGGCGAGCCAGTTCAAACAGGTCTGAGGGCCAGATTCCGGCCTCCGGCTGCCGGTTTGCTGACCTCAGGCCCAGGCCTCTCGGGGCCCTGCGCGGTCTGCGGGGCGCACACCCAGCCGGCCACAGGTGCAGGGGGGCCCCCTGGCCCCCGACTGGCCTCGCCCCCCAACTCGCAGCCCGCTGGGAGATACTGGCAGACTTCATTCTGAGGCATCGATGCAGGAGGGGTTTCTGGAAGTTTGGCCCCTCTCTTGCCTACTGTTTCGCAGAAGCAGTTGGAAATGGCGGGCGCGCTCCTCAGTGACACCCGGGGGCCCCGGCCAAACCAGTCACTTCTCTCTGGGCCTCCCTTTATCATAAGTAACACGGAAGAGGGCAACAGGGCACGCATCCAGATCAAACCTTTGTTGGCTCTAGGACCAGTTTTTATTTTATTTATTTATTTTTTAAAAAGATTTTATTTATTCATTTGACAGACAGAGATCACAAGTAGGCAGAGATGCAGGCAGAGAGAGAGGAGGAAGCAGGCTCCCTGATGAGCAGAGAGCCGGATGTGGGGCTCGATCCCAGGACCCTGGGATCATGACCTGAGCTGAAGGCAGAGGCTTTAACCCACTGAGCCACCCAAGTGCCCCTCCAGGACCAGTTTTTGTGTTTTTGTTTTTGTTTTGGTTATTTTTGTTTTTTTGTTTTTGGTGGGGAGAGAGGAAGAGTGTTCTAACATGATATTAAAATGCAACAATATCCCCTCACGGTTTTCGGTGAGTCTCAAAGGCCACACTGTCCACAGAAAGATGATGGGAACCTCCAATGTAACATTTTTCGATTTTACATTTAAGATTTTTAGTAGCCACATGAAAGAAATAGGTGAGATTAGTTTCAACAATACATTTGACTTAATGAAATGTAAAAGTATTATCAGTTTAGCATGTAATCAATTTTAAAACTAGTAGTAAGGCATTATCTTACTGTTGGAAGCCCAGTGCGTGGTTTGCACCAACAGCACATCTCGAGGGCTCCATAGCCACACGTGGCTTGTGACCTCCACACTGCATAGCAGAACTCCAAGGCAAGAAGTGACAGCTATTTCCAAGTCAGATGTCAGGTCCCCCAAGCAGGAATGAGAACTCTGTACTTCACCTAGAGCATACAAGCAGGGCGCATCTTCCTTTCCTCCCACCGAAATTCTCTTTCCACTGGAAAAATGTCTTCATAGTGAAGGGAGGCCATGCTGTGTCCGGTTTACCCGGCATGCATTGCTCTCCAACCCGGGCAACCTGACACCTGTCTGTCTCCACCCCTTGCCCATCCGATCTGGGCACGGTCTGAGGAGACAAGACCTGCATGGGAGAGAGATATGAGGAGGCCGTGGGGGTTCCTAGCTGACCTTGGCCTGTAGTCTTTGAGAGCCAGCAGCAACATCTCCTCTCTTCCTTACCCCACCCTGAGGGAGCCGGAGGCAGCTATAAGTGGGAGGAGAAGGAGAACCTCGGAGACAGGCTCCCAGCCTGCAGCAGCCTCAGGTGGGAGAGTGAACGTCCACTTGACATGAGGTCTGGGAGTTTGGGAGTCTAGATTATGTCACCCAGTCTGAGTTCAACTAAGACAATTTTGTTTCTAAAAATAACCAGGGGATTTGTTTTAAAAGATTCCAGCACAGGGATGCATGGGTGACCCAGTGAGTTGAGCGTCCCAGTCTTGATTTTGGCTCAGGTCAGGATCTTGGGGCCGTGGGATTGAGCACTGCATCGGCGGCAGGGGTGTGTGTGTGTGTGTGTGTGTGTGTGTGTGTGTGTCCCTGCTCAGTGGGGAGTCTGCTTGGGATTCTCTCTCTCTCTACCTCTGCCCCTCCCACTCGTGCTCTCCCTCTAAAAAAAAATTAACAAATCTTAAAAAAAAGTATTCCGGTGTGTGTTCTGGGCGAAATGCAAACTGATGAGACAAGACCGTTCATAACTATCAAAGCGGTGTGACTCATTATGTGGGGTTCATTATAGCATTTTAAAAAATTTTGGTTATATATGAAAATTTCCATAATAAAAGTTTCTAAATAGTGGCCAGAGGGTTTTTTTAAAAGGAGAGCCACAGAACCTGTCAGAGATTCACTTATGGGTAAAATCAGAGCTAGCCCCACAGAGCAGGTTTCAATGGGTGAGTTATGAGCAAAAACGGTAAAATAATAAAATTGTTTCTGGAACACGTTGCGTGAGACCCAGTTGCCCAATACACCGTTTATTTTTTTCTCGGTGGGTGAATGTGTGTGCTCCCATTCTCCAGCTCTTGCCTCCTTCGTTCTTTGGGGTGCGCCTCGTTGCTGAGGCACCCCCAGTCCTCACCTCCGCAGGGGCTGGGCTCCCTGGCTTTTTTGGGTGATTTGATGACACAATAGCTTCTTGCAACAGACACCCAGATGGATGTTCCCGGAGCACGGAGGCCCTCGGAGCGCGGAAGGACGACCTCGGCGAAGATATTGAGCGCAGGGGGGGCCATTAGTCATCAAGGATCGTTTGACATTTTGAAATGAACTCACGGTCTCTCATACATAAGCCCAGACCCTGAATCACGCCTGGGGCAGCATGGCCGTGGCTGGGGGTTGGGAGGTCCCCGTGTTTCTGCGTCAAGTCCCGTGGGGTGCATTGTATAATGTCTAAATGTGTGTCAAGTGAGCAGCGCGACCAAAAGTGTCCTCACTTGTCTCCCGAGGCCTACTGTTCGGAGCCAAAGCTCCTGCTGGGCAGGTGGATGGTTTCAGTTACTGTCCACACTGGTGACAAGCCTCTCCTGGCCCCTGTGCATGAACTTACCCCTCAAGCCTCAGGCCTGGGCCACTTGGGGCCCATTGGTTGCCCTTTTTGACCTGGAAGGTGTGCCGGCCAGAAAAGCTTTTCCTTCATGTTGAGTCCATATCGCACAACAGAGGCCTCCTCGAGTTTCTCTGCCTCTCTGAGAAATAAGCATTTCATACAGCTTTACCTTCTCCCTGTGAGTAATTAGCTAACACATTTTGAAGGTTTCCGGGGGGCTAGGCATTGTTCAGTACTTGTGTGAATTACTGAATCCTCACGCAACCCTGTGAAGGGGGGAGTTATGGTTTCCCTGCTGCATACACAGATTGAGAAACCAGAGGGGCACCTCCCAAAGGTTGCTGCTAAGTGTGACCTGCCCAGGGACATTCAGTGAGCCAGTGTGACCAGATCCAGTCTGGCAATCGCTGCACGATCCCGCCTCCCAGGGAGTGGAAGGGAACCAGGCTCCTTGTGGGTACAAATCGAAAAAGGAAACAAATCCAAAAGTACCTGACTTCTGGAAGGCTCTGGGGTGGGGTTCCCCTGAGGGCCTGGAAAAGTCCAGCAGCAGCGTATTTCTGGGCCATGTGGCTATGGGACATTCCAGTACATCCATGGTGACCTGGGCCCTTGCCAAGCAGGGGTTCTTGGGTGACTTAGAAGAAGAATTGGTGATGAAGAATTTGTCATGAGGTCACATGTTCTTTCTGACATGCAGGAGCATCCCTTCTGGGCAAAACCTGCCCTCTGCCCAGCTGGCCGTGCCCAGCATGTGTTTGGTGATCCTGCAGAAGCTGTCTGAAGAAATGAACAGACAATGCCCAACACTCAGAGTTCACACAGTGCTTTCCTTACACAATTAGTTTCTTTCTCTGTAACATGGCAGCAGTGCCCTAGACCCATGAGCAGGCTAGGGCGGCCAGATCTACTGCTCGGCAGCTTGGCCGGGACTCAGAACACACATTCAAAATTGGACTTACCGGTTAAAAAAAAGTAGAAAAGGAAAAGAGATGCCAATGGGATTTTAGGACAACCACCCCCGTGTGTCTTAAGGATTTCTCTCCAGCCCAGGTCCTCCGGACTTCCTGGTTATACACAATCCCCTCCTTTCCCTCCTCCCAGCCCTTGGTGCTGATGAGTCAACAAGGTAATTTAGAGTCACTCGCCTTGGACAATAAGGGCAGCGTGATGGCTGGACTCGTCAGCAGGCCTAGGTGAGAGTGGGTTTCTGGGTTCCCATTTCAAGGAACGTAGATCCTTCCAGGCTGGATGACGATTTAGGATGAATTTTCTTTGCAGTACTTAGATCCATGACAGGGATATAGAACTCAATGACCCTCCTTACTAAAGGTTGAGGAAAGTGGGGAGCAGGTGGGGTGGGGAGGAGAGGTGACCTGCCAGACACAGGATCATCTTGGTCCCATTTAGTCCAGGGGAGCCCAGGGCAGCGAGAAGCCTCCTTCAGAGAGGCAGACACCCCTGCCTGCCCTTGTTTGATATCTTAGAGTTCTTCTGTGGGTTATTTTGCCCCCCTCCCCCCACAATGGCTGTATCTCCTTGGCCTCTACCCCTTCTCTAGCACCCACTAGCCTGGACAGAAAGTTGGTCCTAACCAAGCGGCCTATAAGACATTCCTTGGACAAAGAGCTTCAGGGCAAACTTTTGAGGCTTCCTTTGCTGACTTGCCGATGAGGATGAAGAAAGGCGGAATGGGCTTCCCCAAGGTCACACAGAGCCAAGCTGGAAACCCAAATTTTCCATTATGAGCCCAAAGTCTTTCCGCCCCAGCCCTGAGAAATAAGTCTCCCGCCTTAACTCCTACTGCTCGTGGTGTCTTTAAGATTCATGTGCCTGAGAGCATATTCATTTGCTAGGAATTCTTACCTTTTTTTAAACTCATAAATATGTCTCCCCGATGGAACTCTAAACCCTTTGAACCAACTAAATAGATTATAAAGCAAGCAAGCAAGCAAAAACAATGCAAGCAGGAAAAGAAAAAAGGTGCATCTTGGCCTGGGTAGGACTTTATCCTTAAATCTCTGCATGCCTCTGTCTACCCGGTTACCCCCCAACTCCAACAGGTAGTGGGAGCTCCGTGGTAGGATTTCTGTTTCCAGAAATTAAAATTATTATTAAGAAGATCATAAGGAAGAAAAAGTACGTTAACAGGACAGCACTGTATTTATCGGACAAAATTTGCACGTAAGTGGACTGCACAGCCCAAGCCTGTGCGGTTCAATGTCAACGAGGGTCATGCAAAGAGAAGGGAAACTGTTGTGGGTGTTTCATGTTTCACCCAGTTCAGTAACTGTCCTCGATACTCAAATTGTCCCTTATTTGGCCAAGTCTACTTGGCTCCTGTATCTTTGATAGCTTCTTTCCCATCGCCCAGGACAAGATATTCTAGGCTCATCTTGTACAATTCTCCCAGACATTTCCCCTTGAGACACTGGTTTCTTTTGGTGGGAAGTGATACACTACTCTCAAAATTTGGTTACTGAAAACAGCTGAAAAGATTACTTTGTGTGTGTGTGCTCATTCCATGCCATCCCTTTCTCCTCTTCTTTTAGGAGCATTAATACATACGATACTCTCTCTTTTATACACTTCATGCAGCCTTCCTTTAGCGAGCACGCATGTGCGCACACACACACACACCCCACATAGTTGTCATTTTGGTTGTCTAAACTTCATTCTCTAGTAGTTTCCTAAGCAAGGGCTATGGAACTCCCATTCCCTCAATTTTGCATATTGTTGTTGTAATTTTTTTTTAATTTTTTTTTTTTTTAGTTATTTATTGGACAGACAGAGACCATAAGTAGGCAGAGAGACAGGCAGAGAGAGAGAGAGGAGGAAACAGGCTCCCTGCTGAGCAGAGAGCCCCATGCGGGGCTCCATCCCAGGACCCTGCCTGGGATCATGACCTGAGCCGAAGGCAGAGGCTTTAACCCACTGAGCCACCCAGGCGCCCCTGTTGTTGTAATTTTTTTTAAAGATTTTATTTATTTATTTGACAGACAGAGATCACATGTGGGCAGAGAGGCAGGCAGAGAGAGTGGTGGAAGCAGGCTCCCTGCTGAGCAGAGAGCTCAGCCGAAGGTAGAGGCTTTAACCCACTGAGCCACCCAGGCGCCCCTGTTGTTGTAATATTTGTATTTAAGAGCCAGCTTGGCTAGGTTAAAAAAGTCCTTGGCTCTCATTTTCTTTCCTTGAATATCTTAAATACCTTACCCATTTTCTTGTGGCATAGGCTGTTGTTATTAAAATGTTTTTTAAGAATTGAATTTTCTTTTCCTGATGTGTTACTTTGTCTTTTTGTCAAGATGTCCAAAAGATGTTTCTCCTTTTTATTTTTAAAGTCCAATACTTGGCTAGATGGTAGCTTGGATGGATCATTTGGGATCAGTTAAGTGGTATGTCCTTCCCATTCCTTTCAGACTTTCTGTTTCCCCAGTTTCTGGGAGAAATGGGTTACTATTTCCTAACTGTAGTTATAAATTTGCTATTTTTTTCTTTTAGTCATCAACATTTGCTTTCTACATTTTGAGGCTATTTTTATTATGCACATAGGAATTTAAATTTGCTAAATCTTTCTGGTGAATCAAAATTTTTATTGCTAGGAAATACTTCTTTACCTCTAGTACTACTTCTTGATTTTAAATCTCTCTTTTTTAAAAGATTTTATTTTTAAGCAATCTTTCCACCCAGCGTGGTGCTGGAACTCACGACCCCGAGATCAAGAGTAGCACGCTCCACCAACCGAGCCAGCTGAGCACCCTGAAATCTATTTTTTTTCCCCCGATACTAATGTCTACTCTGACATTCTTTAGGTTTTTGATTGCTGTCTCTTTTCCCATAGTTTAACTTTTAACCTTTCTCTCTCTTTGTATTTTAAGGATGCTTCTTGTAGGCAGCTTATAATGGGGTTTTGTTTTTATCAAGTCAGCCGACCTTTAAATTGGAGGATTTAACCTATGTACGTTTTAATCTAATTACTAATTCACTTGGGCTTAAATGTTATTATTTATTTTCTTTTTGTCCCAGTCGAAGTGTCCTTCTCTTTTCTTTCTTGCCCTCTTTAGTTCTTTTTAAACGATTTCATTATTTTCTCTATTCATTTGGTAGTTATACTTTTCACAAAATATAGTTTTTAGTGGTCAAACTTGGAAATTACAATACTTTTTTGAGCTCTTCAGTTTCTAAAAGAAATGATCACTTTTATCTCTTTTTTTTGGACAGTGTGAGTGCCTTAGAAAAATCTCAATTCCATTTCCTCAGGTCTGATGTGTTTGTTGCTGCAGTTACGTGGGCCCGCCCAGCAGCCTGGGAAACTTTCCAAAGCAGGGCTCAGTCTCCCACCTGCCGTCCTCTGCGTATCAGCAAATGCGCCCAGGCTCTGAACGCCTGCTTTGCCTACCTGAGTGTCTGCTCCGCGTGGGATCTTGGTCCAATAAGTGTTCAGTCTCGTCTTAGCTCTCAGATGCCTTTCATAACTTTTACAACGAATCCAGCCAAGGAGTTGGTCTGATTTACCTGGTCTGTCACTAATGGCAGTGGAAATCGCATGCCAGTCACTACCGTCTTATTGATGAAGACCAGTGAGCGGGTCAGGTATTGCTGCGAACAGAGCTGTCGGAATCCCCAAGCTCTTCCGAACCAGCGGCGTCTGGGGAAGGTGACTCATAGACCCAGCATGTGGCATGCCGAGGGCCATGTGTGTAACAGCCAGCCCTGTGAGCTGGACCGATTGCCGAGCTGTCTGAGTAAACAGAATCCACAAGGGCACCTGAGGTGGCCTGTGCCGTGCTGAGAGGATTTGGGATCAGTGCCCAGGGCCCAGGGCCATTGGGGCCTACCTAGCCTCTACAGGTCAACACGAAAATAGGCTCTTTGTTCCACTTTCACAAAGATGGACACAACAAGTGCTCAGTGCTGGTTT
Organism: Martes martes; assembly: GCF_963455335.1. Classification (NCBI taxonomy): domain Eukaryota; kingdom Metazoa; phylum Chordata; class Mammalia; order Carnivora; family Mustelidae; genus Martes; species Martes martes. Next base: position 23,510,043 of record NC_137901.1, on the reverse strand, counting down.
AACAGCCTGTGGTTCAAAAACTGGAGTCTGAGCCAAAGGTCAGCGTCGGCGCATCCTTGCCAGGGGCCGAGGAAAGGTGAGACAAGGCATTCCTGGAACTAGTGCATAGTCTTCTTACCGATCTGAACCAAACTAGCGTGGGGGGGTTGGGTGGGCGGAGCAGGGCTCTGCATGACCTTCACTGGTAAGGGCACAGTGTGGGGCCAGAATTTCCACACTTGCCCAATGGCATCTTCTTGGTGTTGTGGGCTGAAATACATCCTCCTGAATTCACACGTTGGAAGTCCTAATCCCCAGTACCTCGAACTGTAACTGTATTTGGGGGTAGGGCTTTTAAAGATATCCTTACGTTAAATGAGGTTGTGCATGTGGTCCGTGATCCAGCAGGACCTGGTGACCTTATTCAAGGAGGGAGAGACAGCAGAGATGGGCACGCACAGAGAAAAGGCCACGTGAGGACGCAGCTAGAAGGTGGCCACGTGCACGCCAAGGAGAGAGGCCTCAGGAGAACTGAACCGGCCGACACCTTGAGCTCTGACTTGCGGCTTCTCAGACTGTAAGAAGATCTATTCCTGTGGTGTTACCCACCCCCCTCGCCGTCTGTGGCGCTTTGTTCTTGGCAGCCTGGGCACACGAATACACCTAGGGTACAGTCAGACACTCTCAGGAGACAGAGGTGATGGTACGAACCCCTGTCCTCCCAGGAAACACCCCCCAGCCCCACCGGGTCCTGCGGTATCCAGCTTTTGAAAAATCCCTTCCCAGGACGTCGTTTGCTCCATCAGTGTCTGTTCTGTTTGCCAGCCTTAGCCTATCCTCCTTCACCGACCACCCACTTCCAAATGAGAACATTCTGGCAGGTTTCTTCTCCGAAGGCAGGGAGTCCAGACCTCTGGAGTTTCTGTCCTGAGGGTTGCTGCCCCCTGCGTTTCTGGCTCTGCTGGAAGCACCAGAAGGACTTGGGATTGGATTTGCTCCCTGTAGGGTTCCCACATCACGGGGGGCCGGGACACCTTGCCACTTCATGGGTTGCTCGTGACTTGCAGGAACTTACCATTCCGAAACCTCTTGCTGTTTCTAGTTCTGTTCCTGTGAGCCAGGCGGGGCTCTCAGGGTCTGAGAATGACCCAAACCAAGCTGTGGTTCTTGCCCGCCATGGCATGACAGCTGGGACCCAAGCTAGATGACCTGCAACCCACAGGTGAGGGAGGCCAGGAAGGACTTGGGAAGGCGGAGTGGGCGATGAGGCACCAATTCACTCCTGGGTGACGGGCTTGCCCGCCTGCCACTGCTCCAGGGTGGGGGTGGGGGGACAGGCTGTGCATGTGCCCATGTGTGTATGTTCAAATCACATTTCCTTTTGTCCTGCAGGCAATGGCACGTGCATGAAATTCACTTTTTACTTATTGACCACAAAGCACGAGAAACTAAGATTTCAGGCACAGGGAAGGGCACTGGTAATGAACAGTTGCTGCTAAAACTCAGCTCCTAGTAAACATACAAGTGATAGGATACCTCCTACGTGTTCCCTCTCTCTGCTAGTCCTAAAACCTGAAAGACTGCTCCAGCAACAACCTTCATTCTAGATAATTCTGTATATCTAATTTGAACACCAAAGAGATAATTTTAAAATCTGAGTCATGTATAAACCTTTTTTTAAAAAGAGGAAACCTGGGTGGCTGAGTCAGTTAAGCGTCCGAGTTCGGCTCAGGTCATGATCTTGGGGTCCTGGGATCTGGCCTCATGGTGGGCTCCCCACTCAGCGGGGAGTCTGCTTCCCCCTCTGCCTCTCCCCAGCACCCCCCACCCCTTTGCTCATGCTCTCTCTCAAATAAATAAAATCTTTAAAAGTAAATAAAAAAAGGAAACCAAAAGTCTAATGATCCTCCCAGGGATGACAAATTATTTCACCTATATTACTTAAATAACTATGAACATAACATTATTTAAGTTCTGTATGCTTAATAGCCCTTACCTAATGCTAACCAAGACCAGTGTACAAATGAAAGGCACAAAGTCTCCACACCAGTGAAACTCACAGTAGCACGCTTTCTTGAACAGGATCCACCATATTATTTTCCTGAACCCAACACTGAATATCGTGTTTAGTGACACCACCTGTGTGGTGTGATGAAGCAGTTACTCCGTGTCTCTCCCCCACTGGAAAACCTGCAAACACCCCACTTGCACTTCTAGAACACTGTGATGTTCATGAATGAAATCCTTCTTTCCATTCTTTTAAACAATACTTTGTGGCTCTAAAATCTCTAGAAACAGTTATGAGATGATCTTTTCATATGCCGTGGAACATGTTTACGTTGATTTTTAAGATTTTTGTTCAAAGGAAAATTGAAATTCTCATGGAGGGGTCAGGGGCCTTCAGAATATATCTGGTGCTTCTCAGGGTGTTTGTAAACCCCAAGTCAATGGATTTGACGTTCTGGCTTTCCTGTGAGCAGCTTTCCATCTGCTTCTCTCTGGTCCGCGTTTGTACCCCGCTACTCTAAGGCCCCATGGGGCTGGGTCCCCAGAAGGTGCATGGGCCTGGCTTGTTTTTATTTTTCTTTCCTTGGGTGGGGCCAGGTGCGCGTGATGTGTGCAATGCAACCAAAACCCAGAGGGCGGTTGAGCTGCCCGAGGGAATGCTCCCCGCTCCACTGGGGCTCCCCAGCTGTCTGGCGTGTCCCCAGGTCTCTGGGCCGGGGCCGGCCCAGGGAGGGGACTCTGCCACACAGTGGATCCTGGCTGGGGACTGGCTGTTGACCGCGCCTCCACCGGAGGAAAAAATAGCAGTTCGGTCCTTGGAAAAAACTAGCGCCTCACACGACCGGAATAGCAACTGGAGACGTACTTAAAAACAGAAACACCTGCCGCGGAATGGTGACAGGAAATGAAATTTCAGAAATGCCGCCCTGCGGCCCCCTCCCTCTGCTTTGGTTGCCAGCTGGGACCTGCCCCCCCAGGAAAGGCCCCGCCCCCTTTCACCCGCGCCCCGCCCCCGGCCTCGCCCTGTGGCCCAGCGGGGGCGGGGCGCTGAGGCAGGTGCAGGGGGCCCGCGGGAGCCCGCAGGGGGGGCCTGCCTGGTGCAGTGCAGCAGCATGTGCTGCGGGTGTCTGAGACCCTGGCTCCCATGTGGGACCTCCCGGCTGGTAACAAAGTCAGGGAGAGCAGGTCATGGAGTGAAGGGGGATGGGTGGCCCCCTGGGGCCCACCGGGCATAGCCTTCCTTAGGTGGACCCTACAGCTCCTGGCGGGTCCTTAAGACAGATGACGTCTCTTCAGAGGTCTCCATGGGGCTTTTCGGGAAAGAGGAGGAGTGCTGTGTTCAGTCTGGGGCAGGGTCGGCAAAGCGGGGTACACACATTCCAGAGAGTGTGGAAGATCCTCCGTGGGGTCCGGGAAAGGAACCATTAGTCTCTTTAATGTTTGCCTTCGGGGAAAGAGAAAGCTGTGCAGCGTTATCAACCTCAAATGCCAATGAACTCTGGCCCCTGACCCCTGAGGGTGGTGAGGGAGGGGAGCCCTGAGGGAGAAGTGGGGCCTGCAGCTTGGGGCAACGGCCGGGGGCGCGCTGAAGGGGAGAGATTCGATTCTCTACACTCAAGTAAGCTAACTCGGAAAACGACAGGTGGCTTTAAGACATCCTTGTAAGGGAACCTGGGACTGGAGAGGACCGTGATTTGGAAATCAGTGTGAGCGGCCCTTGGATGGCAGAGCTGACTTTTCTCACCTCCGCGGGAGCTTGGAGTGAGCCAGGTTATGAGGTCAAACCACAGAGCTTCCCGCAGATCTGACCAGGAGATGGCCAAACCGCTGGGACTTTACATCCGCAGGCGCTGATGTCCACCGTGGCCTGACTCACCAGAGAAAAAGTAAGACACTTACAAATACTGTTAATTTCATCTTGATTGCACCCTTTTCAATCGTTTTTGCGGATGTTTTTCGTTATATGGAAAATGTGATGTGTACGTAAATAGATACAACGTATAAAAGAAGACAAAGAGAACCGATGTGGAGGCGTGGACAGCGCTTTGTCCGCAGGTAAGGGCGGGCTGGCAGCGCAAACACTCGAGGATGGCTGATCTACTTTTTCAAACTGGAGGTGCCTCAGAATTACCAGGAGGCTTGTTAAAACACAGGTCGCTGGGCCCACCTCCAGGGTTTCCGAGTCACTCCCTCTGGGGTGGGACTTGAGAGTCTGGGCTTCTAACAGGTCCCCAGGTGCTGTTGCCGCATCTGGGGCCTGTGGGGTCTACAGGAGTGGGCCCAGCCCAAGGGGAAGCAGGGCGACGCTCGGCCACGTCAGCCTGCCTCATGGTGAAGACCAGGGTCACCCTGAAGACCATGGATAGCCACCTCCCAGCTGGCCACACACCCTGGAAGTCTCCCACAGGGACAGATCCTTTAGCCTGAAGCCTTGGCTTTGCAACCGTATCTGGAAAGGGAGGAGCTAGAAACAGTGCTAAGGGACTGCTCAGCTGCCTGGGGCACAGGTTGGGGGTAAAGGGCTTAGAGACCACCTACTTACCTCACCTGAGGACACAGGGCTTGAAACTCTCAGACTGTGATGTCGCAGAGATCTGATGGCATCCCTGCAGGGACTCCCTAGCTTTTGACCTCAAATCTTCAATAAGGTAAACTTTGTGCAACAGGACAAAAATATCTTATTTTTCCACTCTCTTGCTGCCTCTGAGAAGGGTGGTACTAGAGGAGGAACTGAACTACCCCTGGGGGAAGGGGCGGGGGCAGGAGCTGGGTGGGGTGGTCTGTTGGGGGGCGGGCAGGAGGAGGAAGCTGTGGTCAGCACTGGGGGGACTTGAGAAGGAAGCTGTGAGCAGTGTGTGTGTGTGTGGGGGGGTAGTTCAGGCTTCACACGGCTCCCCTGTCCCTTGCACTCATAGCAAGTAGGGCAAAGATGGGGCTGAGTCCGGCTTCTCTCATCCGGTGGCAAAGGCCTGGTGCGGAGGTCTGGGCCCTGGCATGGAGGTCTGGGCCCTGGCACAGTACAGTGGTTTTTCCCCATCCCCCTCTGCTCTGGGCTCCCTCCCGCAAATATTCACAGCCAACTTCTTTTCTTTCTTTCCTTTTTTTTTTTTTTAAAGTATTTTTCCAGGGAGTCTCTTGAAAACCAGAAGCAGTAACACACCAAGGGATGTAGTTCTGATGGCAGGATTTCAAGCTCAGGCTAGGAGGTAAAGAGTCAGTGTCCCTTATAAATGGGCCCCCATCACATCCAAACCTAGGCCGTGTGCCTGCTATCAGGTCGGTTTTCTGCACCTGCCTACCCTGGCTGCCAATGAAGAATATTAGAATTCTAGCCCGTGGCACGCAGCCTGCAGGGAGCAGCCGAGCCCCCAGTGTGGCCAGGCACAGGCGCTGGCCTGCTAGCCTGCTAGGGTAGGGGCTGGGGTGGGCCTGCCCTCCTTCCTTCCTCAGCACTCCTCACAGGGCCCAAGCTTTGTCCTTAGGGGTAACTATGGAGCCTCCTTTACCCACAGTGTAGTGCCCATGAGGAGCCAGTGAGAACAGTGTGGGCTCTCGAGACTGGGGTCCAAATCCTTACCGCCAGCCCCTGGCCCTGAGCCATGGGTGATGAGGGCGCCTGCTCTGGATCGAACCGGGGATGCGGTGAATGTGTGCAGAGTGCCAGGCCCTTGGGGTGCTCCCCTGCAACCTTATTATGGACTGCTTCAATTTGACTACATTTGAAAAGCCCTTGTGGGTCACTGCTCTGAAAGCTAAACTTGGAGAACTTATCCTGGGTTCCCCGGGTACATGAAGGTGAGAGACATTAACTCATTCATTCCTGCACACGGAAATCCCGAGTGCTGAGTGCAGGTCAGGCAATGAACTAATAAGTATATAAGAACAAAGAACAGTAAAGGCCTCTCTGGGAGGGGCGCCTGGGTGGCTCAGTCAGTTAAGCATCTGCATTTGGTGGTTCAGGTCATGATCTCAGGGTCCTGGGATGGAGCCCGAGTCAGGCTCCCTGCTCAGTGGAGAGTCTGCTTCTCCCTCTCCTCCCCTCCCTGCTGCCCGTCCCCCACTTGTGCTCTTTCCCTCTCTCTCTCAAATAAATGAATAAAATCTTAAAAAAAAAAAAAAAAGCTTCTCTGGGAGGGGTTTTCATGCAGAAGGGCTTTGAGGCTCGGGGTGGATCTCCCTGGAGACTGTGCTGGGGTGGGGGGAGGCAGGGAGAGGGAGGTAAGGGCAGGGAGGGCACCAGGCACTGCCAGTAGATGGAAGCCCATTTCCACCCCCAGGCAAAGCAGCAGAAGAATCACAAAGCGGCTGTCCTGCCTAAGGGCTCACAGTGAGACAAAGGGGAGGCTGAGGCTGAAGGGGTCTGGGTCCAGGCAAGGCTCCTGGTCCCTACCGGAGCCCTTCTCTGCTCACCTTGTCTCCTAGAGGCAACCTGCTGTGCCAAAGGCCACCGAGTCAGGGCTTTGGACTCAGACCTGGAAGCAGATCCTGCCCTCCTGCTTTGCGCTGGTAAGGTCATTTTAGTGCTCTGAGCCTCAGTTTTCCCATCTGTAAAATGGTGCTAATTCTATCTCCTTATTCACTCCACTCAGGAGAACCAGGTGAGATCATAGGAAGTGCTTTTAGGACAGTAGTGCCTTATACTCGATACCTACCGTGTCTACAGCGACAGCCTCCTCCTCAAAGAGGCTTTTATATTTTAAAAACAGCAAATCCATAACGAAACCCCTCAAATGTCACCGCAACATGGAGCAATCTGACCTTTCAGCCTCGTTTATGGAGGCGAGGCAAGGAGCCCCACAGATGGATGGCGTGAGAGGAAAAGCTGAATCCGGGTGCAGCTGTGCGCGCAGTGCGGGGTGGACGCGGCCAGCTCCCCCTCAGCTGGCCAACCGACACCGGCGTTAAGGCCCGAGAAGCTCCAGCGAATGTCCCGGGTTCACTGTCTGCCCAGCTGGCCAGTGGGCAGCCGCTTCCTTCGAGATGGACCCAGGGGACAGCATCGAGACAGCAAGGGCCACCTGCCTGCACCCTGCCTCCCTGCCTGGCGCACTGGCTGGTCTCCTGGGCTCTCCCCACCTCATGCTTTCATCTGAGCCTATACCCGGCCACGCACAGCTACCGACCCAGGACCTCTGAGAACAGAGGTCTGGCCCTCTGCCTGCTTTTGCATAGCCTGTGAGCTGAGAAGAGTTTTCACACCCTGAAATGGTGTGAAATTATTTAGGAAAAAAAAAAAAAAAAGAGTAATATTTTGTGACATGTGACAGTCACACAATTCAAATGTCGGTGTCCATAAATAGGGCCTTGTTTCCTCGTTGTGTGGTCTTCGGCCACTTTCGCGCTACAGGCAGGGCTGGAGGAGGGGCGACACAGGACAGATGGCCCGCAAAACCTGAACTACCTATTATCTGGTGCTTTGCAGAGAAAGTGTGCCGATCCCCGACTTAGATCCCTCTTTCCAGGGGCATCTGAACTTTAATTGCCTCTCCTGCCTTAAGCAGCAGAGATGAAGCCCTTCGTGGCGGACTCCAGACGCCTGTCCATGGCAAGTGGCTCCCTCCGGCTGACTCGGCCAGGAGAAGGTGTGGGGAAAATTAGAGCCGAGGAACAAAGAGGCAGCGGGTTGTGAAAGAGCAGACTGGAGTTTCTAATTCTGGCTTCCACTAACTAATAATTATGTGATCTGAGCGAAACAGCTCCTCCCGTCCTGGTGCTTTTCTCATCCATTCAGAATCTGCCCTCTTGGCCTCAAATGGGGAGATAATAGCTGTGAAATGCTTTGTGATCTAAAGCATCACTCAAATGCAAAGATCAGCCAGGCTCTGGAATCCTGATAAGGTACATTGCTTCCTCTCCAGGCGGAGGGAGCAGAAGGGACCGTGAGTGTCGCAATGCTGTTCTCAACCATCCCCAGTCAAGATGCTTGGTTTGGCAACGAGACTGTGGTAGATCCTTGGCATCTGTGCCGTTGACGTTCAGTCGTTCCCAAGCCACCCGGAAGGTCCCCGGCTGTCCTCTTGCCATTTTGCTGAGACACGGAACTGAGTTACTCGGTTGCTACTTACTGAGTGAATCTAGCGGTTGAACAACCAGCCTCATCCCAGGACGGCTCATTCTTCTCTTGTTAGGACAGATGTAATAACTAATAAAGTGATTTCAAACTTCCTTTATAAATGACGACTCTGTACTTCTGACACAGTCCCTCTGAAAAGTCTGGGGAGGAGCTCCCTAGGAGTGCTGCGGGTCCACAGGAAAGCATTTCCTTGCAATCAGGAGACTCTGGCCTGAGGCAGCCCTGTCTAGATTCTGTCCAACGTGCCTTTAAGAAAAACTCCAGGAAGTGGCTTCCTTTTATGGCAGTCCCAGTTTCCGGTTCCTAGAAATAGCTGATTCCAACAGCACCTGATGATCACAAGTCCCAGGTCACCTGAGGGGGCCCGAGGCCAGGAATGGATGACAACCACATTTTATTTGGACACCGAAACCCGTTGCAGGCCGAAGTGCAGCCACGCCCCACACCGGCCCGGGAGCGCCAACAGAACGTGCAGCTAGTGTGTTCGTTTCCATTTGGCTAATGGACACGTGTGCTCTTGAAAATGCAAAGCCACACTGGAGCCCGTGCCAAAGACAGTTGTGACAAATTGCATCACCTGGGTTTTCTTGTTTATAATAACTAGCCCATGCTGGCAGTGCGAATTGGCCAGTTGTGTGCTATTTTAAACCCTTCCTGCTCTTTTTCTCATTTGTGCCAAGGGCACACAAAGCTGCCTAGAAGGAAGGAATTCAATCAGCATTAGAAGAATGCACTGAAGTTCTGTTTCCTAAGCCCCAGGGGAGATGTGAGTGGGAGGGGAGGACCCGGCTAGCCAAGGACAGAGTCCTTTCTGTGTATCTGTTTCTCCAGGCCAAGCACTGGACCCAGCTGACAAATGCTGGTGGGAGGGAACCATGGAGGTTGTCTGGTAGCTAGGAGAGGCCTGGGAAAGAGTGGGGACCACGAGGGGGTGGAAACATTTCCTGAGGCCTCATCCTGGCCCAGAGTTTCCATCTGCCGCCCCCAGAGTCCCATTTCTCTGCCTGGCCGGGTCCAACTGGCCCTGGTGGAAAGGGCTGCAGGCAGGATGAGTCGTCACCCTGTCCTTACCCTGGTCCTTACCCCCACCCAAGGCCAGAAGCCTCATGGAGCCATATTGTCTTTCTTGGGCCCTCCAGTCAAGTACCTGGCTGGTACCTTTTTCTCTGATCTCCCTCTCTGGTCAGTCTCAGAATTAACATGTTTTTGTCCTCTCCCCAGTCTCCTCCCCTTTTCTGAAATGATATGCAGATTCCCCTCTACACTTGGGAGTGTTGGGGACGGTTCCGTGGGGTGCCTTGCACGCTGACACCTCCGTGTGGCCAGCGCACCGCCTGGATTCACTGTGGAAGCTGGAGACTACACACCAGCCTGCCTCGCAGTCCCAACAGCGCGGTTCCTTGGCTCCGTACTGATGCGCGAGTGCGTGGGGCTAGCCGTCCTCCCCTGGCCCAGCTCCTCCTGAGGCCCAGGGGGTCAAAGCACAGGCTTGTGTTGTGGGAATGATGGGAGGGGAGGCAGCAATGTGGGATTAATTCCATCTTAAAAGAGGCACCACACGGCTTTGTATCTGCTAAGGGGGTCAGGCTGGCCTTGCGGATAATAGGCTACAGTGTGTGAACCCTTGGTGTGGTGCCCACAGGCGCTGGAAGAAGATACATGGATGCCGAAGCGTCTGATTATTATGAACACCATGGAATAGACAGGTACTTTCTATGGATGAATTACTTTACACCCAGGGGAATTTTGGGACCATAGTTAATATAAGCTACGAATTCAGAGACCTTTAAATGCTGAAAAGTTTTGAGAAAAGGTAGGTTCCAGGTTGGCCCCCCTGGGAGGTTGTGCCGACCCAATGGCCAGCATGGGCTCAGCTTCCCCAGTCTGTTCTGGGATCAGCATCTCCTGGGGTTCAGTTCTGCAACCTCACCAAGACTCCTTTCCCCCCTCATCTGCAAAATGGCGGAACCGCCCTACTTCATAGGATTGGCAGAGGCGTCAAACACAATGACAGAAGGAACTCTTCCTGGAATGAAGTCATAAAGAGAAGGTGAGGCACTGGGGAGACCGGAAGCCCTGAAGTCTGGAGACCTGAGTTGGAGAGAGAGTCTTTCCTGGCCTCAGGCTTCCTGTCCCCTGCTGTACGCTGTTGGCATCCTCCCCCATTTGTGCCATTTTTCCTGATCAAAATAGACTGTTACTCAAGTCCAGAGCTTTTTGTTCCTCTTTCGTGTTCAGAAGCAACGGCAGCCCGGCCGCCTATGAAGCCCCTGCAGAGCCTGACCACGGGGAAATCCATTTGCTGATGCCCAAGAGAAGGGGCTCCCAGAAACCCAAGGAAAATCATCTGTTGTGAAGGCGGAGGATTTCTTCTCATGACACCGTTTTATAGATGGAGAACCCACGAAGGTTCCTAAAGATCTCGGGTCCACCTGCCTCGAACAAACGCACCAACCCCAGGGGTACGTGGTATGTGAGAAACGCCAAGATGCATCGATTTCACTCTTAGAAGTACATGTGGGGAGTTAAGTCATTTTAATATCAACTATGGATGTGGTATCAGAAAATGCACATTGCTCATTGATCAAGATTAAACGCAAAGCTTCAAAGAAGTTTTGGGCTTGCAGCTTAAAGCAGTCATCCACTTTGAGTCTGACTTTGCAGGGTTCCATACCTCCTCCCCGACCACCTCAACACACACAGGCCTGCTGGCCCAGCCCCTGGGGTGAGCTCTGGCCTCAGTGCTTCTAGAAGGGTTCCCAGGTGACTCTCACATTCAGATGAAATTAAGCAGTCCAGGCTCGAGGGATGCTTGCTCTGGAAACTCTGGGTAGGAGGTGGAAAGTTCTGGAGCACCCTCCCTCCATACTGGTTTCTGGTCCCCTTGTAGATGAGCTGGTGCTTTCTTCAAGATCCGGGTGATATAGTGACAGACCCATCGGGGAGCTTTGTTGGATCAGACCGGTGTCCACGTCAAGCCTGAAGGGTGAGGAAGCCCACCGAGGTGAGCTTCAAATGGCCTTGATGCTACGCAGCAGCCTCGGTGACCTTGGACATCATTCTGGCAAAAGGGACCAAGGAGTCACTCTTAGGGAGCTTTTTCCATCTTTTGATGGAGGACAGTGAACCAAGAACATCTTACAAAGCCTTGCAAAAGTAAGATAGCGGCCCCTGACCCCTCCCAGGGTCTAGAAGTGATGTTCCTGAAGACCTCTGCTTCCTTCATGGAACCGGGGTCAAAGGGATAAGCCACAGAAAAATGAGACTTCTCAGAAAAGTGCAGATGTCCTAACTTCTCAAATAAAATTTTAGCACCCAGAATGTGGGTTTTTTTCAGGCCGCTTAGTCCTTCCTTGTTTGCTCCACAAACAGCATAGTTATCTTTGACCAAATAGATTTCAAGGGGACTTGATGCAGCTGCCAGCCTCGTGGACACCGATCCTAGGCGGCAAATGAAACCGAGGGAGGATCTGGTGAGCAGCAAAGCCAGCCGCTGGGGCACAGTGGTCTGCCATCTGTCAGTGGAGAGATCTCGGAGTCCCCAGAAAGGCCAAGAGAAGACTTCGTAAAGAAGGGGGCCTGAGGCTTATCCCATCTGGAAGGCAAAACCGCTCAAGGGGAAGGAAGCAGTAGAGAGCAGGGGTGAAGGGGGACCTCAGAATCCCACTGGTGCTGCCCCTCAGCGTGTGGCCTCAGGCAGGTCCGTTCACTGGAGATGGGCTTCTCCCCTGAAAAAGAGGGGGTACTTCCCTTGCAGAGTTTAAGGATTAAAGGTGACTATCTAAATACTTCAGAGCATGCTTCACTCAAATACTCATAAATGGTGGCTGTTTTAACCATTTAAAAAGTTTTGTCACTTGCCCATAGAGTGTCTAATACCTAGGACTTGCTCAGGTTGACTAAATGGCTAAATGAGGGCTTGGTCAGATGTTTATCTAAAGCAGTGGTTCTCCAATAGAGCAATTTTGCCCATGTCTGAAGGCATTTTGGATTGCTGCTGCTGGGGGTGTGTGTGTGTGGATGCGGGCGTGCGTTTGTATGATTAACAAGTAGCTGGAGAGCACGTTTCTAAACATCCTGCAACACACAGGATAGTCCCAGCCCCCCCCCCAACCCCCGTTATTGCCCCAAATGTCAGTAGTGCTGAGGTGGAAACAAGGGAGAAGTTGGGGTTCACCCACCCAGATGAGGGGAGGGAGGGAAGCACATAGATTTACAATTCTGGGATCTGGCGGCAAATGAGAATTCCTGCAAATATCCTTGGGAGAGGAATCCTCTTCTCAATGAGGACAGCTTCAGCAGTCATAACATACAAGGTTAAGTTAGAGAAACTGGATTCTGACTTAATACTCAGAGATCAGAGGACCGACTTCAGCTCTTTGGTCAGATGTGAAAAAGCTATAGAAATGAGAGGGGCAGCGTGGGAAAGCACCTGCAGGTTGCAGTGGGGTCTGGCAAGGAAAAAGGGGCATCACATACCAGTAATAGATGAGGCCCATCTCTCATTTTAAAAAAAAAAAAGGTTTTATTTTAAAGTAATCGCTCCACCCAGTGTGGGGCTGGAGCTCAAAACCCTGAGATCAAAAGTCGCACCCTCCACCGACTGAGCTAGCCGGGTGCCCCCCTCCATTTTTTCCCCACTAGGATAAGGCAAACTACATTTAAGAGACTATAAAACACTAAATAAAGGGAAGTTTCCATGATTAGGGAAAGACTAATTCCTCAGAAAGTCAACGAAGGTATCTGGCAGAGCCAATATCTGCTCATCCTAGGGCCTTCAAGATGAAATTAACAATCTAAGTAAAAATCGTGACTTGAACACAGTTCTGGCCCATTTTTGACTTTTCAGTTGCTGGCAGAGCACTGTGGTGCCCAATAGGAGTCCACACATCAATTCTGAAACAAGAATTATTGCCTCAGGCCAGCCCAGGTCCTTCCTGGTCACGACAGGTTGAGAATACAAAGTAACTCTGTTGTATTAAGAAGTGCTAGTGAAATCTTTGGTTGGCGAGCCCAGGAATTCTGGAACCAGAGTTCAATGGAAAATGCTCACATCTCAGTTGTATAATCTTTCTGAAGATGCTTTTAGATTTGGGGATTTTCATTTTTACCTTAAGCTATTTAAACTTGTAAGCCTCAGCTTTTCCCCCCGCAAAATGGAAAGAAGGGTCCCTGCCTGCACCCCCAGGGCTGCGGTAGAATGAAATAAGATTATGCACCTGAGTTCACTTCGTACTGACTGGGTCACCCAACTAAAGGTAGAGTTTTAAAACCCGTAGGCTTTTTACTTTTGGTTTACATTGCTCTTTACCAGTACTTCCCGTTTTCCCAGGGCTGGGCTGGGTTTTAAGCAGCCGCGGAACATGAGGGCTACGACCCAGGAACACCCATTAGTCACCTCCCAGCATCTCTCGAGCTTTGTTTCTGGAATTTCATGTCCTCCTCACAGGTAATTTCCCCCACTTTACAGATAAAGAAAATGAGACTCGAAGTATACAGTCTGCAAAATATGGGATGAGATGCCCTCGGTGAAAGCCGGAAAAGAAGGGAGCTTGAATTGAAACAGAACCCAAAGCTGAAAAATAAGCTTTGTGGGCCCAGTCCAGAAGCAGCTTCCAGGACGAAATGACCAGGCGAGCCCGGGACACGACTAAGAAATGAGATGTCGTCGACAAGGTGGCATGCTCAGTTCCCATCAGTGTTCTCCTTGGATTTCAAGGCCGCAGAGAGCCAGACTTGGAGTCCATTTGATTCTGTCTTTTACCTGGAAAGATATACCTAAGGGTGTCCAAATAGTGGTGATGGAAGGGAAGGCAGAAGAATGTTATTCCTGGCAAAGTTCAAAGAAGTAGGGTCAAGGGCTGAAGGAGGTCACTGAAAGGGTTGAGGAAATGGAATAACAAAAGCAAGGTTGATCTATTAGTAAAGGAAGTAAAAGTGAAAGGACCATTTCTGTAATCCTTGACCGTGATCTTTTGACCTGAAGCTGTATTTTCCGGAAAGCAGTAGGCATCACCTGCTCGGGAAGAGAAAACATAAAATGTGATCCTGACTCCAGAGTCCTCACCGCAAGCTTCTAGGCCTGAGAATGAGATTTGTTTGGTTTTCATGTGGATCAGGAGAAGCCACTGGGCTAGACTAGGAAAAGGAGACGCTGGGAGTGTGCTTCCTTAACTTCGGAATGAGACCGTGGTTCTCAGAATTGGAACCTCTGCCATGTACGGAAAAGACAATCTCGGAAGGTATGTCTAGCTCCTAGACAACTGGGACTTCCAGAATTAGAAAGAAACATCCTAAGCGTACCACTGGTGACTTCACACGTGTGGAAAGAAGAATGTACTTTCCAAGAAGTACAAATTCGGTAACATATGGAATTTGAGCGGAGGAAAGCTCCGCTGAATCCAAACCCCACCAAGAACCCATTCATAATCTGTTCTGACAATAGTTGGATACAGGAAAGAAGTCCTCAGCTGAGGTAGTAGTACAGACTGTTTTAAGCAAGTAGCTTTAAGAGCGGCTTTCAGACACCCACACAATTATTTTCACACATACGCAATTCTTAAAATTATTTCCAGCAAGTTCTTGCAGACTCTACCAACATGGAAGAAATGAATTAGTCCATCTTTCCTGTTTTTCTCTGTGGTTTTAAAGTCTTACTTTCAGAAGACTTTTCTTCATGAGTGATATTAACCATGTCTTAATAATTAATAGGCATGACTATTTCTTATTAACTCTATTATCATATTCTTCTGTCACCCAACAGTGAACCTCGAAGACTTTAAATAAAGGTCATTTACACATACATCATCAGCATTAGCAAAATCCACAAGCTACCAATCCTTTTTGAAATCTTATTTGTCTAGTTGTAAATCGGTCTTTAAAGTACAATGCCTGGTTTCCCTATTTCAGCACATTACATCTATGACTCAGGTAGTCCTGAAATCACTACCCCAATTCAGGTCACTTGTTATGATGTCTTGGTAATTCCCCTGAAATTGCAGCAACAGATAATGTCAAAAGTTCCACTGTTTGCTTTTGATCTTGGGAAATGTCATGGAAGATACGAGCCTTGGTGCTTTGAAAGGGAAATACCAAAATTTATTTCCTGGTTTTAAATACTAATTATTGCATTCTTACAGTGCCAGAATCACATTTTAAAAGCCTTCTCATGTTTCAATTAGTAAAGGCTAGCTACTGTTGACTTATCCAAGAGCATTCTAATTTAACAGCCCCTCCATCTGTCGCTGGGGCATAGGTCGGTCATACCTTTATTTTGAGGTTTTGTACGGCCTTTAAGATGGTGAGACTGACCTTCCCCATCTTGATGTTCAATATTAATGTATGCAATAAATTATGCATAACACTGCTAGAGACTTTGGGTAAACATTGAAATGCGCTGGTAGGCACTGAACAATGATTTATATAATCTTGGCCTTCCTTTCCCATTTCAAACTAGCAAGGTTCCTAGTACCGAGCCGGTTCTTTCCAGTTTTTTGTTGTATATTCAGCTGAATATCATAGGTCCTTTTTTTTTTAAGGATTTTATTTATTTGACAGACAGAGATCGCAAGTAGGCAGAGAGGCAGGCAGAGGGAGAAGGGGAAGCAGGCTCCCTGCTCAGCAAAGAGCCCGATGCGACGTGGGGCTCCATCCCAGGACCCCGAGATCATGACCTGAGCTGAAGGCAGAGGCTTAACCCACTGAGCCACCCAGGGGCCCCTCATAGATCCTTCTCAAGACTTTCATGTTTAATAAGTTATTTATGTACACTCTTAAGAGAGATTGAAGATTTATAATTTTAAAACACAAAGGCATCAGGTTTCAACACCTCTGTCTTCCATGAGACCTTTCCAGAACACCCTGAAGGGCTAGAGATCTCTGGTTTCTCTTCGGCTGTTTTCCTCTTTGGCCTACCAATTCCCATCTCTCATTGGTGAACTCTACTTACTATTTAAAGTATCTAAATGTTTATCCTCTCTAAGGAAGGTCTCTTGCATTGGTGTGTAAATGCTACCTTTAAAATGTAAAAGGAGATAAACATTAGTACAGAGGCAGCATGGAAAATCCCAAATGGCAAGAAAATTTAATTCTTTCACAGTTTTCAATTATTTCTCACGGTCAGCTTGAAGATCCTTTAAGGGAATAATTACTCTAAGATATCCAAGAAGGAAAGTATGGCAGTTGAAAGAAAACAGCTAGTCTTCTTTGGTGGGGGAGGGGCAGAGAGACCATCTTAAGCAGGCTCTCCATCTCATGACTGAGATCACGACCTGAGCCAAAATCGAGAGTCAGACGCTTAACTGACTGAGCCACCCAGGTGCCCCAAGAAAACAGCTCTTCTTAATCTTTATTAAATGCAGTCTCAGTAGGTTTTTCAATGTCCCTTCCTAATTCATCAGTGCTCCACTGCCCGGTTACTCAATCACTAACAGGAAACGGGAAGATAGGGAATAGCCATGAAACAAGTTTACTGCAGCTGAATTACGTTGTGGAAGTATACGGTCATGAAAAAGATGTTCACTATATATTACAAACACCCCTAGTCTCCCTTATTTACAAAAAGTTTTGGAATGATAGAAGTAGAAATTTAAGTGGGACCGGGAATGGGGGGAGTTGGTAGTATTTTGAGAACCACTGTCTGGTTCTCATGCTAAGGGATCCACTGATAATAATTGGGGAGGGTATGTGTTACGGTGAATGCTGGGTGTTAAGACCGATGAATCACAGACCTGTACCCCTGAAACAAATATTACATATTAAGAAATAAATTTAAAAATTTTGAAGTGTAAGAACATACCTGTACCTATTTTCTTTTTTTTTTTTTTTTAAAGATTTTATTTATTTGTCAGAGAGAGAGAGAGAGAGAGAGAGAGAACACAAGTAGGCAGAGAGTCAGGCAGAGAGAGAAGCAGGCTCCCCGCTGAGGAAGGAGCCCGATGCGGGACTCGATCCAAGGACCCTGGGATCATGACCTGAGCCGAAGGCAGATGCCTAACCGACTGAGCCACCCAGGCGTCCCAACCTGTACCTATTTTCAAAACCTGATTATTCTAGCCTTCTTTACTCTTTTTTTTTTTTAAAGATTTTATTTATTTGACAGATCACAAGTAGGCAGAGAGACAGGCAGAGAGGGGGAAGCAGGTTCCCCGCTGAGCAGAGAGCCTGATGTGGGGCTTGATCCCAGGACCCTGGGATCATGACCTGAGCCAAAGGCAGAGGCTTAACCCACTGAGCCACCCAGGAGCCCCTAGCCTTCTTTACTCTTGATAAAAACCTGCTTTGCAATGGAATTCCTTCGGTAAGAGCCAGTCTAGTGAGAATGACATGCCACCATACCTGAGCTGCCAGCCAAACCAAGTGCTTTCAGCCCAGCACCAGCCCTCTGAGGCTGGGAAAATGGAAGATGATGACCTCTGCTACCCAACAGTTTGCTCTGCTCCACTTTGCTTTTATGAAAGCCTCACTTTACTACCCGTTTTTGTTAACCAAAACAAATCAGAGGAGGATTTTCACTTTTTAACTGCTTCTTTATGACTTCTCAGCTTACAAAAGGTTTTACAGAACATTTAACTTCAGATAGTGGGGGAAACATGTAATGTTTCCCTCATTCTTAACCATTCACACTGCAGACCCTCCACTGGTGTAGCAATTCCCTGGTAAAGGCAGGTGCACAGGTTTCCTAGACCCTCTCTCCCTGTCCTTCCCTACGCAAGAAAATGAATGCAAACATTGAGTAAAGGCAGTTCTAGACTTAGAACTTGGGGAAGTGCTTCTCAGTGCTCGCTAACATTTTCAGACAGTTTTGGCTTCCTCTGGCAAGGAAAGTCTCCAAAGTAGGTTATTTGCAAGGTCCTCTGAAAGATCTTGACCTTATATGAGGTACTAGAAATTCATATTCATTGGTTGTTCAGTCTACGTTGGAGTTGTAGAAGTATAACATTCTGTTCTTTTGTCTGACGGGGATGTTCCAAGACCCCCAGTGGATCCCTGAAACCACGATTAGTACCGAACCCTAAATGTACTATTTTTCCCTATACCTGCATACCTATGATAAAGTTGACTTATAAATTAGACACAGTAGATTAACAAGAATGATAAAACACTGACAATATGCTGTAAAACAAAAGTTATGGAATGTGGTCTCTCTCGATCAAAGTATCACCCTTCTTCTTGTGATGAGAGAATGCCTACATGAGACGAAGTGAGGGGAAGGACACAGGTGTTGTGAGGCTGTGTTAGGGTACAGAGGTCATGTGCCTCCCGGCTGGACAGTAACTAATTGTGGGTCACCGAAATGACGGAAAGAAAAACTGTGAATCAGAGGGGCCAGACGACAGTCCTGTACCACACCCAAACGTTTCTCCTTCATGCTTGTGGAGGTTAATCCTAAAGCTCACAAAACAATTCTAGGGCACTGATCTTACCATCATCAAATCTCTGTTCTCCAGTTTTCTAGTGCAGCTGAAGAATTTCTGTCCAACACCTACCATGAAAAGACTCCCTGTGACTGTGTAATATCTCTAAGAATGAACAGAATTTTGATTTCTTTAGAACATCCTAGAAAGGTCTTTATTCTTGCTTTGTAACAAATGGCAGTAATTTACTCCAATCAGTATCAAATCATTTCATTAATGGAGTAGTATTTTCATCAACCACAAACCTTTCAGAAGGTACTTCCTGACTGAAAGTTTAAAAATGTGTACCTTCGTATTAGAAAGAAATTCATCTTCTAGATTTAGTGATTAAAAAGACAAAAACCTGTAACAAAGGATAGAAACTGAGTAGAGTCTGGATGGATTCAGGATTTTAGTTAACATCAACATGTAAAAAGTCATTATTTACAGTTAGGATAATAGTAATCGTGATCGACTACACAAGCAAGCAACGGAACAATCCAACGCTAGCTAAATCTCTAATTTCCCTGTAATGAAAAATACTCATTTAAAGGAAAAGCTAAATTTGGATGGAGCATAAGCGACACATTTAACACTCTAAGAACCCACTGGAAAAAAAATCACTCTAAGAATGGACACAGGGAGCTGGCTTGGGAGAGGGGAAACTTTGTAAAAGAAAATGTTCAATTCTGGAGAATGGCTATCTTCCAGCCTAAACTAATGATTGCATGAAAAACACCAAGGAGAATACATTCAAGTTAATGGAAACAAGTCTTTATTAAGTAACTTTTAATATCAGAAAAATAAAACTCTTATAATTCTCTTTACAGCAAATATATAATATCAGTGCTTTGGCCATCTTAAGTTAAAGGCCCTTTATCATAAAATATATGGTTTTAAACTTTACTCAAATTGAATTTATAATCCCTATGACTTCCCTACATATACATAACAAAAGAGTGTAGTAAAATTAGCAAATACTAAACTATATTGATAATTTATCATTCTTAGTTTGTGGTTTTTAGAAACAGTACACGCACCTAATATATGTCGTTTCCTTGGCTTATTAGTTGCAGTGTACAATGCAACAAAATACAAAATACATGCTTGGTGAACATTCGTTCATATCTACAAGACGGCAGCTAAAGATTAGGTTTCAATACTGACATTTAACTATCCTACAAGCAATTAGCATTACATCATAATATGCCATCAAGGCAATTTTTATACTGAAAAAATCAAAATAAAAACCGTTATTTGTAAACTTTTATACGAAATGTAACTCTTCAAGTGGAAATAAAAAATAAAATTTGTCTATTTACTATTCAATACACATAGGATTTTCAATTTTTTGTTATATTGAGAAAAAAAGCTCTTTTGTGTTGGGAAAATAACGCTTCAAAAAATAATTAGTAGAAAAACCCACCAGTATATTGTTTTGTCCTTTCAATGCCAGCAGAGATTTGGGAACATACTGAGGATGAAGTTATAGACATCCACAGGTGAAATGTAAAAGTGTATCTTAAAGAAATCTTTCCTTGTGATTGGAAATAGTTTTGAAATGAAGTAAACTGATTGAAGGTCATCACAGCTGCTTTTGTAAATTATGCTAAGGGCATTATTATCCCTCTCTCCCTCCCCCTCCCCTAAATTACTAAAAAATAAAAATATATTTATAATGTGCAAGACAAATATGGATTGAACATAAAATGTTTCACATTTTGATCTATAGTCTAAAAATTAATCAACAGCTTGATCAGACTAATGAATGGAATGTTCGCATCCTCAATTATTAGCCAATATAGGTGCATCCCAAAGCCCTTCCTGAAATGGGAAAACCCAGGTGGCCATTTCCACATTCACCGAGGCAGGCAATGGGTAGGAATTCACAATCGACACAATTGCATTCCTGATCCACTGATCATACCAGCCGTGAGCGTTCTGGGCGAGATGAACGTCAATGTAGCAGTTTTTGTCCCAAATTATAACCAGTGATCGAGTAAACTGCCATCAGCCCTATTATTACCAATAAGTAATCACAATGCATTAAAAAGTTACTTGCAATCCTGCAGAATTAGGCATAAGTTGTTGTAAAATAAAAAACGAACCTGTTTTGTCAAAACTGGCAGTGTAAAGAAGGCAGCACTGGAAGTGTCTCAATCATCTGTAATGCCAAGTACCCTCCATAAACTCTTAATGTGGCTAGGCTTTGGGACCCATTGTTTTGAAATCTAGATGTATAAACTTTTCTCATAGGCTCACACAACCTATGATTATCTTCACTCAGCCAAGCTGAACTTCAGTTTTAACGATTCTTATACAAGCTATGTCTCTGGGTCTACAGGATAGTATTAATAATTCAAACCAAACTAATAGACAAGAGACCACTTAGGTTTAGTGTTACCATAGCAGCCTTTTATAAGTTTACTAACAACTTTAGCCTAATCCCAATAAAGCCTGATAACAGTCATAAGAATTCATTAGGAAGTTTACTGGGGGTACCATTATACCCATGCCTTTACGAGTCCATATAGAGATATAGTATTTATGTATATATATATAGTTAAGAGTGAATTTGGATTGCCTGAGTAACAGCTGTCTGGCAAACTGGACATGATGGCGTTCTCTTTTCACAGATCTTGTTGGCACATTCCATGCAGAAGAGGTTGTGGCCACATGGAACTAGGGCAGCAATAACTTCATTCTCAAAGCAAATCACACAATCGTGCTTTCGTCTTGATTCTGGAGGTGAGCTAGAGGTGGAACCACCATTGGAAGAGGAGTAACTATTGGTACCATTAGAAAAAGCAGGGATGTATATTGGAAGGCCAACATGGTTGCCTGTACTAGGTGGGTCGCTCCTAACCCTCCGAGCAAGTGGGTGTTCAATGCTCTCAGGAAATGTAGGAGACAGACGAGGAGTAGATGGCTGACTTCCTCTACGCTGAGTCTTCATGTTACCAGAGGGATCACTCCCAAAGCCAGAGAGTGGGTTAACTGGTTCAAACGGAGTCCAGATAGTTTGAGCAGATGTTGGTAAAGAGTCAAAGGCAGGAGAGTCAACTGCAAGATCTTCTGAGCCTACAGATGGTAGTGTATCTCCAAACCAAAAGTTTCCTGTGCTAAATGGGCTTGTTGGACTAAAGTCAGCCAGCCTATTGCTTCCAAAGTAGGAATCTGTGGAACCACTTCCCAGAGAACTGGAACTATCATTTCGATAATTGGATATCATTCTTGCGCGGCTGGGAGGAACAGGATTGGAGGAGAGCCACGCAGAGCCAAGAGTGCCACCTTCAAAGCTTACATCGGTACCGTTGTAATGGAAATCATTTTCTTCATTGAGTTCAATATAGTTTCCTGTACGCATGGCGATATGCATTTCTATTTCTTCTCGTGCTCGGTCAACATTTTCGGGCATCCCTGTCACTTCGAAGACAGGCTCTTTATCTCTGCTTGGAGTTACTATGTATGTGTGGGTCTGCTGCTGAATTCTCTTAATAGTTGCTCCTTTGGGCCCAACGACCAATCCTACCACACGATAGGGGACCCTCACTTGAACGGTGGTTTGACCTGGCAGATTTGGACTACATGACAACCCTCCCAGGGCAGGGCCATTTTTGTTTCGAGACGCACGGATCATGGAGAAGTGCTCTGCAGCTGAGAGAATTTCTCTTTTGGCCATGGCAACATCTTCTTTCCGTCCAGTGACGACAAAAATGGGCTCTTCACCACGAACAGGTGTCTTGATATACGTGTTTGTCTTGGCTCTCAGTGCTTTAATTTTACAACCTGTTAGAAAGAAAATATTTCGTAAGAATCAACATCTATGTCAGTAATACTGATAAAGACAGATCACAGAACGCTCCTTTCAAGCTAAATGTCTGCTTCTGGGCAGTTTTATTCTTTATCATAAAAACCTGTCAACAGATCACGAGAAAGCTTTCCCAACTCCACAAATACTCCCCCATCCTCAGGTATACCTGTCTGCTGTCCTTTCACTTAGGAAGAGGCGGCACCTCTAGTGGGAGATCTTAAAAGTCACGCCTATTGTCTCCTTCTTGTTATCAGTCACTGCAATCGATGCACGGAATACTCTGTACAGGCAAGCTATACCATACGCAGGTCTGAATTTCAGAACAGTAATAAAATAACTCTCTTGCAGGATGTTGGTGGCAAAGAAAAACCACTAGTGCACATGTAAGACCCTGAATAGCTACTGTCTTATTCAATCTATACAACAATCCTAAGAACTAGGTTACTGCACTCCTTTTATTGCTAAGGAAAACGATGAAGCTTACGAGAACAGTTAAACCCACTCTAACTTCAAAACCTATGGTCTTTCTGTCAGTCTGAGAACCTCAAATTTTGCACAACTCTAAGACAGAAGTTGTTTAACCGACTTCCACCCAGGTGTCGTATTTTAACATTACTCTTTACTCTATAAAACTCATGATGAGCAAATGCTCATGGCTCAAAGGCCATCTCACATCTGCTCACATCAACTGAATTTGAGGCTAAGCTATCCTCATATCTGGTTATACCAGTCCTACTCACCCATTAACTAAATTAACTTTGACATAAATCAGTGAAATATGAATGCATAAAGACACTATGCTTGTGTGAAAATGAAGCTAATTATTTTTGAAAATTTCAATAAAGGGCTGCCTGGGTAGCTCAGTCAGTTAAGCATCTGACTTCAGTTCAGGTCATGATCTCAGGGTCCTGGGGGATCAGTCCAGGGTCCCGGCTCCCTGCTTGGCAGGGAGTCTGCTTGTCCCTCTGCCACTCCCCCTGTTAATGCGTTCTCTCTGTCTCAAATAAATAAATAAAATCTTAAAAAAAAGAAAAGAAAAGAAAAGAAACTCTCAGTAAAAGATGTGTACCTTAAAGAAAAAAAAAAGGTGTTGCTGAATTATGTATGGGTGAGACAACTGTAAAGGCCTGGGGTAAGAAACTAACACAGGATGACTCTGCATTCACTGTAAAATTCCTGCTAAACTCAAAAGAAACATATTGAAAATTGTATGGAACATGGGCACTGCATGTCATTTTATTAAAAGACTACTCAGATTGGCAGACCCATTCTCAAATAAAAGCCTTTGGCCCAAATCCCAAGACATTTAAGTTAAAATAAAATATCTGAGATGCATATTCATAACTATCCATAATTCTTTAAACTTTTAGAGTAATCACCTATTACCAGTGCCAACTATGTGAGATTAGAGGGCTTCAAAGTGTAACTTAAAATGTCAAATACACAACTAAGGCATAGGACTCTGGGATTATACTTTTCAAAGATCTTAATGTGAAGCTTGCTAGAACAGATCTGTCCTCATGAATATGTCATATGTTATTCCTAGGTTCCTTAAAACGAAGAGGCCTCCAAAGGAAGGTGCTCTTAAAGACACAGGTCACCCTTTGGGTGGTCTTTTTCTTAAAATTTTCCTCCCCCCCCCTTTTGCCCCCAATACACTCACAATGTATAAAAACTAAGTTTTAAAAGCAAAACAAAACAAAAAAACTAAGACTTCATATATATTGTTTCTAACCTGCATAACTGCAACCTTCCCCCAAGCCCCCTTGCTTCCAGTCCCACCTTACTCCCATCCATTCTCTATAGTCATTTAAGTCAAATGATGGTTTCTAAATAAAACACAGATCACATGATCACTTCTTTGCATAAAGCGCATTAACGGCTCCCTTTAACCATAAGGATAAAGTCCAAACAGTGCAGCACACAAAGCCCCCTCTACCTGGGACTGGGTTACCTCCCTCTAGATACATCTCTTTACTGGTCTCCTTTTCCCCTTCCTCACTTCTTTTTTTAAAGACTTTATTTATTTGAGAGAGAGAGAGAACTCGCACATGGGGTGAGGGAGGGGCAGAGGACCAAGCAGATTCCTTGCTAAGCAGGGAGATCCATGCAGGGCTCCTTCCCAGGACCCCAGGATCATGACCTGAGCCAAAGGCAGCCGCTTAAGCCAGTGAGCCACTCAGGTGCCCCTCCCCTTCCTCACTTCTTAAACTCTGCCGTGAGTTTCTACCATATTAAACTTCTATCCATGTTTCCTTGCTTCCATGACTAGAATGCTCCTTTGTCCTTGGCTCTTTACTCCCACTTCTACTTGCTTAATTCCTGCTGGCCATACAGATTTTAGTTTAGATGTCTCATCCTCTACGAAGGTTCCTATCCCTCAAAACTGCTTTGTGCACCCTTCCTAAACATTCCCAAACCACTGGGCGGTTGACGAGAAGTACAGGTCTTTGGGGTGCCCATAGGGCATGTGCTGATTTCTGCATAAGAACACTGGGCCTTTCTTATACATATTGCTTTGCAGCTAAGCTTTTTTTTCTGAGCTCTTCAAGACTCTCTTATTCTAGCCCCATACTGCTAATACAACTTTGTTGAAAGTAGCTGATTATGCTAACTTTAATTATAACATATTTAACACAACTTTATTCAGCCTACCACTGGACTTATGTATCTTAACCCAGACCTATTCCACCTTCCAACAAAATGTAAAACTTACAAAGAAATAAATGGCTTTTTTCCTCACTGCTGGATCCTAGGTACCTATCATGAAAACACTTTTAGTGTCAGGTTTACTTGAATGTGAGGTTATATTCATCTGAGAAGACTTGGTGCAAAACTGCAAGGAAAGCACTTAGTACATAACTGGATGAGGTAAGAAGGGCCAAGGGGAGGGGAGTGGCTTGTGGGCTATCAGGAAATTATTACAATGAGTTGAATCTATGCTACTATAAAACTCAGAAGTTTTAACTAAGAGTGCTGCTGTAAGTTTACATCTATAATGAACTACAAGATTAAGTTGATGGTGTGACTTTTAACTATACAACAGTGTTATTGCTTTTGCTCCAAAACAGAAAGTGAGTTAGAAGATGACAGCAATAAAACTTTTATATCTTTTTTTTTTTTAAAGATTTTATTTATTTATTTGACAGACAGAGATCACAAGTAGGCAGAGGCCGGCAGAGAGAGGAAGGGAAGCAGGCTCCATGCTGAGCAGAGAGCCAGACATGGGACTCGATCCCAGGACCCCGGGATCATGACCTGAGCTGAAGGCAGAGGGTTTAACCCACTGAGCCACCAGGCACCCCAAAACTTTTATATCTACTTATTTATACAGAATCTGAATCTTCCGGAGACTCTCTGAATTCAACACAGAAGGTGTCGCTTGGGGCTGTGAACTGAGAGTACGTCCTATAAGCCAATCAACACGTGATTGATAGAGCGCTGCCTAAGAAATTCTGAAAGGCTAACATCAACCAATATCTAACTGTTCACCCTATATGTCCAGGGCAGTTATTGTTATTATTCAGATACTCTGGGCTACAACTTAACAAGAAGGCAGTCTGCTAGCATCACATTTCTCACAAAGAAAGTCCTGTTCATCCTGCAGAAAAGCACTGGGCAATTTCTATTAGGGACAAAGGAAGAAATAACAAAAGGGTCTGGGGTTAGTTCCTCTCAACCCATACTAATACTGACCACTAGAAAGTTGAACTGAGTAAAGTTCTCCAAATAAATACTTGTGACTATAAGCAACTGTCAGCTGACCTTAGAATACTTTTAATACCTAGTAGGTGTATTATTAACTAAGAAAATATGCCTAAAGGTACACAAAACACTCTCTGGCCTATGGCTGGTACTAACAAAGAGGTGTTTAAATAATTGGCTCAATAGGAAGAAAAGAAGACAAACATTCTGAGCAGAAACCACTTCTGAGATAGGAGAGGAAGAGGCCAATTCTGCCCCAAAGACAGTGTCTACAGGTTTTGCAGATAAGGGTAAATGTAATGGGAAGATTGCTAAGCCAACCCCTTTAAGCCACTAACAACAAAAACAGAAGAATGTATCTGTTC
The DNA here is from genome assembly GCF_963455335.1 of Martes martes. Classification (NCBI taxonomy): domain Eukaryota; kingdom Metazoa; phylum Chordata; class Mammalia; order Carnivora; family Mustelidae; genus Martes; species Martes martes. The sequence goes on along the minus strand of NC_137901.1, from coordinate 23,483,706 downwards.
TCTCTCCTAAATTTTGTAAGAAAGTTTCCACCCCCCCCATTTTATTTTATTTCTTTTCAGTGTTCCAGCATTCATTGTTTATGCACCACACCAGTGCTCCATGCAACACGTGCCCTCCATAATACCAATCACACACTAGCCTCAACTCAGATTAGGACCATAGGAAACCTCATCAATCATAATACTGTTTCTATAGGAACATACATATTATGAGTTTCAAACAACTAACATATGATTTCTAGAATATATATATTCTAAAGTTGGGGACAATTTGAATAGGGAGAGTTCTAAATAGGCAACACAAACTAAAGAGAAAACAAACTTTTTTTTATTATTTTACAGGTTAAGAAGGTTAAAAAGCTTTTTGGAGTATTTTAGATTGACTTTCAATCTGAAAAGTCTAAGATATTAAAAAAAATCATGGAAGAATTTATAATCTCAGAGGGGCAAAAAACTCATAAGCCTTAAGAGTACAGATACATCAGACTGCACATTAAAAGAAACAGCTCAGGGCATGGAGGTGGCTCAGTGGGTTAAGCCTCTGCCTTCAGCTCAAGTCATGATCCCAGGATCCTGGGATCGAGCCCCGCATCGGGCTCTCTGCTCAGCAGACAGCCTGCTTCCCCCTCTCCCTCTGCCTGCCTCTCTGCCTACTTGTGATCTCTCTCTCTCTGTCAAATAAATAAAATCTTAAAAAAAAAAAAAAAAGAAAAGAAACAGCTCATAGAAAAGGAAATATATAAATGGCTATGGACCATGAAATTCCCATTTTCACATGAACTGAGGTATCTTTTTCCACCTCTAAGACTATCCAGTATCAAAGCCAGAGCTAGTAAGAACGGGGAAAAGGACCTTCATATTTAGTTGCTGAGAGTATGAATGGCCTGACGGCACTTTGCATTATTTATCAAAATTACAACTGCATGGATCCTTCTGCCCCTAATCCCACTCATAGAATTGATTCTGTAGAAATACTTGCACAGGTGCAAAATGACCTCTGTATTATATTACTTAATTGTTTGTATTAGCATGTGGTCAGTATAGCTATGTAATGGAATACAATAAAGTCATAAAATTGGTTGATTTAGGGGGACAGGGTAGGAGGGAGACTTAATTTCCCTTTACACTCTAATTTTTTATAATTTTGAACCATACAAATGCATTAGCTTTTTCCAAGAAATATAATTAAATCAGAAAAATTTTTAAAAATACAAAGAAACGACACATTTTACTAGACTTAGAATATGAATCAATCTTTGGCTAGAACTGATATTATTTTAGACTGTATGAACAGCAGGGCAAATGATATCATAGCTTCAAATGTGAACAAGGCTTTTTAATTCTAAGAGGTAAGGACTAGCAGTTTTTTCTTTTTTTTAAAGATTTTACTTATTTGACAGAGATAGAGAGCACCAGGTATAAGCAGGAGAACGGCAGGCAGGGGGAAAAGCAGACTCCCAGCTGAGCAGGTAGCCTGACTAAGAACTGATCCCAGGACCCTGGGATCACAACCTGAGCAGAAAGCAGAGGTTCAAAGACTGAGCCATCCAGGTGCCCTAATAACTGTTTTCTTATAGCTACAGACAAAAACCAACCTATGGCAAGCTGTATACCAGAATATGCAGAGGTTAAAAACTAGGATAGCACCAACTTTAATAGTTGTAATTTTATTTTGATTTGGAAGTAAATTCCCCAAATAAAAAAGTCTCCAACTTACCCCTGGTATAAGAACCCATTTCCTCTTTCTATATCACTGAGGCTAGAGCTGTGTTTGCGTTAAAACCCTTTAGCTGCAGCCAGAATTATGGTCCCTGCATTCCCTGGTACCGCAAAGGTCCTGTCTTGCTTTTTCAGGGTAAAGAGAACCTCTCCCACCAAATGTGTCAGTGATTAAGAGGGAGAGATACCCTGCTAGGAGAGGAGTTAAAAGAAAAAGAACTGAAATGATGGGATCTTCAGTGTTTCTCAGACCATGGGTTACTATATTAATTTAGTAGGTTGCAATCAACATTTAAAAAGGGGTGGGGGGAACAACCAAACAATGCAAAGCTCAACGTGTTTCAAATAGGTGTACACAGAGCTGCAATGACGAGTGTTCTTTTGCGGGGGGGCGGGGAGGTGGTATCACGGAACAGGTTAAAAGTAGTAGTCAGTAGCTCCAAATGTTATGGGAAGTGTTGCTGATTTTTTTTTTTTAAGGTTTTATTTATTTATTTGACAGAGAGTACAAGTAGGCAGAGCAGCAGGCAGAGGGACAGGGAGAAGCAGACTCCCCGCTGAGCAGGGAGCCCGATGCGGGGCTCGATTCCAGGACTCTGGGATCATGACCTGAGCCGAAGGCAGCCGCTTAACTGACTGAGCCACCCAGACATCCCAGTGTTGCTGATTTTGACAGTGTATTTTGTTTTCCAGAAATTCATTGTATTTTCCAGTCACTCCATAAATTACATGCATCTTACATATAAGTTGACTGGAAAAAGTTTTAAAACCCTTACAAACACCAAAACTGCCTTATGTGTTTATTTTAACTTTGGGTCATCCTTGGCATGTAACTTTCTTCAAAATGTCCCCCAATTGTTTTGTTTTGAGGAAAAAGGATCCTACTAGGGTACCAGTGTATGTACACACAACATACACACTTTCTTTAAATAAGGAAGGGGAGTGAAAACTCCCTGAGTAGCTCTTTACCTTTGAGAAAATTAGAACTCCCTGGCTTGACGTTAAAATCTTCCCCTCACCAACTCTCTCCCATCAAGCAGCCAGAACCTACCTTTTCTTAGACTTTATTATCTCCTAAACATGTCTTGTTCCTCTTCTATCTCTACTCAGATATTTCCCTAAATAACATGGAAAACTTCCTCCTGGTACTTCCCCTCCAAACCTTAAAGCTTTGAGTAACAAACATGGCCATTTAGAAGATGAGGCTATGTGAAGGGCTCTATGAACTCAATAATAGTACAACGGTACTGGCTCTTATTATCATGGCTATGGCATATGAATCTTCCAAGGCACAGTTTAAAGAAAACAATGTAGGAAGCAGAAAACAAGGTAGGCCTTGGTTCTAATCTATCACCAATTACTCCTGGTTTCAATGCTAGGTCATTCAACCTCTAGGTCCCTTCCAATGCTTAAATTTTTTGACCAAGTCCCCCTTCTCCTAGGAAATACTGTCACTGCTTCTCTTTTGGTCTTAAAAGCACTTGGGACAATCAGATACTATGTTATTTCACACACACACACGCACCTATTCTTCCTCTCCTCAAGGAAAAGTAGGTTGAGTAATGGTTGGGAACATTAGACTTTGGATCATTATTAACCTGCTCTGTGAACTTTAGCAGGTCACTAAACCTTTATCTCTCCTTCATGGGTGAGACTGACTAAAGATATTTCTTTCACTTGGTTTTTGCGAGGATTACATGAAATCATGTATTAAAAATGCTTATTATTATGCCCATTATTCAAGTAGGTATTTCAGTAAAGGGTACTCTTTCAGACTACCCAATCACCCCCAAAACACTGCTTCAATTATTTCCCGAGTAAAATGATCTAATACCCTTAGCTTTGAAATAATAAAAATTTGGGGCACCTGGGTGGCTCAGTGGGTTAAAGCCTCTGCCTTCGGCTCAGGTCATGATTCCAGAGTCCTGAGATCGAGCCCCGCATCAGGCTCTCTGCTTAGCAGGGAACCTGCTTCCCTTCCTCTCTCTCTGCCTGCCTCTGCCTACTTGTGATCTCTGTCTGTCAAATAAATAAATAAGATCTTAAAAAAAAAAAAAGAAATAATAAAAAATTTGTAGTTTCCAGTTTTCCAAACTCTTGTAGATATATTCTCATTTAATCATCATAACAGTGATTTAAGCAGGGCAGGAAACAGTTTAACTGAATTGCTCAAGATCTCCCAGCTAGAAAGCCAGATCTCAAACCCATATTGTCTTAGTAACCCCAAACTCCTCTTACTACTCCATACAATTTTTCTCTAAAAGCACTAGAGAAAACACATTATTTCATGTTCCCCATGATATATTAGAACAAGGGTGGTACTTCTCCTCATGAGCTAGCCTAGACACACTATTCAAAAGCTCCTTTAATTTTACAGGAACTCAATTTCAGTAATTTATCTTCAAAGACTGATGAGTATCAGCTAAATCCCAATAAGAGTGTTTCTTATGTACACAAACTGAACTCAAAATTTAAATAAACTGTTTAGATTAGCAATGCAAACTATCCCTAAATGCACAATATACAAGTAATAGCTTTCCTTTCTAAGGTTCAAGTGTCCTTGTAGCTCTTCTAGTCAAAATCCTCTGAAATTATTTGTGAAGAATACAGTCTCATTATAAATATCACTGATAGGACTTCAAATAGCTTCATTTACAGGATTTTAGTTCTGTTGTTATCAGTATTCATATTGACATCTAATGCCTTAAGTCAAGTACATGTCTACTGCCCTTAAAACAAAGTCGATCTCAGGTTGACTGGCTCCTTACATAAAGGGTTGGGGACTAAGGTAAGAGAAGAAAATCCCAATTTCTGTAATATGGAAACTAAAACAGTAATAGTACAATGGCAAATCTAATCCGATAATCCAGTTCAATAAAATAAGCAGCAAGTATTTACTTTGCTTCAGGTACCTTAACTGACACCAAGGATGCAAAGATGACTAAAATTCAGTGCTTGCCCTCACTGACTTGTATCAGCTCCAAGCACCAGAAGGATTTGATGTCTACACATGTTCATGTACAGATATCAATCTCTTATTTTCTTTTCTTATATTGTTGGTGGTGTTCAAACCTTCTATATCCTTACTGAGCCTTTGTCTGCTTGCTCTACCACTTAATGAGTGTTGAAGTCTTTTATTCTATTAGCTTGAGGCCCTGGGTATGTTACTTATATCCCCACAGATCTGTTTCCTTATGTGTACAGTGGAATGGAGAATGGATGAGATGAGATAAACTGTCTCACATGCTTGAAGGTTTACCATTAAAAAAAAAAAAAATTTTCTATAGGAAGCTGAAAACACTTAAGGAATTTACCTCCTAAAGATAAAACTTATATTTAGATTGTACAAAACTTGGAGGAGATATGTTTAAGTCAACCTAAATGGGAATTTGAAATCTGGTGTAGTTTTGCATGATTTTAGGGATTCTTTTTGGACAAAAATCAGAATGTAAGCATTATAAGAAATAATCTAGCTCAATCTCATTTTATACATGAAGAAAACTGAAGCCCAGAATTATAAACTGATGACTCCTAAATATACCATTCTCTCAACCTGCCTCATTTTTCTACTTGATTCTTAAACTAAATTTAAAATGCCCCCCCTGTTTTCACTTAGAAAAGAGGACTCAAATAGTTAATAATTTAAAAAAGGGCTCACATTTGGCCTTTCACTAAAGCTGAAACACCTAGAAGAGGGTGTAAATTAGAGATGAATGGTCAAATAAGTTTCCTAATTGGGGATTTTAAAATTAGGTTTCTCCCTTTTGGAGGATGTTAATAGAAACCTTAGAATTACTTCTGTTTGGGTACCATATAATAGAATCAGATTCATTTGTAAACTTTAAAAAATACACTGTGCATCACTGAGTTAGTGGTATACCCTGGGAAAACTTAATAATGTGATAATTTATTTTCAACTAGCATTTTCCCAGAGTACAAGCCTTGCAGTAAAAAAAAAAAAAAAAAAAAAGTATAAGCTTTATCCTACTCCATATATAGTTTATTATCTCTACACTTGCAATTGTGCCATGCGTTTGTACTAATGACATCTTCTCAAACTTGATCCCCACATCAAATGGGGTGTGGGAAGGGGCCAGGAAGAACAACTAGATGGAACAGATTTTTTTCCCACAAGAACAGAGACTCTGCAAGGTTAACTGATTTGTCCAAGGTCACAGGCAACAAATGGTCAAACCAAGTCTCTAACAAGTTTTCTAACTCCAGGCTCCAATGTCCTTTCCTACAGTATACTAAAATGATACTGATGGAAAAGTAGAAGTCAAAGGGAAGAATGGTACAGAAGAAAGAAAAGTAATAAAAAAGTCAGCCTAAAATGCAAATCTTTTACAACAGTAACCCTTTTGGGAAATTTTTTAGCTGTTTGAAACTATTCCCTCCCCACTCTCTCCCAACCATGTTCAAAAGACCAACTACTTCATGCTAATCTTCAGCTACATCTATAATTTTCACTGAAAAACTGTCTTTACTATTTTAAGTCCTAGTCTTATTATTCCATGATACAACTTTAACTGTAGTCAAATCAGGCTTCCCTGCATACACTGAATTGCAGTTTTTGCTTACCGGACAAAGGAAACAAACCATGCCCACATGAATTGTTCTTAAATTCCAAACAGTGGCATCAAAGAGGTTCTAATGTTATGCAGTGCAACTTAAAATTTTCAGAATCAGTCATGGAATAAAGACTCGATCTAATCCAATAGTATTAGGCTGTGCATACATTCAATTTAGTATACAGTTGGGCCTGGCAACACTAATACTGGAAATTTATTTTAAAAGTTTAAGTATCAGATTTAACCTTTACAAATGTCCATATGATACCCCCATATGGTGGCATGGGGAAAAAAATTAAAGTAAACCCACAAATTATGGTATATAAGCCATCTGGGAGGCATTAAGATGCAGTTCAATAATAATAAAAAAACCTATCACTTTAGAATCAACCTGAAGATCAATCGGGTTTCAAAATAAATTTTCCATAATTTATCTGGAGTTTTCTAAAGGAGTTTTTAAACTGAAAATACACATCTCTTTTTTTCAATTGGGAATTCAACTTTAAATTACAAATTCTACATAGCATAAACAACATTAAAAATTCTGTAATGATTCTTTTGATCATAAAATAATACTGCGGTAGTCCTCATGGCCATTTACTAATATTCTAGCTCTCTTCTGTGGGCACATGGTTGTAATGGACTTTCTCACCTACTTGAAGGTAGGTGTGGTCCGATGACTTGCTCTGATTAATGAAATATGAGCAGATGTAAATACTACTTCCGGGTTTAACATTTAAAGACCAGCATGTCCTGGGGCTCCTGGGTGGCACAGTGGGTTAAGCCTCTGCCTTCGGCTCAGGTCATGATCTCGGGGTCCTGGGATCGAGCCCTGCATTGGGCTCTCTATTCAGCGGGGAGCTGCTTCCCCCTTCTCTTTGCCTGCCTCTCTGTCTACTTGCGATCTGTCAAATAAATAAATAAAATCGTAAAAAAAAAAAAAAAAGACCAGCATGTCTTATTCCACTGTCTCTTATCCTGCAGGCACATGGGAAGACCAGCGAACACCTGAGATGGTGGCCACTGTGTTGGCCTAAGTTCCTGAATGACTGAAATAAGCAGTGCCCCTGCGAATAATAAACCTTTATTGTTTTAATATTGAGATGCTGGGCTTTGTTATCACAACAGAATTTAAACCCATCTGCACAGAAATGCCATGTAGCCAACAGACATTTAGATACCAGTTGGGTCTAGTTCTTTTGCATTAGAAGAATATAATGTGTGAAACTGCTGAAGCCAAGAAAGTACATGAAAGAGTGGTTCAACTTAGTTTCAGATTTAACTTAACAAAAATATGTACTTATCATTAAAGTGTCATGTTTTTCCAATTTATTTGTGTATCATTTAGTGTCCACAAGTATTACAGATAAGATTACATCCATCTGAGGAGGTATCTAAAGGCTAGGGAGTTTAAGTGACTTCTCCAAGATCACAAAGTGAATTACTGGTACAGAGTAATCAAATTTAGGAATTTTAATTTCTGATTGCTGATTCTTTCCAATATGCCACAGTTGAGCAGACACTGTTCAGGGAATCTGGGGTAGTTTTTATATTAAAACATGCATTCTGAAACATTTTTGTATTCAGTTTAAGGCAAAAGTATTAAATCCTTCAATATGTGCAAATATTAAACTCATTCAAAATCAAATCGACAAATTAAGCACTATCTTTTAAAAAATTCTTTAAAAAGATTTTATTTGTTTGACACAGAGAGATCACAAGTAGGCAGAAGGCAGGGGTAGAGAGAGGGGGAAGCAGGCTTTAAGCACTATCTTGTAACTAAATGCTACCTCTTCCCTTGAAAACTTAAGATGTAAGAAGAGCTACCCAGAATTTCAACCCATAAACTTTGTTGAAAAATTTCTAAAGAGAAATCTCTAACATAGTAACACTTTCCAAATACTTTACACCCTGGATCATTTTTAGATTGTTGGTAACCAGGGGGTAGAAAATACACCCTTATATTACCACTTTATTTTCCATTTCCTCCTAGTGTATCAAAATAGGTCATTAGCTGAATAAGGCAGGAAGAACAGGCAGTAGATTCCCCACCCCTTTGCAAAACAATATCACTGAACCTTTCCCAACGGTCCCAGAGCTAATACAAATGTTATCAACTAAATTTAAATTTTAAAGCCTAGAACTTACAATATCTGCTTTTTAAAGCTACCATGTATATAACACAAATTCACTTTCCGAACTATAAATGACAGAATTTTTAGTTAGGCATAGGAGAATGAGAATATTAGGATGATAACTGTGCTTTCTGGGTAGCAGAGATAGCAAGTTTTATTAAGTAAATTAATTTGGATAGTGAAGATACTAAGTTATCCATACTAGAAATAGAGTATCCCAAAGTTCATGATTAGGGCAGAAATTAACCCAAATATCATTAACCTTCCTGAGCAGGATGCTTGAATACAGAAGCAGCAACTTAAATCTTTGATGTCAAACTGGTCTAAATGCAAGTTCCAGTTTTTGAAGAGGGTATCTTTCAGACATCCAGTTTCTACATCTGTAAAATGGGGATCATGGCCTAGCAGGATTGTAGTACCTGGCAAAGAGAAGGTCAACAATCCCTCCTTCTCTATAAAAGAAAAAAGACATTGTATTTTAGCATTGTTCTGAAACATTCTGTCCTCATGAAATGTGTTTCTTCTTGAATAGGGAATTTATGTATGGCAAGACCCACGTTTCTTTTTCTGTCAGACAGACATACACAAATAAGCATACGCCTTATTTCAGTTGTGTTAAAACTTGAAGAGTGGTTCTACCCTAATAAAACGGGAAAAATGTCACAAGGATGCATTTATGACAACTTGAAACACGGTAGCATCTTCATTTTTTAAAAAGTGACCATGTATAAAACCACTGGGAATCAGTGGAGACAGAGTAGCTCAATAAATAAGAAAACAATTTCCAAAGGGGTCTAGCTCAGCCACAGCCAAAGTAAGGTACAAGAAACTCAACTGGAGTGCAGGAAAAAAAAAAAAAATTAGAACTCCAATTTCCATTTTTACCCCATTCTTTAAATTCTTTACATGTTTTATAGCACATATGTATGATTCATACATTAATATTCAGACATTGGGAGTACAAGCTTAATTTGTTTGACAAGGTGTACAATAAAAAAAGCTGAAGATGACTTTTCCAGACTATGAGACTAGAAAACACACATATAAAGTCACTAATGAAAATAGCTGAAGATCCACATTAAGTTTAAACAGTAACATAAAACCCTGAGGTACAAGTTTTTAAAACAAGTGAATTTATGACATTCAATATTTCCTTATAATGTAGTTAAGAATGGGTATAGAGTTCTACTTTAGTTTGCTTTTTAGTCCAACTGGGTATCAACGACTGTACAAATTAGAACCAAATCCACTGCCTTAAATTAAACCTCTACTTAACCACTGTGAACGTGTCCTGCAGGTAGTACATTTAACATAAGTTAAGTCTGTTGTCAGGTTCACCCTCAATGTCCATATTCTGAAACATCTATGATTATACAAAAAGCCTCTCCTAGTTCCTAGCTTTATTTTACAGTATGGCTGGTTTCAATATGAGATGCAAAGCTTAAAAGAAGGGGCCAATTTAACATTTGCAAATGACCATATATATACTGGGGAGTATATATATGAGGTCAACACTGCCAACTTTCATCACTATCAAAAGCAGCAGTTTGTTTGTTTGTTTTTTTTCTTTGAAAGATACTGGAACCAGAGGCCATTTACATGAGTTCTAGTCTATATGACTCAGAATTCCATTTGTCCTACGCTTTGCTTCAGAGCTGAAGTCAGAAATGTCTCCATCTGTGTCATAATTATTTCCAAAACCAATTAAGAGATGGCAAACAGAAAATTATGACTTCAGGTAATGAATAAAATGGCAAGAATGGTTAATTCTTTAGAATGAAAATTTAGTTCATCCAAAACAAACAAGTAAATTAAGTGATTTGCCCTCTTTATTCACTTAGAAAAAAGACAAATTATCACACTGCTAAAGTGCAGGGGTGCCTGGGTGGCTCACTCAGTGGGTTAAGTGTCTGACTCAGGTCTTGGTCTTGGCTCAGGTGACAGTCTTTGGGTCATAGGATCCAGTCCCGCACTGGGCTCCATTCTCAGTGTGGAGTCTCCATCAGATTCTTCCTCCCTCCCCACTCATGTGCTCCCTCTCTCTCAAATAAATAAACAAAATCTTTAAAAACAAAAATATGCAAACATTGTAAGGTGCCTTGTCCTCCATGAGTGGGAAAACACTTCAAATGTTTTATTATGGTGGAGGGGTGGAGGTAGCAGAGGGGTCAATGATCCACTAGAGGCAGGAAAAGGGGGGCAAGACTTTCGGCTCTTAAGAGAATATAAAGGATGATGACATACTTGTAACAGTACTGTTAACTCTGGGAACTATTAAGTGTAAGAGGAATAGTCAGCAATTTGTCTCCAAGTCCTAAGACATAAATAGAACCACATTTCCTTATTAACCAATAAACACAGCCCAATAAGCACAGAAAAACTAAAGACTTTATCTCATTTGCTATTAAATAAATTATAAAATGTTAAATTATTTTAGTAGATGGTACAAAATAAAAGCTGGAAATGAATTCAGTTTACTTTTAAATAATGGATTTGTATAAAGACAACATTTTGTGCAATTAGGGACCATTTTTTGGTGTTTTAAAGGGTACAATACAGATAAAGACAAAAGTTTGCATTATTTGTATTAAACTAAATATACAAAAGATTTCATTATCTTGTCCCTCAAACTGGCAAGTAAATGTTCTTTTCTCACTGTCAACTGGCACCATAAGCACACTGAATCAACTTGTGCTGAGGAAGCGCCATCCTAGTACAGCATTAAGGGTTTTTCATACTCTGGCCAGAAGGCACACCTTCCCAGCCCCTTTTTAACCACACACACCCCTTTTAAGACCCCAAGTATTCAAAAAAAAAAAAAAAATCATCACAACTTTCTAATTATACCCAGATTATTATTCCTCTACACTTTTCCACACATCATTCTTCAGTCATTCTTCACCTCTATTTGTTGAAGTCCTATCCATTCTCCAAGTCCCTCCAGGGTTGATGTTCTCACATGTATGACTGTTTGTCACACACTGTGGAGAGTGCCATTAACTACACATTTGTTTAGTACCATTCCACAGTTGATTAGACAGTTTTTTAAGAGCAGCAAGTTTGTCTGGATCAATCTCACATTTCCAACCGCCATAAACTCAACACCTGGCAAAACAGAAGCTTGAAACAGCAATTCCTTGATGTTCTTAATTGAATGGCCAACTCATTCTGGACTTTTCAACTGAGATATTACAATTTCATGCTACGTAGGGTGAAACAGTGCTCTCCTGGATTAGTATCCATAAGTATTGCAAAACAACTCCCCTCCCAAAACCCACCCAAATAAAGCAAACAAAAAACAAGGCGTCTGAATCTTATTTACTAACTATAGGCATAAACTCTCAATTGAACTGTGCCTTTAAAGTACCAGTCATCAGGCAGTCTGAATAAGCTATTTCCTTTACCCAGATTTCAGACGGGTTTTTCTTATTAAAATCTGAGAGGTAAGAAATGAGCCAACTCTGATATTTGAAACCACCATTTCCACAGACCTCTTATTTATGTGTACTTTAGACCACTTGGGAAAGATGAGATCATTTAAGCAGCAGCGCCATTATTTCTCTTTATTTGACCCCAACAATGCTCTCAACCTAACAGTAAAGAGACATGCATCAACCGGGCTAAGCTACATTGTAACAAGGCGGCTGGGGGTAATATTTACTCCCTTAGTACAGGAGGAAAAGCTATACTAAAGAGCAGAGGACCTTCCCTAAAAATGTCGGATACTGAGGTACTCTGGGCATCCCCTTCCCCCACCTTCACAAATCTACTCCTGGAATCTGAGACATAGGTCCTTTGTCTGAACAATGTGGGAGGAGTCTGTCTGCAGTGCTGGTGTGCGGGCAAGTGAAGAGAATTTACCGAAAACTGTATAAACGCATAAAGTTCCTTAACTCAATTACCTTACTGTCCATTTTTTCTTCATCGTGTACAATGCAAGTGTTCTAAAAGATAGTCAATGTGCCTTTTCCAGGGTTCAAATGTATCAAAAGAGAATACAAAAAGATCAACAGAGTTAGGCTGCTCTTCAAAAGCTAAGTTTCTGAATAGCGGAGGGGTAGAGGGGGGTGATGGTTTTACCCACCACTTGAACTTCCCTTCCCTCTCGAACGAGCTCTTTATACAAAGCCTCCATTTCTGTCAATTTCTTCACCGAAACGAGCTGCTGTAAGGTAAAGCTGAGTGCCTTTTATAAGACAGTCGGCTGCGCAAACTTGCAATCTCGCAGCTTTCCGTGCACAACACCGAATCCACAACCGACCCGACCTTTTACCACCTCACTGAGGTTTTTGGTGCCACGCCAGCCTACTGTTCCACGAATACAGCCCGAGTAAAGTGAACACCACCGGACTGGGTGCCTCCAGAAACTTAACACCTTCTACCACGCAAAAACCAGCGGAATACCGTGGGTTTTCGCAAGGTGACCCATCTTCTCATCTCATTTACCACGGTTCCTCGCGGACCCCTTCGCGATGGACTTGGGGGACTCGCTGGGTTCAGTGTTGCTGCCCGGAGCTCTTTTCTTTCGTCTTCCCACCCACGCCCGGGGGGCCAAGCCCAGGGGGACTCCCCTCCTCCCTGCCGCACTCACCCTGGCGACCGACAATCTCGGCGACATGCTCGGAGCTGGGCACCGGGACGCACTCGGTGGTGTTGACGCTCTTCCTCCGGAGCAGGGCCGCCTGCTCCCCGTTTAGGGCGGCCGCTGCCGCCGCCCCGCAGCCGCCGGGGCCGTAGGCGTGGGACAGCATCGCCGCCATCATGCCCTGGGCATCGTCCCCTCCGTAGAGCACCCCCGCCGCCGCGGCCGCCGCGGCCGCCTCCCGGGCATCGAAGCTGGCGGCGGGCAGCAGCACCGACCCCAGGGACCCGCCCGGGATCGGTTGGGTCTGGGAGGCGGCGGCCGCGGGCGGCGACAGCAGCAGCAGCGACGGTCGGTCCTCCTCCTCTGCCTCCTCCAGCTCCTCCTCCTCCAGCAGGTCTCCGTCCAGCTCCGCTTCCTCCCCCTCCTCCTCCTCGTCCTCCTCCAGCTCCAGCTCGGCCGCCTCCGGGGGCCCGGGCCGGCCGGGCGGAGCCCGCTCCTCCGGAGACAGCCCCGCCGCCCGCCGGGCCTGGCCCTGCGCCGCCGCCGCCGCGGCCCGAAGCGCCGGGGTACCGGGCTCCGCCGGGCTGGGGTCGTCGAGGCCTAGCGCGGCCAGGCGCTCCCTCAGCAGGAGCCCGTCCCCCTCCAGCTCCGGGCCGCCCGCGGGCGGCGGCAGCGGCGGCGGCGGCGGCGGCTGCGGCAGGGGGGCCGGGGCCGCCGCCAGGGCCAGGGCCGCGGAGCTGCCGCTCGGCATCGCGGCGGCGCGCTGTCAATGGCGGCGGCGGCGGCGGCGGCCGGGTCAGGCGCGGCGGGCGGCGAGCCCCATGGCGGACAGGGCTCGGGCCCTGCTCAGCGCGCAAACACCTTTCCTCTGGGGAGGCGGCGGGGCTGGCGACCCGGGCGGAGGAGCGCCAGGGCCGCCCGGAGACTGGAGAGGGCGGGGTGGAGGGGCAGAGGAAGGAGGCAGAGGTAGGTAACTAGGTGGGTGGGTGGGGACGGCAGCGGGGCGGGCTGCTGGAGGTGGCAGCGGCTCCCCTCTCAGGGTTTCTTTTGTTTCATGGCCTTAACCAGCCCCCGGCGCGCGCGGCGGCGGCGACGCCCCACGCCGCGCTCCGAATGAAGCCGGCGCGCTCTGATTGGCTGCTTTTAATCTCTGGGAGCCCGCCCTCTCCTCCCCGCAGCCTTCTAATTCCTTTCCCTAGCCCCACCCCCCCACCCTCCTCTCGGGCCCCGCCCCACTCCTCCCCAGAGCTCTCTGATTGGGCGACCGGGACAAGCCCGTCCCCGAAGCCTTCTCCTTCCGTCCTCTCCCCTCCCCCCTCCCCTCCCTCCCCTCTCCCTACTGGCTCACGAGGGGACGGACTGTGATTGTTCGCTTTATACGTCACTCTTTGTGACGTATCCAGGTGGGGGCGGGGAAAAGTAGGAGGGACGAAGGCCCTGTAACAGGCTGAAACTGAGGCGGACTAGGCGTTTTCGCGCAGGCGCGTGCAGTTGCAGCAGACACCTGGATTTCTCCCTTTCTCCTTATCCCTCTAGCCCACCGAGGTCGGGTCTTTTAGGGCACTGTGTGAGCGGCCTTGGAGTGGAGCGTAGGCATGGGCTCGGAGGACGGTGTTTCGCCAGGTTGAGGACGAGATTTCCTCCTTTCGGGGTAGGGGCCTAGGGAGAGTCCGCGGAGGAGGGGCCAGTGAGGTGTCCTCCTATCCGGCCGCGGGGGCGGTTTCCTGAGCCGCGTGGCTCCGGGGCCTTCCCCTGCACGACCCGCGAGCGCTCCTCCCTCCTGGCAGGGCCCGCCCACGCCCGGCTGGCAGGGTTTCCAGTGCCCGGGGGCCGCTGGCTTACAGCGGGAGGCTTGATGTGCTGAACTTCAGTCCTTTGGGAGCTCTTCAAGGAAATTAAGTCATTGTTTCCTCCTCCAAGGCGCTCTTTCCACAGTGTGGCCCAGGTGATCCCACACAGTGCTATCTTTTCTGGAGGCTTATTTTTAAATGGCTTAGGCTATGACATACCCTCCCCCCTCCCCGTTTAGGACCAGTTAGTATCCCCAGGTTAGTCTTCACCCACATTGTCCTACAGGCATATATATAAGGCGGGCAACATAGCATAATTTTAAGGTTTCTAGTGGCCCCATTAGAAAAAATAAGAAGAAGTAGATTTGATTCATTATGTTTAAAACATCACTTCAATATGCAATCAATATAGTTATGAGTGAGATTTTATAGTTTTTTCAGTCTTTGAAAATGGTGTGTATTTTACACTTACAGACACTCAGCATAACTCAGTTCGCTTCACACCAGCCATATTTCAAGTACTCAAGTACATATTTCAAGTACTCAAGTACATATTTCAAGCAGCTCTAGACCTCTTGATTTTTGAATGACAACTTGGGACCTTTTTATATTGGATTTATTTTTTATATCTTACTGACTCAAACTCATATGAGTGAATTTTAATTGAGCTCCTACTCTTCTAAATTGTCTAGAATGTTACAAAGACAGTAGTTCAAGAGGAAGCTAAACTATGTCTTCTCTTTCTCTAGTTTGTCCCTTTACAGTCACGTGCAGAATCCTTACTTCAGTTACTCCACCCCCTCAATCAAAGGCATAGAGAATTTTAACTAACACTACAGCTTTCCTGTTATTCCAAGGTTTCCCTAGACCTTATATGACCCTGTGTGTTGCTTTTCTAACAGCTTATTTGTTAGAAATCCCTGGAGCAGGGATCTCAAGACTGGATGTACAGCAAAGTCAAGAAGGGCTTTTTTAAAAAAAGCTAAAATCAGAGCAGGGAGAGGCAAACTCTGGATATTTGGATTTAGTGGGAAATTTGGAATGGGAAACTGGACATGTTTTTAAGAATCCACACAGGTTATTCTGAAGCTCAGCTAGGGTTGAGAGCACTGATCTGGGGTGTGGTTTTTGGCTTTACAGAAGGAATTTGCCATTAACTCTACTGAAAAATGATCTTTTTCTCCCCTATCTTCCTAATTAGGTACAATTTTCACTGATTTACTACATCTACACCCTTTCTGTGTTATGCCCCAAGGACATATTATTTTGTAACATCTTAACAAAGGTACTGAAACTTTCAGTGTATCAGTGAATAGCTTGTATAACAACATTTTTTATAGAATATACAGATACTGTATGTTTGCTATCTGATATTTCAGTTTAAACAATAACCATTATTTGAAGGGTAGATCTTCTAGCAAAGCAAATCTCATCAAGGGAGAAAATAAAAACATGCAGTGGCCACTCCCAGGATATATAGGTCATTGGGAGGAAATACGTAGTAGAATTACAAATGAAATTCTCAGAAGTTCCTTTTGCCACCTCTTTTTGTGAGTTGTCATTTAATGCTCACACCTTGGTCTTAAGTTCTCTACCCAAGGACCCAAAGAAAGAGTGGGATTGATAGTTTACCAAACATTTTTCTTTTGAGAGGGAGAAATGTAAAGAATAGATTCGTATAGATAAGATCCCTTCAGGAAGGGTTTCTTTCTTTCTTTCCTTCTTTTTTTTTTTTTTTTTTAATGCCAAATGGTTTTACTTAGGTGTTCCTAATATAAAAATTGCTTTCTGCTTCATTCCCACATAATAAATGAGGTTTCATAAGTTCCCATACACAAATATATATATTCATGCATTAATTTATACTTGATCAATATTGTGATTTATGAACAAGGTAGGAGATATTGAAGCTCAGGGACCTTCCCATTTGGGTCTAAATTTGTCTTGTATTAAATTTTGTTTATGAAGCAAATTTAAGATTTGCTTTTGCTGTAAATATATGCCTGGGATTCCTTCATTTAAATTCCATTTAATAACACCATCTTTTCTACCCCAGTCGCACAACACCCTAATTTGTACCTCGGTAGGGTATCTCTTTCATTCCTCTGCTGCTGTTTATGACGTAAGTAGATACACTGGGGCAGAAGAGTTGCTTTAAGGATCTCAGAACAAAAAGAAAACTAGAGTTGGCTACATGTTATCAACTCCCAGGCTGACTGCTGAACTAGCCCTTTAAACTTGTCAAATTGTAATGATTTTAAGGTTAGAACAACAGCAAACTAAACAAAGCTTAACAAAGATGTTGGTCCTAGCAAGTAAACAGACTAGGGGCACCCAGGTGGCTCAGTCGGTTAAGTGTCTGTCTGCAGCTCAGGTCATGATTGGGATCGAGCCTGGCATCAGGCTGTTTGCTCAGTGGGGAGCCTGCGTCTCCTTCTCCCTGCTGCTCCCTCTGCTTGCGCGTGCTCTCTCTCTATACATATATATATATCTGACAAATAAAATTATAAAAATCTCTCCTACATTAGCAAACAGGAACTCTTCCTTGATGGCACAGCCCCTCCTGTCACCACTCTTTCTTCTCCAAATCCACTATCTGCTCCCCTTCTTTAGGGCACATCTTGTCACTGAATCCACTGAGCACTGCTTATCCTTACTCAGCTTACCCTTTCCCTGGCAGGATTTGACACTACCGACTGCTCCTTAAAGCACTCTCTTCCGGGAACCTGGGGTGGCTTAGTCAGTTAAGCATCAACTCTTGATTTCTGCTCAGGTCACGATCTTAGGGTCCTGAGGTTGCGCCTTGAGTCAGGCTGGGCGCGGAGCCTGCTTAGGATTCTCTCCCTCCCTCTCCCTGTCCCCTTCCCCCTTGCTCTCTCTAAAATAAATAACCTTTAAAAAATAAATGGAAGGGTTTTCATTTTTTAAAAAATCCAGTTTTTAGCTTAGTATTCAACATCACCACTATCTACTCAGTTCCTCTGACCAAAAACCTGGGAAACATCCTTGATTTTTCCTTTAACCTGCACACCCAGTAAAGACCAAGTCCTGGGGGGTCATACCTCTCAACTCTCAAATCTGTCTATCATTCTGCATTTTTACCACCATTCCCATAGTCAAGGCCACCATTAATTATATCATGAACTATCCCAGTAGTCCCCAAACCGTACTCTTATGTCCAGTCTTGCTGTCCTCTAATTCATTTCCTATGCTGTGGCTGAGATGACTGTAACTCAAGTTTACTCCTTCCACTGACCTGCTTAAAAATCCTTGTTGTCCTTAGAATAGCATCCCAATTTGTTAACATAATTTATAAGGTCTTCTCTGAGTCTCGCCTTCTGCTTTAGCCTGATTTCATGCCATTCTTCCCCTTGCATTCTTGGCCTCTGCCACAGAGGCCTTCCAACAGCCATTCTGGTGTATATTGTGCATTCTTTATTATGCCTTCAGGCCCCGAATACAGCTCTTCTCTGCCCACTGTTAGTGAGCACCCACTTGTCCTTCAGGGCTCAGCTTGTCTATCATTTCTGTTAATCTTCTAGGGGTAAAGCGAGTGTCCTTGCAGCAGGGTCTCATTGCATCCTCCCTGTCTGTAGCAGGATGACCCACCTCTAGTTGTCCGAGTTCCCTCTTTCTCTGTTTGCACCCATATAGTACCAGTGTCTACTATAGGTCCTGGCACATAGACTTGCCAGTATCAACCTGCTGACTCAATCCTTCAGCTAGTCTGAGCTTTGGCCATTTTTCAAACACACATTGTAATCTCCATCTTTGTGCCTCTGCTTGTGATGTTTTTGTGCCCAGATTCCCCTTACCTTCTATCCCAGCCCTTCTCTCTGTCTACATATTGCCAAGCCTCAGCTTAAATTCAACTTCTCCCAGTGTGTTCTCCTAATTGATATGCTCAGGGCTAGTCCTTCCCTTTCCCTAGGAAAATGCAATCAAAGGCCACACTTTGCATATATCTTCTGAACTCTTAAAAAAAAACAACCCTGAAGTCTATCCATGGACCCCTTTAGATGATGCAGACTGGAAAGATGGTCACTAAGCTGGTTTTCTCTTCTTCCTAAGCACACAGTGAACCTACATTTCCTGGCCTCCACTGCAGTTAGAAGTAGCTGTAAGACTGAGTTTTACACCATTTCCAGACCAAACCCTTAAAAATCCTTCACATATTATCCTCCATGTTCCTTTCCCATCTACGATGTCAATGAGTATGATACCCATGAAGCCACATGTTAAAGATGTCGGAGCCACAAGATGAAAGGAGTCTGGATCACCATGTGAAGGGGAGATGCCCTCAAATCAGATGTAAGTGTGTGAGAGGTAAGATACAAGGCTTATGTAAGAGGAAAAATATTTTTGTTGAGTTTGAAGTATTGTATATTTTTGTGTACATGTGTTATAGCAGTTAACCTATTCTAACTACTATAAAAGGTCAGGTTAAAAGGCTCTGGTGTGTAAAGAGATAGTAGAATGATCAGTGGTACTAGGGGTTAAGGGGAAGGGAGAGATAAATAGGAGAAGCACTGAGGATTTTTAGGGCAGTGAAACTATTCTGTATGTAACCATAATAGTGGATCTCTGTCATCATACATTTGTCAAGACCTATTAAATATACAGTGCCAAGAGTGAACTCTAATGTGAGCTATATAGGCTCTGGGTGATAATGATGTGTCAACACAGGTTCATAGGTTGTAACAAATGTACTAGTCTGGTGCAGGATGAGAGAGGGGGAGGCAGTGTGTGTGTAGAATCAGGGTGTATACTGGAACTCTCTGTACTTTCTGCTTATTTTTGTGGTAATCTAAAACTGATTTAAAAAATAAAGTGTATTAAAATGTTTTTAAATGTGTTTTGCACATCAACAATATTTAGTTTGACTACTGATATGCTTCAGTCACAGACTGCCTGGAATGTTCCCACTTGTAGCATGGAAACTAAAAATAAACAAATGAATGAATGAATGAATGAATAAATAAATAAATACGTGTGTGTGTGTGTGTGTGTGTATACATATATATATATATGTATATATATATTAAAGATTTTATTTATTTTAGAGAGAGAGAGAATGAGCATGAGCTGGGGAGGGGCATAGAGAGAGAACGCCAAGCAGGTTCCATGAAAAGCATGGAGCCCGATGTGGAGCTGCATCCTGTGACCCCAAGATCATGACCTGATTCAAAACTAAGAGTCAGATGCTTAACCAACTGAGCTATCCACGTGACCCTGGAACCTGGTAATATTTATTTACACAAGGAGCAATCCACTAAGTGATACAGCAATCCTCAAAGTGCATGCACCAAACAACAGAGCTTCAAAATAGATGCAAAGCAAAAAGCCCCGATAAAACTGAAAGGAGAATTAGACAAATCCACAATAATATTTGGGGCCTTCGACACCCATTTCTCAGCAATTGCTAAAACTGCTAGACCAAAAAAAAAAAAAAAAATCATAAAAAATGTAGAAGAACTGAGTAATACTATCAGCCAAGAGGGATCTAATTCATATTTATAGCATATTCTACCAACAGCAGAATATACATTTTTGTCAACTCCCCATGCATCTTTCACATACATAGACCATATCCTGAGCTGTGAAACAAATCTCAACAAATTTAGAAGAGTTGAAATCATATAGTGCTCTCTGACCAGAATAGAATCAGACTGGAAATCAGTAACAGAAAGAGAACAAAAAAATTTTTGAAATACATGGACATTATATGATACACTTCTTTTTTTTTTTTCTTTCAAGGATTCTATTTATTTGACAGAGAGAGATCAGTGAGAGAGGGAACACAAGCAAGGGAAGTGGGAGAGAGAGAAGCAGACTTCCTGCCAAGCAGGGAGCCTGATGTGGGCTTGATTCCAGGACTCTGGGATCATGACCTGAGCCGAAGGCAGATGCTTAACGACCAAGCCACCCAGGCGCCCCTATATGACACACTTCTGATTAATTCATGAATCAGTGAGGAAGTCTCAATGGGAAATTTAAAAAAATACATTGAATGGAATGAAAATGTAAACACAATATTTCAAAATTTGTGGGACACAACTAAAGCAGAGGTGAGTGTAATTTATGGCATGAAATGCTTTTATTAGAAAAGAGGAAAGGTCTCAAATCAGTAACCTATGTGCATACCTAAGAAAAAAAAAAGGAGAGTGAAATAAACCCAAGTAAAATTGATACACCGTTATTAGCAAGACTGACAAAGATAAGAGAGAAGACACAGATCACCAATATTAGCGATGAAACAGTGGCTATCACTACAGATCCTGCAGTCATTAAGAGAATAAAAGGAGAATACTACAAACATTGTTACATTCATAAATTTGACAACTTAAAAGAAACGAACCATCTCCTCAAAAATCACAAACTACCAACCAACATGAAATAGGCAATTTGAATATCCTATAATGATTAAGAAAATGGAACCTTTTTTTTAAGTTTTTATTTAAATTCCAGTTAGTTAACATTCAGTGTAATATTAGTTTCAGCGTATAATTTAGTGATTCAACACTTCCATAGAATACACAGTACTCATCATGACAAGTGCACTCTTTAATCCCTGTCACCTCTTTAACCCATCCCTCCACCCACCTCCCCGCTAGTAACCACCAGTTTGTTCTCTATAGCTAAGAGTCCGTGTCTTGGTAAGAAAATTGAATTCATAATTGAAAAGCTCCTAAAAAAGAAATCTCTAGGACCAGATGGTTTCACTGGAGAATTCTACTAAATATTTAAAGAGGAATTAAGACCAATTTTATACAGTCTCTTCCAAAAAAATAGGAGAGGAAGGAATACTTTGTAGTCATTTTATGATGGCAGCACAGATACTAAAACCAGACAAAGACCGTGTAAGGAAAACAAAATAAAACTAGAGACCAAAATTTCTCATGAATATAGACACAAAAACTTTAATAAAATTTTATCAGATCAAACCTAGCAGCGTATAAAAAGAAGCAAATGTACATCACCACCAAGTGGAATTTACTTCAGTTATTTAAAGCTGGTTCAATATTTAAAAGTTCATCAATGGAAAACATATGTTCATAGAAAAACCTGCCAGGAATGTTCACTGCAGCATTATTCATAATGACCAAAAAGTGGAAACAATCCAAATATTATGAACCAGTGAATGGATAAACAAAATATGCTATATCCATCCAATAGAATATTATTCAGTCATAAAAATGAATAAAGTAGTGATGTATGCTACAACATAGATGAGCCTTGAACACATTGTTGGAAAGAAGTCAGTTACAAAAGGCCACGTACCGTATGATTCCATTTATTTGAATATTCAGAATAGGTAAATGCATAAAATCAGAAATGAGATTAGCAGCTGCCAAGGACTAGGGAGTGGGGAGAAAGGCGGTGATTGCTGAAGGGTATGGAGTTTCTTTTTGGGGTGATGAAATGTTTTGGAATTAGTGATGATGGTTTAAAATCTTGGGAATATATTGAAAGCCATGGAATTTTATGCTTTATTTTATCTTTTAAAGATTTTATTTATTTGACAGAGAAAGACACAGTGAGAGAGGGAACACAGCAGGGGGAGTAGGAGAGGGAGAAGCAGGCTTCCTGCTGAGCAGGGAGCCCAATGGGGGGCTTGATCCCAGGACCCAATCCCAAGGCAGACGCTTAACAACTGAGTCACCCAGAATTGTATGCTTTAAATGTGTGTATTATGTTGTATGTTATTTCTCAATTAAAAAGCCAATAAATGTAACCTACCATATCAACAGTCTAAAGAAATATCTTATTATCCTCTCAATTGATGCAGAAAAAGCATATCACAAAATTTAATACCCATTTGTGATAAAGACTCTCAGAAAACTAGGCATAGTGGGGCATTTCCTCAACTTGCTAAAGAAAATCTACCAAAAAACCAATAACTAACATTATACTTCATGGTGAAAGACTGAATGTTTTTCTCTTAAGATTGAGAACAAGACAAAGATATCCACTCTTCCTGTTCTTGTTCAATGCAGTACTGGGAGTTTTAACCAGACCAATAAAGCAAGAGAAAGAAACAAAAGACATGCAGATCGGAAAGGAAGACTATTTAGATGGAATTACCAAATATAAAGAGAAAGTTGAAAACCCAAAAGGAAAGACCATCTCGATAAGAAATTTCTGATTTCAAAATAAAAAAGAAATCAGCAGCATTGATCACCAAATTTATATCAAACTGGGTTAAAAGTCTCACTATAAAGGAGTAGTTATCACAAAAAGGTACAGTCAGAAAAAGTGACATACAAGCACCAAAATGTTGAAAAAGGTTGGAACAGTTTAATTAGCTAACAAGTTAAGTTAACTAAGAGTTAATGCAAAGATAAGCTGCGGCAGATATCACATAAAATATATAAAATAATAAAGACTGATAAATGGTAGAATGAGAAAAACTAAAGGAGGAAGTGAAATACAAGTTGTAGACAAGAAAGAAAAAAATGTTGGAATGAATCTGGAATAAGTAAATAAATATTAGTTGATAAGAGATGCTAAAGAAAAAGTCTTTATAAAACTGTAAAAGAAATCTGATTATACAATCATATTGCAAGCAAAAAACATGATTTTAACAGATTATAAGTACATGTTTAAGAAGTATTCAAACTATGTAAATAAGTTTGATGGGCGAACATGTAAATAATTACATTCTTTAATTTTTGCCCTTATTTTGGGTGATATCAGCATCCAGGAGGATTCTTCACTCTCTTGTATTCCACTCCACCTCCAATTATCTGCCCGCCTTTAAAATTTATTGTGTGCTCTTGGTTTTCCTAACTTTGGAGTTTCATCCTTTCAAAACTCACCTTCTTTACCAAGTTCTAACCCATGGAATATGTCTTCTGAAGACAGTGGGAAACATGAGCCAAACAAAGGGGAGTTTGCTACTTTTCATCTTGACAAATTGCGTATCCTGTCTTGCCTCAGTTTCTTGACAGATAAAATATGGAGTCATTTATTCATTCATTCAAAAGATAATTATTTAGCTTCTACTATGTCCTAGATGCTTGAAAGTATTTGGAATGGATTAGTGAACAAAAGAAAGATATCTGTTTCTGAGGACTTACAGATTTTATAAGGGAGGGGGCATAAAAACATAAACAACAGGGCACCTGGGTGGCTCAGTGGGTTAAGGCCTCTGCCTTCGGCTGGGGTCATGATCCCGGGGTCCTGGGATCGAGTCCCATATGGGGCTCTCTGCTCAGCGGGGAGCCTGCTTCCTCCTCTCCCTCTGCCTGCCTCTCTGCCTACTTGTGATCTCTGTCAAATAAATAAACAAAATCTTTAAAAAAAAACATAAACAACAAATGTAATACATAAATTACATAGTATGTTAGAAGGTGATCATACCATAAAAAAGAAACAAGCGGGACAAAGTGAAGATGGTATGGACTGCAGGGTCCCAGGCCATGGTGCTGTTTTAAACTGGGTGGGTGGTCAAGATAGGCCTAACTGAGAAGGAGACGTCTGAGCAAAGGCTTGTAGGTTGAGAAGTTAGCCAAGTGGAAATGTGGGGGAAGAACGAGCCAGAAAGAGCAACACATCTACATTAAAGGTCTAAGTTGGGAGCAGATGATACCAAAGATTTGGGGGCCATTTTAAGGACGTTAGCCTCACTTTGTGTGGAATGGAAACCGTTGCTGGGTGTTAAGCAAAGAAGCGACGTTTTCAAAGGTGCTGAGGATTTTCTGTAGGAGGGGCAGACAGAATCAGGGTAATGAGATGCAGTAGGATTCAGTCCATATTTCTGAGGACATTGCCAGCTGGCTTTGTGGTTTTGACCTGAGCAATCAGAATGATAGTGATGCCATCAGTGGGGAAAGCCACAGTCAGGGCAAGACTGGGATATGTATTTTTGGATTTCATGATCGATGGTAGCCTCTTTTGTGGCTCTTCTCAGATTTGGTGTTTCTCATCATCCCTGCTTCTCATCCACCCCCTCAGCTTTGCAACCCTTCAAATCTTAGCTTTAGGGTGGTAGATCAGCCTAATTTCCTAGGCAGCCTATTGGCTGGTTCTTCTCATACTGCGTGCTTAATTGTAAATCTCTCTGCTAAACCTTCTCCCGCAGGACACTGGTCCTTGAGGGAATATGAATGATTCCTAATTGGAAAACACAGAAACAGAAACAAACAAACAAAAACTTCCCAATAGTTCATTCTTTTTCTTATCATTTTTCACAAGATTCATTTTTTTTCTTAAAAATTTTTTTGTAAAATTGTATTTTATAATAATTCAATTTTTGGAAGCAAATTTGATACTCATTTTGCAATACTAGAGGGTTAATTTTTCTGGAATAAGGAGGATTTACAATTCCAGTTTTTAGTAGAATGTTTGGACCTTCATCAGGAGAAACTCCTCTTAACGGTGAGCATGATAGACATTTTCCTATCAGTCTAATCTCTGACTTCTTTATTTTGGGTCATGTGTAGGAATTGTTGAGTTTGTAGTGGATAGGATGAGTTTTAAAATATGCTAACTGTCCACTAGCACTTGGGGTTAAACGATAAACTGGTTTTATTCTGGTCCCTACAAAATTGTGATAGAGGCATTGGTGCCTGTGGTCAGGTTTGCACTAAAGTCATTGCATGGCAAAACTTCCCTGAGGCTATGTTTTTATGCTTCATTTTCAGACTGTTGGTGCCATAGGATCAATTAAAATTTGTGAATAATGTCTGTCTCCCTCTTGGTAATGTGGATGGCCCACAGTCTGTTCATATTCATGGCAAGGGATTTAACAGGCTACTGTGTTAGTAACAATGTGGATCCAAATTGTAAACATTTATCATTTCCAAAGTTTCTTGCAATTTCCAAAGCAATGCAATTTAAATGGATGCTCTAAACCTCCATCAAATAAAACAATCTTTCGGTGATTTCTCTACATTCTTCGAAAATATTGTCTCCGCAAAATGACTAATTTATTATATCAGAGAATATTATAAAATCTACTAGAATGTGAATAGTAATGGATGAAAAGTTTAATGCAATGTCCTTTAAAATTGATTTCCTCTCTATTTAGATGTTATGAACTACTATTAAGATATATCAATAACTTGGGGTGCCTGGATGACTCAGTTGTTAAGCGTCTGCCTTTGGCTCAGGTCATCATCCTGGGGTCCTGTCAAGCCCCGCCTAGGGCTCCTTGCTCAGTGGGAAGCTTGCTTCTCCCTCTCCCACTCCCCCTGCTTGTGTTCCCTCCCTCTCTTGCCATCTCTCTGTCAAATAAATAAATAAAGTCTTTTTTTAAGAAAAATAAATAAAGTCTTAAAAAAAGATATATCAATAACTTGTGGTATCAGGTTCCCTTTGTATGTTTATGAGGAGGTAAACTACATATATGCTAGTGAAAATTTCCTGATATATTTCCCTACAATCTCAGAATTTTATTACTGATGCTCTTCACTCATGAAAATCACTAATCCTAATGGGAAAAGCCAAAGATTTGAAAGGTTTAACACTGAACTAAGAGGAGAGAAAGAAGAGGAAAATCCTTCAGAATTATGATGTCCCCTCATACAGCAGGTGGAGAGACAGACTTGGATCAACAAGTCTTGACTCATTTCTTCTCATAAGGCCTTGGATTAAGCATATGGGAATACAAAGACAGATGAGGCATGGACTTAATCCCGAGAGGCTCAAAATCTGGCTGGCAAGGGGCGCCTGAGTGGCTCAATGGGTTAAGCCTCTGCCTTTGGCTCCGGTCATGATCTCAGGGTCCTGGGATCGAGCCCCGTGTCGGGCTCTCTGCTCAGCAGGGAGCCTGCTTCCTCCCCCCCCCCCCCACCGTGCCTGCCTCTCTGCCTACTTGTGACCTCTGTCTGTCAAATAAATGAATAAAATCTTAAAAAAAAAATCTGGCTGGCAAGATGGTCAAAAGTTAAAAAACAAATGGATGAAAAGAGAAATTAATGGGTATCAGAGAAATATAGTTTAGGCATTTTGAAAAAGAACTATTTTTGTGATATAATCAGGAAAGATTTTTATGGAGGGAGTGAAATTAAACAGAGACTCAGGGGAGGTGAACTCTCAGTAGGTGAAAAGGGGGGCAGGGGTATGGGGTGGGTAGGCAGAGCATGGGTGAGAAAGTACTTCTTTACCCCAAGTATAGAGAGGAAGGCAAAAGAGAAGCCAGAAGGCCTGGGAGTAGTGGTGGTGGGACTGGGAGGCAAACAGATTTGATGAAAGTGAGAGATAGAGGTGTGGCAACAAAAGGAAGCAAAGCCTGGAAATTTTAAAAGGTTTAAGGTGTTTAGACTCTACTTGGAGGCCTGTCCACTGTGAGGAGCTTGGTTTCTGGAGTAAGGATTCAGGCAGCACAGATTACGTCCCAGCTCCGCCACATCCAAACAACATGTTGTTTAGTAATTTTGCTTCTCTGAGCCTCAGTTTCCCCTCTATCCCATGGAGATTTTATCTGCCAAGCAGAGTTGTGAGGGCTGCATGAGACATTTTATTGTCACATTAGTTGTCCTCTCCTCTCTGGTGACTGGGTGGGGCACAGGGAGGCTTGGAAGAGGAAGGTGACATCACGAAAGGGATGGATGTGGTATTTTGGGACCATTAATTTTAGGGTGGCTCGCAGCGTGAATTAAGGAGGGGGAGCCTGTGTGTGAGAGGTTGGGGGGAATCAGGATAATGAGTTCAGTGGATCGTCCATGGTCAAGCCAGTGGAAATGATGAAGACACTATCAGGAGGAGGGATGAGGGATTTGGTGAAGATAGAGCCAAATGTGAAAAATGAAATCCAGGAGAAAAATTTCTTGATTTCAGGGTGAAGAAAGAAGCATCCTTCTAGGAGAAGAAAGAACTTAGGAAAATTATTTAATGGACAAGTGGTTTTTTGTTTCTGTTTTATTTTGCTTTGTCTACCTAGTGCTTCAATCCACTCTTTCCTTCAGGTTAACCGCTCTGTTCTCTCTTGATAAACCCTTTATCTGGCAAACCAGAGTCCTTTATTTTCTTGGCACAGTGACCGGTCTGGAGGTGAGTTTGGCACATGGCTAAGCCAGCCAGAGTCTTTCTCTAGGATTTCTCTACCTCAAGATAAGTCCTCTTGCCCTCTCTGGGTATAGAAGCTAAAAGGATATCAATCTGGAGAAAATTGATGGTAGGAATATGTAAAGCCAAATGGAGACCAGAGGAAATGAGAGAAGCAGAAAGACAGATTTATAGGTTTGATGATGAGATGAGTTTCATTTCCTAAAATCCACAGAGTTGCCCTGATTTCTGCAGAATTTCTTTTAAAATTTCTGTGAGCTAACTACTCCCCTTCTGATAAATCTCTTTCCATTTAAGCTAGGTTATACAAAAAAGACACCAACAGATTTGACTGAACAGAAGTTGAATGTTTCTGCAAGAGAAAATATTATAAACAAAATCAAACCAAACAAACTGGGAAACATTTGCAACAAATACAATATGACAAAAATTGAAAGGGTAGCTATTCTTATTACATGGAGAGAGTTTACTTATCAGTAAGAAAATACTAACATTGCAAGAAAAAAAAAATAAGGCCATGAACCACTTGTAGAAGAAAAAATACAGAGTCAATAAGTAAGAATCTGCCTCAATAACAATCCAAAAAAATATAAATCAAAACTGTTCAATATTCTATTTCACTAATCAAATTGCAAAGGTGAAAAATATGGTGAAAATGCTCGGGTACAATGTGTGTGAGTGGTAATCCACTTCTCTTGAAGGCTTTTCTCTGCTTTATGTGTCAAGGGCCTTAAAAAAATCTCCATAACCTTTGATTGAAACATTTTCCTTCCAGGAATTATCCTAACGGTATAATCAAAGATGTGAACAAGGTTACATGCAATGATGTTTATTTCAGTGATAATTATATTAGCCTAATTACAAATGTCTAATTGGGTGATGGGTGAATAATTAATGAGAAATGGACAGTCATATAATGAAAAACTATGAGCTAGTAAAAATCACATTTTTGGAAAATACTTCCTTGACATGGGAAATGCTCACCACATGATACTAATGGAACTCAAGTAGGATGCAAAATGATGTATGGGGTTCCAATTGTTATTATTATTGTGTGTGTGTGTGTGTGTGTGTGTGTGTGTGTGTATAGGTACTAGGATGTGAAATGGAATTTTCTCTTTTGTCTATTATTGAATAGACAGAAGCTGTGGATAAGACTATCCTCATCTTCTCAAGAAAGGGGTTAAGACACAGTCCCACAGTATTTAGTATAAATTTTAAAAATAAAAAAATTAAAAAAAATTAAAAATTAAATTCAAAAAATTCATTAAAAATTAAAAAAAATTAAAGAAGCCTAGTACTCACCACTCCCACCAGGAACAATTTATATAAGAGATTCTTCAGAAGGAATTATTTGAAGTGAATTTATAGGGTTAGATTCCAGTGTGCTACCTGCTGCCCTTGGAGGTATCTGAAGCTGGGAAGCTGGCTGGGCAGCTGGTGGTGGGGGGGGGGCATGGGGGGGTGGAGCAGGAGGGGCACCCAGGCCTTGTTTTTAACTTTGGGGTAAATGCATTTGGATTTTCCCATGGGATCCGTGTGGGTGGGACAAGAAGCAGGAAAGACCAGGCCATTGCCTGCTTCTCAGCTCCAGGAGGAGAAAAGCATTGCCTTGATGTAGATCACACAGGACTTACTCATTTCTGGGCATGCGAGGGTTCCCGTATCGGAGAGTGACGAGGCAGGTGTAGCTCGGCCTGCATCATGGTGAAGGGCCGAGCAGGCAGAACTGTGGAAGCAAACTTGAAAGCAGTGGTGAGGGGAAAAAAAATCAAGTTGTTTTATCTTTGTACTCTGCCTCGCTCAAGGCTGGGGAAAAATATACACCAAAATGGTTCTCTGAGATCATCTCTGGGTGGTGAGAGGACAGGTGCTTTTTAATGCCTTCATGATATTTTCTATTTTTCAAATTTTCCAAAATAAAACACATGCACTTTTGTTTTTTAAAAACATGTGCACTTTTATAATAATTTAAACAGACATAAAAAAGAAAGGTGGAGAGGAAATGGCTCAAGAGAAAAGACCCAAGATTAGAACTTTTAAAGGGAAATGAACTGACTCCTTCTTGGTCTAGCGGGCTGTGCGTTAGTTAGATCGGTGTACACGCTTTTTGCGTGTCTCCCTCTCTTCATTTTTATGCCACGACGCCGGTGCTGACCCTCCCACCTCCCTGTAGAGACTGCAGTGAGCTCATAATTAGTGACTTGCCTCCTATTCACCTCCGCACCACTGGCAGGCATTGTTTCCCCGTCCTTCTCTAACGACCAACACTCTCCTGCTTCAAAAGCAGGCCAGTTTCTTCACAGTCTGGGGGCGAGGCTTAACCTATGTGGGTTTTCCCAAGTGGCTGTTCAGTCCATTCAAATAATAACCATTTCTTAGAGCTCACCTGGGTTCCTGCCCTTTCTCTCCTTTCAGAGGGCAAGAGGCACTTGGTGTGGGAGTTGGTTCCATGTGAAACAGAGCTCTCCACTTTTTCAAGCATGTAAATTGAATAAAGGTATATAAACTCCACAGGTGATGGGGCCGTGCTGTGTGTTTCTGTGTATATCTCCATGCCACACACTAAATTGTTTAGCACATAATCGTCTCAGAAACGACTGTGGAATTAATTGAATCTGAGAAGTTATGGAACTATTTATCTGTTAATTCATTACCAAAGCTACTAGGATTCTGGTTCGTAAAAGAGCCCATCAGACCCAACCTTTCCTGAATCTGGTAAATTTTCTAAATCTAAATCTCTTTTTCACTTCTGGTATGTGGTCATATGAAAGTAGTCTGACATCAGAATATCTAACATGTAGAATAAGAGAGTGGACTTAGGTAAGAGAAAACAATCCTTATTTACATCCACTCAGTGGGTGGGGGGATGGGTGAAATTCGTGATGGGAGTTGAAGAATACACCTAACGATGATGAGCACTGAGCCATGTATGGAATTGTTGAATCACTATATTGTACCCTGGAACTAATATAACACTGTGTGTTAACTATACTGGAATTAAAAAAATAAATCTATTTGTACTGGCAATGAAAAAACACATATTACTATTGTCATTTAAAATGTACTTTTGGGGTGTCTGGGTGGCTCAGTCATTAAGCATCTGCCTTCGGCTGAGGTCATGGTCCCAGGGTCTTGGGATCGAGCCCTGCATCGGGCTCCCTGCTGGGTGGGACGCCTGCTTCTCCCTCTCCCACTTCCCCTGCTTGTGTTCCTTCTCTTGCTATGTCTCTTATCAAATAAATAAAATCTGTAAAAAAAAGTACCCTTTTGAGTCTCCGGAACAGGAATTATTAAACATACAGCAGTCCCCCTTTAGTTGCGATTTTGCTCTCCACGGTTTTGTTTCCCCTGATTTCAGCCCCATCCATAGCCAACTGGAGGCAGGTGCTCCTCCTGGTGACGCAGGGTCAGAAGGTTCCTAGTCGCTTACCCTTACGTCACAGCGCCTACGGCTGCGACACAGCGTCTGTGTCACTCACACCACTTCCTCTCATCACGTAGGCATGTTCTCATCTCACATCGTCCCAAGACGGGTGAGTACAGTCAGATATTTTGAGAGAGAGAGATCACGATCTCCTAACTGTTATTACATTACATTAGTTTATAATGGTTCTTTTTATTATTAGTTATTCTTAATTTGTTACTGTGCCCGTTATAAAAAAGACTTTATCATTAGGTACATAGGTATCGAAAAAACCTATATCGGGTTCAGTGCTATCTATGGTTTCAGGCATTCACCCAGGGTCTTGGAACCTATTCCCTGCGGATAAGGGGGGACTACTGTATGGAAAACATCTCTCTACTCCACAACCCAGGGAAACATTTTTTTCTTGACCTTTCAGACAGATCCAGGGAAGTAAAATAGAGGTTCATACTTGTTTTCTCCACACTTAAATTTTTTTATTTGTAAGTAAATTTACCCTGACTCCACACAAGCCAAGTATTAATTAAAGGGCAAATGAGAGAGAGAGAGATGGGACGTAGAAGTCAAATGTTCTCTCATGTCTGCAAATGGGTCACGTCCAAGGGGATTTACCAACACTAAATGTTTCTGTGAGCTGCGTGTTTCAGAAGGCTACGATAAAGTGTATTAAATTTGATCTGACCTCCTTAACAAACATAGTGGTGATCGTAGTACCGATCTAGCTTTAGTTTTTAAAAGTTTTTTTTTTTTTTTTAATTCTTTATTTGACCTCACACAGAAACCCAAAGACACATTTTCCTTAGTTCCCACCCCTCTTCCACTGGAAACCGCCCCCACCCCCGCCCTTGTTTTCTGTAGCAGCAATGCTGTAGTGCAGACCAGGTGTGTTTTCTGGGTTAAAGCTCAGGGGAGAAGCCTGCATCTCCGGAGGACCCTAAAACCCAGAGGCACCTGGGATCTCCCACCTTGAACCCAACTCCCCATTCCCCACAGCCTGGTTCCACCTCCCAGAGTTCCCCTCACCCCAACTCCTTTCTTAAAAATAAAACGCTCTAGGCTGCTGGCATTTCCCTACCATTGGGTTGGCAGGCTGTGGAGGGTGAATGCTGGGCTGCTCCTGCTGATGGCCGAGGCAGAGCTATGTTCACGGCTGGAATTCAGAACTCATTTTTCCACAGAAACCGTAGGAACCACGGTGTACTGTTAGGTAGGTTCTAGAGTACAGTTAGAACTCCAGATGAGGTATGGGAGTTGAGGGGACTTTTATGAGTTCTTCTGGGCCCCTACATACTCCTTTTTGCTTCTTTCCTTAGGAGAATGGTTCTGAATTCCAAACAACTGACCATAACTTGTCGTTGAGTAGAGGGAACCCTAGGGGCAGAGGCCTAAATTGTTTGCTGTGAATCCAGACTGGTGTGGGCCCCTTTGAGGGGAATAGCTCATTCTGCCCTCACTCCAGGCCCCAGACTTCTGAGCTGTTAGAGAAACCACAAGCCCCCTTAGAGTGAGTACCTAAAAGGCAAATAACAGGCCTGAATGGGGAGAGGAAGTGTTAAAGCAGGAAAGAAGGAACACAGGAAATCAGGAGGCTCAGGGATGGTAGGAGTGAAGGTTTCCAGAAGGTCTTCTGGCTCAGCCTCTAGAGATTTTAACAGTGTTATACTGTTTTTGTCTGCTTGTTTGTTTCTTTGTTTTTAGAGAGGGAGTAGGTGAGGGGCAGAGGGAGGGAGAGAGAGTCTTAAGCAGGCTTCATGCCCTGCATGGAGCCCAAGTCAGGGCTCGATCTCATAAATCTGAGATCATGACTTGAGCCGAAATCAAGAGTCAGACCCTTAATGGACTGAGGTCACCCAGGTGCCCCAACAGTGTTATATTGATAAGGTAGGGTCTGTAGACAAGTGCCAGCTTTGTTGGGAGAAGGGTTGTAATAAAAAAACAAGTGGAATGAAGAACTAGATCTTTAGACTTTTCTATGAAAGGAAGGCTGGGAGTAGAGTTATTTTGTGGCCTCATAATAGAGTACATCACGTGTGTGTGTGTGTGTGTGTGTGATGCCACTGTTCAGCTGGAACAAAATAAGTGTGTGGCTCTAGCCAAGGCCACGACAACCTGATGATGACAGGAGGTGTGACAGTAGCAGCAGGGAAAGCAGATACACTTTTAAAATGATGAGTGAACTGAAAGCGACCGTAAAGTAGGAGAAAAAAATGATTGTGACCACTTACGAATCTGTGCGGGGTCCCATAGGATCAGAAGGAAGAGGTTCAGGGGCACCAGAATCTAGACACTGAGATGGAGGGGTCTGATCTAGATCTAGCAAAAAATTACTGTTCTTGTTACGCTTTTGATTGTGCCCCGGGGAAGCCTGGCTGCTTTTCTGTCTTTTGGTGTTTAGTACGGTATCGTGCATAAAAGAGTAGCCCTCAGTAAGTGCTACTGACAGCCTAAGCAAATACAACTAACTAAAAGAAAATGTTGAGGTTCAGACAATAGGCAAGCAGTGTCATGTGCCATAATACTGAAGACTGTAGGTCTGGAAGCTGGTTTCCCTTTATGACTGTTGAGTGTGTCCACCCAGTCTTTGCCTTCAAAGGAACTCAGTTATGAAGAGAAACCAGCTTTTACTGTGATAGTTTCAAGTTTGTTTTATGGTGTTTCAAAGTGGTCTGCTAGGGCTCTGAACGTTTTCTCCTGACTGGTGGGTAATGATGTTGAGGGCAAGTTGGGAAAATCTCAGTAGTGGTGTAGCCATGGTGGTGCTGGTGGTGGGTAGGAAGGAATTTTTGACGAGAAGCATGACATGTCTTCTGACTCCTGCGGCAAAAAGGAGCTCTCCCAGGCACTGTGAGGGGAATATGACTGCAGACAGAAAGTGGCCCTTCTATCAGAAAATTTCACCTGTGAGGGGGCGCCTGGGTGGCTCAGAAGGTTAAGTGTCTGCCTTTAGCTCAGGTCATGATCCCAGGGTCCTGGAATCGAGGCCTATATTGGACTCCCTGCTCAGCGGGGAGCCTGCTTCTCCCTTTCCCTTTGCCTACAGTTCCCCCTTCTTGTGCTCTCTCTCTCTGTCAAATGAATAAATAAAATCTTAAGAAAAGAGAAAATTCTACCATATGTGTTATATTTTAATGCATGAGTTGGGTGTGGGGACAGAGGACTGCCTTGCTCTAATCTACGTAATAGACAAAATGTATGCAACCAAACAGTTTCATAAATGCCAAATGATCTTACTCATGAAAAGTGCCATTAGTCCTCTTTTGATTTAACGAGCATATTACTGAGCTCCTAAGATGTACCAGGTTTCAGCCTCCTGGAGGTACCGGAGATGGCCTCAAGTTTCTCTGCTTTTAATGACTATAATTCCTCAAGACAAGAGACTTACATTATTTTTTTTCAAGATTTTTATTTATTCGTTTGACAGACAGAGATCACAAGTAGGCAGAGAGGCAGGCAGAGAGAGAGAGGGGGAAGCAGGCTCCCCGCTGAGGAAGGAGCCCAATGCGGGGCTCGATCGCAGGACCCCGAGATCATGACCTGACCTGAAGGCAGGCGTTTAACCCACTGAGCCACCCAGACGCCCCAGAGACTTAGATTATTTCATTCATTCTTTTATTCCTTGGGATCTCTTTCCCGGGATTTCTTTTCATGTAGCAGTGAAAACTGTAGCTCTCTTCTTAGATTCCAGAACTGCTGGCAGACATGTCCCTTGCCACTTGGAGGGCCTCGAGAGAATGAGCCTTAAGTTACAGGTAGAAGTCAAGTGGAGAGAGAGCGCAGGACAGAGAGCAAGTCCTGATGGTTTTAGATTTAGTTGTGAAGTCTTTGCTATCTCTACCTTTCCATCATCCAGTTTTATGAACCGTGAAATTGCCTAAGATAGTTTGACATGGGTTTCCGTGGCTTGCAGCCAGTGAGTCCTGGTTTACACACCGTGCAACAATGAACCCATCATCTTTCTCTCCCAAAGCTGCACCACATCTGGTATCCTGGTTAATGGTTCCACTTCCCACCTTGTCCCCTCAATTCAGAAACCTGAGAGTCATTCTGGAATCCTCCCTTCCCATCATCCCTGACAGTCAGTGATGGTCATCAAGTCCTGATGATGTTGCTTTTAACTGTCCCTTGAACCCATCTCCTTCTCCCCAGGCCTATGGTCACCACGAACTCGTGCCTAGGACTTTGTAGTGGCCTTCTTCCTGGACTCCTTTTGGTCTCATCCTTGTAAAATCCATCCTCCACATAGCAGCTAAGAGTAAGGGGCAAATCTGGCTTTGTCAGAAGAATGCCCCAATTTCCCATGACCCAGTCCTATCTTCCAATATCTCACTTTTCATTTTACACTGTGTCGATCAACAAAAAGTTTATTTTATACACAAACCAAGTCCAGGCTCTCATGTTCATAGCTATGATGGCTTTGATACTGAGGAAGAGAGATGGTCTGTTTCCATGGACTTAGTCTTCAGTGGTCTTTAATACTTCATTTCCTGTAAGATAGAACCTAAATTTTACAGGTTATCATTTAATGACTTTCCAATCTTTTCACACAGTACCTCCAGAAGGCTGAAACCTGGTACATATTAGGAGCTCAATACTATGCTCATTAAACCAAAAGATGATTAATGGTACTTTTCATGAGTAAGATCATTTGGCATTTATGAAATAGTTTGGTTGCATACATTTTTTTAAAAGATTTTATTTATTTATTTGACAGATCACAAGTTGGCAGAGAGGCAGGCAGAGAGAGGAAGGGAAGCAGGCTCCCTGCTGAGCAGAGAGCCCCATGCGGGGCTCCATCCCAGGATCTTGGGATCATGACCTGAGCCGAAGGCAGAGGCTTTAACTGACTGAGCCACCCAGGTGCCCCGGTTACATACATTTTGTCTATTACGTAGACTAGAGCAAGGCAGTCCACCTCCCTCCAATTAAAACTCTGTAAGAATCATTGCTTCAGCAGACTGCTCTATAATACTCTTACCTACCAACATCTTTCCCTCTGCTTCTTTGTTAATACAGAGCTTTCTGCCTGTAGAGCTCTTTACTTCTGCCCATTCACTTGTGCCTACCCTCAAGGCATTCTACCTCATGCTGATATCTTGTTCTTCTAGCACCTAACTTCTTATTGTTTGCATAATTCTTTTTAATCACTTATATGCTGCTTTATATTGGTATTTGACCGTTCATGAGTATGTCCTGGATTTGTCACAAGTTTTCAAGCTCTGTGAGAACAAGGACAATGACTCAGGCCTCTGAGTATGCCTAGCATATTGTCTTGTATATGGTGGGTACTTGGTAGATATTCATAGATTTTCTTTTACCGGATCCATTCTCTTGAGTTGTGGCAGGCCCACACTTTGTTGTATTTTTAATAAATGGGCTCAGAGAAGATTAGGGTTAGTATCCAAAATATATAAAGAACTTATACAACTCAACATCCCCTCAAAATAATTCAGTTAAAAAATGGGCAGAAAACAAAGACAGACATTTCTCCAAAGAAGACATACAAATGGCCAACAGACACATGAAAAGATGCTCAACATTACTCATCATCAGGGAAATGCAAATCAATACTGCAATGAGATATCACCTCATATTTGTCAGAATGGCCAAAATAAAAAACATAGGGAACTATAGGTTTTGGCAAGGATATGGAGAAAAAGGAGTCCTCTTGCACTGTTGGTGGGAATGCAAACAGGTGCAGCCACTGTGGAAAGCCGTATGGAGGTTCCTCAAAAAGTTAAAAATAGAACTAGAACTACCCCTTGATCCAGTATAGGGATTTATCCAAAGAATACAAAAACACTAATTCAGAGGAATGCTTGAGCCTCAGTGTTTATAATAGCAGCATTATTTACAATAGTCAAATTATGGAAGCAGCCCAACAGCCCATCAACAGATGAATGGATAAAGAAGATGTGGAATATATATCCAGTGGAATATTATTCAGCCATAAAAAGAATGAAATCTTGCCATTTATAATGACACGGATGGGGCCCCTGGGTGGCTCAGTGGTTAAGCAACTGCGTTCAGCTCAGGTCATGATCCCGGAGTCCTGGGATCGAGTCCCGCATCAGGCTCCCAACTCCACAGGGAGTCTGCTTTTCCCTCTCACCTTCTCCTCGCTCATGCTCTCTCTCACTGTCTCTCTCTCAAATAAATAAATAAAATCTTAAAAAAAAGATATATCTATATATATATATCTATATATATAAAAAAGAGTCTGGTTCTTATAATGACATGGATGGAGCTGAAAAGTATAACACTAAGTGAAATAAGTCAGAGAAAGACAAATACCATATACTTTCACTCAGATGTGGAATTTAAGACATAAAACAAAGGAGAAAAAAGAGACAAACCAAGAAAGAGCCTCAACATAGAGAACAAACTGGTGGTTAGTTACCAAGAGGGGAAGTGGTGGGGTGGGGGGATGGCTGAAATAGGTGATGGGGATTAAGGAGTGCACTTGTGATGATGAGCACTGGGTGATGTATGGGAGTGGTGAATCACTATATGGCATGCCTGGAACTAATATAACACTGTATGTTAACTATACTGGAATTAAAATAAAAAAAATGGGTTCAGAGAAGCCAAGGCCAGTACATTTTAACTTCCCAATGTAAAAGTTATTCAAGGTCAAAATCTTCAATTCTCATAAAGGGGATAATCACTTTTGTGAGGTGCCTAGCAACAGTCTTAAGTTCTACTGAGCAAGTCCCAGGAGTCTGTAACTTTTGTGTCAATGAAAATTATAATTACTGAGTACAATTACAATGCCATGGAAATCATGAATATTATAATTCATGCATCTGTAAAATTGCCATTTCAGGGCTCATGAAAGATATAAGCTCAAGACAAAAGAGAACAAGAAAACCTTGGAACCATATTTCTGGTCACAATAAAGAAATTACTTTAAGACACTCTGGGACTATAATTTTTAACTCTAATTTAATATATTCCTATTTATTTCTGAGTACATCACAAATTGGAGCTCATGAACATAGAAACTCTTCTGGTATTTCTATCTATTTTATTTTCCTGCTCTCAAATTCTCTTATCTGCTTTCAGAATCTCTTATGATTATGATGAGAATTTTAGTCAACATCTGATCATCTTAATATATAAGGCAGTTTCTCCAAAGGTCTTAAACATAGGTTACATTTCACTTATCCTGTCATAGAATTTAGCATCCTCCTTTTGTAAGTGACATTTTGTACTTACTTGGCTGATTCAAAAAAATAATTTATTGGCTCATCTAGGTGGAAAGTATAGGGCTAGATCAAGCTTCAAGTATAGCTGGAGTTTTAGAACCAGAAAGGTGTCATAAATATTTGGTTTTCCACCATCTTTCTTTTCTGCCAAGTGTTGCT
Organism: Martes martes; assembly: GCF_963455335.1. Lineage (NCBI taxonomy): Eukaryota > Metazoa > Chordata > Mammalia > Carnivora > Mustelidae > Martes > Martes martes. The sequence goes on along the minus strand of NC_137901.1, from coordinate 23,445,104 downwards.
TCTAGTCCTAGACTAGTAGCAAAATGGTAGAAACAGCTTCAGGCTCTTTATCTCCTCAAGTTTTAAGACAGTGGGAAAGAGTGATACTTTCTTTCCTTGAAGTACCAACAAATGGATCTCATTAGGTCTCTGTGTTTATGTGCCCACCTCTAAACCAGTTACCATGGCCATGATTTACTTAAAACTGGTGGGAAGGCATGGTAGGTACTCCTGTCCTCACTGATGTAAACGGCTCCACTAGAAGTTTATGGACTAATAGTGTAGGTGAATTGGTATTGGTTTTGCAGAAATTCACTTACTGAATTCTCAGGAGCAATCAACCTTATTGACCACATCTCTTTTAATAATATTTTCTTGGCTTTTGTGAAGTTGTAGGCTCTAGGTCCTTTTTTAATCTGGTCCTTGAATGTTCAACTCTCTCAAGGCTATGTCCTAGGCACCCTTCTAACTGTCTTCTATTATAGGTGATTTCATTTGTACCCAAGGCTTTATTAACCAACTAAAAACCAAAACTTTGCAATTCCCCTGCAAACGAGAGGAAACTCTGCACTTCTATCTCCAACTGCCCACTGACTTTTCTATTTTGTTCTTTTAAAGTCACTTCAAACTCAACATGTTCAAAACCACATCCCTTGTCCCCCAAACAAACCAGGTCTGAGCAGTGTTTTTTGTTGCGGTGAACTGAACCATTATCTATCTATTTCAGCAAGTTGGATACCTACATACTGTCTTTAACATGGCCTTGACCCTTACTCCCCATTGCTTAGCTTATCTATTGCCAAGTCCTACAAGATTTACTTCCTCAGTATTTCTCAAATATTTCCGTTTCTCTTCGCCTTTACAGCCACCTCCTTAGTCCAAGCCATTACCATCTGTCATCTAATTACAACACAAAGTCTCAACTGATTCTCAATGCTTTTTGCCTTCTTTCAGTCTATTTTTAATTTTCTAGTTAGAATACACTTTTTCAAAGTGCAAATTCAATGACTTTCTATTGGTCTTAAGATACAGGACAAAATCCCTGCCATGGTCTACAAAACTTTGCTGATATGGCTCCTTCCTTGCTTGCCATCACTATAACTGTCCCTATTGCCTTCTCGCCCTTTCCATCTACCATTACAGCTTTCTTTCACTTTCTTGACCTACTGTGGGAGACGGAATAATGGCCACCCAAAGATGTCTACAACCTAATCACCAAAACCTCTGATGTGGTTTGTATGGCAAGATGGACTTTGTAGATGTGGTTAAATTAAGGATCTTGAGATGGGGAGATTTTTCTGGAATATCCAGGTAGTCCCAATATAATCACAAGGGTCCTTATAATTGCAAAGCAGGAAAATCAGAGAAAATCAGGTGGAGAAGGAGGTGTGATGATGGGAGCAGAGGTCAGAACGATACAAGGGGCAGAAGGCAAGTCAAGGAATGCAGGCAGCCTGTAGTAGCTGGAAAATGAAAGGCAACAGGTCCTTCCCTAGAGCTCTCCAAAGGAATGCAGCCCTATCAACACCTCAATTTTAGGACTTCAGAGCAGTCACAAAACAAATTCATCTTGTTTTAATTTACCAAATTTGCAATAATTTGTTAGAGTACCAACAGCAAGCTAATACACGCACCATTGAGCTGAATTCTAATTAATCCTAACAAATTAAGTTCAAGAACTAGTAAAGTTAGCAGAAAACTTTTAAGTACGTTTGAAAAAACTTGTGCGTGTGAATTGACTTCATCAACTGTAAGTTTACGGAATTTAAATACAGACTAAATGCTTCTGATGAAAATTTAGTGCCTGAATAGAGATTGGCTTTAAGTATAAAACACTGGATTTCAAAAATTCCATACAATAAAGGTAAAATATGTCATCAGTAATTTAAAAATAGTGATTACATGTCAAAATGAAGTGTTAGATCTCTTGAGTTAAGTAACTATATTATTAGAATCAATTGTACCTGTTTCTTTTTACCTTTTGTGAATATGGGCTTTAGAACATTCAGAATTATCTATGTGGCTCACCTTGTTATTTCTCTCAGTAAATTCTTCTCCAGACTAGAGAATAGAGTTCAAGAGGGCAGTTTGGCAGTTTTTTTCATCCTTGTGTCCTTTCCCACACTGTCTGATGCTTCTTAGTAGGTGCTCCACAGATATTTAATACACGAGTGAATTTAATACACGAGTAAAAAAATGGAAGTGGTCACTCCAACAGAGCAGACTAGCTTTAAGGAACACTTCATCCACAGATTTCTAGTCTACATCACTATATATCTCTCTTTTTAAAGGATTTTATTTATTTGTTTGTTTGAGTACATAAACAAGGGGAGTGGCAGGCAGTGGGAGAAGCAGGCTCCCCACTGAGCAGGGAGCTGGATGCAGGACTCGATCCCAGGACCCTGGGATCATGACCTGTGGCGAAGGCAGATGCTAAACTGACTGAGCCACCCAGGCATCCCTGTGTCACTATGTATCTCAAGGGTCAAAGTCTTAGGGGCAACAATGATACAACCAATAATTTTAGTGAGGTTCCAGCATGTTCCTTGGTCCTGGAAGTGAAGACGCCTGCAACCTGGTAGGTGTAGCGGGCAGGTCTGAACAATGGCAAACCAGACCTCATCTGGCCACGGGGGAGGGTGTGGGTCGGTAGTGGCGGAGCAGACTTTGCTGCACTTGGCAGGAAGCGGGCTTCTAGGTGGTCTCAGAAGAAGAGGGTGAGAGCCAGCTGTGACAGAAAGGGCCCTGGCATTCATGTAGAGAATAGACCTGCTCCCCTCTGACAGTGCCCCCTTCCCTACAATGCTGATGTTCCATTTCTGTGACTTTCCCTCTTTCTCCCCAACAAGGTCATCCTTGTCATTTTACTCTGATTTCACCCAGCCTAATCCCACAGGGTGTCCTACCCCACACCCTGCATCCAACTGGGGTTGGTTATTTTGTGGACAGGAGTCCTCAGGACTCTTCAAAGGAGATGGGACATCTTGGGAGAGATGACAAATAGATCCCCGCCTCCCCCACTCCCATTGATTTTTGTTGGAAGGAAGTCAACTGTATTGATAAGACCTCTGTGCTTCAGGTCACACATCTTCCTCTTTTTGGCCCCAAACACCTCTTTTTTGTTTACGAAAGGACATCTCCCAGATTGCTTATCTCTTGTACCAACTTGAGCTCTCTCTTCTGTTTCAGAAGAAATGCATATAGACCCAGGCAGGACAGTGACTTCACGTCTTAATGATTAAATCCCTTCAGTGTTTACTCTGCCTGTCTGACTAGTAATGCTGTAAGGTCTGAGTCACGGGGAGGCTCATAGAGGGGGACTGCCTTTACTGGCCCAGCCCTGCCACTCTGCCCATCTCCTTGCGTTTTTTTTTTTTTTTTTTTTTTTCCCCACAAACCTCATACAAGCCAAATCCAGCAGCTTATTTTCATTCATTCCATCTTTACACTTCCTTTAGAGCAATGACCTACTTAAGTTAAAGGGAAATACGAACCCCCAAGGAAATTTGCTGACAGCTGGTTCCTGGGTAGAAGTAGGTTGGGCATGTGTCTGAGAGAAGCTTCTAAGTTCTAAGAATCATTTTGGCTGGGGATGGCAGTAGAAAAGAAGGGCGTGAAGGTTTTTAAAAAAGCATCTGATGAGAAGTACCCCTGAGTAAGTGATTGGAGATGGATGACGGGAGCGGGGTGGGGGGAGGGTTGGGTAGGAAACAATTTCTCAAGGGCAGGTTGAAACTGGAATTTCTATGTTCCCTTTAGCCTTCCTCCCGCGGTGCCCGCTCCGAAGCTCTGCTCCTTAGGTCTTGGGTGTAAAGAATATCAGGGTCCAGATGCAGCAGATGATGCCAAACATTACTGGAAATAAAACATGCTTTTGGCAGGCGGTACATGTGAGTGCAATTTGGAAGATAAATTAAGGATGAAAGATGACAGGTGGAAACAGCTTTTGACCAAGAGCCTGGATGTTGGAATTTTTATCTAGAATTTGCCAGGAACTGGCTATGTGCCTTATGCTACAAAAACTGACCCTTCTCAGCTTCACTTTCTCATCTGTAAAAGTGTGGTTAGACTCGCTGATCGCTAAGATGACTTTCAGCTATTCAATTCCTTGAGACCCATAAAATAATTAGCCTATTGGCTAAGCTAGCTAATAATCACTACTCTTTAGTATAGTTGTTAGGAAGTAATCAGACTGATTTATGTTTTATCTTTTTCCTTTTTAAAATCTTATTTAAAAAATTTTTAAAAATTTAATTAAAAGGGACGCCTGGGTGCCTCAGTTGGTTAAAGCAGCTGCCTTCAGGTCAGGTCATGATAGCAGCATCCTGGGTCCTGGGATCGAGTCCCACATCAGGCTCCTTGCTCGGCAGGGAGCCTGCTTCTCTCTCTCTGTCTCTGCCTGCCACTCCGTCTGCCTGTGCTCGCTCTCGCGCTCTCTCTCTGACAAATAAATAGATAAATAAAATCTTTAAAAAAAATAAAAAAAAATTTAATTAAAAATTTTTCCTTTTCCCTTTTTTGATGAAGGTTATTTTGTAAGATGGCCAAGAGGTGGGGCCCAGAAAAGATCAGAGATTCAAATAAACCCCAAAACAGACAATCAGCCTCCGAATCGGCAGTGGGCTGTAGAATCCTTTTGGCGCCCTCTGGTATGAGTCACAGGCCTCATGATCCCAGGCATCCAATCCCACGAAGTGATCCTTATCATTTGTCTGGTATGTGGCGCGGCCAACTATCTCCATGACTAACAGGCCAGAAGCTCCCGGCGGAGCCCTCATGTGCACTCTGCACACTGTCTTTATTCAACAGTAATGGCGTGAATGCGGTGGGCACTGATAAAGTTTGATGCTAACTTCCACAGCAGATCGCCTGCTTTTTATTAGAGGAACTGTCAAAACTAGGGATAGCAGATAAAAGTACTCTTGGGTCAGTTTTTAAGCTTAAGCTTATAGTGCTAATAGAATTTTAGAATTCAAAGAGCCTGGAGTCCATCTGATCGACCACTTGAGAGATGAAGTGCAGATGAAATGACTTGCCCAAGGTTACAATGTAATTAGTGCAAAATCAGAACTTGAAAACACCACCAGATTCTCAGGTCCATGGTCTTTCTACTATATTATATTGCTCATGTAAGAGCTATGTTTTCAAATAATTAATTTTAAATATGCAATGCATGCACTACAAATTGTAAGATGCAAAGGGTTACAGTGAAAATTTAGCCTCCTCTCCACCACTGTCTCTAACAACTTTATCTCTTTCCTCTTCGATCAATCTGGAATTTATTTCAGTATAAGGTGTGATGTAGGCATCCAATTTTGTTTTCTTTTAGATGGCTATTCAGTAGTTGATAATGTGCATTTCCTTTATTTGTGCTTCTCTTTCAGAAGTTTTGTGTTTCGTTTTTTTTCTATGTGAACCTGACAATCAGCTTGCCCTTTAAAAATAATTGTGTTGGTTTTTTAAGATGGGATTGTGTTAAATTGATAGATTAATTTAGGGAGATTTGATGGTGTTATGAAGTCTTTTCTAAGGTTTCTGGATGTACATTCTTCACTGATAAAAAGAAATGTGGTAGGAGATACTATCCTTTCTGTCTTTTGATGTGGTTCTATGAGGGTGTGGTTGTCACATCTTCAAAAACACACCTTACCTCACACATTATACTACAAAATATGCCAGCTACATTGTCCGCCTTGCTGCTTTTTGAACTCAACTGGTAGGCTCTTTTTCCCCTTTCCCAGATAGCTGCAGGTGCTGTCTCACCCCCTAAAAGTATTTTTGACAATGTCATCTTTAACACTCTACTTAAAGTCACAATTGCTGGGTGCGTGGATTGCTCAGTTGGTTAAGTGTGTGACTCTTGATTTCAGCTCTGGTGGTGATGTCTGGGTTGTGGGACTGAGCCCCTTGTCAGGCTCCCAGCTGGGCATGGACCCTACTAGGGATTTTCTCTCTCCTCTACCTCTGCCTCTCTCCCCTGCCTCCCTCTTCCTCTCTAAACAATACATTAAAAAAAAAAAAAATCACTATTGCCTCTACTTCTAGCTCTCCTGATTTTCCTCAACCTGTTCTGTTTTATTTTCCATACCACGTACTGCCTTCTAACATACTAGGTAATTAATCATTATGCTTATTTTTATTGTCTGTCTCCATCACTAAAATATAAACCTCAAAAGGGCAGAGGTTTTTGCCTCCTTTATTTACCGCCATATCCCAAGTGCCTAGAACCGTGCCTAGCATACAGGAAGCGTTCAGTAATTGTTTAGTTGTATTAAAAGAAAGATAGTATCTAGTAAGAGATTTTATTAAGAGTAGATATTACATTTTTTATCAACTATCCAATGTACTTTCAGGATCCATAGAAATAATCATGACTGCTTTTTCTTTTCATTCCCCAGATATAGTAAATGATATGTTAAATTTCCTAATAGTGAAATATCCTTGCATTTCTAGAATAAATCCCACTTAGCCATGGTATGTTAAGTATTTTCCGAGTTGCTATTTTACTTATTATATTTAGTACTATAATATATATATGCTATAATATAAATTATTTTTGATACTAAAAGTGAGATTGGTGAGAAGTTTGCCGTGACATCTTTGGGTTAGTTATTACATTATGCTTAGTTTCAATAAATAACTCAGACTCCCCCCCACCCACTTTTTTTAATGCTTTAGAAGTGTCTAGGTAGCATTGACTTTATTCTTTCTTCGAAGTGTAGTTACTTGTGCATTCCCATGTTTGTAACCTCTGGGTCCTTAAATTTTCTATTTCGTTATGCTTAGTATTTTATAAGTGTAGCTATATATTTTTTTAATTTACACATTCAAAATTAAGCTAATTAGCTCAGGACAAGTCATCTTATCCCATACATTCTTTTAACCAAGTTTCAATTAACTTGAGAGTTCAGGTAACATTGCGGCAACTTTCCTCCCTTCTCCCCTCCTTTCCTCCCTCCCTCCCTCCCCTCCATCCTCCCTCCTTTTTTCCTTTGAAATAATCAAGCCTTTGCTCCATTTTAGATTTATGTTGTTGTTTTTTAAAGATTTTATTTATTTATTTGACAGACAGAGATCACAAGTAGGCAGGGGGTTGGGGAAGCAGGCTCCCCACTGAGCAGAGAGCCCAATGCAGGGCTCGATCCCAGGACCCTGAGATCATGACCTGAGCCGAAGGCAGAGGCTTTAAGCCACTGAGCCACCCAGGTGCCCCTAGATTTATGTTTTGTGTAGCCACATTAAAAAAAAAACACAAACCTGACTCCTAAACTGTATTTTCCTTGAATGCCCATATAATCCTAAAGCTATAAATTCCTTGTCTTCCAGATGATAAAACAGGAGCCCTGTAAGTTGAAGCACTCTGCTCACTTCCATTCTCCCACAATGGGTCAGAAATAGGTCCCATATTCCTGTGTGTGTGTGTGTGTGTGTGTGTGTGCGCGTGCGCACGCATGCTCCATTCTGCTTTTCTTTCCAAGCCTTTTTTCTTCCACAGACAAATGTTTAATACCAACTAGGTTCCAGTCATTGTTCACGGTGTTAGGAGATAGGACGATGAACAAGGCAGACTTTGATTTCTAGAAATTTGCTGTTTAGTGAGAGACTCAGACAAGTAGACAAATAATGACAATACAGCATGATGATGGTGCACACAAAATGGAAACGAATGGAAAACACAGTGGAGGGGAGGGTCGCTAAATGTGACTGGAGGCTCGGGAAAAGCTTGACAGTCTTGGACTCGACCTGACAAGGAGGATTCTGTTCCTGTTTATCATTTCTTGAACTCAACCATTCTATCAAGAACCACACATATCTAAAAATATTGTCATTCCAGGGAAGCTCCTTTTGCTTCTAGAGCCCTGCAGTTAGAGGCCCGATATTCTCCGTACTCTAATCTCCATAACGCTTTCTTTCTGTTGGTTAACACGGGGTCCTAAACCGCCTTGGAATTTCCTGTTCCATCCTATATGGCTTCTACTCTCAGATCCTCTAGACAGAACCATGTCCTGGGCAATGTTCAAAGTCTTCAGCGGTTCTCGGGAGTTGGGAATGTATTCTTGATATGGTAGAGATGAAGATGTTTACTTTTATGATCAAAACAAGGGTCCCCGGGCAAATGGCCACACTGTGTTCACTTAGTGCACGGAGGGTAACACTATTGAATTATCTATCCCAAAGAATTTCTGAGTTTATTTTTATCATCATTCCTAAACTAGTTCTTTTATTTAACACATTGTGAGTGCCTGGTACGTGCTTATCTCTGGATAAGGTATTGTGGAATAAAAAGAATTAAGAATTACAAAATATGCTCCCTGCCTGAAGGAGTTTTTAGTTTAGTTGGTAAGACAAGACAGATAGAAACCAAAAATACACAGTAACTCAAGTCACTGTATGATATGTCTCAAATGGATGTTATAGACAATTTTAAGTATTCGATGTAGAAGAGGGAGTGGTTGTTATAGAATATACTAGTTCTTATTTGCACCAGGATTGCCCACCTTCAAGCCTGTGATGGTAAATTTTATATGTCAAGTTGGCCAGGCTATGATACCTAATCGTTTGGTCAAACACTATTCTAGGTGTTGCTCTAAAGATATTTTTAATTTTTTAATTTTTATTTTATTTATTTTTTAAAAGATTATTTATTTATTTATTTGACAGAGAGCGAGAGAGCACAAGCAGAGGGAGCGGCAGAGGGAGGGGGAGAAGCAGGCTCCCCGCTAAGCAGGGAGCCCAATGCAGATCTCAATCCCAGGACCCCGGAATCATGACCTGAGATGAAGGCAGACACCTAACCAACTGAGCCACCCAGGCACTCCTGAAGGTTTTTTTTTAGATGTGATTAACATCACATAGCATGCAGTAAGCACTCGATACGTGTTAGCTATTTTTTGTGTGTGTGACCGTATTCCAGGGGTACTGTGCCTAGATTTGTAGAAATGACAGAAAATATTATACAGAGTTAACCCTTAAGTTGCTCATGTTCTGTTTGGGGACTTAGAGAAATAAACGTACAGTTCCAGTAGAACACGCTAGGAATATTGATGGAGGTATGCACAGGGCCATGGGCTGTTCAGCAGAGCATGGAGTTGATACTCAGAACCCTCAGTGGACTGGAGAAGGAAAATCCATGGTCTGAGCTGCAACTCAGAGGAAGTAACCAGAGGCTGGAAGCTCAGAAACTGTGCTGTACTCAAGGGAACTAACTGCCTGCCTAGAGCAGAGAGTATGAGAATGAGCTGGTGGCAGGGGAGGCAGAAGAAGTAAATCCAGGGCCAGATGGTGGGAGGCTTTACATTGCCGGAGTAACAGATCATCGATCTTTACCTCGCTGGTAGTGAAGAGCATCACTTCCCCAAGGGCCTAAAACACTTTGAGGTATTCTGGAAGGGGAAGCGATGTGCTGAAACAAAGAGGTACACGCATATATACAGGCACCATGAACACATAAATAAATATAGAGTTGAATGAATGAATGCCCTTTTCTTTCTTTCTTTCTTTCTTTCTTTCTTTCTTTCTTTCTTTTTTTTTTTATATGGAAGAACAATGACTAGAAGTTTGGATCTGTGGAGTTCCTGCAGGGTGGTGGCTCTCAACTGGGGTGATTTTTGGTTCCCAGAGGACACTTAACAACATGGGGAGACATTTTTGACTGTCTTAATCGGGGTGAGGAGTGTGACTGGTATGTAGCAGGTAAAGACCAGGGATGCTACCATAAGGTCCACCTGCACAGGATGGTCTGTGATAACAAAAAAAATCATCAGGTCCAAAATGTCAATAGTGCTGAGATTGAGAAATCCTGCTGTGAAGATGCTGAGAAATAAGTTTGGAGGTGGAGGAAGTTACGGCCACCTTCCAGCATACCTTTAATGCCTTCACAAGTGTTTTGGACTTTATTGTACAGGTAATTAGGAAGCCAGTGAAGGTTTTTGAGTAGAGAGTGAGAATGAAGGGCATGTTAGGGAGGATTTGTCTGTCTGCATGGTGCAGGGAACTGAAGAGGTCAGGACGTTCCACCCCCTAATATGCTTCTTTGGGAGGTGGATTAGTTTGAACTGAAGGCATTCGAACAAACACCAAATGCAGGGAGAGGCTTTCTCTGAATTCCCTTTATCTGCCTAAAGGCAGGTCCTTCAATAGCAACCCCATTACGGTTAAGTCTCCTCCCTGGGAGTTCCATCAAGGGAGGGAAGATTAACTCATCACAGGAGAGGAGACTGGATTTGACACTACACTCAGATAAACTTTATCACAAAAACTATCATATCTCCCATCTATTCTTCGAAGGGTACCTTTATCTTTCCTAAAAAAACGTTTACTCTCCTTGAGTTGCCCATATTCTCCCTTTCACCACTAAGACAGTATTTACACTCTCAAATCTCACTGCTTTTCTGGATATTCCCCTTTTTCCTCCTGTGATGCCCCCATGCATGTAATATTCAAAATTAATAAATTTGTATGCCTTTTCTACTGTTAAACTTGCCCGTTGCTGGTTTATTTCATAGACTCAGCTATGGAATCTAGGAGGGTAGGGGGGACAGTTTTCCTCCCATATGGTATATCGGAGGGTAGGAGGTACTGGAGGTAGGAGAATCATGTAGAAGGCTATTGTGATTGATCAGACTCAAGTGTTAGGAGCCTGACTGTTTGGGAGGAGATGGAGAGCAACATAATAAAAATTGATGGACATAAAAAGTATAGAGAGGAAAGATAATGTGTTTTTTAAGAAAACATTCATTTTAAGGTAACAGTTCAATTCATGCAGAAATATCTACTAAGCAGACAGTTTGTGCTTAGGAAAGAAGACAGGACTGAAGATATAGGAGTCCACAGCCTAGAGGGGACCGGCAAAATGTTGGTAGTGGATTAGTTCTTTGGGGGAAGAGGTAGCAAGAGAAACACTGTAAACTGAGGACCAAGAGTAGTTCATGATGCCTCTTCTCTTTCCCAGTTTTATTATTATTTTTCTTTAAAGGACCCCCATGTCCCACCAATGTTGTAAATGTGAAGAATGAAGAAAGTGCTGGTATTCTGACTCCTTTGGTATTCTAGGTCCTCAAACAATTGTTTATTGAATCAGTTAGCCAGGTTTTTCTAGGAAGGTTAACTCCTATTTGAAGACTAACCACTGAAAACCAACCTCTTCATCTTCATGCTTCTTGGTACTTTGTTCCTCAGCCAGGTTAGATAGTAAGTATATTTGTGAGCACAGATGGAACATTGGGTAGACCCCCACCTCTCCCATGATGCCAGTAACTGAGTTGGTGACATTGTATAGATATTTTCCTGGATGATAGTTTTATTGAATCTTGATTACTGTCTTCCCTGATGTGGGTTTCTTCATATCTTACCAATAATTTTTGTCAACCACATAATTCTAGAGTCTCTGAAAATTGAAAGGTTAATTTGGGTGGATAGTAATGCAGTGAAAAAGGAGTTGGTGTTGAGGAAAATAGACCAATTTCTTTGGTTTAACAAGGGGAAAAGCCATAAAATATTTTTTAGTCAAGGGTTACATAAAGCTTTAAAGAGGAAGACTAATGCTGTCATTTGGGACAACATGGGTGGGCCTGGAGGACTATACGCTGAGTGAAATGAGCCAGACACAGAAAGACAAATACTGTATAATCCCACTTTTATGTGGAATTTAAAGTAGTCAAACTCACAGAAGCAGAGAGTAGAAGGGTGGTTGCCAGGGACTGGGAGGAGAGGGCGATGGAGCAGGGATGGTCAAAGGTTGTAAAATTTCAGTTATGTAAGAGAAATCATTCTGGAGATCAACTATATACTATGGTGCTTATAGCTAGCAACACTGCATTGTATATTTAAAATTTTCTAAGGCGATAGATCTTATGTGAAGCATTCTTACACACACACACACACACACACACACACACACACGGTGGGGGCAAACTTGGGGAGATGATGGATATGTCTATGGCCTTGATGGTGGTGATGATTTTGCAGGTGTGTAGTTATCTCCAAACTCATCTAATTGTATACCTTAAATATGCACAGCTTTTTACATGTCAAAGCTCAGTCAAGTGGTTTTTTAAAAAAATTATATAATGTTTTCAATGGTTATTGTATAGTAGATACGATCTGTTATTTGATTCCTACAATAAGAATTTAACACATAATACCATTTAATATAAATACACATATTTAATTTTAAATTTAAACCTTAAGGCAGCCTTCTAAAGTTGTTGTTATTAGCTCCATTTCACAGCTGAAGCTAGTGCTCAGAGAACTGAATGACCAACGTCTCAGAGGAAAATGGTTAGCACTAGGCTGCAGGTCAACTGTGGTTCTTTCTGTCTTAAGGGCAACAGTGTAGCTAGTTAAAGGGTTAGTGTGTGTGTGTGTGTGTGTGTGTGTGTGTGTCTTGTCTCACTCCAAAGCCCATGTTGTTAGTGGTCCTAACAGTGGCGCTAACTGGATCTTGATCCCTGGGGTTTGCCAACATCTCTTTCCAGCTCATGTGAACCTTTCTCTCTCTCTCAGTGGATTAACAATTTTCCTCCTCTTCAAGTTGGCCAGGTCTGTTTTTGGGGGGAGGGGTGAGAGGGGAGAAACCTGTAGGGGTCCTCCAGCAGAGGAGCTAGAGCCCAGAATGACCCGTTCTTCCGTCTGACCTCTTAGGTTTCTTCTCCCTGAAGCACATGCACACCAGGGCAGAGGCAAAGTATGGGGGGAGGGGGGAGCAGGGAGAAGGAAGATTAATAGTCTCCCATTGGAGACCACCTACCACTCCCATTTGGCACTGTAGCCTTGCTGCGCAGTCTGGTCTAACGCACCATTCCAGACTTCTCCCTCACTCAGGAGATATTTCTCTCGGGAGCCTCTTTGTCCTCCTGGCAATCTGGCTTCTATCAGGGGACCCAGGCCATCAGATCCGTGCCTAGGTGGATCCCTTATACTGTGTGGTCTCTAAAGTTTCCCCAGGGATTTCTCGCGAGCTAGCACAACAGGTGCTATCACTAGACCATTGTTTAAGGGCCCCTGAACCAGCAGACAGAGGGTTCGCCGTTGCTGAACATACCGAAGGCCAACAGGTTATATGACCAACTGCACGTACACTCTTGGGTCTTAACCCTGGATCTGTCAAGCCATCCCTTTACATAACCTGTCCCCTCATCCCAGCTGTGTTCTGTAGTCTTGTCTGGAGGATGGTCACCAGACTCAACAGGCTCTTAAAGTTGAATCTCTTTCATCTGTATTTCTGTTCTGTGTCCTCACCAGAGACCACTGTCTCTGAGTTGTCCGGCTGCCACGGCCTCGGGCGGCTGCTCCGTAGCACTCTCCTTCCAAGCAGCTTGGTCCACACCCTTCCTTCCCAACCGCATTTCTCAAACCTTATGGCACAAACACCTGTTTATCTCACCCCTCGTCAACCAGCAGTCTCCTCTCCCACTCCAGCGGCCCTTTCCAACCATCCTTTTCCTCCATCCCCATCATGGAGGCAGCTGGACTTCTGGTTCTTCCTTCTGGCCATTCCCCACAGGGCACAGCCACACTCTAGAGATATTGCATCAGCAGAGGTTTTCTCTAGTCCCTCTGTCCACTGGAAGAGAGAAGCAGGAATAAGACATCGGTGATCCAGGACTGGAGGCTTGAAGCCAGGAGCTGTTCCACAGTGATTCCATTTGCTGTGTTTCCTTCCTTCCTTTCTCTCTCCCCCTTCCATCTGTCCTTCCTTCCTTCCTTCCTTCCATTCTTTGTTTCTTTCTTTCTTTTGTTTTATTTGTTTTTCCTCAGGGTAGAAGTATGAAAACAGAAATGCTGGAAATTGAAAGAAACATCAGGTCTTTCAATCTCCTCATTAGCTCCTGGCTAAGGCCTTGGGCAGTCCTTTAACTTACTCCGCCTCCAATCAGAGGTCTGGTAAGAAGTCTCTTGAAATCCTTCCCCTCTTAGAGAGAGGCAGACTTATTCTACCTGGAGGCATCCAACACACACGCACACGCACACACACACACCCCTGGAGAGATCACACACACACACACACACACACACACACACACACACCCCTGGAGATATCACACACACGCACACACAGTTCCAAATGGAAAATCCCAAGGTTTTTAGAAAAAGAAAAAAATGTCCCCTCCAAAAGAAGCTTTATTTTGCAACTTGTGATACCAACAATTTGGCTGTGACTAGATTTGGTTTGAAAGAACATGGCAGAGTGTGGAGGGACCATGGTGTGAGCTCAGCAGCGTTGGTGCTCAGTACCCAGGTTCTTACTCTGCTAACTTGTGCGACTTCAGGAAAGTCACTGGAAGTTTTCCCATCATCTGTAAAGGATGGGTTTAGCCAGTCTCTGGATTTGTGAGGAGAGGCAAGCAGTTGTGAGTCTTCTTCACCTAAGCAAATAACCGGAGGCAATAGCCTCCAGTCACAGGAAGAAAGAACATATATCTTTTCCTGACATAGTCTAATCCCAAGGCTTTTTCAGTCTTGGACTTATTGACATTTGGGGCCAGATAATTAATTGTTGTTGGGGGCTGCCTCCCTACTGTAGGATGTTCAGCAGGACACCTACCCCTCCAGCTGTGAAAACCAAAAATGTCTTCCGACATGGCCAAACATTCCCTGTAATGGGGGCACAATCCCCTCCCACTGAGAACCACTTTGTGTGGGTTGCACAGATTTTCTTCCTGGAGCAAAATCTTCCTCCCAAAGAAGACACAGTAGTCCACAAAGGTGCCACCCTAGCCCTCCGCAGGTGGCAGGCTGAGGGCTACCGACCAAGACCACCTCGGGCTTAGCAGCTACAAGTGTGTTTCCATTTCTCAGTATTTGCTCTGGTCTTAAACATCTTCACCCTGGCTACCTGGCAAACAGTGGTGCCTAATAAGTGTTTTGAAGCTCTGGGAGAGATTAGCGTTCAGCCCCATGAGAAATGTTTCCTCTAAATTTTTTTTTTTTTCTTTTTGAGAGACAAGGAGACTCTGTAAATCAACTATGAGGAGCCGACCTTAGTCTAAACTCTAAAGCCCCTAATTTTTGCTCTAGGCTGCCTGTGTCAGGATAGATGAGCCTTCACTTCAAGGTCCTGGAGCGCTCAGTGGGGCTGGTCAGACAGAGCACTAGGGGTAGAGTGACAGGATATTGAAGTCCTGCTCAACAGTGGAGGCCAGGAGAGCTCATTCACAGAGCTAGGTAGCTGCAGAGGACAGACATGGGAGCGACGGAGAAATGTGGGTTGTTGAATCAGTTTGCTGCTCAGAAAAGAGGATCACTCAGTGCGGCTCGGACCTGGCTCGAGTAGCTTGAGAGAAATGCTACCCTCAAGGGGTGCCGGTAATTGTGGGATTGACCCCCATCCCCACAGTCAGTGTGTCTGCCGACTAATCAGGCAGTGCTTCTAGAGTCAGCCTTGGAAAAGGTTGGATGGAGACTTCGTGCAAAGTTAAGTGCAGCCTAAGGGGTGTGTGTGGTGGTGGTGGTGTTGGGGGTAGCGGGTGAGGAAGACACTAGACTTGGCTGCAAAGCCTAGTCCTTCCCGCTGCCGTTTACTTGCTGATTCCGTACAGGGGGCCTCCTATGTTTGCAGCAAAACTCACAGTACCACAGCCCTCCCATCCATCTGGTTCTTCTACAGCATCCGCTGCTCATCCTCCGGCTTCTCACCCCCAGACCAGCAGCCGGTCCTCTCTGTGATTTCCCAGGGTTGACATTGCAGGTCAAGCGGGAGATGGCGGAAGGTCTTCAGATACGGCTGCTAGGAGCATTAGAAATGGGGAGTTTCTGTTGTTTTTTATTCTAATCCTTTCTCCTCCTCTCTGCTTTCTCTGCCCGAACAGTAGTTCTGAATCCTGGACCTTTCCCTGTGGCATTCCTCTTCCTACCTCCTCGAACTTCTGATGGTTCTTTAAAGCTTAATTCAAGGCTATCTTCTTTGAGATGACTTCCTGCCCCGTTTGGCTGAGTTGGAGCCCCTCATGCATCACCTATAACATCCGTGCTTCTATCTTTGTAGGCTTCTCCTAGTCAGTCTGTGTCTGCTTACATGTTCATTCTTCCTCACCCTTTGCTAACTCCTTAGGGGCAGAAATAAAATCTTTTAATTCTACCTACTTTAGAACTTTGAATGTTGAGCCACAGGAGGTCCTAAACCAATATCTGTTGACCAAATTAATAAAGGGAATTTAGGGGGCCCATAAGAATCTCCTGGGTAGTGTTTTCAACATTCACATTGCCAGACCCACCCCCCCAGACACAGATTCTTTAGGTCTAGGCTGGGGTTTGTAGATCTGTTTTTTTTTGAAAAAAGCCCCCTATGATTTTGAGGCTCACCCCTGGTTAAGAACCCTGATATAACTCAGTCTATTCTTCTGCCCTTTCTTCTGTGTTCTAAAGAAAAATAAAGATGTGTTGGGAAGAAAGAGATTTGATGTAAGGCATGAAACAAACTATTGGTATGAGGTAAAGTTTCTCTAGTTCTTCAATAACAATAATTATCATTAATGATAATAAACTGCATTGTGTTTGGAACTATAAACATTACTAATGATGGAGCAGATGTTGGGGAACAAACAGGGCACCACTCAGCTGGTGGCAGTGTGGGGAATGACTCTGCTCTCATCAGCCCCCTTTCCTTGCTTATCAGACGGTGGACAGCATCTGCCTAAGTAAACATCTGTACAAAGGGCCATTCTTGGCATTCTTGGATTGTTAGAGGAAGGAGGGATACAGAGTGCATTTAGTCCAGGGACCCCATTTTAGAGATGCGGAACCTGAGGCTGGGGGTAGGGGCTGGGTATTGACCTACTAGGAAGCTTTCCATTAACCTTCTGAGGTTAACGAAACACTGGGCCTACAGTGTAGTTTCCCAGCTCTTTGCCACCTATTTGTACACTGGTTATTCCGGGACAATCTAGTTACATGTTTCCAGGTTGGGGGTATCCTAACTACCTATAATCTGTGCCCTAATCTGACCTGTGCAATTCCTCTCTAACCTTCTCCCACCTTCGCTTCTAGTTATTTCTCTAAAACTCAGCACTGGTCAGTGCCTTCTCTTCACCACAGAGACTTGTGCTGGTTTCTCATCATTATAAAATAAATTCCAAACTCCTACTGAGGTCCTTCATAATTCAACATGAGCCTGAATTCTGACATATCTCTCACCCCTCCTCTGCCATGGCTGTGAAGAGAACTGCTGCTTGCATGCCCACGCTCATTCCGACTCCTCTTTTGTCCAGTGGAGCCCACCAGCAATTAGAGAGGTTACCAGGCTCACATACTCACTTTCCCAGCTCCCTTGACTGCCCTAGAGTGTGGGTTTGTGAGCAGCACTGGCAGAGGGCACGAAGCCCATGGAACCTGGCAGTGGAGGGCAAAGGATCATATTTGGGAAAATTTCTCTCCTTCTAAAACAGAGAGAGTAGAGGTGTCAGGATGGCTGAGTGGTCTAAGGCGCCAGACTGAAATAGAGAGATAGACAAAGACAGCCCTTCATCCTTTTCCCTGTTTTGGAGGACCTAGTGTGAGCACCTGAAAATGGAAGCCGTTGCCGCCATTTTGCAGTCCAGAGGGAGAAGTCCAGAAGAATCATAATGGAGCGACTCCACAACCCAGACATCCCTGAATCCACTCAATCATCTCTGAAACTTCCCATATCTCAGTTTATTGTTCTATAAAATAGGAAGGCATTATAAAATAATATATCTAATAATCTCTAAAAATAAACTAAAAAATGCACAATTACTTCCGTCTTGCATTACTTGCACCCTGACCAATACAAGATCCCTTCTTTTTTTTTTTTTTTGAAGATTTTATTTATTTATTTGTCAGAGAGAGTGAGCACAGGCAGACAGAGAGGCAGGCAGAGGCAGAGGGAGAAGCAGGCTCCCTGCTGAGCAAGGAGCCTGATGTGGGACTCAATCCCAGGACCCTAGGATCATGACCTGAGCTGAAGGTAGCCACTTAACCAACTGAGCCACCCAGGCGTCCCTACAAGAGCCCTTCTTGAATCAAACCCGGCCTCTGGGGGGGATCAACAGCTCCTTCCCTCCGCTGAACCCTTAGGGAACAGAGGCAAGAGTTAGAACTATAGGAAAGCCCACGTCTTACTCTCCTAGCTTGCTGACCTGTTCCTCACATCTGCTGTTTGTAAGCTCTGTAGCATTTGTTCCTGCTTCCACAGGGCCACTGACATTCCAGTAGAGGAGAACTCAGTGCCCTTGAATTGTTTGCTGGACAGATACCCATAATTCAGTCTGTCCATTTCTAGACTCTTCAGTTCTCTTTTTAACCTAGCAATTCAGACTGGGTGGGGCCGAGGTCTCCCAATGAGGACTGTAGCTTCCTCTCTGAGAGTCTGCCTTTCCATTCTACAGGTTTCCTTGGGCCATTTCAGGAATGCCTTCCAAATTCTCCCTTTTGAGGGATTCTCACTTGTTTTGACCCGGTCTTCATGGCTGGAGGAGAGTACTACCTCTTACCCCTTTCTAAGCCTAGAGGATCAGACCCCTCTACTGGCCTGCTTCAAAAATTCTACCTTCTCTTCTACTTCGACCTTTTCCTACGCCTCGAATGCTCCTTCACGTCAATATCGGCACTCACTGAAATCTCTCCCATTCTGGGAAGTCTCCCCCCACGTTCATGTCCCCTGTGAGGTAAATCTCGTTCGTTCCAGTCACAGAGCTCCCTTCCCCTTTCACACTTGCAGGAGTATGTACATTCCAGACCAGCTGGTTGGTATGTGTCACACTACCTTGTTTGGAGGTTGTGAACACGTGTCTCCCCACTGCACAGTAAGCCCCCCAGGACCACAGTTTACAGGTGCTTTTAATCCTCTGCAGAGTAGGAGCTGCAGAACAATTCAAGGCAGCACACATTTACTGTGCTTTGAAGTGCTATCTCAGGACTTCTTGATATGGGGGGAAATGTATTTATTGTTCAAAGCTCTTTTTATTTGGGGTTGTGCGCCCTTATAACCGAAAGTACCATCACCAGTACATCCACCAGCCAAGTAAATAGGTGTGGGAGTGAAAACAGGGGTTTTCTCCAAGTTATTTCTACTTGGGGGTGTGTATAGAGGGGAATGACTGAGAGGAAGGGGAAGCTCGGAGTCCACATGTATGAATGTGTGCATGTGTGCGCATGTGTATGCACGCACGTGTGTATGCATGTGCATTTGTGTAGAAACGCAAAGCTAAGGAAACAAGTTGTGAACGGTGTACATGTGGGAAAATAGTGGGGGGTTGGTGAGGAGGATGTTTATTTAGAAGCAAAGACTGAAATAATGAACTCCACGTACAGTGTTACCCAATACGGATTAGTCAGATCTAGATATTCTTTTAGCAATAAACATTTCCTGAGTGCCTCAGGTAAGCTAGGGGTGGCTAATAATACTCTATTCCGTAAAATTTTAACTCACCTCATCCAAACCAATGCTTCCTAACATGAAATTTGATTTTACTCTCAGTAGATAAAGAAAATAGTTTTTATTCTCCATTTAGGTCAAAAGCAATTTTGGCAGCAGTTCAAACACTCCCTGGGGCACTAAGAATAACTAGAAGCTTATCTTTGTGAATGTCTCTCTCTCTCTCTTTTTTTTTTTTGTATGTGGGGGGGCTGATTCTCATTCTCTGGTATTTTCCTTCCCTAGTCCTTTGAATTTTCTTTAAAACTTTTTTTTTAAAAATTTTGCAGTTTTCATTTATTTTTCATTACATCTCTCCTCTTGGACCTCTCCCCACAGTTTCCTTATCAAGGTCTCCTTTCATTCTTCTCTGGGATGGCAGTAATATTTCAATAATTCATATCAATGGAGGTAGGAGATTTGGGGTCCTTGGAATTGCAGGAGAGCAGTTTGGTAAAGCAGAGAAAGTCTGGAGCTAGGGTTCATGAGACCTGGGTTTTTGTGCAGGACTTTATCACTAACTAGCTGGATGACCTTGGATAAATTGAAACTTCTTGGAGTCTTAGGGCCCTTATCACTCAGAGGAAGGATTTGACCAATATGATCTCTATTGATATTCTATGATGTTTATAAAAATAGCTTTGTTTAAGAAATGAGACTTGCACTTGTATTTGAAAATATGGGTCTTTGGTGATAATTAACACTGGATTTAAAGTCATTTTGTATTCTGCAACTTTGCAGTGACTTGAGTGTAATAAATGAGGGCTGGGATTTAGGACCAGCAGCTCCCAGGTTGTCATCAATCAAACACTAGAAACTTTTCCAAATAGGGGCCGACTCTGAAGGAGAGGGAGACAGAATGG
The DNA here is from genome assembly GCF_963455335.1 of Martes martes. NCBI lineage: Eukaryota > Metazoa > Chordata > Mammalia > Carnivora > Mustelidae > Martes > Martes martes. The sequence continues at coordinate 23,424,890 of NC_137901.1, read as the reverse complement.
TAACAGTCCTTGGCCTGTGTTCCTTAAAAAAAAATTTTTTTTTTATTGTGCTAAAGACATAGCATAAATTCTACCCTGTTAACAAATTTTTAAGAGTAGAGTACATATGGTTAGCTGTTGTACAGAGATCTCTAGAACTTTCTCATCTTGCATGATTGAAACTTTAAATTCCTTGTAGAGCAACTCCCTATTTCCCTGTCCCCCAGCCATGGCAGCCACCATTGTACTTTCTGTTTCTGTGAGTTTGACTACTTTAGGTATTTCATACATGGAGAATCATGTGGCGTTTGTCCTTCTGTGACTGGCTTATTTCACTTTGTCTAACGTTCTCAAGTTTCATCCATGTTGTAGCTTGTGACAGAACTTCCTTCTTTTTAAAGGTTGTGTAATATTTCTTGACTTGTGTACTCCCCTAGAAGTTTTTCTGAGTTTGATACAAAGAAAATGAAAACTCATGTATTTTGTCTCAATACCCTTTGCTGCTGGTAGTTCACGGTGCCCTCACCCATTGTAAACACTCTTTGGGCAGATTAGCCCAGTACCCACTTACATCCAAAGATGGCTCTCTCTTACCTTTTGCTGTATTATAAATACTGCATGTTTTAAAAATTTTTTATTTTACTTTATTTTTTACTATTTTTCATTAGAGTTAGCTTTATACAAAACAGAAGTCTGGAAACATGACCTTTCTGATCAAATGATCAGATTTTTGGGGACAATCTAGATAATTTTTTTTTAAAAATATATTTATTTATTTGATGGAGAGAGAGATCACAAGTAGGCAGAGAGAGAGGGGAAAAGCAGGCTCCCCACTGGGCAGGGAGCCCCATGCAGGGCTCCATCCCAGGACCCTGAGATCATGACCTGAACTGAAGGCAGAGGCTTAACCCACTGAGCCACCCAGGCACCCTGACAATCTAGATTCTTGTCTTGACTCTGCACAGCTTTGGGCAAAATTCCTCCCACTACGGGCCTTGTTTTCCTCATCTGTAAAATGGAGAGGTCAGATTAGTTCAGTGGTGCTCAACAAGGGCAATTTTGGCCTTCAGTAGACATTTGGCAGTATCTGAAGACACTCTGGTTGTCATACCTGGTCTGTCACTACCTGTACTGAGTAGAGGCCAGGAATGCTGCTAAACATCTTAGAGTGCACCTATGCCTCAGGACTGGAATCCCTGCCCCCAAATACCCAGCCCCAAAAGTTAACAGTGCTGAGGTTGAGAAATCCTGGACTGACTAGCTAATACCCCAATTCTCTAGCATCTCTAAAATCCCATGACTTCTTCCATCTCTGTTTTTCTTTTTACTCTCACTGGCTGGGCCCAAGATAAAAGTGTAAAGTAGGAGAGTGCATCTGATTTCTTCCATTTCCTTCCACAGTCTAGCCTTCCCAAGCTTTCCTTCTCTTTCCTCTTTCTTCACTGTCTCATCATCATCTGGGACAGGTTTAAGAAGCATATGCCTTTGAGTAGGGTTTAAATTCTGGGTGGCATCAGGTTGGCTTGAAGGAGAAAGGCGGCCATTTGATTCCCACACAGACTACTAGGAGGGGGAAAACCGAAGGCAAAACATGGAAAGGATGGGACGATGGGAATTGACAAAAGGATCAGGGTTACAAGAAATATAATTGAGTCTCTTTCTTCCTTTCTTAGTCTCAGTCTTTCTTATTCTCATTTCCCCACTCTCCACCTGTTTGCTGCTCTGTGGGTTTTCTGTGTTGTATCCTACAATATAGACTACTTCATGTCCAAGAAAAGATGACCACTGGCATCTCCAGGAATGTATAATCTGGTAGCCTCAGTACTAGGAAACTGATTGGTTCTGCTTGAGTCACATGCCTATTTCTTGGAGGAATCCCTGTGGCCGAGTGATAAGGACTACCATGATTGGCCAGCTTGGATGGCGGGTGGGGTACTGAATGGCAGCCCCACCAGAACCATATGGAAGGGAGAAAGAAGGTTGCTCCTACTGAAAGAAGGGAAAATTCTGGGCACAAGAAAACAACAGATATTCCTCTACAAGGGAACTGATTTGCTTTTTCATTCATTAATGAATTTAGACTCTTTTGTTTATTTAAAAAAATATATAATGATTCTCTGTTATGACCAAATAGTGCCAGACAGAAATATAGTTTCCTTTCTCAAGGAACTCAGTGTGGTGGAGGATATGGACAAGGAAAGAATTATAATACAAATCATATGGGAGTCAACTTTTAAGACCTTATGCTATTAGAGTACCCCAACTGCAGGAAATTTTATTTTATTTTATTTTTTATATTTTTTAAAGATTTTATTTATTTATTTGACAGAGAGAGATCACAAGTAGGCAGAGAGGCAGGCAGAGAGAGAGGAAGGGAAGCAGGCTCCGCACTGAGGAGAGAGCCGGATAGGATACGGGGCTGGATCCCAGGACTCTGGGATCCTGACCTGAGCCAAAGGCAGAGGCTTTAACCACTGAGCCACCCAGGCGCCCCCTGCAGGAAATTTTAAATAAATTTCTGAGGTATTTCCAAAGGAGCTGGGAGTTACCATGAAAATGAGAACCATCTTTATTCTGTCTGACTCCAGCCACAACAACAACCATATTTAGTTGTCCTTCTGCTCTGGAGGTATAAGGTGAGGGAAATGGGGAGGAGGAAACTCAAAGATACATTGAAAACCTACCGAGACAAAGAATCTTGCCAGTAAGGGGAGATGACTGAAATTTCTGGGATTCTCTGATTAAGAAAAGCTCTTAACTCTTCTGGCCTTTGTGAGTCAACCTCTATGTCTAGAGTTAAAAGAATCAATACTTTCCTGTTTTGCTGGGAGAATTTCTTAGCAAAACTTGACTATACACTAAACTTGTCAGTGACCAAGCATTTATAATACTGTAATGGTTTGAAAAATCTAATTTCTTAAAAGGTGTTCTCACTCAAGTGTGTTTCTATGGAATTTTGGTGGCCTTAGCCAATGTTTCATTGGCGACACTATTTTTTTTTTGAGAAAGAGCTCAAGTGTGTGGGGGGATTGAGTGAGGAAGAGGGAGGGAGAGAATCCCAAGCAGGCTCCTTGCCTAGCAACAGAGCAGGCCTTGAACCCGCAACCCTGAGATCATGACCTAAGCCGAAATCAAGAGTCAGACACTGGGGCGCCTGGGTGGCTCAGTGGGTTAAAGCCTCTATCTTTGGCTCAGGTCATGATCCTGGGATCAAACCCCACATCGGGCTCTCTGCTCAGCATGGAGCCTGCTTCCCTCTCTCTCTACTTGTGATCTCTGTCTATCAAATAAATAAATACATAAATAAATCTTAAAAAAAAAAAGATATGTTCCCCCATGACTGCCTCATTTGCATCTTTAGCTCTTTCAAAAATGTTGTGATCTCTCTCTCCCACTCCTCCTGCTTCTGTTCCCTCTCTCCTGCTTCTGTTCCCTCTCTCTCTGTGTCTCTCAAAAAGAAAAAAAAAAAAAAGACTCAGATGCCTAACCAACTAAGCCAACAGAGTGCCTCTCATAGAGACACTATTTTATGGAATTCAGTATTCAATTTGGAAATTCTCCTGGATCCAAGTGCCTGAGAGGTAAAAATAAAAGAAGATGGTTCATAATAACAATAACCAAAGGCAATCACTGCTAAGTAACTTTATTTTAATAGTCACTGAAAAACAATAGTGATTTAAGGTGAAATGGACCAGAGTAGTTTGGTATAGCAAGGGAGGACTGTTTGCTTTCTTTAAGTTCTGTACATCCTCTGTTTTACTATTGTCTACCTCCCACGCAGACTTCCTCAAACACATGCTTCTAGCATTCTACTTGTTACAACCCTCCACACTTTAAGTCTCAGAACTTTCCCAGGTGGACGATAAAGGCTATAACTCACCCAAGTTTTGAGATTTCTTGAGGAGAGGAGGTCTTCACCCTGCCCATGTTGCAGTCCTCTGCATAACATGTACTCTGACATGAGGCAGCCATACCTGTCATTTCCAGCTTCCTAAAACAAGTGAATCCTCAGAGTAGTTCAGGAAAGTCAGTGGCAGGCAGATAAACGATCTAGATCTAACAAGAATAAGTCTCCATGTTTACTTAGCCATAAAAGGCTCACATGGATAAGCAAATTTTATGATATACCAAATGTCCAGCATATGTAATATCAAATCTGTTAAAAGTCATAGGAAGTGTCCCTTGATGTCTAACCCACCTTCCACCTTGCACAGCAGGGGAACAATGAAATGATTTCCCCAAGATTGTACCATGACTGAGGGGCAGAGGACTGGCTAAACTCACTGTGTGCTTTTTTGATACTTTCCTCTTTGTATCAGTGAGGACGCTTTTAGCTGCAAGTAACAGAAGAACCCAGTGAAAATTTCTTAAGGAAAAAGGAAAATGTGTTAACTTATGTAGTAAGATTGGCTGTAGGAGGTTCCAAGGTTGGTTAATTTAGGGTCTTAGTCATGTTATCAGGGATTCAGGCTCTTCCATTATTTCGTCCTTCTGCTCTGTCATCCTCCAAGTGTTGGCGTTCAGCCTCTCATGACGGCAGTCTGGCTCTGGTATCACCTCGCGACACGTCATCAACCAAAGGCTAGAATAAAAATCGACTTTCCCATTTTTACGATCCTTTTTATAATTAAGCTTTTATCTTAATTCCAGTTAACATATAGTGTTATGTTAGTTTCTGGTATACAATATAGTGATTCTACACTCTACAAGTCACCCAGTGCTCATCACGAGCGCACCCTTTCATCCCCATCCCCTCTTTATCCAGGAGACCCTTTAAAAAATTTTTATTTAATTTAAAAATTAGAAAAAATTTATTGCAGTAAAATACACAGAACATAAAATTTACCATCTTTATTTTTAAGCATACAGTCCAGTAGTGTTACGTTCACGTTGTTGTGCAGCTTATCCCTAAATTTTATTCATCTCGCAAAACTAAAGCTCTGTACCTGTTAAACAACAATCCTCCATTCCTTCCATGTCAAGGCTCTGGCAGTAACCATTCTACTTTCCGTCTCTATGAATTTTACTACTCTGGATATCCCATATAAGTGAAATCATACAGTATTTGTTTTTGTGTCTGGCTTATTTCACACAGCATAATGTCCTCAAGATTCATCCGCTGTAACATGTGTCAAAATTTCTTCCATTTTGAAGCCCGAGTAGTATCCTATTATGTGTATATACCACTGTTTATCCATCAGTGAGCATTTGGGTTTTTCTATCTCTTGGCTATTGTGAATAATGCTACAGTGGGCATCGGCGTACAAATATCTCTTTGAGTCTTGAGACCCCTATTAAGAGTAAGGAGAACTTTTCCAAGATATCCCCAAAGATTTCTCTTCATATTTCCTTGGCTGGAATTGTACCGATCAACACCTAGGCAAATGGATTTACTGGGATTTGCTTAGACCAGAGGTTCCTGAAGTATATTCTGTGTACCTCTGAGGATCTTGAGATCATTCTAGGGGCTCTGTAAGATTAAAACTAGTTTTATAATAATAATAATAATAATAAATAAGGTGTTATTTGCCTTATTTTCTGTGTTGATGTTTCCAGTGGTGGTGATGCAAAATTAATGGTGGGTAAAAGTCCTGGTACTTTATTATGAATTATAGTAGTGACATCAAATTATATTAGTAGTTAAAAAAAACTCAGTTGTACCTAAGAACTATCTGATAAAATGGTAATAACTGAATTTTGTTAAACTGCCATCCCTGGGCACAGGTATTTTAAATATTCTGTGTAAAGTATACCAAAGTGTGATGATTGTCTCAAAGAAAAGCACTTTTGCTATTGTTTGGGTTATAAGTTGAACCAGCCATTTTTTAAAATTTCTTTTTTCATGAAACAGCATTTTTACTTGAAAAAACAATTCTCAGACAAAGTATGGCTATTCAGACTTGAGTATTTGACAGATAGACTGTTGAAAATGAACAAAGTGAGCCTGTTACTTCAAGGAAGACAACCGGCAATGTTTATTGCCGATGAAAAAATTGGAGTCTCATGCAAAAAAAAAAAAAAAGAATTCCAAAAAGCTTGTATCTGCCACTGTGATCTTGACAGCTTCCAATCCTTAAAGTCTTTTATGATGAGAATGGTAATGATATAAATGATTGCGATTCTTTTTGATACTGTATAATGAAACGCGCCAACATTTAGAAACTCTGCATTGCTTAGTAAACCAAAGTCTAAAATGACTGATGCATGATGTTACAAAATCATGCATGGGTAAGAAAAGATCCTCTCAAAGTTCAAGACAGATGAATGGAATTTAATGTAACAGAGTATGAAAATATTTAGTGAGTTGATTTCAGATTAGATGTGTTAACATCACAACTAACCTTTAAGAATAGGTCACTTGTGTTCAGTAACAAAAATTCAGCTGACTAAAATTTTAAAGATCTAATTGGCTTTATTAAATGATTCATGAATTGGGCACTATCTTATTTAGCAAATAGGGAGGACTTCCAAAGGGCTACAGAAAGGGATGGGCTTCTAAAGGTAGGACAAGGGCTCCTGGGTGGCTCAGTTGGTTAAGCGACTGCCTTCGGCTCAGGTCATGATCCTGGAATCCCGGGATTGAGTCCTGCATCGGGCTGCCTGCTCGGCAGGGACTCTGCTTCTCCCTCTGACCCTTCCCCTTCTCATGTTTTCTCTCCTCATCCTTTCTCTCTCAAATAAATAAATAAAAGCAGGACAAGAAAGTTATAAACAGAAAAAAGGCTTATTTCAGGTGAGATTACCTTCCATTGCAGACAAAAGGGTCTTAGGTAGATTATCTCATCTTCCTTTGGGGGATGGAGAGGGCACATGTGACAGATTGCCTTATTGGTGCTGATCAGAAAATTCCAGACTGACCCGTTAATACTCTATTCCTGAGGGAGCCTGACACTTCGGATAGGTCAAGTATTGAGCCCTGGTTTAGTGATGTGGTCAAGCATAAGTGACTCCATTTTGAGCTTGTGGTTTTCTAACACTGGTCAGGTTTTAGTGTAATGTCAGAGAAAAGTGCTTAAAATTATTAGAAAAAGCTATAAAATATTTTCCCCTTTTCCATGTACATTATTTGTGTGGGTTGAATTTTTAAAAATTGATGTCAGCCCCCCCATATTGCAACGTGTTGAATGAAGAAGCAGAGATGAGAGTCCAACTTTCTCCATTGAGCCAGACATTAATTTGCAAAAATATAGAACGTCTTTTTTGCTAACTAATTTTTTTTGAAAAATATAGTTATTTTTATAAAAATATGTTAGCATGTAAATGTTTAAGTTATTGTTTTTTTAAATGGATATATTAAAATTTATCCTTTTGTTTGGATTTCTTTAATTATTATTGAGCACATTCTGGTTTATATTCCTTGAAAATATATGAAACAAATTCAGTTTTAGTTAATTTTGGAAAATAACTATACATCACTTCAGATATATAAAGGTAGGATGGCCCCAGGATGAGGCTTCTCCTCATCTTTTTTCCTCAGAGAATCCCAGTTTTATTCATGTAAACTGAATGTAAACTGTGTAAACTGTTGGAGTGTAAACTGATGGAGACTTTATTACTTTTGTGGGAAAAGGAATTTGGAATTTTATGAAATTTGGTGATAGTTATCAAGATTTCACATGCTGATTCCTTTAGACCCAACATTTAACTCTTAGAAATTTATCCTACAGCTACACCCCATATATATTAAAATACTCATTGCAGTATTGTTTTAAATGGAAAAAAAAAAGAAAACTGGAAACCATCTAAATGCCCATCAACAGGATGTTGATTGATTTAATACAAAACATCATAAAATGAAGGATTAGACCATTAAAATGAACAATTTAGACGTGTATGGATTTTTTATTAAAAGCAAAAAAAGGAATTTCATCGCAGTGGGTAAAATATGATCACTGCTCCAGTTATCTGTTGCTGTGGAAGGGCCATCCCAAACTTCTTGGCTTCGAACTACAGCAATCATGAGTTTGCTCACAAATCCGCAAGTTGGGAGGGTTTGATGGGGCCTGCCGGTTTCTGATCCACACGAGTCAGCTGAGATGGCTTCAAGACTGGGGGTAACCTGACATTTGTGGGCTGGACTCATCTGAAGGTTTTCTCATTCACATGTCTGGCAGTTGGTGTTGACTGTCATCTGGAACACCCACATGTGACCTCTCTGTATAGTTTCTTGGCTTCCTCACAGCATGGTGGCTGGGTTCCAAGAACGAGCATCTCGAGACCGGAAGTGCCAAGAACCTGGCACTGCATCACTTCTACCATATTCTATTGGTGGAGCAGTCAATATGCCCAGATTCAAGGGGAGGGGATTCAGACTCCACTTTTTGATGGGATGAATGTCAAAGGATTTCGTGTTTATGGATCAAAAGCTCCATGATACCATTTGTGTAAACTTTTAAATACATATACATGTAAAATGCAGATATATACAAAAGAAGCTTTTTCAGGAGGATAAATGAAAAGTTGTTAACAACGGCTACCTTTTGTGGGGAGAGAATGTAGGTCGAGGGTGGAGTGAGCAGGAGACTTTAATTTCTAATTTTGTCTTATTGTAGTTGAATTTTTGTCCGTGTGGATATATTACTTTTGTTTAAAACACACACACACACACACACACATAACCAAAAAACAACAAAACAACCAAATAACCTTTAGTAGGAGTTTAGTTTTTCCTCAAGCTCCCATGTCAAGTATTTTATTTTATGTTCATTAGCAATTCTGTGAGGTCCTTAGGGCAGATGAGACTGCCCCTGTTTCCAGATGAGGATCAGAATCCAGGTCTAAACTTCCAGTTCCGTGTCTTTGTTACTTACAGGGTAACTAAAAAAGATCCAGGTCTGGAACTGAGCCTATCCACCTGGAGAAGCAGATTGTGGAAAGACAGTCTTAACAAAGTTGGGAAAAATTCAGGCTGGGACTTGATGCAGAATCCATCGCTACGTGGTGACAACAGCGACTCTCCCAGTGCCCTAACGGATTGTCTAGAATCAAAGTTTGCTGAATGAAGGAATGTAGAAGTCTCCTTAACTGGTCAAATCCACCTCCTCCTCCTCAATCACAGACAGATATGCAAAAGTGGAAACCGGATCTCATAACTAACTTGCTCAAAACCCTTTGGGAATATTAATAAGAGGACACCTCACTGAAATGGAGTCCGGAAGCTCTGCAGAGGGAGCTCTCATGCCCTACCACTCTTCCTAAATTGCAGACCCAACAGGAAGACCCAACCTGACCTTGCACGTGGTACTACTTTACTATCCCAGCTAGAGAAGAAAGGCTTTCCTTGTCCACCCCCTGACCCACGACCCCTGCAACAACACAGCCAATGAGAAGCCACTATTCTTAGAGCTCCCAGTTTACTCCAATGGAGTTTTACTTTATAATACCCTTTCCAAATTACTCCCTTTCTCCTTAAAAAAGCATACCTCTCTTTTGTTCTCCCTACCTGCCTACAGTTTTGCCGGGTCTTGTTTGTTCCCTAAATGCAATCATTTTATTTCCAGACAAACCCATTTTTGCTGTTAAAGCACCTAGCAGTTTTTATTTTTAAGGTAACACTTTCCAGCCTTCTATCTTCACTTAAAGGAAAATAAGAAATGTCACAACGCCTATGCTGTGTGCCAGGTACTATACTAAAAGCTTTGTAAGAACTAACTCATTCTTTGAATAACTCTGTAGATGGAGGCGCTATTTTTGTTTAGTATTTCTGTCCCACGAATGAGGAAAGCAAGGCACAGAGGAATTAAATAATTTCAGACAGCTAATAAGAACAGCGAGAGCACGAACCAAGACAATCTGACGTCAGGACCTGTGCTGTCAATCACTTCATCACTCTGCCTCCAGACTTCTTAGCCCCATGGATGACACCCTCTTTGGCCAACAAGGGGATCCATAGGCACGACGATGCCTGGAAGGTGTATCAGGGCTCTCCTGAGAAGTAGAACCAGTCGGAGATGGATATATGTCTGTATGCATATATGTATGTATTCGTGTATTTATCTATGTAGAAAAGATTTATTATGAGGACTTGGCTCGTGTGATTATGGAGTCTGAGAAGGCCCAAAGTCTGCCATCGGCAAGCTGGAGACCCAAGAAAGCAGGCGGTAGAATTCAGTCCAAGTATGAAGACCAGAGAACCAATGGTGTAAAGCCCGGTCTGAGGGCAGGCGAAGATGAGATGTCACTGCTCAGCACGCAGGCAGGAAACAAAAAAGAGGTGAATACCTCTTTCCTCCACCTTTGTTTCTATTCAGGCCCTCAGCAAATTGTGGGTGATGCCCCTCCCTGCCATGAGGAAGTGCGATCTATTGAGTTCACTGATTTGAAGGCTCATCTCATCTGGAAACACCCTCCCAGCCACATCCAGAAATAAGGTTTAATCTGGGTACCCAACCTGTGATTGCTCAAGTCTACCTGTAAAATTAACCAGCCAGGTGGGAAGGAGCGTGGATGTATAGGGAATTGCCCCAGAACTGATCAGGCTAGAATGGGGTCTCCAAAGGAAGGAGAACATTGTTACTTTAGGACAGAGAAGTAGGTGGGGCCCAATCAAGCTGGGCTGTGTGGACTGGGGCAAAGGGTTGGGGTTTTATTTAATGCGGGACAGAAAGTCCTTGGAGAATTGAAAGCAAACTAGTGATAAGATTTGGTGTACATTTCTAAAGGATTCCTCTGACTTTTGGGTGGAGGATGGGGCCACAGAGGAATCAGGGAGACCAGTCAGAGCTCCTGTAGTAGTCCCTAGGAGCTGGTCCTCCAAGGTCCAGTGCTGGGCCATTGCTAGTCTCTGGTTCCCTTTGTCATTTCCTTCATTGTCTACATAGTGAACACCTGCCCTGTTTTGAGATGCAGCCATGGCTTCCTGTCTGAGGCTTTCCCTAACTCATTGCCCCCAATAAAATTGTTCAGTACCTTGTTTGTGTCCCCTTGAAAACCCGCTTCGAATATTTTAATACTGTGGTATAATACAAAAATATATTTGGACTTTGTCCCAGTTCCTGGCAAGGAGGAACAAAAGTGCTGGAATTTCCTGATAGGATCGACTTTGTCAGTCATAATGAACCCTTTTCATCACACCTGTGTTTATGCTAATGGAGACTTAGAGTGGACCCCTAGATGGCCTCAGGATGGGACCGGTCATCTAAAAGACCCAGTGATTGGGGACTGGGAACTTTCAGCCCCTCACACCGACCTCTGGGAAGGTGGAGTGGGCTGGAGAGGGAGCTCTGTAAAAACTACGGAACAGAAATCAAAGAGCTTCCAGGTTGGTGAACATTATGAGGTGCTGGAAGGACGTTGCATCCAGAGAGGGTGAGGGAGCTCCACGCCCCTTCCCCATACCTGGTCCCCTGCATCTCTTCCCTGTGGAAGTTCACAAGTTGTATCTTTATAATAAACCAGTAAATGTAAGTAAAGTGCTTTCCTGAGACCTGGGATCTGTTCTAGCAAATTGCCAAAACTGAGGAGGGTTTGTCAGAAACTGACTTTCTAGCCAAATTGGGTAGCGGTGTGGATAATTTGGGGACCCGGAGCCTGTGACCGGTGTCTAAGGTGGGGACAGTCTTGTGGGACTGAGCCCTTCAACCTGTGGAGTCTGACATCCTCTCTGGGTAGTTTGTGTCAAGAGTTGAATTGAATTGTAAGGTCAGAGAGTATCGGTTTGTTGGTGTGGAAAACACCCATGTTTGGTGCCAGATGTTCAGTAAGGGGAAAAAAAATTCTTCCATCACTAAATTGTTTTTTTTTTTGGTCTTTTAAAAAATTTATTATTATTATTATTGTTTTTGCTTTTTTCTTCCTCTTTAAATAACTATGAACTCCTAGGGGAAAAGAAAAAAAAAGGACAAGGCCATTCTCATCTGCATGGTATCCCGAATCTGCCTAGTGTATTGTACCCACTCAATAAACACGTGTGCACAATGGGAAGAACAAATTAATTAATATCAGCAGTGCATGTGGTCACACTTGTGTTGATCATTGCAATTTCACTCCTTGTTCTTTAGGACACAGCACTTTTGAGTTTTTTTTTTTTTTTTAAAGATTTTATTTATTCATTTGACAGACAGATCACAAGTAGGCAGAGAGGCAGGCAGAGAGAGAGGAGAAAGTAGGCTCCCCACGGAGCAGAGAGCCCGATGCGGGCTCCATCCCAGGACCCTGGGATCATGACCTGAGCCAAAGGCAGAGGCTTTAACCCACTGAGCCACCCAGGTGCCCCAGCACTTTTGAGTTTTGAGAATTAACAATTTTTCTAATTTTTACAAGCTTTAGCTTAGTTATGACGTAGTTCAACACCTTATATCTGAGGTATGTATTTATTTATATTGGGGCATGCATTTATGTTTCCTCATAATTGGGTTAACTCCTTAATTAAATAGATACCATGTTTCCTTTTCCTCCTCATATTCCCTAAGAGCTGGTGAAATAAGGAGCAACTCATACAACATCTTGGTGTGCCTAGTTTCTCTTATTGAATCTGAGTGGAGACAAGACAGGATTCCCTATTCATCCTGTGGCTTTTCTCAAAGTCAAAGCAATCCCTGCTGGGTGTAAACCCTTGGATAGTCATCTGCTTTACTGGGGCAGGGGTGGAGGCCTGAGCTACCGTTTGTTTTGTTGCATTCTCGCCTGAAGGGCAAGCCCTGAGTTTCTTACAAATTTGGGAAGTGGCTTGGGCAAATCTGGTCTGTTCAACACTTGTCTGTCTCCTTGGGTTAAAGACTAACAGCTTCTGACGAATAGAGGGGACTATGGACAACCACAACGTGGCTGGGATGTTACAAAGAAAGCAAATCTTTGACTGAATTCTGCCATATCTGCTAGCTTAAAATGAATCATGTAGTTGGCCTTGGTAAGCTTGGGGGAAGGTCCTCTCGTTGACTTCATGAGCGCATTACCTCAAGGTGAATGCTATGATTTCTGATGACTTTGGAGTCAAGTTAAACTCAGAGTCCAAGTTCTAGACTGGCTGTCCTTGTCATCCTAAACCACTGCAACTGCATGGGATTAAGATAATCCTACAACGGGATTGTTGGAGTCCCTAAAGTGTGGGGACAGGATTTTTCTCAAGGGGACAGGTTTCTCCAAAGGTAGTGTTGGGTCCTGGGCTTGCCTGATCCTTATACTTCATGTATGTAAGCATGGAAGGGACTGGATACATACGTATTTTTTGTTTTGGTAAAATATACATAACCTAAAATTCTACCTTTTTTTTTCCCTAAGTGTCACAATTCAGAGGCATTAAGTATATCATTCATGTTGCTGTGCGGCCATCACCCCCCATCCATCTCCAGAAACTTTTCATCATCCCAAACAGAAACTCTGCACCCATTCAACATTCTTACCTTCCCCCAGCCCCTGGCAATCACCATCCTACTTTCTGTCTCTGAACTTGACTATTCCAGGTAGTGTGGAATCCCATTTGTTCTTTTGTGTCTGGCTTATTTCAGTTCACATTAAGGTCTTCAAGGAGGCTGGGTCATTTTAATAGCATCTATATTCCTTGAATTACCAGTTACTCACTGGGATAGATGATCTCTAACATCTTTTGTGCTATTTGACAAACCTTGTGGAGTAGATGTGAGCAGCAACATTTGGAGGGCTTGCTAGCCACGTCTGAATTGTGGATTCTCGTGTAGGATTTTTCATAGGCTAACTGATCACCTCTTGCACATTACATAATTCAAGCCAGAGTCTTTAAATTACCACACTGGCCCTGTGGCAGAGTTAACATTCAAAAGCTCCCGACAAAGACAAAGTGCTGAGTGTTAATAAAGAAAGGATATTTCTTATTGTGTAGCAGGATCCCATTCTGGTTGTATGAGGCAGTAGGGTTTGAAGGATGGGCTTCTGGTTGTCTGGAGTGTTACACAAAATTCTGTGAGTGCGTGTTTGTGTTTGGGGTAAGAGTTTAGGACTTTTACCAGATTCTCGGGGTGGATCATCATCTTCCTAAAAACATTATAAGCCATATTGAAAGATGAAATTCTATTTTCTGTATTGTTTTGGAGGAAACAGATGAAAAAAAGTCCAGATATCCAAGTGGGATGGTGCAACACACTGAATGTCTACGTCCCGCCAAAATTCATGTGTTGAAACCCTGACCCTCAATGTGGTGGTTTTAGGAGGTGCGCAGCTTTGGGGAAGTGATTAGGTCATGAAGCAGAGCTCTCATGAATGGGACTACTGTTCTTATTAAACAGGCCCCCAAGAGCTCTCTTGTCCTTTCTGCTGTGTGAGGACACAGAGGAGATGTCCATCTATGAACCCGGAAATGGGCCCACACCAGACACCGACTCTGCCTATACCCTGATCTTAGACTTCCCAGCCTCTAGAGCTTAGAGAAATGAAATTTTGTGGTTTATAAACTGCATATTCTGTGGTATTCTGTTATAGCAGCCTGAATCAAGATAGGTGGGAATATTTAGAAGCTCAGGTTTCAGCATGGTGCCCACATTTGGCACTTCCTCTTATCATAATTAGCAATATCAGACTTGTAGCCTTAAAGCACTTCCTTACCCATGAGGACAGCCACATCACACAGCTGCCGAGGACACTGTTCACTTTCATCCTGTGTGAATGGCACCTTCAGAACGGGGCGGTACAACAGCCTTGTTAATTACCAAGGCTTTCTTGTGGGTGCAAAGGCCACGGGGGTCTTCACTGACGCCATTTTTTCTCATGGCCAATTTACTTTTTCATATATATGTTTAGCATGGGCTGTGGAAAAGATCAAAGCAGCATGGAGAATAGGAGCCCGGCCTCCATGTTCCAAACAAGCGAGGCGATTATTTGGTATTTTGAAAAGGTTTTCACGATGGTTGGCTAATGAGGAAGTTCAGGGAAATAAATAAGAAGCTTTTGAGGCTAATCATACCCTAATTTTCTCTTGTAGCCTTTCTTCCTTAGACTTCTAAATAACATGCCAATTTAGCAAGCTGGTATAAACGATTCCTTCCTACCTGGGATGCAGTTCTTCAGTCTGCCTGTTTAATTTCTCTGCTTTCTGGAAATACCAGCTCGAGTCCTGCCAGCTCCATGGAGTCCCCCCCCCCCCCCCCGACCTCTTCTACCCACAGTCCTTGCTCCCTCTTCTGAATTCTTAGTCAGCAACTCACCATGGGCATTTACCATGGGTTGCTATGCACTGTTGGTTTCCCTTTAATACATGTGTGACTGTATAATATTTTCAAATGTTATCTGGTATAATTTTCATTGCTGGCAATATTTTTGCTCTCCAGTCGTCTCTTCCCATTGAGGCCGAAGCATCTACTGAGTCAGGGCGTACAAAGTTAGAGGAATAGTTCCCAAGGCTGCCCTCACTTTGACGTGAACTGTTAAGTTCCCAACACCATCTTCAGGTTCAAAAGAATTCAATGCAAGCTGTTGTACTCATGTTGACAGGGGAAGGATGTAGATTTAGGTCAGCCAAATGAAGAGACCCATGGGGCAATGTCTAGGAACATTCCAGGTACAGAGCTTTCAGTTGTCCTGTCCCAATGTCATGAACAGTGTTACTTTTCCAGCAAAGGATGAGTGATAATGTCTGTGCAGTTTCGCCAGCCAGGAAGGAGAACCTGAACCTCAGTGTCCAGCGTTTTTATTGGAGTTCCATGGTCCACTGCCCAGGTGGCCCACCTCGGGTTCCAGTCTCTCCAGAAGCTGAACTGATAACTGGGACTCAAAGTCCGCTCTCTAAATCGCATTGTTAGACTTCCTGGTGTGGTTCAGAGGCCCCAGGGAAGAGAAGGCACTCTTATCAAGCAAGAAATTCCAGGCATTTAGAGACAACCTCCCCAGGGGCCAAAGGTGAAGGGCAGACCTGTCTTCAGGGGAAGTTAAATTCTTTATCACAAAGGGAGCTTCACAGAATCTAGCTGAAAACAGAGAGACCAATTTCGGACCCTGACTTCCTAGATAGGCCTTCAGAGTCCACTTCAGAGACAACCTTGGTGATTTCCATTTGCAGAAGTTTTATCTACAAGGCCAGCTTCTTTGAGAGAAATGGGGTTTGTGGGGTCTGTGGGAGCCAGCACTGGGGCGCTAGAGTTTAGCTTACACAAGGGAACAACAGAAGAGGGAACTAGGTAGGATGTGACAGAGGGTGCTTTCCCATCACACAGGAAGACTATAAAAACTCTTCCAGGGCTGGGAGGAGGAGCGGGGAGCTCAGGGGAGGAGGAAAGAGAGGGCTCCAGGCTGACCCACCTGTGGGGTGGAAACCAGGGGCTGGAAGTGGAGGCACAAGCTCCCCAGATGTGTTTGAGGATTGGGGGTGCAGAAGGGGCACCTGCCCTTCCTTGTGCCTGGAAATTTTGGAGGGGACCAGTCCACAGAGGGAGTCACACTAATGAACCATGAAGATGGAGCCCATATCAAGCTTTCTAAGTTGTGAGCAGACAGCATTCCTCAGGAAAATGACACCTGTGGGACCATATGCAGATCCATTATCATGCAGCATGATACACAGAAAAACAGAAGCCTGCCCACATCAATGACAAGGATTAGTGTTATTTTTTTCAGGCACAATAGGCAATTTATATCTTTCTTATCTTGGTTAGTTGTCTCATCTCTGAATAAATACAGCTGAAGGCGATTTATAGCTGATCAAATCTGACTGTGTCTTCTTTATTCAGAAGCTGTTACTAAAATCCCCTGTTCCTTGGCCTGGCTTTCCGGCCTCTACAGTCTGGCTCAGCCCTCCTGCCCGACTTTATCCTCTGTTCCTCCTCTTTAGGGAGGCTACCCTCCACGAAATAAAATTCAGTGGCTCCTGAGTGCTCGTTCCCACCTCTCCGTCTTTGCTGAGGCTGTGGTTTCTTCCTGGCCTGACTTTCCCCATCTCCATGGGCTTCAATTCCTCTTCCTCCATGAAGCCTTCCTCAGTGTTCCAGAGCGGAAGTTGGCCTCCTATATATAGTCATTGGCTTTACCTCTGCTATAGGATCCACAAAAAAGCTGCCTTTTGTCTCTATTATCTATCATCTGAATATTGGTGTCTCCTGGGCTTGCCTGTCAATTCCTTGAAGACAGGGACCATGCCTTTTCTTTTTTGATGTCCATGTCTCTCATAGCACTGGGCACAGGGCTCTGCAAGGCTCAGGTGCACAGCTCTGCCAGAGGGACTCACGGACACATGCACACACAGACACATATAGACACACAGACACACACAGACATATACAAACAGACACATATAGACACACAGACACAGACACACAGACACACACAGTCACACGGAGACACACATCATCTTTAGTCCCAGTCTCCTAGCATCTGGGAGTATTAGGGCAGAAGGACTGAGGATGCATCATTTGGGGGCGCACTTAGAGGGGCTGAGGCTGAACTCTATGCAAAGGGCAGAGGAGGGAGCTAGCAGATCGCTGGGAAAGGGCTATGTTTGAGGAGATTAGTCTTCAGGTGGGGTGGCTTCAAAGTTCTAGAGTTGGCGACTGAAAAAGCCTGTGCTTTTTCTTTAGACCGAGCCCATGCTTCTGGGCCTCTATAGGCAGATTCCCGCAGCAGGCTAGGGGTGGAGGCTGGAGGTGGGGCCGGACCCCGAGAGAACTGGAGAACTACTTTACCGACTCTTGCAAAGCCTCCAGCATCGGAGACAGCCGTGTTTCCTTTGTTTTAGCCTAAGGTGTCCATGTGCGAGAACTCAGGGAGTCTGGGGCGAAGGTCAAGAATGCTCCCTTCACAAAACAAGGGATAAAAAGAATCTATAACTATTTTTGGAAATGTTTACTCTCACTGGTAGCTAAAAAAGTATGAATTGAGATAAGAGGCAGAAGTCACCTAATTTTTTTTAAAAAGATTTTTATTTATTTATTTGGCAGAGAGAGAGAGGGACAGAGATCACAAATAGGCAGAGAGGCAGGCAGAGAGAGGGGGAAGCAGGCTCCCCGCTGAGCAGAGAGCCCAACACGGGGCTCGATCCAGGACCCCGAGATCATGACCTGAGCCGAAGGCAGAGGCACTGAGCCACCCAGGCACCTCAGAAGTCACCTAACTTTTAAAATGTGTCTTATATTCCCTTGAGAATTTTAAAATTGAAAAGTATTTGTTCAATCTTTTTTAAAAAAGATTTTATTTATTTGTTTTAGCGGGGGGGAGAGAGAGAGAGAGAAAGAGAGAGCACAAACATGAGTGGGGGAGTGGGAGAGGGAGAAGCAGCCTCCATGCTGAGCAGGGAGCCTGATGTGGAGCTTGACCTGGGATCATGACCTGAGCAGAAGGTAGACATTTAAAAGACTGAGCCACCCAGGCGCCCCTATTTGTTCAATCTTTGGGTGAAAAAAAAAACAACAACAAAACCCAGCAGATGGATTGGTTGCCCCTCCCTGTCTTATTTTTGTCCGGTGGTGGTGAAGGTGAGGATGAGGTACTGACCATTCTTTTTGAGCATTTTGAAAATTAATATATCCTTGGCCAGTTCAGCTACTTAAAGCCTTCAAAACTGCGATTCTCTTTGATCCAGCAGTTTCCCTCTAGAAGTTTATTTTTAGGAGATATTCATGACAGTGCATAAACACCTGGCAGAGTGATATGATTTATTTAAAAATATAACAAAGAGATATCCTAAATGTATGATAACAAGGATTGGATAGATAATAAACAAACACAAATATACATTCCTACCATAGAATACTCTGGAAAGAGTAAGCATGATGTTGAAGAGTCAGGGCAGCTTTCCCTAAAACTCGAGTCTCCGATTCAGGACCACTTGGCATAGCTGTTGTACTGCCCACCCCGGCATGTCTTCTGGGAAACCCCCGGGAAAGGAGGCACAGATTGCTTTAGCTGTGAGACTGTCCAAGCATCTGGGGTTCAAACCTCGCTGAGGCTAGAATGAGCAGAAGGTTGGTGTGGGCCTGGGTGTTGAAGCTCCCGAGCTGGGATTTCGGGTACTGGGCAGGTGCAGAGGGGCTGAGCTGGAGCCTCTCTGAGGGTATGGGTTGGGGTGGGGGGGGGGATCTGCTCTTTATGTTTGGTGGCTTCTTTTCCTGTATCAGATCCATGGAGGAAATGGCATGGGTGTTAGGCTGAATTGCTGACCCGCCTGACCTTAGCGGGTTATGTCTTGACATGGAAAGATGTTCAGCAGACACTGCCAAGGGAAACAGAACAGCTCACGAAACGGCATAGGGCAGTATTATGTCATTTCTTCTCATAGAAACATTATCCATTTCTCTGTCTGTGTCACATCTACACTTCCATCTCCACATCCTTGTAGACACAGCTCTAGAAAAAAGGCTTACAAGTGTGTTGACACCTGCTATTTCTGGGTGGTGGAAATGTAGCGATTTGTGCGTCGTTGAGTCCTTAAAGGTTTTATTTCCTTCCTCCTCCCTCCCTTTCTTTCTTTCCTTCTTTTTCATGACCATAAAATGATGTATTACTCGTGTACTAAATATTATCAAAGAATAATGAACTCTGGGGAGATCAACCTCTGATTTCCTCCTCTGCCCTCAAACGTAGTAGGGAACTCTTGGTTCGAGGAGTGAGTGCCCCTGAGTGAGAGTCTGGTGGAAGGAGCCGTGCATTCGGATGGGAGCGTCCAGGAACATCACGGAGAATGGGCCCCACAGAGCAGGGGGGTCTTACAGAGAGAAGAGGAGGGGAAGGCCACCTTGCGAGGTAGCGGCAGGAACAATGAAAAGGGAATGGCTGCCCTGTGGGGGATGGACAGCCCCAGGCCTCTGGAGGACATGGGTGCTGAGTGCGAGGTGCTCACAGATGTTGGGGGCGGGGGGGGGTTGCTTGGCAGATACTCACACTTCCTGGCCTCCATCTGGGCTCCAGGAACAGCCGGTAATCACTCTTTTACCCCTTTCTGTTTGAAAGTCTGGTCATAAAAGTAACTTCAGGTTCTCTGAGGGAGCAGACACTTCTTACAAAATACCCTCTGGGGATTTCTCAGTGCTGAGCAGGAGAGACACCCTGTGACTCGGCAGGACTTGAGTTGACATGAATCCCAGGAAGGCAGTCCTCGGGAATGGCGCCCTCCTTCATGTTACGGTGTCTAGGAGGTTAGAAGACAGTCCATTTAAGAATTTCCTCCTCTAAGGCTGATCTGGACAGACCCGTCAGGACCATTAGGAGGAATTTGATCCTCATGACCATTAAATGTCACTTATAAATAATTCCCTTTTTATTCTTCGGAGTGGATTCAGGAATATCCATCTGAGAAAATAACTCAAACTCCCTTGTACTCTGACACACTTCTTGCCTGGGAGGCTGCCAGCCCGCTGAGGACCATGTCTCAGCTCCCACTGTTAGGATCCACACACGGCGGACTGAAGCGTTTTCACTGACGTCCCCTTCGTAGTTAGATTACTGTCACACCTAGAAGATGTTCTTCTCACTATCAGTGCAGGAGCACAGCCAGGTGGCTGCGCTACTTGGGATCTTGTCAAAATCTGGTTCCAACAATGGAAATGCATTGGAGGTCCCCTGACTTCTTCCCTTAGTGTGTGTGGGACTGTGGTGGTGGCCGCTCCGAGGTCTGTGAGGTGGGACTGCTTGCCCCAAAGGAACCTGGGGGATGTTGAAGGGAGAGCCAGGTGGGCAGTCTGGGTGGCCAGAAGCCCCTCTTTGTTCTCCACAGCAACCCTGGAGTAGCTGAAGGTAGTCCCTTGGGCTCTCCACAGCACAGGGAGACTAGGGAGAGGCCGTTTATTTCAGAGTTGGTGAGCTTGGTTCCTGGGTAGGAGCTGGTTCCCAGGTACTTGAAAGGAATAACTGACTGTGGAAACTGTGTGAGGGGCTATGAGTCTGGTGTCACAAGGGAGATGGCAGCAGTCCCCAAACTCATTCCCTCGCGCCTAGCCCCTGGATAGCATAGTGTCAGCGGGAACACTCACTCCAGAAATTTGGAAGTTGCATGTGCTCCTTGTTTAACTCTCTGGAGGTAGAGTGGGTCACAGGGGAGTCATTTTGCTGCTCGCTCTTGTCCTCTCCTGACGGCTAGAAGCCCCTGGATATACCTCTGAGGGTTTTTAGAATGTTTGCTGTTTTCTGGGCACTAGAGGCCAGTCTTCTTACAAAATGGTAACTTAAAAAAATGTGTGTGTTGAGATTGGCAGATGGATGAAGTCCCAAGAGCAAAACTGCATTCACCTGCTAATCACATATACCCCAATGCAAGAATAATGTTAGCCACAGTATTAATCTCAACCTATGTCAAGTGAAAAAGAATACATTATTTAGGAGGAAGCTCTCTTTTCAGAAGCCCTTTGGTGAACTTTTGCTCAGATCCCACAGGCCAGGTTTAGGTCATACACTCTTTCCTCACTGCAGGAGAAGCTGGGAGAAGGGGTGAGTGGCATTTTTACCTCTGCAGTGGTGATGGACTGCTTGTCAAGGAAGAAAGGTCAAGGGGATGCTTGTTGGGTAGGCAACCAAGAGCATCTTCCTTATTTCCCTGGGATCTGGTTCTCCAAACATCTGATCAGGGCCATTGACCACAATGTGCAGAAGTCCAACACATTTCCCTTGTCTACCTCGGCCTGTTTCCTCTGTAGCTTGGGAGCTTTTTGTTGGAATGTGGAGGTCCTGGTTCTAGCCCATGACACACCATCTTTTGCCATCATCTCTTATCACTTTGCCACCCTGGTCAGAGCCTGAATCACAGGTGCTCATCTGCTGGTATTCTGACGAGAGGCCCCGACCCTTGTCCCACCTATCTGACTGTCTCCTTTGAAAAGCTGTCTTCCTGTGTCGTTACCTATACTCAGCAGCTCCATCGCTCACCAACAGGGTGCCAATCTTGTCTTCAGGCGGGGGGATGACTGACTCTATGACCACCTTGTTGAACTGACCTTAGTGGCGTCTTCCATTGCCTCATCTGGTTTCTTAGTCTCCTTACTTAGGAGTCTCAGAGACCGTAATTGTAACAATAACCCTAACTCATGGGACGGCACCCATGGCGGTACACTGCTGTAATTCTCCTCCCAGTGGGTTGCTTTCCAGGAGAGTTTGTGTGCACTTATCCATGTTGTGTTTCTGACTCATCAGTTATAATTACATCTGACAGTTTATAACAGAAACCCAGTGGTGGTGAACCAAATACAAGTTTCATGTTCCTCATATAAAAAGTCTGGTGGAAAGCAGTCTAGAGCTGATATGAAGTATCCACAATGCTATCAGGGACTCCTGCTTCCTCTTTCTTTCTGCTTTGCTATCCATAGTGTATGACTTTTGTCTTCACCATAGAAAGAGGACTACTTCACCTAAAGGAATCTCATTTTGTTTCAGGTTGGAGGAAGAGGAGAAAGAATAGTGAAAAGGCAAAGTTGTCCTTCCTTCTATCTTCCTTCCTTCCTTCCTTTCTTCCATCCCTCCTTTCTTCCTTCCTTCCTTCCCTCCTTCCTTCCTTCCTTTCTTCCTTCTTTCCTTTCTTTCTCTCTCTTTCTTTCTCCTTCCTTCCTTCCTTCTAATTAGGAAACAACTAAGTTTCCCCAGGAGGTCCAGGATGTAGGCTTCTACTTATTTCTTATTTTCCAGAACTAGGTCACATGGCCACTTCCCTACCTGCAAGGAAAGCTAAGGGAGATAAGATGGCATATTGCCAAATAAGTTGATGTTTCTCTTAGTTAAGGAAGAAGCAAGAATGGATACCAGCTAGGCAATGAAGAGTGTCTGCCATGGGAACCCATCCCTTCACATCAGGTGTGTCTGAGAGAAAGGACAGTGTACCCGAATCATGGAAATGTCCCATTGTCCTTATTTCCACAAGGCACTCAATCCCCTTTTGTGAAGGACATATTGCAAACCTCTTCCATGCCCCAGAATACTGGTATATTTGCATAGGAGCATTTCTGCTGGGTTCCCAGCTTCCTGAAAGGACTTAATCACTTCTGTCTTCTGCCTTGTTCCCTCTCTCTCTTCTTCCCTCCCTCCCCCTGGCCTTCCTTCCTTCCACAAATACTCGTTGAGTTCCTAACATATGTCAGACAATGTCCTAGGCACTTGGGGACACAGGCCAACGTCACTTCCTCATCTGTCGAACAATATACCAAGCATGGCCACTGGCTGCTAGGCAAGAATCGTGGCTCTCCCGTGAGTGTCCCCTGTTTGGAAGTAGCCAAGCAAGGGACTTGTGCTTGTGGTTTGTGAAGAGTTAAGATCTCTGGGGAATGTGTTTGAACAGTCAGCAGTCCTTTTGGAAGTTTGCTCTGAGAAGGGAGACAGGCTCTGCCTCTCCCTGAAGGACGTAATCCATCCCCAGCCCTCCATCTGTTGACTTTGCACATGTGTGTGGGAGGCTTGCTTTCCCTGTGACAGATGGCTGGACAAGTTAAGTCATCTCATCACAGCTGTAGCACAAGGTGTCCCCCGCTCCTCCTCTCATCAGGTGGGACTGTTGCTGGTGATGGATGCCAGGAGCAACGCAGTAGCCGGGCCGGGCTTAAAGAGGTTAATGGTGTGTACATCACCACGTCTGTGTGGAAACTCTTGTCTGAGACGTTCTCAGCCTTTAGATGAGAAAGACACGCCTCATATTCAATTTTACATGAAGAGAGAAGGGGAAACATGAATTAACCAGGAATAACTATTAACATATTATTAATAATGATTTACATTTCTCTAGGAGAGTATGCCTTTCAAAATGCTAATATATACTTGGGTCTCATTTGATCTTTAAGAGAATTTTGCTGTAAAATCTGTTTCATAGTATATATTTAAATAGTTACTACTCTTATCCTATCACCTAACAAAGCCAATAAAACTTCCATAGACACTGAATATCAGTATCTTGGGGACAATAAACCCCAAATGTTTTCCTTTCTCCTTGTCCTTGTTTCATGATCCTGTTTTATAAAATGTGTTTTGTACTTCTAATTCTCCCCGGTGTTTTTATGTTTCTGTTACCCCAGAATGTCTTCATCCCTCATATTGTGTATTTGCTGTCCCCCTCTAACCCACTTTAATGTTTGTTCTGTTTGAGTTTTTACCATTTTTTGAGGTATAATTGATGTAAGTTCTGACATATGTATAAATCCATAAAACCATTACCACAATCAAGATAGTGAACATAGCCATTTATTTTAAATGCTCTAAGTTGGTCTTTATGATCTGCCATCCAAAGAAGTTTATCTACGGTACCATTTTATTTACATTTTCTGGTTCTTGAATATGTTTGTGAAGCACTCTCTCTTTGGTTCTGAACTCTTGGGGCTGTCCATTCACGTTGGACTTCAGCTTTAATAAATGATCACATATTCTGTGTCTGTCTCCTATTTCTCTTTCAGCAAGTGTTCTCTATCCCACGGGAGGGTTGAAAGAGCAGTTTGGAGCTGGAAGACCTGAGTCATCCACGTCTCTGCCTTGTTTCTTTTAGATGTGAAACCTTGGATGATAATGATAATCACGTTACACACCTCACATGAGAACCTTGCTATGCAACAGAATACTAAAATAGAAGTTTCTATACAGACACCAAGTCACGATATGTTATATTCCAAAACCAAATCACCATAGGGACCATTTACAAAGACAATGGCCCCAAATTGATTCAAGTTCTCTTGGACTGCTCACCTGTTTGAAGATAATAAAAATGTGAAAGAGGAGAGGACAGAGAATGTGTGAGGGAATTTTCTTGAAAGAATGATTGCCAAGATGTAAATCCCCACCACCTGTCCAGTGGGGGTGGGTAACTTCAAGGGAACCATTTTGAGAGCTTGCTCTGTGTTCCTGAAGGTGGGGCAAGAGCTGACCTGGGGGTACATGATTCATGTCTGAGAAAGTTATAGAAGTGTAGGGCCAACAAGGTGGGTATATTGCTTGCACTCCTAGGGACTTGGGGGGCTGAGGGTGGATATGAAGATTTCCTGGGGATCAGAGGTTGGTTGGCCTCACAGGAGTGAGAAATGGGCTGGAGCCATTTAGCATCTTGTCCTGCCCCTAGTGATGTTGAGGGGAGGCCCTCAACACAGGAGGCCCTGACAGAATCTTTGTGGAGTGGACTGCAGAGGGCCATGAGTGAGAAGGGGCAGTGTCCTGTAGAGCAGAAAGCAGGGCCCTCGTGTGGGAGCTTGGCCAGACAGGTCGAGTAGAGAGGCCTCCAGTGAGCCCAAGAAAGCCATGTGGGGGAAGGTGTGGCTCTAAATGTCTACCTTCCCAGCCATGACAGCAAAACGGATCAGGGAACCTCTTTACCTGTCC
The DNA here is from genome assembly GCF_963455335.1 of Martes martes. Classification (NCBI taxonomy): domain Eukaryota; kingdom Metazoa; phylum Chordata; class Mammalia; order Carnivora; family Mustelidae; genus Martes; species Martes martes. Next base: position 23,399,747 of record NC_137901.1, on the reverse strand, counting down.
TTACCCCTTTCCCTCTTCTCTCCCTGTTTGCCAGACTGTGAGGGACATCCTGCTACCTCCCAGGGCTTTGGGAGGGCAAGGAGGAATCTCATCTTAGAAGGAGTTGTTCTTGACCTTGAGCTGCATTGAATTGCTGAAGTGTTTGCTAAAGCACAAATTGTGGGGCTCTATTCCCAGGGTTTTCATTTACTGTGTGATATTGTGATTTATAGTAAGACATACATGTTTGGTCTTTGTCCCTGTTTCTGGCACAGAGCTCCTAAAAGACTGGGAATTTCCTAATAGTTGAGAGCAACAAAAGTATCTTTTTCTATATTAATGAGTTGACTTTTTTTTTGTTTTTAAGATTTTATTTATGTATGACAGAGATAGTGAGAGAGGGAACACAAGCATAGGGGAGCTGGAGAGGGAGAAGTAGGTTCCCGATAGGGAGCCCGATACGGTGCTCAATCCCAGGACCCTGGCATCATGACCTGAGCTGAAGGCAGCTGCTTCACCACTGAGCTACCCAGGTGCCCCATGAGGTGACTTTTGAAGGACTCCCGAGTCATCTGAGGCTGGGGACTGGTTGCCTGAGAAATCCACCCTGTGACTAGAGCATGGGGAACGGTCAGTCCCATCCCCAACCTTCAGGAAGGAGAGAGGGGCTGCCAGTTGAATCAGTTGCCAATGGCCAATGATTTAATCAGTTGTGCCCATATAATGAAACCCAAAAAGCAGAGGGTTTGTAGAACTTTGGGGTAGGCGAGCACGTGGAGATTCTGGGAGAGTGGGGGTGCCCCGGAGAGAGAACGGAAGCTCCTCACCGTTCCCCGTCCCTAGTCCTTGCCACTTTTCCATCTGCCTGTTCTTGAGTTAGAGCCTTTGATACAAACTGGTGATCTAACAAGTAAAGGGTTTTGAGTTCTGTGAGCTGCTCTAGCAAATTAATTGAACCTAATGAGGGGGTCATGGGAACCTGTTTATAGCCAGTTGGTCTGGAGAACAGGTAAACGACCTAGACTTGAGACTGGTATCTGAAGTCCAAGCAGGGGGTCCCTGGAAAGTCTGTAGCCGGTGAGTTGGAAGAACAGGTAATAACAGGGGATTGCAACTGGCTTCGGAAGGAGGAGTAGCAGGCAGTCTTGTAGGACGGAGCCTGTAACCCACGTAATCTGACACTGTCTCTGGGTAGATGGTGTCAGAATTGAGTTGAATTTATTTTTCGTCTTCATTGTTTGAACATACACCTTTGCTCCGGCTCTTCTAAAATAAGTTGTTTCATTATGACGGCCTCCGCCAACTTTACATCGAGTCCCCATTAATATTCTCTGAAAAAAATCTCTTCATTCTATTAAACCAAGTTGTGTTGGGTGTTGCATATGACTCTCTAACTGCTGTTACTTTTCCCAGGATTATCATAGCCAATGTTTATTTTCGTTTTGCAAAGTTATGGAGATGATGATATCTATAATAAGCAGACTTTTCTGCACCAACTGTGACCTGCTGCTGTCCTGAGAATTGCTCCTTGTTGGTGTGGGGGGTACCCTCTGCCCCCACATTGGAAAGTAGGCTCAGAACGCCTATAGTAGCGGGTCTGGGGTAGGGAGGCCAAGAATTTGCATTTCTACTAATTTTTAGGTGTTGCTGATACTGCAGATTTGAGCCCCACCCTTGAAGGTCCACTGCTCTAAGACCTGCTTCTCCTCCTTGGCTGCACATTGAAGTCACCTGGGGAGACTTACCTCCGGATGCTAGGGCTCCACCCCCAGAAATCTGATTGAATTGGTAAATGCAATTCATGGATTAAAAGCTGCCCAGGGAATTAGAAGAGAAATATTTACCTTTATGTATCAACTCCAGCCTACCTAATTGAAAGTGGATACTTTGACTTTCTCCCTTATACATTTTGGTATTATTTGAATATTTACCAATGAACATATGTCACTTTATAGCTAGCAAGCAAGCATGTGACTTTATTCCCCCATCCATTGTGTCCATTTTAGCAAGTACCATTCTCTCTGAAATCCTAAAAGATGTTTGAAGCTGCTGTCCTGAGAATTGCCTTCCTTCCTTCCTACCTTCCTTTTATCATTTAAAACATTCCTTCTTGATCTAATAAAATCTAGCTCATTCTAAATTCAGACAAATTTATTATACTGAAAAATTAATTTCAGCTACTGCTATGGGATGTTGAAAAAATGTTATTTTACACCTTATACTTCATAATCTCTGTTCTTTCTCTGTCACAATCCAGAAAGCTGTACCAACTCACTTTTCTTTCTGGTATGTATATTCCAGTCACATGTACACAAGTAAATGATCTTTATTTAGGTGTTCTCGCAAATCAGTAGAAATACTTATTGAGGGTTAGTAATGTGTCAGACATTATGAGAATTATTTCCATTTAATAGATCAGTACACAAAGGCTTAGAAGGTCTCCAAATTCATTATTACAAAATTATGTTTGCAGCTTTATAGGTCCCCTTTCTGCCCAAATACTTACTGACTATCTATCATTAGCAAACATGGAGAAGAAACGTGTTCGATTTCTGATACTTGGGGAGCCCCAGTTGTCAATATTTCAATTTAGCCTCCCAAACTCTTCCCAGAGACCTTATTTATTATAGATTGATTTTTGATGACTACTCACGTCTCTGCCTCTTTAAAGACACCAGTGAAATATTCTTGTATGGAGGAAAGATTGCTTTTGGGAGACAGTTAACACATTTTATTATTCCCAGGCTTCCATCCACATACAGCATTATACATATACATGTGGCAACTGAGATTTTACTTCAAACATCCTCAATTTGTACATTAAAATTCTCCTTCTATGTGATTCCTTTTCTCTATTATTGATTTGCAAGAAGACCCCTAAACCTACTCCCTTTATGTTCAGTAAAATCCTCTGTAGGTATTAAGCTTCATCTCTTGTACTAAAATCACATATAGTTTCTTCTTTCTCAGGGCTATACCAACTATGACACCAGTATTTTCCATGTTGCTACCTTTTATTCCCCTCTTGCTATTTATTTATTTATATTTATTTATTTATATTGTGTTGTTAGTCACCATAAAATACATCATTAGTTTTTGATGCTGTGTTCCAAGATTCATTGTTTATGTACAAAACCCAGTGCTCCATGCAATATGTGCCCTTCTTAATACCCACCACCGGGCTCACCCTTCCCCCACCCCAAAACCCTCAGTCTGTTTCTCAGAGCCCATAGTCTCTTATGCTTCATTTCCCCCTCCAGTTTATGCCAATTCACTTTTCCTTTCCTTCTCCTAATGTCTTCCATGTTATTCCATATGTTCCACAAGTAAGTGAAACCATATGATAATTGACTTTCTCTGCTTGACTTATTTCATTCAGCATAATCTCCTCCAGACCATCCACACTAATGCAAAAGTTGGGTATTCATCCTTTCTGATGGCTGAGTAAAATTCCATTGTATGTATGGACATCTTCTTTATCCATTTGTCTGTTGAAGGGCGTCTTGGCTCTTTCCACAGTTTGGCTATTGTGGACATTGCTGCCATGAACATTGGGGTATATATGGCCCTTCTTTTCACTACATCTGTATCTCTGGGGTAAATACCCAGTAGTGCAATTGCCAGGTCATAGGGAAGCTCTATTTTTAATTTTTGGAGGAATCTCCACACTGTTTTCCAAAATGGCTGCATCAATTTGCATACCCACCAGCAGTGTCAGAGGGTTCTCCTTTCTCCACATCCTCTCCAACACTTGTTGTTTCCTGCCTTGTTAATCTTTGCTATTCTAAGTGGTGTAAGGTGGTATCTCAATTTCCCTTATGGCCAATGATGATGAACATTTTTCATGTGTCTGTTAGCCATTTGTAAGTCTTCATTGGAGAAGTATCTGTTCATGTCTTCTGCCCATTTTTTTGATGTGATTACCTGTTTTTTGGGTGTTGAGTTTGAGGAGTTCTTTATAGATCTTGGATATCAGCTCTTTGTCTGTAGTGTCATTTATGAATATCTTCTCCCTTTCATGGGTTGTCTTTGTTTTGTTGACTGTTTCCTTTACTGTACAGAAGCTTTTGATCTTGATGAAGTCCCAAAAGTTCATTTTCACTTTCGTTTTCTTTGCCTTTGGAGATGTGTCTTCAAAGAAATTGCTGTGGCCAATGTCAAAGAGGTTATTACCTATGTTCTCCTCCAGGATTTTGATGGATTCCTGTCTCACGTTGAGGTCTTTCATCCATTTTAAGTTTATCTTTGTGTATGTTACTACTTTAATGTATTTCTAGACTGTTTCTTTTCATATGGATGCAGTTTTGTTAAGACTTACACAGTTTCTGTTGGTGGTTGTCTCCTTACAGCTCCCAGTTTTTTCCTACCTTTACCTCTACCCCGAACCCAGGGTCCTCATTTCTTCAGGCCTTCTCTCCATGTTGTCCTCTTTTCCTCCTCCGTGATTCATTTAGACATAATTGTTTCCTTTTCATGAGTTGGCTGTTCCCACAGCTTTTGCCCATAAGATTTTATTACACAGATTTTCACAGCACTAAGAAAAGTTTAAGGAATTTTATGGTGAACAGCCGTATCCTGGCCGCTCAGTTTCCATCATTAACCTGTTAGTACATTTACTTTATCATGTATCCATGCACATGAATGCTTTTCTTTCTCTATCTATCACACCACTTTCTTTTTGGATGCATTTTACATGAAAGAACAAGCATCAGAACCCATCACCCCTAAACACTCTAGCTACATAATATGAGAATTCAATCTTTGTTTATGGGTTTTTTTCCCTTTTGAGGTGAAATTTATAAACAGTACAATACTTAAATCTCAAAGTTACCACTTGATGTGTTTTGACAAACACCTGCCACCTTGTGTGACTCCACAGACAAGGAGCACAGGGCAAGCCACAGCGTGGTTCTCCTGGCCATTGGGCCACTCACTGCCTAGGTGGTCTGGCCATTGAGATGTTCTAACATCAACACCGTATTCTCTCTCTGCTTTTATTTGCTTCTGTTCCTCTCTCTGTGTGCTTCTTTACATCTGCTGTCTCCCTCTTTGTAGATATCATGACTAGCAATGAAAAGAGAATCTCACTGGATAGGTTAGTTACCACCTAGCATAAATGATTTCTGTTGGATTGCCAGATTTTAGAGGGCTGGTTTTTGTTGTTGTTGTTGAGTTGGGGGAGGGGGGTGCCGTGACCTGGCACCAAAGGCAAATTATTGGTTTTGTTTCTTCCTCTTCAGGGGGCTGTGGACCTGGCAGACTCTGAGCATGAGGTCTAGGACACATAAAGTAAATTCTGCCCTTGGAGGCTAAAGACTTCATAGTTTCTAAATAAAAGCTACCAAGCACATGGCTAACCTTTTCCTTCTTGCTATATTTATCTTGTTTTATGTCCTCTGAGTCAAGCCCGTTTTGTGTTTGTGACCCTGTTGGAACTGTTAGTTCATCATAGTATATAACTCAAGTGAGGTTTCCTGGAGGAGACAGTCTTGAGCTGCAAAGGGCCGATCACTCTGGTATATAAAGAACTTCTAGAAATCATCAAGAGAAAGACCTAGAAATCAATAGAAAAATGGACAAAGGACATGTATAGCCAGCTCACAGAAAAGTAGACTAAAAGGACCCTTACACACAAAAAATGGTCAGCTTTGCTTTAAATGACAAGCAAATACACAAAATATACAAGAATATGTAATGATGAATATATACGCATATAGCAAATAATAAAAGGAATAATAATACAAAATAACACAGCAAGAAGGCATCATTTCCTATTTCTCAGACTAACAAAACCTTAATCCCCTGATTTAAGAATCCATAGATTCTTAAGAAAATTAAGAATTAAGAATCCATAGAGCCAAGTTTGGCATGCAGACCAACCTTGCACGTTACACTTCTCCAAGGTATTAGCTAATGTGAGAAAAGTCCGGAGCAATGACTAGGGCAATAGTTATGAAGTCCTTAGGGAAAGAGAAAAAACTGTAATCAAATAAATTGTGCAAAAGCAAATGAAAAAGAGTAAATAAAAGTGCAATTTGTAAATAAGTACAAAAATTATATCCAACTAAATTGTGCAAAAGTCAATTAAAAAAAGTAAAATAAAAGTGTAATTTATAAATAAATACAAAAAATTGTATCAAACTAAATGGTGCAGAAGTAAACAAAAGAGAAATATTTTCAAATATGATAGAACTTTATGGCTGCCACACGTGGCCACTCATTACATGGGCTATAGTAATGTGAATGGTGTTCCCTGGAAATGTGCAGTGCACAGCCTGCCCAGATGTAGGTGGCAGTCCTGAACTAGTTCTCACAAGACCTTAAAAAACTACTGAAGGATAAAATGTAGTTGTCTCAAAGGTGAATGGAGAAGCTATGGCAGCAGGATGCCCAGTGGCGACTGAAGCTAAGGACAGCAATAAAATTAACACAACAGTGGCAGCTATCATTTCAGAACACAATGTAAATGTTATAAAGAAAAACAAGGAATGCCTGGGTGGCTCAGTTGGTTAAACAGGTAAGCGTCTGCTTTCGGCTCAGGTCATGATTTCAGGGTCCTGGGATCGAGTCCCCCATCTGGCTCCCTGCTGAGCTTCTGCCTGCCACTCACCCTGCTTGTACTCTCACACTCTCTGCTCTCTGGCAAATAAATAAATAAAATCTTTAAAAAAAAAAAAAAGAGAAAATCACTGCACAAAAGTAAAAACATCAGCTGGTACAGAGGCTGAGAAGGTGGGCAGTAGTGTAAATGCACATGAATTTTCTCATTTTTCATAACAGGTAAAGCAAAGATACTGTTTAAGTCTGCTAAATCAAGGAATAGGATATAAATACATATAAAGATATAAGACTTAAAAAGAAAAGAAAAAAATATAACAACCAAAATTGGGTAATAGAGGGGAGGAGGATCTTCACAGGAGATAGATTTTCATCTTCATTCATAACGTGGAGCCAACAGGTTTCCTAAAAATATAGAGAATGAAGTTTGACTTTTTTAAATGTATTCTTCAAAAATTAGTAAATAAAAATGATAAATATTACCACTTGAAAAGTAAAAACATTGTGGTGAAAAGACTCGGCTTTGAAGTCAGACTATATGGTTTTGAATTTCCTGTTCACTTGCTAGCTTTGATATTTTGGGCAAATTCATAGAACTTTCTAGTTCTCACTTTTCTCTTTTGTAAAGTGAGATAATAATAGCATCTACATCATACGGTTGTGAAGAGTAAATGGAATAAAGGATCTAAAATGCTTAGCAGTAAATGTTAGATAAACGTAATTATTATTGTCCTTTATTATTTTCATCACTAACCACATATTTAAGTTTGCACAGAACACCACATTGAAGTAAATTCTGAGCCACTGGGGTCCCAGTGTATATTCAACAGATGGAAATGCCACACTGGTGTGTCTCAGATATACTGACCATGACATAGCATTATGGTTAACATAGAGATAGAAGCTTTGAAAAATTCACAGCAGCGACATAATCAGATGACCTATCATCAGTCCAGTTCGGGTCACACTTCTGTCTTTTGCAGACCCCATCATGATTTTATAACATCTGGGTAGAAGTTAATTTCTATTTACCTAATACTTTTCTTTACTAGTGACTGCATATTTTTTAAAAAAGATTTTATTTATTTATTTATTTATTTGACAGAAACGCAGCAAGAGGGGGGACACAAACAGGGGGAGTGGGAGAGGGAGAAGCAGACCTCCCGCTGAGCAGGGAGCCCAATGCAGGACCCTGGGATCACGACCTAAGCTGAAGGCAGATGCTTAACGACTGAGCCACCCAGGTGCCCCATGACTGCATATTTTAATTGTTTAAATAATTTTCAATTTACCATCACAATTCAAAACCTATTGCTTTTCAAAAACTAGCTTCATATTAAACAGGATATCCAGGGAATCCTTTCTGATATTTAATTTTTAAAGCACGTATTGTTTAATATGTGGCTCTGAACAAATTGGTCTATGTGCCATCTAAAGCCGTCTCCTGTACCACCTAATGGGTCACATAATATAGTTTGGAAAGTTCTGCTTTTTTTTCATTTGATAAATACATTTGAGTGCCTGCAAGGTAATAGGCACTCTTCCAGGCAGTGGAAATTCAGCAATAAATTCAGCCTACAGAAATTCCTGCTCTCAAGGAACTTACATTCTATGGGGAGGGACTGATAACAAAAATAATAAAGAAATACAATTTACAGTATGTGACATGGTGATATCCATTATGGACAAAAAAAATCAAGCTGGGAAAGGAGATAGTGTTGGGGGAAGAACAAGTGGGTAGGTTGTCATTTTAAACAGAGGTCAAGAAGGCCTCACCAGGAAGGTCTCCTCTGAGAAAAGCTCTGAAGGAGCCAAGTGAATAAGCACAGTGCCTGCTTGGGGAAGGGACTTCCAGGCTGATGGAGGAGAATGTTCAAAGGCCCTGAGGTAGTGGAAACACACTTGGTATGTTCAACGAACACCAGACAGGTCAGTTGTCTGGAGGGAAAGGGGAGAATGATAGATGAGAGAGAGGTCAGAAAGGTAATGAGGGGTAGTCAATCATGTCAGGCCTGTTGCTGCTCCTAATTCTATCATTTTATTTTTTTTTAAAGATTTTATTTATTTATTTGAGAGAGAGGACAAGCAGGGGGAGGAGCAGAGGGAGAAGCAGGCTTCCCGCTGGGCAGAGAGCCCGATGCAGGGTTCAATCCCAGGACCCTGAGAGCATGACCTGAGCTGAAGGCAGACACTTAACCAACTGAGCCACCCAGGCGTCCCTAATTCTATCATTTTAGAGTAAGGAAGAAGGAGAGAGATATGGTTCGAAGACATAAAATTCATACATCAGTTTGCATTTAGAGCCTAATTCTTAAATTCTTGCCTATTAGTCTCTTGGCCCTTACCAGCAACAAGTCCTATAGGTCACTTAAAAGTCCACTGCACCATATCTGCCACCTAAAATCCTTCTAAGGAAGAATAATGCAATAAATGAGAGAGAACTTACTGGCCATCATCCTAGGCTCTGTACAGAAAAGAAGTAAGACTTGGTCCCTGACTTCAAGGAATCCATAGTCTTGTTGGGGTAAAAACCCTTACAGACAGATAGGAAATCCTGTAAGGACAGTGCACTGTGAAGTTCTCTGTTGCTGGCTCAGTGCGGGAAGGACGAGGGGAAGGTTACTCTAGAAAGGGGGGTCAGGGGAGTTTCCCGGACAGGGCAGGCCTTGAGGTGCACCTTGAAAAGTGAATGGGCAGAGGGAGGGATACCAAGCTCTGCTGCTTCTGGAACCTGCCCCCCCCATCTCTAACTTCAATATGATTAGTCTGATCTAGGCCTCTTGTCTTTATCGAGAATGATTCATTATCTCGTAACAGGTCTTCCTAACCTGGGCCTTGTCCCCGTTAAATCCTTCTGCTACAGCAGACAAAGTGATCTTTCCGATACATAAAATTGAGTTGTTGTTAAAACCCTCTAAAGGCTCCCTAGGCAGGACACGTTCCAAGTCCTCACCAGCACGTGGTACCTCACCTTTCATGATCTGTCTTCTGTCCGTCTACCCTCATCTCCCACGAGTCAGTCTTATGTGTCTGTCATGACAAGCTCCTGGACATCTTGCTTTTCCAACCCTTTCCATACATGCTCCTACTTTTCCTTCTGCTCGAAATAGTCTTTCCTTCTTCAACAGGTTGGTGCCTGGTCATAGTGCCATACCCAGTTCACCTTTCCCCTTCCGTGGGCTTTTCAATCCCACCTGCTCAGAAGAGTTACCCAGGGGCTTTTAAAAAATACCCAAACCCAGGCTTCACTCTCAGAGAATCTGATTTTATTGATGTGGAGAATGAAGTCTGAGCATCGGGGTTTTTAAGAAATTGTCTAAATAGGTGCTTCTCAAACCTTCCTGTGTGTACAACCCCTTGGGGGACTTGTTCAAAGCAGATTCTGATTCAGCAGGTCCCAGGGGGCCTGAGGTTCTGTGTTTCTAACCAGCTCCCAGGTAAGCCTGAGGCCGCTGACCCACAGCCTGCATTTTGAGTAGCGAGGGCTTGGAATGGAAAGTTCCAGAGCAACATGCCTGTGGACGCCCCTTTCCCGCAGGACCTGCTGGGACCTCTCAGTCACTGATCTCCTTTGGCTGCTCTGCCCTCGTGTGCATGGCCTTCTGATTTCCTGGCATTTCCTATCCCAATAAAACTCCCTCTGATTTTCAATGCAACCATAGGTGATAAAAACCCAATGAGCTGCTTCATGAGGGAGAAAATTTCATGTGCCTTTTTACCAAGCACTTTGGCAAAAAGATATAATTTCTTCTGAAGTTACATAAGTAGATTGGTAAGACATCAAAGAAAGACATTTTCTGCAGAAGCAAAGTGAGAATGGACTGTTGAGTTAGGAAACAGAGCTCATTGGCCCATTTGAAGTATCTGAAGCAGGCAGCCTGTACAAATATAGAAGAAAACTGACAAATTGGCAATGAAAACGATAGTAACAAGGATCGGAGCTAACACGACGCATTTGTTATCAAGGTGCTGTTCTGAACACTTTCCATGTAATAATCCTCAGATTATCCCATGAGATCATGAGATCATGTCTATGAATTATGCCCATCTCACAGCTGTGGCATGGGGACACAGTGCTAAGTATCCTGCTGTGTGATCTAGCAAGTTGCTTAGTTGAGAGGAGTCCGTTAATAGTTAAGAAGTATTGAAGAGGGGCGCCTGGGTGGCTCAGTGGGTTAAGCCTCTGCCTTTGGCTCAGGTCATGATCTCAGGGTCCTGGGATCGAGCCCCGCATTGGGCTCTCTGCTCAGCAGGGATCCTGCTTCCCCCCTTCTCTCTGCCTGCCTCTCTGTCTACTTGTGATCTCTGTCTGTCAAATAAATAAATAAATAAATAAAAAGAAGTATTGAAGAGCGCCGGAATCAGCTAGAGGTTAGTGTCACCATTTAATGTCTGTGAAAGGAGATCACCAAAGAAGTTTTCCAGGAAAAATCACCTTCCCCAGCATGTACACATTTTCACTGGTATTTATGAACATCGAATGGGCAAGCAAAAGTTTTGGAGGCACATGACTTACAATTCTGATTACAGTGTGAAAATCCTGGGAGCGATGGAAAAAAAAAACCAAGTTTCCTCTTGCTTCAGGGAGATTTACCAGGAAGAGATGTTCTCCTTTGTGTAACTTCTTTACATTCTTATTTTAAGATACTTCAGCTACTCTAGTCCATGCTGCAAAATTCTCTGGGAAGAATATTTTTTATTAAGTATTTGTATTTAATATTTGTATTTAATACTTAGTAGATGTCTAAAAAAGCACGTACCAGAAGTGGCATATAGCATATGTGGCATTTCTGTGGTCGAAAGGGCTTTCCAGCCATGAAACCTACAAGTACACCGAGAGGAGACAGGTGTTCCATTGATGATTGCCGGGCAACTCTCCTTAACTGGCCAAGCTCAGGAAGGGTGTAAGTGTGTGTGCACAGGTGGATTCCGCAACACTTTCTGTGTGCATGATTTCTCAGAGGCCCGGACTGGATTTATTCCTCTTTTTATCCAGCAGTACTCAATAGACTTATTTGAACCAAACCAGTATTGATAGCAAATGTGTATTGAGTGATTTCTCTGATCCAGGCACTGTGCCAAGTGCTTTTGCGGGGATTAGCTCATGACAGCCTCTCCATAAAGCCACGTGGTTTGCACACACACCCGGCCCTCGGAGGGCAGGGCTACCCTCTTGAACGCCGCGTATCAGTCTTCTTCACCCATAGGTTTACGGAGTGGCCTTCAGGCCACGTATCCTTCTAGCTGCCGGGCTGCACGCTACTCCCATGCTCACTCTTCTCAGCACACTTCTCCCTCTTCCTGAACTGTCCAAGGGGCTTCTCTATCGCACAGCCCGTGAGCTGGCGGAGCAGCTCCGGACAGGCCCTGAACCTGGGAAATCAAGTTCTCTCTTCCCTGCCTTCTGCAATTCTGATTCCTAAATCAGATACATTTTTCCTATTCCAATTTTTTAAAAAAGATTTTATTTATTTATTTGACGGAGACAGAGATCACAAGTAGGCAGAGAGGCAGACAGAGAGAGAGGGGGAAGCAGGCTCCCCACTGAGCAAAGAGTCTGATGCAGGGCTCAATCCCAGGACCCTGAGATCATGACCTGAGCTAAAGGCAGAGGATTAACCCACTGAGCCACCTAGATGCCCCCTTATTTGAATTTTTGAAGAATTAATAAGTTCTTACATTCTAAGATTCTTTCTGAATCTTCATTCAGGTATTTTTTTCCACCTTGAATTTTTAAAGAATTAGTACTACTGAGGTTTTACATTCAGACTCTACATTTAATTCGAAATGAGCTTAAGTGTGGTCTTCCTCTCCCCCCTTGAACCGTCAACTAGCTTATGATTTGCATCTTTTGTCCATTTCACGGGCGAGAACACGGAGGTATAATTGTGCTTTGTTCAAGGTCACACAGCTTGTCCCAGGAGGAGAGGCCTGAACCCCAAGACACCTAACTGCAACCTCACTGCCCCTGGTCTGACCGCAGGGCCCATGCGTGGTCACCAGGGCCTGTGGGACTTCCTCGTTTTCAGAGTGCTTGAGCTTCCCGGGATCCTCACAGCCCTCTTGTGAGGAGCAGCTCCAGTATTATTATCTTACTTTATGGTTGACAATGCCGAGGCCCAGAAACTTGAGGACACACACACAGTACTCAGGTCGCCAAGTGGAGACACCAGGACTTTCAACAAATACTTTGAATTGGCAGAAATGACAGCAGAGATGGAGGAGAGAAAGGTCATTTTATCTCTAGAGTCTTCAGACTGAGGACTTGAGATGATTTTGCAAACTTGAGCTGCGCTTCTCACTTGTGCCGAGGAGTATCCCGGGGCTGGGGGCAAGGTGGTGCAGGAAGTGGAAGACGGTCATGTGCCACAACTGCTACCTTCCCAGAGCTTGCTGTCCAACCCAGGCTCTGTCCCTATCTCCACATTTTGCAGATGAGAAAACTGAGGCCTGGAGAGGCGAGCCAACTTGTCTATGTCAGGAAGTGAGGCACTGTCTCTGGCTTGGCGTGGTCCCTATGGCCCATGAAGCCATACCAGAGGCAGGAGGTCCCTTTCCTTTTGTTCTGATGGAACCTGTACTCTGCTTCTCTCCCGAACATCCTCTCCCAGCCTCTCTTCTGTTGGGAGCCTACGGTGGGCTCCTAGAGAGCTTCACGTCTTGTTTGGACTCTCCATCTGGCCCCGTCCTACCCATCTATTTAATGCGTTGCTCTCCTTCCCAGGCACACACAGGAGTCGTCGGGATGGGGAGGGGGTGGCTGGTTCTGGTCAGCCCCGCCTCACCTCTGTCCCAGGGTTGCATGGCAGTGACTTCAGGGCAAGCTGCACACCTTCCCCACCTACTCACATCTCCTCCATCCTTTAAGACCCAGCTCAGCTCAAGTCTCAGCTTTCTAGGCTGGCCACCTCCCACCCATTTCTCGCTCCTCTGAATGTGGTGCTTACCTTGGCACTTAAATATATGTGGTCTTAAGATCCTTGCTATTATTTCATGTGTATTGTTCTAAACTATACTTTTTTTTCTTTTTAAGATTTTATTTATTTATTTGACAGAGAGAGAGATCACAAGTAGGCAGAGGGGGGGCGGGAAGCAGGCTCCCCGCTGAGCAGAGAGCCTGATGCGGGGCTTGATCCCAGGACCCTGAGATCATGACCTGAGCCAAAGGCAGAGGCTTAACCCACTGAGCCACCCAGGTGCCCCTGTTCTAAACTATATTCCAATCGTGACAATAACCAGTAGGACTTTTGAACGTTTTCTGTATGCCAGGCTCTCTTCTAAGTGCTTTTCATTTGTTGGCTTGCTCAGTTCTTACAGCAACCACATGAGATAGGGACTAATGTTACTGCTATGTTACAGATTAGGAAACTGAGGCAGAGAGATGTTAATTACTTGCCCAAAGTGACACAGTCCCAGGGATTGTGGGCCCGCACTGAACTACTACACTAAATTGCTCTTTTTAAATTCCTCATGCTTGCTTAGGGGAGACCATGACACCTTCCTTGGACAGGTGGTTGGGAGGATGAAGTGATGTCATTCCTAGGTAGCATGGTGCCTGGCCCTTGGATGGTACTGGAATATTTGCTAGACAATGTTTAGGGGTTCTTCTTCTGACATGCACTTCTTACTACTGTGTTGCTAAGAAAAATAGCTGTTTTTGGACAGAAAAACAAATCTCTAAATTATATACCATTTATATTAATTAATTTTATGGGGGCACCTGGGTGGCTCAGTTGGTTAAGCCGCTGCCTTCGGCTCAGGTCATGATCCCAGGGTCCTGGGATCGAGTCCCACATCGGGGTCCTTGCTCAGCAGGGAGTCTGCTTCTCTCTCTGCCTCTGCCTGCTTGTGTGCGCGCGCTCTCTCTCTCTGACAAATAAATAAATAAAATCTTTAAAAAAATATTATGAATAAAAGCAGACTTAATTTCAAAGAAAATTTTTGAAAAGTTAAAGCCATCTACTGCAATCAACACTCAAAGTCCAATGCACTGGAGACAAATAATAGCTTTAAACAGTGGCCCATCTCCTAATTTGTATTGGGGAATACAGCATAAGACTCATGCTCAGAGAGGCAGTGTGAAGATTCATGAAGGTGCAGTGCCCCATCAATGCGGTCTTATTTTAGATAATGTAGCTAAAACAACTTCTTAGCACAATTATATAGGATAATGACCGTAACAGATATGTTGGGGATACCTAATCTACCCACAGCCTCCTTTTCTGGAAACTACTTCCCCCTCACTAATAGCTTCAGTTGCAGGTGCATAGGGGCCCTGGGGGCCATGTTTCCACTGTGTACCCTTCTCTCCCCTAACTGGATCTGTGGTGAATACTTGACCCAAATCCAGCCAATCCACTGGCTGGCCAGCACTCAATTCTCTCTTTTGAGCATTTGACCTAGGAGACAGAGAGCCAAGGGGTCTTGAAAGAGTTAGGCTTGTGGATGTAATGCAGAGGAATCCTTCAAAGAGAAATGGAGAGGAGAAAGAGCTCAGAGAGAATATCGGTCCTTAGAGGGGACTGAGGTCTGTTTCCAGTGCAGGAATTTCTGTGTATCCTACAAACACAGTTTTTTTTAGCTTGAATGGATTTCTGTTCCCTGAAACCCACTGATTCCTGAGAGAGTGGTTTTGACCATATGATTCTCTCTGGTTGTGGGAGTATGTATCAGCTTATATTCAGCATGTTAATGGGTATAAATGGAATACAATTTATTGTATTTTGTTTCGTTTTGGTCAAAGCAAAGGTAGTGTGAGGTCTCCGGAGTAGAAGCCCTAACTCTTGTTCAGGAAATATGTGAGGACCTGTCACATGCCAGAAGTAATCTCATGGTTGGACATATCAACACTACCTCCAGTCAGCACTGAATTCAGTGATTTGCTCCACAAATCCTGGTGAATAGTTGTGATTACCCAGTTTCTGGAGGACACATATTTCTTGCTTCTGTCTTCCTGCTCTGTATCAAGTTCACTCCTCCTATGCACCTCTGCCGCTGGATAGAGGAAAGAAGAGACGAGATGTAGGGAAAAAGATTAAAACTACCCAGTCTTGCTTCATACTTTGAGTTGTAGTTTGAAGTTTGGTGGAGGACAGCATTTATAAACTGAACAAGAGGATGTTTAATTAAGAAGTCCTTGCCTCAGGGCACCTGGGTGGCTCAGTGGATTGGGCCTCTGCCTTCGGCTCAGGTCATGATGTCAGGGTCCTGGGATAGAGCCCCACATCGGGCTCTCTGCTCAGCAGGGAGTCTGCTTCCCCCCACCTCTCTCTGCCTACTTGTGATCTCTGTCAAATAAATAAATAAAATCTTAAAAAAAAAAAAGAAGTCCTTGCCCCTGATTCTTCTACCTACATCTCCATTAGATTCCCTAGATCCCCCATTCTGGAGAGGCAGCAGAATGTGGTAGGAAGAATTCTGGCCTGAGGACTGTGTCCTTTCCAACCTGGCTTTGCTAGCTGGGATTCTTGAGCCAAGGCCTACTTCCATCTCCAGGCCTCTGTTTCTGCATTTGTAAAAAGTGCTAATAATGCCAGTTTGTCTAGCCCACAGGGTGGTTATAGGCTCAAATGAGAAAATAGATGGAAAGAGATTTCCAAGCCATAAGGAATAAAGAATGTTGTAGGATCATTCACAAGGCCATCATGTAGAAATGATTGTGTCCAGTCAATATAGATCCCAAGCTACCCCAATTTGTAGTAACTCAGGATTCCAGACTTCTGGTCAACCTTTCCTAACCCAGACCCATCCTTGTCCTTCCTCTTAACCCACTGACTTCCTTAGGTTTCTTTCTTTCTTAACTCTTATGTAGCTCCCTCTTGGTGGTGGTAGTGGATGGGGGGATACAAAGATGCTGGCAGTGGGGTCTACAGAACATAGAGACCAGCCTTTACTTGGGAACACTTAGTAAAGTGTTTCTCTCTGTTGAGGATTCTTGAGGTAAATCTTTGTTGATTTGGGTAAAAGTTATTGAGCTTCCTTCCCCCCAACAGTCTTGTTCAGAAAAAGGTAAGAAACTGGAACCATCAAAAGGCTGGAAGTTGCCATGCGGGCACCATCCCTCCGGTACTTGCCCACCAAGAACCCACCTCTCAGGGATTCTACCTTAGTTGGTCTGGGATGTGACCTGGACTTCTGTTCTCTCAGCAAGTTCCAGGAGATTCTGATACAGGATGTACATCCAGTATTGGGAATTTACTGATTTGTCTAAACCTTCGACTTACAATGAGTTAGGGCTCCAATTTCTCTCAAACTACAGTCCTTCCTTTACATTCTTGTTGGCGCCCCTCCCTGGAGAGTTAGTCAACACCTGTATCTCAAATACTCTAAAACAAACAAAAAAAATCTCCCTGTCCAACCAGCTTTAGCTCTTAATATTCTTACCATTATTATTCTCACTGCCTTCCTGGAAACCTCAGGCATCTTTAATATCCTCCTTATCCTCAAGGTGAGCTCCAGAACTGAAAGGAAATTTCTTTTGTTGTATTTCTTCCTTCAATCCGTTTGTTTCTGCTTCCATAACCCTCATGTCCGCGCACGTCTTATTAGCTTGCATCTGACCTAGTCCACTGGCCTGCAAACGAGTCTCCAGCCCTAATCTCTCCTTTGGTTTTTATTCCACCCGAAACCTGAGGCCAGAAGGAGGGTGAGTTCTCCACTCCTCAGCCTGGCCTTGAAAAACTTTCGTGTGTTGGTTTTGCTCTATTTTTTGCTCTGCTGTCTCCTCTCTGAACACATTTGGGTTATACAGTCCTGCTCCAGGTTTTGCCCTCGAGTTTTCACCCTCTTTTCTGTCTAGGAAATCTCACTTGTCTTTCAAGGTCCGGCCTGAACGGGGCTGGCTGCACTAAGCCTTTTGGGATCTGCTCCTGCCAAAGGGATTTCTCTCAGAATTCCTGTTGCACTTTGTTTACGCTCAACTTTGGGCACTTAGCGGATATTGAGATCCACGCGGAGACTTTGATCTCCGTGGGGACCAAGACCTTGCTTTATACATCTTCATGCCTCCCTGTGGATGACACCCAGCACAGCCTTCTTTACCATGGCAGGTTTATAGTAAATATTGGCTGCATGAATGAGTGCAGGATGGAAATACAGTTGAGTGACTTTTGTAAGACCACGCAGCTCGTTTGATGGGCCACGCTGAAAGGGAATCCTTATCTCTGACGTCGGCACTCTATGCTATTTCAAGAAGCCCATTGTCCTGAAGGATAATTCACAGTGGTCCACAGTTACAACAATTAATTGCCTCACGAAGAACATGTGTTTGCTAATTTAGAAAAGAAAAGTCAGGAAAAAGTTGAATACTTAGGGAGAGGAAAAAAAAAAAAAAATCTCAGGAGTAGCTTAACCCAAACAGCCAGAAAACCAAATATTAAGGTTTGTGGAGGGTTACATTTTCCTGACATTCCTGGGAGGGTCTGGGAGATCTGGAGGGCATGCGAGGAAGGGATGAGAAAAAGCTGCTTCCAGACTAAGTGTCCCCAACTTCCATCCACTCCATGGGGTGGCTGTGTGATTGTTGCGTGCCTTTGACAACACATGATAGATTTTGTGCAGCCTGGTTTAGCAAGGGTGAGGGCAGTTTCTTCCCCATTATCACCTCATTAAACTTCTGAATGTTGAAGCTTTGCTAGCCGACTGTATTAGGTTTAATCTCTCCTGAATTCCACACATTTCATTTAAGCTGCACACTTAATTGCCTAAAGGGTAATTGAAAATGCAGCATGAAATGTGTGGTGAGTGAAGGCTATTATACAGACCTTACGTTCTACATTTCTGATTAACTCTGTGAGCTTAGCACCCGTTAATGGCATTCCCTTTGATTACCAGCATTTGGTTCAGGCCAGTGAGTTAGCTCTAAGTATGTGCTTTTTAGAATCTTAACTGCCACCTTGATCCCTCTTGTTTGCTCTCTCTTACACACACACACACACACACACACACACGCGCGCGCGCGCTCCTCCTTTCTATTCTTGGGATAGTGGATTTCTCAAACTATTCACTGTCTTAAGAAATTGACTCTTTTGAAATGAAGCCTAGAAAAGCAATTACTTGGGGCTGATGGGTGGAAAGTGCAGGGATGTGTTCATCTGACACTGCTGACTTCCCATCGGGTTCCTCCTGTCCTGCTGCCTGCGGAGATGTCTCATGAGTTAAGGGGAAGCCTGGGGCCCCCTACGCTGTTTCTTCGGCTCTGTGATGATGGGGCGTGAGGGTTCTGGTGGGTGCTCCCTGTCTCACACGTTAGGATCTAGCCACCAAGCAGAGCAAACTTTGGGCCACCTTCTTTCCACCCCATCTAAGTGGGAAAATAGTTTCTTGTCATCTCTATTTTCTTAGAAGAAAGTTCTTGCATATTTGAGGTCTGGCTCCCAAGGTGACCCTGGAACCAAAGAGCTGTGTCTGCCTTTCTGCAGAGTTGGTCGGTGAGCCCCTGCTGGGAGACAGAGGGTGTGAATAAACTCACAGAAGATGGTTGTTGAATGATTAAACCACTCGCCTGTTTCTAACTGATTTGCGTCAGATCATATAATACTGGATGCTTCTGAAGATGATAAACGAAGTGTAGGAGAGAAATAGCCTTGGGGTGAAGGTTAGGGGCCTGAACTCTGGCCCCAGCTCTGTCACTGTGCGTACCTTGGCAAGACTTGGCAAGTTGCTTGCTGTTTCCAGGCCTCACTTTCCCATTTTCAAGATGTTCTCTTGGGGCCCTTCCAGGTGTAGGGACCGCTGTCTAAGAGGCCTCTGCTGCATTGTCTCCAGTGCTCAGAAACCACGTGGAGATAAAGCAACATGGACTCCAAGGCCAAGAGACAGCTGCGGAGCAAAGACTTGCAGAGCGCAGTTAGGTCTCAGTGCCACTGCCCCGCCAGCATCAGCTCAGCCGGACTTCAATACTCTATCGCCTACGTTGGTCTAATCCCCTCTCTTCTTTGCTCACCGACCTCACTTGGGATTGGTCATTGTAGATTTATAGATTTTCCCTCTTCCCCTGTGGGCTGAAGTATCTACAGTGATTGAAGTCGGCTTGGTTGTGATTGGGAGTGATTAAATTAATAGCTCTCTCCAACAAAGATAAACTTAATGAAGATAATAGATAAAATGTCTAATTAAGCAGGCGTATCACTGTCTACTTTGAGTCTAAATAAATTTACCTCTTAACTTGGAAGAGCTAAGAGGTTAATTAGAAAACAGGGGTGTGACTACACCTGCATGCTCACTGATAAACGCAGTGTCTGGGCTTGAGGAGGTGGGGGGTAGGGTGGGGAGTGGGGGTGGGGATGAGAGCTGGGGGTGGGGGATGGGAGGTGGGGGCGGTAGTTCCATCCAGTGTCATTGCCATCCAGTGTAGTGCTTTCAAAGGACACAAACCTGGTGTGGTTCAAGCTGTGTCTCTCCACACCCCCAACACACACACACACACACACACACATATGGAGGAAGCACTTATTTCCTATGAATCAACATAACCCACAAATACAGAACTAAGGGGAGCGACAGGGAGCATGGAGAAAACTTTGTCCCCATCTGTAGGTGATAGTGATGACGGTGTATGATTTGGGTTCTGCCACATTTTGTGTTATTTTGGGAGAAGGAAAAACTCACCCCTATTATTTCTTTTCTTTCTACCTCCAGGCAACTAATATTTATTTATATTTATTTAGCTCTTTCTTGGGGGACTATATTAAAATTTTTTAAATTGTGGTAAAATCTATATAAACATATCATTTGCCATTTTAACCATTTTAAGTGTACAGTTCAGCAGCATTAAATGCATTCACACTGTTGTGTCCCTCTTGGCACTGTCCACTCACAGAACTCTTTTCCTCCTGTGAAACTGAAACTGGGTCCCCAGCCATCACTGACTCCCTAGTCCCTTCTCCCTACCGCCCCTGGCGACCGCCATTTTTCTTTCTCTGAATTTGCCCACTCATATATTCCTTCCTTCCTTCCTTCCTTCCTTCCTTCCTTCCTTCCTTCCTTCCCCTCTCTTTCTTTCCTTCTTTTTTCTTTTCTTTTCCTCCCTACCTCCCTCTCCCCCTTCCTCCCTTCCTCCCTACCTTCTTTCCCTCATTGCTTCCTCTTCCTCTTCTTCTCCCCACCCCCCTTTCTTTCCAAACAGTAGTCATCCTAATGGACGTGAGGTGGTATCTCATTGTGGCTTTGATTTGCATTTCCCTAATGATTACAGATGTTGAACATCTTTTCCTGTGCTTGTGGTCCACATGTTGCTAGGTTTGGAATTAGAGTTTACAATATAGCTAGGAAGAGGCCACATGCACAAAGAAACACCAAAACATTTTCGTGCAAAAGTAAGGTTTCAATTGCAACTTTGCACAATAGGAGTATTAAGAACAAATAGGGGAGACAGTGTGGTAGAGTGTATTCAAACTGTGAAGAAAAATCAGAGATCTCAGAAGGTGAGGGAACTGGCCCAGGGCTAGTTAGGGGAGGTCTCCTGTGTCTCTCAGGCACTCCCACCACTGGTGCTTTCTGACTTTAGTGTGCGTAAGACTCATGACGGGCGTTCTAGGGTTCTACCTTCCGGTGATTCTGATGAAGTGGGTCTGAAGTGGGCCTGGGATAGTCTTTATAGTCTTTATAATCAAACGTCCCTGATTCTGATGCAGATGGCCAGGTAGCCTTGCATATGTCCAGCCTCCTCCTTGAACTCAGATGGGGATATGGTAGGTTTCATGGACCAAAAAATGTACTAATTTCCTACTTCTGCTTTCACAAATTACTACAAATTTAGTAGCTTAAAACAACACAAAATTATTATCTTTTAGTTATAAAAATCAGAAGTCCAAAATGGGTTTCACTGGGCTAAGATCAAGGTGGAGGCAGGGCACAGGCACTGTGTTCCTTTTGGAGGCTTTTAGGGGACCATCTGTTTCTTTGCCTTTTCCAGCTTCTACCAGCCAGCCCCATTCCATGGCTTGTGGCCCCTTCCTCCATCCTCAGAGCCAGCACCATAGCATTTTCAAATCTCTCTCTGATTCTGACTTCTCTTCGTTTCTCCTTGTCTATTGCAAAGGACCCCTGTGATTATGTGGGGCTCACTCGGATTCTCCAAGATAATCTCCTTATCTTAAGGTCATCTGAAAAGCAACCTTAATTCCATGTGCAACCTTAATTCCCCTTTACTATGTAACATAGCATATTCACAGTTTCTGGGGATTAGGATGTGGACATCTTTCGGATCTATTACTGTGTCTATCACAGCAAAACAAAGCACTTATCTGGTAAGAGCTCAAGAAAGAGATGAAGAGGAGGCAACTGGGTACCTCCCTCTCCTGGGTACCAACACTCTCTTTTGACTCCCTTTGATAACCAGTCATTATGTCTTCATTTCCAGAGGAGGAGGCCTAATGGCAGAGATTCTTGGCATGGAAATCTGATAGTTTCTGGGTTTGTGACACCAGATGAAAAACTGTTTGTTCTCCTTTGTCCCCCCAAAATACATCTATATACCCTTGTTCCCACATATATGCCAAGTCCACGTGACTTCTGATTTATTTAATTGAATGCAATTTGTCAAATGTTTATTAAGTATTTTAGGTAGCACTGTGCTCTAGGGAATAAAAAGAAAAGTTAGAGATAATCCTTGATCTGGAAATATGTGGGAAGACAAGTTTTACAGACAAGAAACAATCAGAGAATGAAACTGGTCAGTGCGTAAGCAACTGCTAAGTCAAATAAAATCAAGTTCCATTATAATCACTTAGAATAATGTACTGGATGTTGGGGAGAGGCAGAGCTCAACGGTTTCAGCTAAGGTGGTTACAGATAGCTTCCTGTGAGTCAGGAAGGGTGAATCAGATTGAGAGGAGGACAGGAGGGCTGAGAATGTCTGGGGGAGAGGAGGGATGCAGGCATCAAATGATCATGTTGTGTGAAGTCCATTCTACTGTCATCCCAGAAATGGAGAGAACCCCACATCAATTAACTAGCTCTGTTTGGTGACCATCTTGACTGTGTATCCTGAGGAGCATTCTCTGGTCACCAGGTTCCCATCAACTCTGGTGGGAAGGCACACATGTAGACCTTGCAATTAAAGAGATGAATTTTCCACCTTGGGATTGGCTTCATCTTCATTCAGATAACTCCCCTTCCCCCCTTTTGGGTTTTCCCATTCATGAATTGAATTTCTGAGCTCCTTTTTCCAGGTATGTCAGACATCTCTTCTGTGGAAAACATATGAATAACTTTTGGGGAATTCTTTCTCCTGGTGATTAGGGGTAGAGTTGACCTTTTAGGGACTCTCTGCTACACTCAGCTGTAGAACCAAAAAAAGGAAGAAAGATGTGGATTGCTTACTATAGAAAAACCATTTGGTTACAGAATTAATAGCAGTGCTTGATGCTCAAGTGATCTCAGGATCTCCTAGCTTGTCTTTAAAACCCCTGTGTGGTAGGACTTCTCCACCTCGGTAGGAGGTTATCTAATCAAAATTCACAGGTGCAAGCCCTGCAGGACACTCCTGGTTGTGGTTTGTGAGAGAAAGTACAAAACAAGAGATGGAAATATTCTCTGAAGATTACAAAGGTCTTCACTTTCATTTATGGTCTAAAATGCCTTTTTTTTTTTTTCTTTTTTGAGCTGGCAAGTTTGCTTGTAAGATTTGCTTGTTTTATAGAGAAGGGTTCTCTTTATAAGTAGTGGGGCAAACTGATTATGTACCCACTCATACCATATCAATGTGTTGTTGACTGACCTCCTGTATACTGGCTTAGCAGCTAACCTGCTGGGTCCTGGTAGTGGGTACAAAACTTGTCTGACTACTGTCTCCTTTGTCTTTGCTTTTCTTTCCTTTTAAAATGTTTTCTTTTTAAAGACAGCCCAAGGTTAACAATGGATAATTTGCCGCTGTTTTCCCAGAGCGGCTCTTTCCGAAGGCTGTTTTCTTGGGCTGTGCGGAGGAGGCTTGATAATGATACAGCTTTATCTTTGAAAGCAAACGTCCTTTCTATCAATGAGCGTCCAGAACACTTCCCAGGGTTAATTAATGCAGCTACAAAGTGGAAATAAAAAATGACAGCAGCGAGGAAGGGAAGAGCAGACTGTAAGCGAAGGAGAAGGATGACACTTCTGATATTCTAAAGGCTTATGCTTGGCGAAGCTAGTCCTCCCAGGGGCAGCACAGACTGTGTCGGGGCCGATTTAAACGCCCATGAAAAAGGCCAAAAAAGGTACATCCAGGTACTGGTGTGTGTGGGTCTCTTCTGGTGTTATATTAAGGAACTAATGATGGCGGTAATAGGGCAGCCAACAACACAGTGTATAGTCCATGCACGAGGCACTGTGTTAAATGTTCTGTATTAGGGTTTCTCCACCTTAACATGACTGACTTTTGGGACTAGATCCTTCTTTGTTCTGGGAGGCTGTCTGTGCATTTGAGGATGTTCCTCAGCATCCCTGGCCTCTACACACTGGCTGCTGGTAGCATCCTGCCCCCAATGGGTAGCAAGAAAAAAATGTATCTCCAGACCTTGCCAAATGTCCCCTGAGTGACAGAGCCACCACTCTGCATGGATGCTGTCATTTAATCCTCCCATCACAGTGTAAAAGACACTATTATTATTTCCATTTGGCCACGGAGGAACCCGACATGGGGAAGGTTAGATGACTTGCCCAAGGTCAGAGCGTGTGAGATTTTAGGCAGTGAGTGTCCTAACTATAAAATCGATTGGTCTATTATGACAAATTTGTGTGTTCTTCTTGTGAGTAAATAGCCATTCTTGGCAGTGATACGCTGTTATCTTACCTACACAAATCCTCGTCACATACAATCATTTGTCTTAACTTTCCTCTCCACAAACACTACTACCTGAAGCATAAGTGTTCTCAAATGTCACCCTATTCATACTGTCTAAAAGAGAATATTTCTTTTCTTTTTTTTTGGAATTTGACTTTATCTTTTATTTATTTTTTATTATCAAGTATAGAGTTTTGTTTTTTTTTTTTAAAGATTTTATTTATTTATTTGTCAGAGAGAGAGTACACACAAGCAGGCAGAGAGGCAGGCAGAGGCAGCGAGAGAAGCAGGCTCCCCGCCGAGCAAGGAGCCCGATGCGGGACTCGATCCCAGGATCCCGGGGCCACGACCCGAGCCGAAGGCAGCGGCCCAACCAACTGAGCCACCCAGGCGTCCTCAAGTATAGAGTTTTAATTTCAACGATTCATTAGTTGCATAAAAGAGAATATTTCAAACATATCAAGGCATAGAAAGAATAATATGAGGGGCGCCTGGGTGGCTCAGAGGGTTAAGCCTCTGCCTTCGGCTCAGGTCATGATCTCAGAGTCCTGGGATCGAGCCCCACATTGGGCTCTCTGCTCAGTGGGGAGCCTGCTTCTCCCTCTCTCTCTGCCTGCTTGTGATCTCTCTCTCTCTCTCTCTGTGTCAAATAAATAAATAAAATCTTAAAAAAAATATGACAAATGCCTGAATCCACCCCATCAGGTTTAACTTAATATTTTGCCCTATTTGCTTCAGATTTACTTTTTTAATCAAAAAAGAAAGTGTTAACGATATCTTCCAGTTTCCGTTCCACTCTCCTCCTGCTTAGAGGTAAGCACTGACCTGATTTGGGTATTTATCATGCCCATAAATATTTTCATATCCTATTTCAAACTTATGTTCCCAAACAATATATAGTAGTTTCTTATGTTTGTAAATGCAATTTGAATGTTATTACAGTGAAATCATCTTTTTCTCTGTGTATTCTGCTTGGTTTAACATTTAAAAAATCTTTTTATTTTAGAATAATTTTAGGTTTATAGCAAGTTTGAAGATATTACAGAGGATTCTTACAGGCCCCTTTCCTAGTTTCTCCTATTGTTACCAACTTACATTGCCATGGTACATTTGTTAAAACTCAGAAACCAGTATCATTGTATTACGACTAACTAGACTATAGATTTTACTCAGATTTCATTAGTTTTTGTGTCCTTATTCTCTTTTAAGATAAAGCTTATTGCATTTAACCTCATTTTTTGGGGTAAATAACATTCTTTATTGAGATGTGATTGACATACCATATAACTCACCATTTTAATCAGTGGTTGTTAGTATACTCACAATTAATTTTAGAACATTTCATCACAATTAAAAGAAACGCTGCTCCTATCAACAATTGTATCCCATTTCCCCCAACAGCCCTGGAGAACCACTAATCTACTCTCTGTCTCTACAGATTTACCTGGTCTGGACTTTTCATATAAATGGAATCATATGACGTGTGGTCCTTTGGGACCACATTTTCTTTCTTTATCTGTTGGAGGACATTTAGGTTGTTACCTATATTTGCTACTATGAATAACATTGCCATGAACATGGGAATGCAGATATTGAGATATTGACTTCATTTCCTTTGGATATATAGCCAGAAGTGGGCTTGCTGGGTACTGTGTGTGTTAGTTCTATTTTTAATTTTTTGAGGAACCTTCATATTATTTTCCATAATAGCTATACTAATTTACTTTCCCACCAGCAGTGTACAAGAGCTCCCTTTTCTCACATCTCCGCTGGGATTTGTTATCCTTTGTCTTGTTTTTTTTCCCCTTTGTCTTATTGATAATAGCCATCCTAATAGGTGTGAGATGATATCATTATTGGTTTTTTTTTTCCATTAGGTATCAAGATTTATTCTTTTTTTTTCTTATTAACATGTAATGTATTATTAGCCCCAGGGGTACAGGTCTGTGAATTGCCAGGTTTACACACTTCACAGCACCCACCATAGTACATACTCTCCCCATTGTCCATAACCCCACCACCCTCTCCCTATCCCTGTCCTCCTGGCAACCCTCAGTTTGTTTTGTGACATTAGGAGTCTCTTATGGTTTGTCTCCCTCCCAATCCCATCTCATTATTGTGGTTTTGATAAACATTTCCCAGATGATGAGAGATGCGAAACATATTTTCATATACCATTTGAATTTATTCTTTTGAGATGTATCTATTTAGGTCTTTCCCTCATTTTTCAAACAGGTTATTTATATTTTTGGTATTGAAATACATGAGTTCCTCATATATTTTGGATATCAACCCTTCACTGAATATATGGTTTGCAAGTATTTTCTCCCATTCAGTTGGTTGCCTTTTCACTTTGTTGACTGTTTCCTTTGCTGAGCAGAAGCTTTTAGGTTTGATTCAATCTTGTTTGTCTATTTTTTTAAAAGATTTTATTTATTTATTTGACAGACAGAGATCACAAGTAAGCAGAGAGGCAGGCAGAGAGAGAGGGAGAAGCACGCTCCCCGCTGAGCGGAGAGCCCGATGTGGGACTCGATCCCAGGACCCCGGGACCATGACCCCAGCCGAAGGCAGAGGCTTTAACCCACTGAGCCACCCAGGTGCCCCTTGTTTGTCTATTTTTGCTTTTGCCTTTGCAGGCTCTACACCCACCATGGACTTAACTCACAATCCCTTGATAAGAAGCTGCATGCTCTAATGACTGAGCCAGCTAGGTGCCCCTGTTGCTTATGCTTTTGATGTTATATCCAAAAAATTATTGCCAAGGCCAATGTCAAGAAGATTTTCTCCCATTTTTTTTTTCTAAGAGTTTTATAGTTTCAAGTTTACATCCTTATTCTATTTTGAGTTGATTTTTAAATCTGGTATGAGTTAAGGGTCCAATTTCATTCTTTTGCATGTACATTTCTAGTTTTCCCAGCACCATTTGGTGAAGAGACTATCCTTTCCCCATTGTATGTTCTTGGCACCCTTGTCAAACATCAGTTGACAGCAAATGCATGAATTTACTTCTGGGTTTTCTATTCTGTTCCATTGGTCTGTATTTTTATCTTTATGCCAGCACCATATTCTTTTCAATTACTGAAGTTTTGTAATATAATTTGAAATCAGAAATTGTGATGCTTCCACCTTTGTTGCTCTCACTCAAGATTGCTTTGACAATTTGGGGTCTTTTGTAGTTCCACATGAATTTTAGAATTGTTTTTCTATTTCTGTAAAAAATATCTTTA
The DNA here is from genome assembly GCF_963455335.1 of Martes martes. Taxonomy (NCBI): domain Eukaryota; kingdom Metazoa; phylum Chordata; class Mammalia; order Carnivora; family Mustelidae; genus Martes; species Martes martes. The sequence goes on along the minus strand of NC_137901.1, from coordinate 23,372,219 downwards.
GGATTTTGATAGGGATTGCATTGAATCTGCTGATTACTTTGGGAGATATGGAAATTTTAACAATATTAATTCTTCCAGTCCATAAATATAGGATGTCTTTCCATTTATTTGTGGCTTTTAAAATTTCCTTCATCAATATTTTATGACTTTCAGGATACAAGTCTTTCACCTCTTTGGTTAAGTTAATTCCTAAGTATTTTATTATTTTTGTTGCAAATGTGAGATTGTTTTCTTAATTTCTCTTTCAGATAGTTTGTTGTTAGTATATAGTGACATTACTGATTTTTTTTTTTTTTTTAAGAGAGAGAGAGCATACAAGTGTTGGGGTTGAGGGGTAGAGGGAGAGGGAAAGAGAATCCCAAGCAGGCTCTACACCCTGCATGAGCCCAATGTGGGCCTTGATCTCATGACCCTGAGATCATGACCTGAGTTGAAATTAAGAGTCAGTCGCCTATCCAACTGAGCCACCCACATGCCTGACATTACTGATTTTTGTATGTCAAGTTTGTGTCCTGCAACTTCACTGAATTTATTAGTTCTAACAAGTTTTCTATATATACGAACATGTCGTCTGCAAACAGATAACTTTACTTCTTCTTTTGGTATTTTTTATTAATTTTATTTGCCTGAATGGTCTGGGGGGGACTTCTAGTACTATGTTGAATAGCAGTAGTGATAGTAGACCTTCTTGTCTTGTTCCAGAACTTAGAGAAAAAGCTTTCAGTTTCTCCCCATTGATTATGGTGATAGCCATGGGTTTTTCATAGATGGCCTTTATTTTGTTGAGGTATATTCCTTCTATACCTATTTTTGTTAAGAGTTTTCATCATGTAAAAGTGTTAGTTTTTATCAAATCCCCTTTCTGCATCTGTCGAGATGATGATTTTTTTTCTCTTTTATTCTATTAATGTGATATATCACATTGATTGATTCTCATATTTTGAGCCATCCTTGCATCATAGGGATAAAGTTCACTTGGTCATGGTGTATGATCATTTTACAGTGCTGTTGGAATTGATTTGCGGTATTTTATTCAGGATTTTTGTGTCTATGCGTATCAGGGGTATTACTTATAGTTTTCATTTCTTGTGTTTTTGTCTGGCTTTGGAATCAGGGTGATGCTGGCTTTGTAAAATGAGTTTGGAAATGTTCCCTCTTCTATGTTTTGGAAGAGTTTAGGAAAGGTGGGTATTAGTTCTTCTTTGAATGTCGGTAGAATTCACATGTGAAGCCATGTGTCCCTGGGCTTTTCTTTGTTGAAAGGTGTTTGGTTACTGACTCAGTCTCCTTGTTTGATATTGGTCTGTTCTATTTCTTCTTGAGTTATTCTTGGTAGGTTGTATATTTCTGGAAATTTATCCATTTTTTCTCTAGGTTATCCAATTTGTTAGCATAAAATTATTCATAATAGTCACAATCTTTTTAAAAAATCTGTGTTATTCATCATAATGTTTTCTCTTTCATTTTTAAATTTTGAGTCTTCTCCCTTTCTTTTTCTTTCTTCCTAGCTAAGGGTTTGCTGATTTTGTTTATCTTAGTTTTGTTGATTTTTAAATTTTTTTCCTATTTTCTATTTGTTCTCTAATCTTTATTATTTCTCTTCTACTAATTTTGAGTTTACTTTGTTCTTCTTTTTCTAATTCCTTGAATTATAAGTTAGGTTGTTTATTTGAGATATCCTTTCTTTTTCAAGATAGGCATTTATTGCTATAAAATTCCCTCTTAATACTGCTTTTGTTGCATCCCATAAGTTTTGGTAAGTTGTATTTTTGTTTTTGTTTGTCTCAGGTACTTTAAAAATTCCCTTTTGATTTCATCTTTTACCAAATGGTTGTTCAACAGTGTGTTGTTTAGTTTCCATGTATTTATGAATTTTCCTGTTTTCTGTTATTGAGTTCTGGTGTCTTTTGACTGTGGTCTAAGAAGACACTTGGTATGAATGCAGTCTTCTTAAATTTATTTATACTTGTTTTGTTGCCTAACATATGATTTATCCTGGAGAATGTTCTGTGTGTGCTTGAAAAGAATGTGTATTCTGTTACTGTTTGGTGGAAAGTTCTCTATATGTCTGTTAGGTCCATTTGGTCTATATTCTTGTTCATGTCAGCCTGGATGTTCTTTCTGATATTGACAGGGGATTATTGGTCTCCTACTATTATATCGCTACTGTCAATTCTCTCTTCATATCTGTCAATGTTTGTTTTATATATTTAGCTGCTCTGAGATTGAATGCATACATACTTATAATTGTTATATCTTCTTCTTGAATTGACCTTCTTACCATTATATAATAACCTTTGTCTCTAGTTAAAATTTTTTACTTAAAGTCTATTTTGTCTGTTATAATTATAAATACCCCTGATCTTTTGGTTAAAATTTGTATGAAGTATTTTTTGCTATAGCTTCCTTTTCAGCTCATTCGTGTCTTTTTTTTTTTTTTTTAAAGACATTATTTATTTGACAGAGAGAGAGATCACAAGTAGGCAGAGAGGCAGGCAAAGAAAGAGGGGAAGCAGGCTCCCTGCTGAGCAGAGAGCCTGATGCAGGGCTGGATCCCAGGATGCTGAGATCATGACCTGAGCCAGAGGCAGAGGCAGAGGCCATGAGTCATGCAGGTGCCCCCTCATTTGTGTCTTTATGTCTAAAGTATGTTTCTTATAGACTGTATAATATTGGATCTGGTTTGTTTGTTTTTTAGACCTGTTTAGCCATTCCATGCCTCTTAAGCTATGCTTTTGATTGGAGAGTTCAATCTCTTTACATTTAAAGTACCTATTAATAGGTAAGGACTTCTTATTGCCATTTTGTTAGTTGTTTTGTTGTTTTGCAGTTCATTTGTTCCTCTCTTCTTCTCTTGATGTCTTCTTTTATTATTTGCTATTTTATTTTCTTTGTTTTTGGTAGTGATTTGGCTTGATGACTTTCTTTTTATCTTTTGTGTACTTATTAAAAGCTTTCCCCTTGTGGTTTTCATATACATCTTCTTATATTTATGACTGTCTATTTTAGTTTGGTAACAACTTAAGTTCAATTGCATACAAAAACTCTACAGTTTAACCCTCCCTCCCCACACTTTGTGTTATTGAAGTCAGAGTTTACTTCTTTTTATATTGTTAGTCCATTATTGAATTTTTGTGGCTATAGTTATTCTTAATACTTTTGTTTTAAATTTTTAGGGTTATGGATAATCTCTGTGTTAGAATGTTATCTTATTCTGTATTTGACTATCTATTTATCTTTATGTGTATGGTTTATACATTCATATGCTTTCATGTTGCTCTTCAGTGTGCTTTGGACTCCATTTGAAGAAATCCCTGGCTGGTTGTTGGTAACAAAAGCTATGGTGGGTTTGTGGTGGCTGGGAGGCTGTCCTCAGCAGTGCCTCTGGATCCAGTGGTGAGTGTGCCTGGGTAGGTAGGGGCCGTGTGGGTGGTGACTGTGATGGGGGCTGGAGGTATATGGTGCGCTGTGGTGGGGCCCAGCAGTGGAGGCTAAGGATGGCCATGGGTAGGTATATACATGATTGTGGAGGCTGGATGTGATCATTTCTGTGGCAGCAGGGGTGTGGACACCCACACAATGGTTGCAGTGGATCCCAGGGCCAGGGCATTGAGAGGTGTGGGCTGGTGTGGCTTTCATGGGGCATGGGACGGATGGTGACTTGAGCAGGGGTAGTTCACAAAGATGAATCTGTGGCACTCTCAGTGGTGAAAGCCATAGGAGGGTCCATAGTGACTGTGGTGGGTTTCCTCAGAGATAAAAACTAGTAGAATCCTCTGTGGAGCAGGCTGCTAATGTCCATGTTGGCAAACACTGTGGTATCCTCCATGGTAAAAGCTGTGGAGGATCTGTGGCAGCTGTAAGAACTGTTGAGCTTCTCAGTGGTGAAGGCTGCTGGGTTTTTCTGCAGGGTAGAGCACTAGAGACCATGGTGGCAACCTCTTCAGAAGGTGTGGCTTTCCTTGTGTGGCTCTCCTTTAGAAATGGAGAGATGGGCTCTCTGGGACAAATAAAAGTTGAGAGAGTTTATCACCACTAGACCTGCCTTATAAGAAATGCTAAAAGGAGTTTAAGTTGAAAAAAAAATCACTAATTAGTAACATAAAAATATATGAAAGTATAAAACTTACTGGGAAAGGTAAGTATATAGTCAATTACAGAATAATCTAATATTGTAATGGTGGTGCATAAATCACTTTTAACTGTAGTATAAAAGTTAAAAAGCAGAAATATTAAAAGTTATAGGGATCCCTATAGTTATAAGGATATGTGGCTGTCTCAGTCAGTACAGCATGTGAATGGATCTCAGGGTTGTAAGTTCAAGCCCCATGTTGTGTGCAGAGCTTACTTAAAAAACATGTATAGCTACAAATAATTGTTAATGGATCCAGAGTATAAAAAGATGTAAATTGTTGGATCAATAGCACAAAATGGAGGGAGCAGGAGTGGGGAAAAGTATAGATTTTTTTTTTTTTAATGTAGAATTTTTGTATGCAATGAAGTTATCAGCTTAAAATAGTGTTAGGATGGAATACTATGCAGCCATCAAAAGAAATGAAATCTTGCCATTTGTGATGATGTGGATAGAACTAGAGGGTATTATGCTTAGCGAAATAAGTCAATCAGAGAAGGACAACTATCATATAATCTCCCTGATATGAGGAAGTGGAGATGCAACATGGGGGGTTTGGGGAGTAGGAAAAGAATAAATGAAACAAGGTGGAATCGGGAGGGAGACAAACCATAAGAGACTCTTAATCTCACAAAACAAACAGAGGGTTGCTGGGGGTAGGGGGGTTGGGAGAGGGTGGTGGGGTTATGGACATTGGGGAGGGTATGTGCTATGGTAAATGCTGTGAAGTGTGTAAATCTGGTGATTCACAGACCTGTACCCCTGGGGCTAATAATGCATTATATGTTTATATTAAAAAAATTAAAAAATAATTTAAAAAAATAGAGTGTTATGTTTTAGGTAAGTCTCACGGTAATCAGAAGGAAAAGACCTTTAGAAGATACCCAAAATAGAAAGAGAAAGGAAGCAGAGTATATCAGTACAAAAAAAAAATCAAGTCACAAAGGAAACAGCAAGAGAGGGAGAAAGGAACAAAGGAATTACAAAACAGTCAGAAAGCAATTAACAAAATGGGAAGGGTAAGTTCTTACCTATCAGTAATTACTTTAAATGTAAATGGATTAAATTCTTCAAGTGAAAGATATAGAGTGACTGAATGGATAACAAAAACAAGACACAACAATATGTACAAGAGACTCATTTTAGCTTTAAGGTAGAACAGCCTGTAAACAACCTAAATATCTATTAACAGCTGAATAGATAATACACACACACACACACACAAATATTATTTAGCCCTATAAAAGAAGATTTTGGCATTTATGACAACATGCATAAACCTGGAGTGCATTATGCTTAATAAGCCAGACACAAAAAGACAAATGATGTAAGTTCACTTATATGTGGAATCTAAAATGGTCGCACCTGTAAAAGGAGAATGGTGATTGCAATGGGCTGAAAATTAGGGCAAATAGGGAGATATTGTTAAAGGATACAAAGTTTTAGTTATGTGGGATGAGTGAGTTTTGGAGACATAATGTACAGCATAGTGACTAGAGTTAATAATATTGTATAGGTGAAATCTGCAAAGAGAGGACTTAAGTATTGTCACTGCAAAAACAAACCAACCCCTCTCCAAACAAGCTAGGTAGGATGATAGATATATTAACTAGCTTGATTGTTGCAATCGTTTCACAATAGATACATATATCAATGCATCAGGTAAATCTTAAATATATATACTTTTTATTTGTCAAGTGTATCTCAGTAAAGACAGGAAAAACTGATCTCATAATTCTAGAGCTATTTACTTTGTAAAGTGCTTTGAGATCTAAAATTGAAAGTGGTTACAGTGCACAAAATATCATTACAATGATTTAGTGTTCTGTTATTTAAAGTTATTTTATGGTCGAGGTTATATAATTTATTATTATAAGGTGAAGGAGAGCTCCTGCATGCCAAAATGAAAATATACAGTAGATGCAGTAATATATCTATTACACATATTTTGACAGGGAGCCTCCTGCTTGCATTTATCACCTTTGCTATGTGAGGGTGAGTTATGAGACCTCACAAAAAAAGGTGTATCTCTTTTTATGCACTCATAATTTAGAAATAGTGGCTGAATGGATTTTGGAGAAGCTCTCTCTCTCTCTCAAAGAAAAAAAAAATGAGCACCACAGGACTCAGATCAGCTCAGGGATTTGAATGACTAGAGCAATTTCTCTGCCAAGAGGTGTATTGAAATGAGCTAATGAGAAAGTACATGCAAAGAAAAAAATTTCTAACTTTTGTCTTTTTTCTCTGTGGTCCAGTGTTGTAAGCTGAAGGTGTCCAAACTAATGTGAATATTTTGAGGCCTCATGTTGCTTAAACAGGAAGGTCATTGTTAATTTTGGTGGTAGATGCATTCATTATTCCCATTTTATAAGTTGAAAAACAGAGCTGGAGAGAGATTCATCTGATGGCTGATGGAGAAATTGCTCTAGTTTTTGTGCCCTCAGCACTAATTATTGAGGATGATCATCATGCCAGCTCATGGAGTATAATCATATGAATAAATAGCATAGAGCCTGGCACATGGTGACCATGATGCTGCTGTGTCAGATGCTGCTGAGGGCTTTACTTGTGTTACTGCATTAGACCCTCACCTTAGCCACAGGCTGTAGTAGCTCCTGTTTTAGAGATGCAGAATCCGAGCACAAAGAGGTTACTTTAGTCAGTGATGGGTCAGGATGCGAACCCACTCCAGCAGTCATTAACTGCTGACTTTCTAGTGATCTCCAGTGCAGTAAACATTAGCCATGTGTGAGCAGTTAGCACTTGAAATGTGGCTAGTCAGAGTCACAGTACAGAATTTGCTGTGAGTGTAAAATACGCAGCACGTTTTGAACACTTGGTACCCAAAAAAGAATGTAAAATATCTCATTAATATTTAAAAAATACTGCATGTTGAATTGATAATATTTTAGATATTTTGAGTTAAATAAAATATAATACCAAAATTCATTAAATTTATTTCTTTAAACATGTTTCAGTATGACTACTAGAAAATGAAAAATTGTGTATGTAGTGTGGGTTGTGTTGCTCTTGGGTAGCACTGCTAGATCCTGCTGTAACTGTCCCTTGCACTTCTCACAACAGTCCTCTGCCCACAGTAAGCCTTCCACATGTTCTGACTCACCCATGATTTACGTAAGTGTGGTTAGAAGCCAGAGAAAAGGAAAAATAACATAAATTGCCAAGTGATTCTTTTTGACATGAGTGGAACACAACTTAAAAAACTCAGAAGATGGACTATAAAGTGATAATTCCCAGAGTTCAAGGCTCTGTCAGCTCCCCTTCCCTGCTCCCTCCCATCCTTGCCTCCTTTCAGAGACACACCCTGGGAGCACTTAGAATGACCAGGGACTGGGCAAGGCCCTAGAAATTACAGAGATGAATGAGAACCAGCAAACAAGGATTTCACTCCCTAATAGGGAAAATTGATCTATATTAATTTGCTAGGGTCGCAGTAACAAGGTAGCACAGACTGAGTGGCTTAAACAACCCAAAATTTTTTCTCATGGTTCTGGAGGTTGGCAATCCAAGATCAAGGTATTGGCAGTGTTGGTTTCTTCTGAGGCTTCTTTCCTTGGTTTGGAGGTGGCCACCTTCTCCTTGTGGCTTCACATTTGTCTTCCCTTTGTGTGTGTGTATGTCCAAATTAAGAAAAAAAAATTAAGGGATGTAGGGAAATCCGAAGAGAAAATCGTGCTTAAATAATTAACTGGAAAAAGAAAAGACATGTGATTGTCCTTGTACCTTGAGTTGAAGGTTCATTCCATGGGTTACAGAGGGGAAAACATATGGCTTGGAGTTGGAAGGGTGAATTGGAGATTTACAGGAAGGCAAAGTTAAAGGGAGACATTCATGGCAGAGAAAAGATCAACTGCAGAATTTAAAGGAATCTGGTCTGTTAGAGAAGTGCCTGCTGGTGTGGGCCATAGAGTTTATTTGGGAGATAGAAAGGGATAAAGCTGGAAACGTAGAGCAATCCAGAACAGAAGTTTCTGTGCCATGCTGAGGAATATGGACTTTATCTGGCAGGAAATGGAAGGATTTAGTGATAGGAGCTGGGTTTCTCTAGCTGCAGAGTGGGTGAGAAGGGAGAGAAGTGCTGGAAGGGGACCCAGCCACTGTCATAGGACACCACCGATGGTCCTACCTATCTTGCGTAGGACCTACACACCGTGGAGAGTTCCTACCTATCTTGGGTAGTCATCTTTATATTGGGATCTGTGAGATGGTTGGGGTTGTGGCAAATCATCCAGTAGGCTGTTGAAAAAATAGAATTTCTCTTTTATTTATTTATAACCTAAAAAGCAAATAAAACAGTTACTGGTACTTCGCTGTGGAGTGATACTGGACCTTCATTTCACTTGGTCCATATAGTGTGTGGCCACATGCTTTATGGGACCCGAGGAATCCTGAAAGGTAGATGGAGTTTCCATCAGGTGGAGGTGCTGTTGATGGGGACTGCACCCCTTTGTGTGTTTCTAGTGTATTTTTCTGTATATTTGCTTGATTAAATGGACTTATAGATTATTTTTAAAAATCATGTCTCATTCACAAAATAGATGAGTGACTTTGGGATTCTGAAATGGAACTATGGGTTTAAGGGGGCACTAAGAATGCAGACATCAAGCAAACTATGGGCAGATGGTGGGCCCAACAGTTCTACTTCTAAGTAGAAGCAAGTTTTTTGTGAAACACACATGAGGTAAAAATAGTGATAATATGATCATCCAATAAGAGGTTGGATTCAATTCCAAAAAATTGAAATCAAGAGAAGATCACTTAAAATATAAATTTATATCACTGTTGCTAATGTCAAACCTTACCCTAACTATATATTGGCCAATAATATACTCAGTAATACATTTAATAGGAATATTATTTACATCTTTATTGTGTGTTTTAAAACACCATGTTTTGGTAGTGTGTTTTATAATAAACATTAGAACTATGGCTCATGTACATGATTCATAAATAAGTGAATACAGTTGGCCCTTGAAAAACATGGAGGTTAATAGTGCTGAACCTCCACACAGTCGAAAATCCATGTATAACTTTGACTCCCCTAAAACTTAACTCCTAATAACCTACTGTTGACTAGAAGCCTTACCAACAACATAAATAGTCAATGAACACATATTTTGTAGGTTGTGTGTATTATGTACTGTATTCTTACAATAAAGCAAGCTTAGGGAAAAGAAAATCTTATTAAGAAAGTCATAAGGGAGAGAAAATACATTTATACTGTATTGTATTTATTTAAAAAATCCACATATAAGTGAGCTGTGCAGTTCAAACTCATGTTGTTCAAGGGTCACCTATAGATACAGAGAATCCATGTTCAAAATTTTTGCTGAATGGGTTTTCAGTTACAAAATTTTGGATTCTACTGCTTTAAGTATGAGAACTTGAAATAAATGCACGGATTGCCTGTAGCTTCCTGATTACCTTCTGGTTGTCCGTGCTTTGTTAATAATCGTATGATAATTATTTGTCAAATCTAGTCTCTGGACAACCTAGCATACCCAGTGTGGCCTGAAAGTATAGGCATTGGAACTCCTTTCCATAACCTCCTCCTCCCTAAGGAGTATCCCCAATGGTTTCCTTGGCTTGAGGCGGTGTGGTTAGTATCTTCACAGCAACTGATGATGTAGCATCTGAAGACTCCAGGCACAGGCAGTGTGGCTGCATCTCAGACTAGACCTGGACAGTTGGTGAGCTCCTGGATGCAGCTAAATGATGCTCCTTTCCACTACAGACATCAACTCACCTGATGAGTGTCCGTGTTCTAAGTGGCCAGTCAGGTCTGGTCTCAGCCAGGCTTCCAGGCACTCAGATAGTATCCTTGCCAGCACGTTTCCTCCCTATCTGCCAACTCTGATTTTCCAGAGGAGACACCTACCAACAAGGGCAAAGTTTCTAAGCTTTGCCCCAGAGTCTCTTCTATTGGGCCCCTCCCTACTCTGTTTGGTTCCAGCCTAAATCTTCTTTATTCTTCCAATATGCAAAAGCCCTCTTCCCTTCTTTTCTATCATTTTATTCTTGATGAAGTATAGAGCAGCATAACAGGTCAAAAGACAGTGCCCCGAATCATCAGCAACTCAAAACTCATTTCCTCTTTCTCAAGTGTATTAAGAAAGGTTCAGTTTTTGGAACCAATGATGCCAGCGTTTACATGGGGAATTGGGGGTGGAGGGATGAAAGATATTTTCATTCTTTCCTTTGGAATTAACACCAAATCCCAGCCCCCAGTTGGAGCAAATGGCTTTTTCTAATATGGAAAGAAACTATGAAAGGATAAAATAAGATACATTTTATAGGAAAAACACAATTTAAAAACTCAATACGCTTTTAATTTGGCCCCTAGCAGATGGTCCTTTCAAATGACTCTAGCCTCTGCGGGTATCCTCCTGTTCTGCTTTTGATTGCTATGGTGTTATGTGCTACACACTCACCAAAACACGACCGGGAGGGGCGCATGGGTGGCTCAGTGGGTTAAAGCCTCTGCTTTCGACTCAGGTCATGATCCCAGGATCCTGGGATCGAGCCCCGCATCGGGCTCTCTGCTCAGCAGGGAGCCTGCTTCCTCCTCTCTCTCTGCCTGCCTCTCTGCCTACTTGTGATCTCTGTCTGTCAAATAAATAAATTAAAAAAAACAAAAACAAAACACGGCCGGGATACTGAGTTCTACTCGGTCCTTTTCTGCTCCGGGTGGACGAGGATCTATCTTGGTGCTCAGGCTGCTGGGTCTGTTCTGAGCTCCAGTCTACCTAGCAACAATCTGAATTAGTTAGGACTCTTGGTTGTAAGTGACAGAAACCAAATTTAACTGTGTGAAGTCCAGTGGAGACTTTATTGGCTCATCTGACTGGAAAGTCTGAGTGGAGCCAGATTCCCATGTGACCGGACTTTGAGGAGCATCAAGATTTGACTCTTCTTCAATTTTTCCTGGTTTCTTTCTCATAAACCTTTTCTTTTGGAGCTGCCCCAACCCCAGAGGAAGAAAGACCTTTCCTCTCCTTCTGGAATCTACATATCAGATCTCTTGGAGGGGTTTAGATTGGCTCTTTTGTGGCCCCCTACCATTCCAGAACCCATCACTGTGGCCAGGGGAATGGGAAGCTCTGACTGACCACATTTCGTGATATGCCTTCCCTGTAGCTAAAGGCAGTTGTGCTGGTCCTGCCCAGTCACCAGAATGGGTTTCCCATAAGAAAGACAGCTTCTGTAATTAGAAAAAGGGACCCTGGCTAGGCCAAAGCAAGAACTACCTGTCTGGGTTCAACACAACCAACTGCCTATTTTGGGAAAGTCCTTTTACTTGTCAGAGCCTCATATTTTCTTCGCCGAAAGCACTGAAATGAAAACACCAGCTCAGTCTCCCTGACTGTTTTATTGAAAGGGTACAATCAGGTGAAATGTATGACAACGTTTTGGAAGCCATATTCTACTCTGTGTTTCATAGTACTTTAGTGTAACTCACTAGATACCTTCAGCAAATGTTTTCTTGTTGAATGGTTGAATGCAGAAGCACTTCTTTCTCAATCAGCTCCCAAACCCTGGAGGGTATCCAAATAGTATTTCCCCTGGATTTTGGCTGAGAGTGGTTATTCACAAGTCATTCTCAGATGGTAATTCCAAAGTGATATTTAAATTATTTAAATTATTTCCTCCCACAGTCCCAAGGAAAAAAAAAAACCACTGGGTTTTCGCTCAGAAAAAGAACATGAAATCCATAATCATGGGGCCAATATGCTTTATAGACCTTTCCTGATTAAAAATGTGACTGTATTTGGGAGTCCGTGTCAGATGTTGCGGAGCTGTGCCCTGCTGAAGGCCGGACAGCTCCAGCGACGCAATGAGCAAAAACAGTCTGTTCTTGGGCTGAAGGAGCTAACACAACATTCACCTGATGTCCTTCGGCGGTTTTTGTGTGTCACTAAAAGCCATGTGTCTTTAAAAGGCATCATGAGGACTGAGTTCCAGGCTACGTTGTCTTTCGGCCTTCGTTACCAGCCTCAGAGGCCTCAGGATCTTTTCCGCGGATGGGGCGCCCGGGGTGCCCGGGGTCTGTTCTGAGCTCCAGTCTACCTAGCAACAACCTGAATTAGTTAGGATTCTTGCCAGCCCGGCTTCCGGTTGCACAGGGCACACGTTTATCGTCTTCCTGCTCTGCTTTCATCACACTCTTCCCTGTTTACGAACTCACAGTGGCTTGAAACACCTTAATCTAGTGTTTGATGAATTCCAGTGTTCGCTTCAGTTCACTGTTCCAATATTGTCTTTCATTTATCTTCCCTATGAACCCTCAAATCCAGAGGAGGCTGGTCTCTTCTCCCAGCTGCAGATGCTCCATGGCCTTTCTTGGACATTTGCTCCTACCTGTTCCCCGGCTGGAGGTGAATATCCTTCTCCTTTCCCCAGATGCACTCCTGGCGTCTTCAGCTCCTTTGTATCCTTAAGGACTTTCAGATTGTGCCTATTCTTGTAGCCATCCCTAATAGCAACAACTTACAGAGTTTCTCTTTTCTCTGGGCTCTCATCATACCTTATTACACCTACTGGCTGCTACTCCAACTGCTCCTCTGTTTATCCACGTGTCTATTCAATTAAAAGGATTTATTGAGGGTTGGGGAGGTGGGGTAACTGGGCGATCGTCTTTAAGAGCAGGTGGTGATGTGATGAGCCCTGGGTGTTATACGCAGCTGATAAACTATTGAACACTACATCTGAAACTAATGATGTACTGCATGTTGGCTAATTGAATTTAAATAAAAAGAATAAAAAGGTTTCTCCACTTTAAAATCCTTAGAGATTACTTGGCTTAATTCCTCAGAACTAGCTCAAATGGTTTTTTGAAAGAGTCATTATTTCTCTCATGCAGAGAACATATGATGCTTTTACTCAGGAAGAGGAAGAAGAAAATGTTTACAGTCTCACTTTGTACTTTAAAAAATTTCTATGACATTAGCTCTTGATTCAGAAATTATAAATAAGGCTGTTTTGTCATCCAACGTTACTGAAAAAAAACGGACTTATTGTGTCATTTTATTTAATAAATGAATGAATTTATTTTAAAGATTTTATTTATTTATTTATTTAGAGAGTGTGAGCTGGGGAAGGGCAGAGGGAGAGAAGGTGAATCCCAAGAAGGCTCCTTGCCCAGTGCGGAGCCCAGCATGGGGCTGTATCCCACAACCCGGAAATCATGACCTGAGCTGAAATGGAGAGTCAGACGTTTAACCGACTAAGCCACCCATGCACCTCTTGAGTCATTTAATGAAATCTTTGATGTAGGGACCTTGTCTTACACTCATTTTCCTCCAAAGCAGCCTATTTATTCAACAAATACCAGCTTTTTAAAGTCCGAACTCTTCCTGTTAAAAGTTAGGGTAATCCAGTTTGATATAGCAGGAAAGCAAAAAGAGAAAGGAAAGGGGTGTGTTTCTGTGTGTGTGTGAGAATCATTGGTGGGATTTAGGACCTTAAACTATATTGTCAGACTGCCTTTTCCTCTCCTTGTCATCCATGTCTTTCTGGTAGAAGAATGGTTACTTAAAGCTACAGTCTCACATCTTCCCAACTTAGTGGACTTTTCAGGAATAGGTATGTGTATATGTGTGCACACATGTGCGCATACACATGGATGTCTAGTCACATCTATAAACAAATTTAGGGAAGGGCCCGATTGGACCTGCTTGGACTATTCATTCTTGACCATTTGCTTTTGCTGTGGGTGTGAGGTGCTGTGATGGGCGGGGCTGGGGTCACATGCCCTACTTTGTGAATGTATGTTGTCTTGAGCTGGGGCACTGGTATCTGACAGCCTCAGTATGACCAGTGGAGGCGCACGCAGCGGGCAATTCTCCCTGCAAAATGGGGATGGTGGGCAGACAAAAATCTCAGAAGTCCCCCATATATGTCAGCCAGAATTCTGCATGTGGTAGATGCTTGATAAATATTTCTTTATTGAATGTTTGCTTTTTAACTTCAAAGTTACCTTTTAATTAGAGGGAAATCCACCCATACTTAAAACTAATTCAACTCCAGGATTACTGGACATTGCTGTTAAAACTTATTGAAGTCCCTCTGAGTAATATCTGTCTTTTGGTCTTGGTTTTCCCCCTGGGGTATCATACCAATAGTCTAATCCCACAACCCCAAGATTGCCTTTTCAAGTGGGAAAGGCAGCTGTCTTGTACCCTTTTGAAACCTCCCACTTTGAGACTAAACACCCATTTCCAAGAACTGCTTCATATAACGTGGAAACCCTCTGCTGTTCTCTAGTTTTTCATGATCTGGCTGAAATAAGTCCCCTGGAACTAAGCTGAGCAAAATATTTTTGAGGCATATGACTCTGCTTCACCTCCCTAGTTCTATACACTATATATTGATTGATTTAGTCCAAGCTTTCATTAGAATGATTTTATAACCATGTCGTTGACTACATTGATGACACTGTAAGTTTTTGAAACAACCAATTAACAAAGTCACCTGGAATTCTTTCTTTGGTCCTTTTGCTCTTGTGTGTGGTTTCGAGTGCTCATGTAAGGGATCTAATCAGTCACATCTCTCCACCCCTCTGACTCTCTCAGTAACCCCTCCAGCGGCCCAGCAGCTACTGGAGGAGAAGGTGCAGCAGAAGCTTATGATCCAGGTTCTTTCAACATCTAGGAATGGTGCCCCCGTTCTGGTCCTCTGGGGTCCACTTTGATTTAGCCCTCCTGCCCGTCGGAACCAGGAGATGGGAATTACTTTCTCACTCAGTTCATTTTGTGTGGACCGAAAGCTCATCCTGGCATGCTGAACGCTGAACCAACTGTATTACTCTGCTCAGGCTTCCGTAACAAAGTATCACAGACCAGGTGGCTTAAAGAGCAAACATTTATTTTCTCACAGTTCTGGATACTAGGAGTCCAAGAGCAAGAGGTTGGCAGGATTGGTTTCTTCCAAGGCCTCTCCTCTTGGCTTGCAGATGGCTGCCTTCTACCAGTCTATTCTGTGCATGTCTGTGCCCACTCATATCGGATTCTGGCCTACCCTGGTGACCTCCTTTTGCCTTTCTGAAGACTCTATTTGCAAATACAATTGCATTCGGAGGTACCAGGGATTAGGACGTTAGCATGTGAATTTTGGGAGGACACAGTTCAGCCCATAATACCAACCAAGCAGTAGAAGGTGTCTATGTGCTTGTGGGCACCCATGCATAGCCGAGGTGGGACATGGCGACAATCCCAGGGCAGGATTGCTGAGGTGTAGGAACTAGACATCTTAGTCGAAGCTCAGAGTTCAGACGAAGAGCTAACCCAGGAGAGAGTAAGGAAATGCTGTTCATTACAATTCTAGGTATTGGGTTCTGTTCCCCATTCTTATTTCCAAAGAGATCAGGCCCCAGAATATCCAGCCATGAGTCAGGGAACCAATGGCAGAGTCTGCACCTAAAAAGA
This sequence comes from Martes martes, assembly GCF_963455335.1. Classification (NCBI taxonomy): domain Eukaryota; kingdom Metazoa; phylum Chordata; class Mammalia; order Carnivora; family Mustelidae; genus Martes; species Martes martes. The sequence goes on along the minus strand of NC_137901.1, from coordinate 23,356,643 downwards.
AGCTTCTCAACACTCTGGGTCACCCCAAAGGATACATTAGTACTTATTCAATATTTTTTTAGTGATCGGGATGATGGACGAGCAAGTGAGCCTGTCAAGTGTGCCGGTGACACATTGTGGACATCATTAAATAGCATGCAAATCATTAACCAGGAATGTAGACAGGGTGACTGGACTTAATAATTTTTATTCCCACCCCTGGGTAGACCTGGCAGCCTAAATGCCCTCACCCCTGCCAATGAGGAACTGCTCTGAAATGCAAAATTGGACTCAGCCAGCAAAGTAAAAGCAACTGTAGCAGTCTCATTTCTATCTTTTTGAGTAATGATATGCCAGTTTCCCAATAAATTGCATAAAGGTGAAGAAGAAAAATAAGTCTTTGACCTTTCTCGTTTATAACCACCCTTAGATATTTCTTCTTATATCTTATGCCGGCCACAGAGCTTTGCATAGCGGAGATTTAATTTCCTCCTGCTGCAGGCATTAAAATGGATAGGATCTCCCTCCCTCCCTCCCTCGTTGCCTGCAACCTGAAGCCTTCCATGTGGCTGTCATTCAGGGTTTGCCATTCACAGGCCCTGAGTGAGGGGCGTTGCAGGTGAAAGCCTTCCTTTCTCAGCAAACTTTTCCCACAGTGCAGAGCCAATAGGTGCCTGATGGGAAGAATTAGGGACGCCGAGCGTGTGGGATGTGACAGTCACACCCTCTAGGTGATGAATATCTTTCATCCAGATAAATGTACTTATAATTTGTTAGTTTAATTACTGCAGCCTTGCAAAGTCTTGAGCCAGTAATTCCTTTCTCAAGAAATTACAGGCCTTAAATAATTCTGTGGGAAGACTAATTCTTCACTCTGGTTTTTGGACATTGCTCTGAAACATATTTTCAGAACTCAGCTGGGTGCCATTAACAACTCCGTGCGATGGTTCTGGTCACATTGTAATCTATAAACCCCTCTTTGGAGTGGCTTCTTTATTTCTAACATTGAAGTGTAAATCTCCTTGGAATAATTACCTTCCCCAGCTCCTTTTAGGATGTGAGAAAGATTTCATCTTTTCCAAACAACCAGAAGTCTTTGTTCCCAAAGAAGAAAGTACGGGAGTCCTCCCCCAGCTCGACCCCAGTCTGAATCTGAAAGAAGGGTCTGGTAAGGACACAACACTTACTGGAAACACCAACTCCTCTTTATCTCTGCCTTGTTCCAAGGTTGGGCACTGGAAAGTTCAAAGTTTGCCCTGGTTAAAAAAAAGAAAAAAATGTATGTTTTCTCTCCTACTTTCTAATTTCTGCTTATTTTCTCTATTTTGCTAATGTCTTTCTTTCCGCGCAAGTGAGAGCTGGCTTAGCTGGCTTTCTGTCAATAGGAAATCTCTGCTAATTGGCATTTCTCTGCTTTGCAAGCAGAAGGATAACTGATATTCATAATGCTGTTCCAGAGGCTCTGTAGGGTCCTGAAGGATCTCATGAATTCTAAAAAAATGATTGACTTCCGTGCAGAATAATTTTAGCGTCGGCTGTATTTTATGGTTTTCTGATTCACTGCAAATTGGATGTCCATGTATGGGATATCACTTTCTATTTACTGAAGTATTTATTAAGTGGAACCCTGTACTCTTTTGGGAGAGATGGAATACAAGATTTTTTTTCAATTTGGAAGCTCTTGGTGTCCGGATAGGAGTCAGGTCCAATGTTACTTTTCTCTTTGGTGCACTTAGGAGGTGCTCAGAGCATGTTTATGGGATAAGTGACCAATGCAGACATGGGTAGTATAGGCCTGAACAAGGAATCGCCCCCTAGGCAGGTCTGAACCAGAGCCTGATATTCTCGTTAAACCTGAAACGTCAGATAGATGGGACTAGAATGGGCTGCAAAAACCTAGAATTCAGGAAAACACACAGCAAATGCAGATCAGAACAGATAAAAGATCTAAATCCAGGGATTTGAGGCATTGAGAATAATTCCACAAGGCAGAAATGCCAAGGTGGACCTTGAATCATGTAGCTTTTGCTGTGTGTGGGTGACTAAGGTGTCACTGCCTGTCACCCACAGTCATGTGGGCCCAGGGATGCCAGTCCCCTGAGATCCTTCGGCAGATGATTGGTTGCTGAGACTACAACAAGGCCAAGCAGCCGTTTCTTCTCTTTGTGATGGCTCTTGAGTGTAACAGCCAACGCGATTATGTGTCATTTCGCTCTGATGGTTGAGACGGCCGCATCCGTCCGTTCATCCCGCGGCCGTCTGTAGGGTTGCACGCGTAGGCAAGACCTAACATTAGTGCCTTTTGACTCAAGGCTAAACTCTTGGACTTTGTGGGAGAACAGCTATCCTCATGGATCATAAGCAGTGGATTCCATCCTCTAACTTTCCTTAAGTAACTGACGTTTATTGCTCTCACTGGGTCAAAGCACCTGTGTAACTGAGAGGAAATGAGAAAGAGTTCGTTGTTCCTGTTTCACAGAAATAATTCTGTGTAACAACCTACCCCGACTCTTAGTGCCTTAAAGCGACAGTGCTTTATAATTTCTCATGAGTTTAGGGCTGACAGAAGTTCTGCTGGTCTCCTCTGAGGTGTTTCATACGGCTGCATCCGGGTGGTGGCTTAGGTGCTGGCAGAGGTGAGAAGGCTTCTCCCATTCGGTAGGTTGCCTCTTCGTTTTGTTGATGGGTTCCTTTGCTATGCAGAAGCTTTTTAAAAAAAAAAAAAAAGATTTTGTTTATTTATCTGATAGAGAGAGAGTGAGTGCAAGCACAAGCAGGGGGAGCTGCAGAGGGAGAGGGAGAAACAGGCTCCTCACGGAGCAGGGAGCCCAATGCAGGCTCTGTCCCAGAACCCTGGGATCATGACCTGAGATGAAGACAGATGCTTAACTGATGGAGCCAGCCACCCAGGTGCCCCCCAGGACTTTTTTTTTTTAAGATTTTATTTATTTGTTAGAGAGAGAGCACAACCAGGGGGAGGAGCAGGCAGAGCAGGCAGAGCGAGAAGCAGGCTCCCCACCAAGCAAGGAGCCCAGTGTGAGACTCGATCCCAGGACACGGAGACCATGACCTGAGCCGAAGGCAGACACTTAACTGACTGAGGCACCCAGGAGTCCCTATGCAGAGGCTTTTTAGTATGATGTAGTCCCACTTATTTATTTTGGCTTTTGTTGCTTTTGCTTCTGGTGTGAGATTATAAAATCATTCCCAAAACCTATACTGAAGAAATTACTGCCTATGTTCTCTTGTAGGAGTTTTATGGTTTCAGTCTTATGTTCTAATCTTGGATCCATTACAACTTGATGTTTTTTTGTATAGTGGTCAAGATTTTTTTTTGTATAGTGGTCAAGATAGTGGTTAAGTTTGATTCTTTTTTGTCTGGCTCTTCAGTTTTCTCAACACCATTTATTGAAGAGACAGTCCTTTCCCCACTGTATATTCTTGTATATTCTCTGTCATCAGTTAATTGGCCATATATGCATGGGTTCATTTCTGGGTTCTGTATTCTATTCCGTTGACCCTGGTTATCTGTTTTTATGTCAATACTGTATAGTTTTTTTTTAAGATTTATTTGTCTATTGTAGACAGAGAGAGCCCACATGAGTGGGGGGAGAGGCAGAGGGAGAGGAGAGAGAGAATCCTCAAGTGGACTCCCCGCTGAGCACAGAGCCTGATGTGGGGCTGGATCCTGGGATGCTGAGATCATGACCTGAGCTGAAATCAAGAGTTGGCCACCCAACCAAGTGAGCCACCCAGGCACACCCTCAATACCATATAGTTTTAATTACTGTGGCTTTGTAATATACTTTGGCACCAGGAAGTGTCATACCTCCAGCTTTGTTTCTCAAGATTGCTTTGGCTATTTAGTTTTTTGTGGTTCCATACAAATTTTAGGATTATTTGTTCTATTTTTTTAATGCCATTGGAATTTTGATAGGAATTGCCTTGAATCTGTAGATTGCTTTGTGTAGTATAAACATTTAATGATATTAATTCTTCCAACCCATGAGCACAGAAAATCTTTCCATGTATTTATGTCTTCTCCGATTTCTCTCATTAATGTCTTGTCATTTTCAATATATAGGTTTTTCATTCCTTGGCTAAATTTATTCCTAGGTATTTTATTATTTTTGATGCAGTTGTAAATGGGATACAGAGAACAGGTTAGTGGTTGCCAGAGTGAGGGGTTGAGGTTTGGAGAAATGGGTGAAGAGGGTCAAAAGGTTAAAAAAAAAAAGAAAAAAAGAAGGGGGAGAAAGAAAGGCTCTTTTACATATCTGGGGCCTGGGTGCTGATTGTCAGCTAGAATACTCCTCTGCATGGATCAGTTTCTTCTCTCTCTCTCTCTCTTTCGTCTCATCCCCAGGGCCTCTCCATGTGATCCTTATCTCCAGCAGGAGAGCTTGGACTTCCTTACAGCATGGCTGCTGGTTTCCCTGAATGCAAAAGGAGAAGGCATCAGGGCCAGGCCTTAGCCAGGAACTGGTCCTGTGTAAGTCTGATCACTGTTGATTGTTTAGAGTATGTCATGGGATCAGCCCAGATGCAAGAGAAAGGGAAACAGTTCTCACTTCTTAATGGGAAGAGCAGCAAAAATTGGTGGCCATCTTTAATCTATAATGTCTCCTTTTATCAGATGCCTGCCGCTCAGGCTGATGCTCTAAGTCAAGCAAAGGATCCTCCCCCACACAAAGTCTGAGTGCCCCTCAGTTGGCTTCCACGCTAGGTCTTGGGGTGGGTGCATCAGAGTGCATGAGACATTTGGAGAGCCTTTTCTCAGATTCTGATAGTCTTATGCATCTTGTGGATGTGAGCCGTATTGCATTTCAGAGCTAGCTGTTTGGGGGCTCGTCTCCCAGGTGCAGGTCTTAAAAACTGGTGTGCCCAATGTGGGGTTCAAATCCTTCACTCCTCAAGGAGAATTTCTGGGTTTTGTGTTCCCTTCTGAGTGTGGGTCACTGCAGTGGGGGTGAAGTTTATGGCAAGACTGTCTCTCCTGCCTGCTTGGATATGGAGCTTCTTTCATTTGTCTGTTGCATAGGAGCTGCTCGGCCGGATTTTAGGGATTGTTTTCCAGGGGAAGTTGTTTCCTATGCAGCTGTAGATGTGTGTGTTCATGGGAGGAGGTGAATTCAGGATCCTCTTCTGTCATTATCTCAAACTCGAACATCTTTTATTAAATAGGTTTTGATTGCCAGCCAAAGGGAGAAATACATGAATGTTTATCTTGTAGGTTGTTGTGAGACTTAAGCAAGATGGGTGCAAATCCAGCATTTGGGACCGGCCAATAGATAAATTTCTTTTTCCTGATGTGAGGATCTGCTGTCATGGGGAGACTGTTGTCAGGGATCTATAATTTAGGGGCAGAGCAGCTTTCTGTCCATTGTGCTTTAGTTATCCCCAGCTGAGGATTAAGTAAGCTGCTCCATGTAAACTACTTAGAACAGTGTCTAGGACATGGTAATCATTCAATAAATGTAAGCTTATTATTATTATTGCTGTTATTATTGAAGGGCAATTATTCCTAAAAACGAAATAAAACATCACTCCACGATTACGTGCAACCTACCTTCCTGGTTATGAACATTAATCCTTTCATTTTAGTTACTCTTTACCTTTGTGTAGTAGAAGTTTAGAGATGTTCCCAATCTTAGAAATCATTTGACTCATTTCTTCATTTCACAGAGATTTAAAAAAAAATTTTTAAATTAAACATTCCTTTTTTCTAAGATTTCATTTATTTATTTGAGAGAGAGAGAGCACGGGCATGAGCAGGGCAGAGAGGCAGAGGGCAAGGGAGAAGCAGACTCCCCGCTGAGTGGGAAGCCTAGCATGGCACTTAATCCCAAGATCCTGGGGTCACAACCTGAGTCAAAGGCAGACGCTTAACCAACTGAGCCACCCAGGTGCCCTCATAGAAAGAGATTTAAAGCCGAGCCTGGGGAAGTGACTTCGCCTCACACAGCTAGCTAGAGAATTGATGCCAGATCAGAAGACCTCAGGCTTCTAACCAGGAGCTCTCTTTACTGCACTTGTGAATGTAGAATGTTCTACCTCATTTGCTTTAAAATTTGGAGCTGGAAATACAAAACTTTGTTTTGTAGGCATAACGCATTTACATAAACAGTTTGGTTTTATGTGTCAGCCATGTCTTTTGGAGGAAGGAAGGAAAAAGTGGAAAGATGGAAGACATGAAAAGATTGCCTAAAGGACAGAGCATTAGAGATGGAGATACATACATACAGAAAGAAAGAGGGTTTTAAAGATGCAAGATGATTTAGTGATAGCTTTTATTGGAAATAAGTCCTTGGATGCTGTCAGGCAGAAATTTGTTCTGTCTGTCCGTCCAACATTCCTTTCCTCCTCATCTGGCAGCAGCGTCCCCTATAAACTTGTTTTGAAAACACCCCTCCCCAGTTCCAGCCTGGTGGCTGGGATGGTTCTGACAATCCCATCACCTTATTTTCATGGCTATGAGGATTGGTCCATAATGGGGTGGACACTTGAATCCCCTGGCCAGTTAGGGACCCTCCCTAGGGTTGATTTATATACCCTTGAGCATGTGAAAGGAAGGTATCTTGAGCAAGGTTGGTTTGCTTTATACCATTTTTTAGTGAAATCTGGAATAGACAGAACAGCCATGTCCACATTCCTTAGAAGATATCTCAGCCATGTCCTCCATGTCCATATATCCTGCCATTTCTTCACTCACTTCTCATTTATTAAATATTTAATGACCATTTGTTATGTCCTCAGCCCCCTAATAGAGTCATGGTTCTTTAACCCATGGGCCCTACAGTCTGATGTGTGAGACAGATAATAACAAAGTAAGCAAGTTGAGTTGTAGTAAGAGCCTTGTTATAGAATAAATAATGGCCCCAGAGAGGTCTACTTCCTTATCCCCAGAACCTGTGAATACGTTAGCTTACATGCACGACAAAAGGGGCTTTGCAAATATGGTTAGTGAAGGCTCTTGAGATCGGGAGATTTTCATGGATTATCTCGGAAGGCCCAATGTCATCATCAGGGTCTTTATAAGAGGGAGGCAGGAGGGTCAGAGTCAGAGAAGGGGATGTGAAGGTGGGCACAGGGATAGATTAGAGGATGCTATGCTGCTGGCTTTGAAGCTGGAAGGGGCCGTGAGCCAAGGAATGCAGGCCCCCTTTAGGAACTGGAACAGGGAAGGACACAGATTCTCCTCTGAAGCCTCCACAAGGAATGCAGCTTTGCTGACACCTTGATTGTAGGTCTTCTGACCTTCATTAGGTTGGTATCGTTTAGTCACTAAGTCTCTGCTATTCTGTTGCAGCAGCAATAGGAAACGAATACAAACTTCAAAGACAAAGAACAGGTTATATAGAAGAAGAATGATGTGAGGAAACTTATTAAGATTAGGGGGTTAGTGAAGAAGACCTTTTTGGAAAACTAATGTTTTGGATAAAGACCTCATCAAAGAGAAGGAGTCAAGCTTCAGAAAAGGTAGGGTGTTGAGAATTGCATCCAGAGAAACACTGCTAGAGAAGGCTTGAGAAGTGACAGTTCTGTCTGTTATAGCAACTGAAGACAGCGGGGAGGTAACTAAAGGAGGGGGATCTGATGATGCTGATTCACGGATACCATAGCTCCTGCTCGGAGGTTCATGCTTCCCTTCTCCTTGACTTCCCAAGTCCTTTTCCCATCTTCCCAACCAGCTCCAACTATGTCATTGCCCCAAGACTTCCATCACCTTAACAGCTTTCTGTGTCTCCCTCTGCCTCCCAAATTCTGCTCCCTTCCTTGAAGTGGGGTCCCTGGATCTCAGGAGACCCCCAGATTTATCTTTGGGGAGGTATCTTCAGATTTCACAAAAATGTTTTAATTTATTTCTTTTTTTAAAGTTTATTTACTTTTCTAGTAATCCCTACACCCAATGCAGGGCTCAAACTCATAGCTCTGAGATCAAGAGTTACACACTTTTCTTTTCTTTTCTTTTTTTCTAAGATTTTTTTCTTTATTTGTTTGATAGAGATCACAAGTAGGCAGAGAGGCAGGCAGAGAGAGAGGGGGAAGCAGGTTCCCTGCTGAGAAGAGAGCCTGAGGACAACGTGGGGCTGGATCCCAGGACCCTGAGATCATGACCTGAGCTGAAGGCAGAGGCTTTAACCCACTGAGCCACCCAGGTGCCCCAAGAGTCACATACTTTTCTGACTGAGTTGCCCAGGCACCCCCAAAATGTTTCAATTTCAATGATAAGTTTTAAAATAGCATAGGCTTAGACCATCGTCTAGGGGCACCTGTTTGGGTTTTATTTTGATTTTGGTGCCTCAGTGGTGCCACTTGAATGCCAAATGAGGTCCAGGCAGGCTGGATAAGCAATGGCTTCGAAAGAGGTTGCACAGAAAAGAGTAGAAGGATATGAAATGATTAGAGAGCATGTAGCTGTATGAGAACTTGAGCAGCAGCATGAAAAACTGTGCTGGCCTTGTGAGCAGATCTGTTAGGTGGATTCATTCCTTATATGCACTTAACTCTAATACTTCACTACCACTAAGTAGATTTGAAAATAGACCAATGGAGAGGCGCCTGGGTGGCTCAGCTGGTTAAGTGTCTGCCTTCAGCTTAGGTCATGATCTCAGGGTCCTGGGATCCAGCCCCACACCAGGCTCCACACCCAGTGTGGAGTCTGCTTGAGATTCTCTCTCTTTCCTCTGCCCCTCCAGCTTGTGCTGTCCCTTCCTCTCTCTCTCAAAGAAATGAATAAAATATATATGAAAAAAGAAAATAGACCAAAGGAGATGTTTTCCTCATTTTTTGCATTATTTCGTTAAGTTGATTGGTCTATCAACGTAGTGCATTGGTGGTTAAAAGTGAGGTCATTGAAATCAAGCACAGTGTGATGGTAGAGAACTCAATGACAGTGATTCAAATGATGATTTGTCATTTTCGGAATCAGAGACTCATCTCGGTAACAAGTAAAATAGGAAATGCTCAAGCATATTTTTCCACTATTAAATCCCACAGGATCAATCAAGTTTAAGTAAAACATCATCAATTATCACATTAAATGAGTGCCATTTTAAGTTACTTTGGTTCTGTATTTTTATTTGTATTTCATTTTAAAATTTGTTTTGATTTTCCTGTAATAGCTGTAAGCAAGAAGTTTATAACCACTTTTATGTTTGTCCAGATGTAAGTGACATTATAATCAAACATAATTTAAGTCAGCCCAGGGGATCCGCAAAAAATATCTTTCTTTAAAAGGGATCCATCCATTATTCAGGTTTGAGAAACACTGATTTGTAGTATTCATATCGATACATTGTTTAAATTACTAGTGCTTGAGTTGTTAATTCTTCTGTGAGTTTATGTCCCACCTCTTTTTTTTTTTTTCCCAGAGAGAGATCACAAGTAGGCAGAGACGCAGGCAGAGAGAGAGGGGGAAGCAGGCTCCCTGCTGAGCAGAGAGCCCGCTGTGGGGCTTGATCCCAGGACCCTGAGACCATGACCCCACCTGAAGGCAGAGGCTTTAACCCACTGAGCCACCCAGGCGCCCCTGTGTCCTACCTCTTAAGGTAGAACTAGCTCTCCCAGGGAGAATGAAGGTCTTGTGTACAAGTTTTCTGCAAAACTATAGCTGGCAATTCTGGGCATGCAGAGGATGTCTGATAGGTATTTGGTGAACATATGAAGCATGCTTTTTTATTTTCTTTGTTTTTGACACTTCGACATCTGGGGACTAACAGGCGCTTGCTGGGCTAGTCAATTCCTAGAGACTGCCAACTACTCACTTTCAGAACACCTTTCATATGTAAACTAAGCAATCCAGAGCCCACGTCCTACCCGCCTTACTTCCTCTATCAGCTCTTAAACTTTGCTGGTAGCCTGCTGCCCGGATCGCCCCAGGGCCAGGTACCAGACACCTAGAGGACAGCCCCTGCCCCCTGGAGCCTGCTGAAATGATTGCAACTCGCCAATGCTTAAACCTGCTTACCTTCCTCGCCTCTTCCTTCCTGTGAAAACCGCAGGAAAGGCTCTTGCCCACATTTTCCTCCTGTTTCCTCAGCCTCCAGAGTAATCTCTGCACGCGATGCCCCCTCGTCTTAGAAACTGTGAGTAATAAGCTATCTCTTCAGTGGCAATTGTCTCCTGATCTGCCGGCATCGCCATACCTGAATAATAATAAAACTTACACTTTAAAACAGGAAATAAAGACATAATCACGTTGTTACAGATTCTATATGAGAATGTTGACATTTCCTCACTCCACCTTCGGGAGAAAACATCTTACTCATTGTGTCCGTGTAGTTGTGCATCTCCACCGGGGAATGGGAGGTCCTTCAGCGCCAGGATTGAGTGTGGATTTGTGCTGAGCCATCTGTATTTCCAGGGCCAAGTCTGTGACCTTGAACAGGTTTTTTTTTTCCCAATTGATTTACTAATTTTGTTATTTTTTGCACAGTCAATCACCTCAGAGATTCATTTTGCAATTCATTCATCATTAGCTTCATGTTTTTGCTAGCTGAGCTGAAGAGGCGTAATTTCACAATGCACTGTGTTTTAAACACCTTGGACTGTGTTTTAAACACTGTGTTTTAAACACCTGGAACAGTGAATTCCTGTTCCACTCCATATCCCTTCCTCCCTCCCTAAGGCCCCATGTGTTGGTCTCTCTCAGGACTCTGCACAAACCCCACCTCCTCCTAGAAGCCCACCTTGACTTCTCCGGCCTGTTGGGAGCTCCCTCTTCTTTGAGCTCAAGTGCTCTCGGACTAATCTTCCCTTCTTCAATACTCATCAAGTCCTTTGTTTCCTTTGCAGGGTTCCACAAGTGTTTACTGATCACCAAGCTGCTCTCTTCCTCTCCTCCCTACGCTGGCCCCTGTTTCTGACCAGGGTCACTTCATCCCACTGGGGTACAAGGCTTGAGATGATGGAACCAAAGCTGTGCAAGTGGAAACACACTGATTGCACAGGCAGCATCTGATGGTTTTCATTTTCAAAAATCTCTCTTGTTGCAAAAGTGTCCCACAGCATCCTCTGGTCGCCAGTCATACTGATTTGTGTTTACCCTTTCAGACTGCCAGAGCCTACTGGAGCTAATAGAGTTGGTACACAAGCATATTTGTCAGAAACAAGAGCTTTTCGAAGCATGATCTTGCTTCTCTGTAAGTAATGTCCTCCTCCGCCCCCCTGGGCGTTTCCCTCAAGACTTCCCACAGGCTTTAGGTTCATCACCCCAGCGACCTGGAAACTTCAAACCGTCCTTTGGCTCCTCTTTGGGAGACGAGCCATGAGCTCTGATGATGCCGAATGGAAGATTCCTTCTCTGGAGCAGGCAGTGTGCGGCGTCTGTGCTAAAGGCCCCCCTCAGGTTAATTTCAGTGATATTTGGAAGCTGTCATGATCTGAGCCCTTTGTGAAACCGCACTCAGAAATGGTCGATGATGGTACAAATCTCATCTGTCACTTTGAGCTTAAAATCCACAGCTCTCCTTGGCTGTATGATTTGGTTCAGTTTTCTTTTGAATTTCTAAAAAATTATTCAATCTTGAGGTCATTGTAGATACACATGCAGTTTTAAAAAACAACATGAGAGCCCCTGTAACTTTTACAAAGTTCTCCCCAACCGTACCTCTTGCAAAATTAGAGTATAGTTACCCCCCATCCGATATTGACGCAATGCAGAAGGGGGGATGTGCCCCTGGCAGGAGAAGGTGGGTGCTCCTCCTGGCCCGCACATTGTCTCCACTGACGCCATGCAGAGGGTTTCATTCTTTCCTGATGGGCAATGTGGTCCCAGCCTCTCTGACAGCTCCCTGGTGTTGGATTTGGGGCAACTTGTTACAGCCCGACTGGGATGGAATCTGGCCTCCTTACCTAGCCTTTGCTGGCATAGGTGGCCACGGAGCCACGGGGTCACGGTGTTTTCTGTGGTGATTGGCTCTAGAAGAGCAGTTGTCGCCTAAACGTCGTCTTTCTAGGCTGCCCCTTTCTTGGCCCTTTGGCTTAGAGAACGTGTCTTTGCCGGGGCTCTTACTATCTGCATGGGGGCTGTTGGGGGGTGGGGTGCTGTTCTGGGTTGCCAGGTACAGCAGCCTCAAGTCTGAGATATGTGAGGCTGAAAGAAACAAACGAAAATCCAGCGAACTCATCGCTGGATCATTCCTCAGGACCTGAGATCCCTCCCCGGTCTGCCTTTTCCTCTCCACTTTTCAGAGCCTGATGTATACTATCCAGGGGTTTTCATTGTACTCATGGGGAGGAGTAGGAAAAAGTACACGGAGTCCATCTTTTTGGAAGCAAAAGTTCCCAGTGTCTTTTTCTTTTCTGAACATGAAATGCCATCATCGGTCCTCAGCTGACCTCTTGGTCCCACCCAGCTGGGTGCCTGAGGCTCCGATCACAGCTTCTTGTGACACAGCCTCGCCCCTGCGCCGCAGTCCCTTTGCCCACACCACCACCGCTGCTAAAGATGAACACCTAGTACATGCCAGCCACTTTACGTGTAATGATTCTGAGTTAAGCACTCATTATAGAGGTGAAGAAACTGAGGCCCGAGGAGATTAAGCAATTCCCTCCAGGTCGCCCAGCAAGGAAGCTGCAGAGCCTGTGTTTGGACCCAGGCAGCCTGGCTTGGAAGCCACCTGCCGGCCACTTCCGGTGAATCCAACGTGGGCATCAGAATCCCCTGAGGGCTTGAAAGCACAGATTGCTGGGTCCACCCCCAGAACTTCGGATTCAGCCGGTCTGGGATAGGGTTTGAGAGTTTGCATTTTAAACAAGTTCCTGGGCAAGGCGGACTCTACTTTCTGGAAACCACACTTTGCAAACCAGTCACCTTTCCGCCTTCTTCACCCTAATTTGCTCTGCTAATTGCTCCCCTGCCTCTTCCATTCAGTGCAGGTATGAGCTCACCCGATTTGACCTCCTCTTCCTTCCGCCCTCAGATACTCCTTCCAAGCTCCCGCAGTCTCTGTGTATCTTAATCATTGCAGTTGCGGCATTATATGGAAATTATCTGTTTGTCTCATTTTGTTTGTCTCATTTCCATCCCCTTGACCCCCTTGAGGGCAGAGAGGTTAGAGCGGAATAAAGTATTTATTATTCATCTTTGTAGAGTCCCCCGGGGTGATGTTGCAAAGAGATTCCAGGGCCCAACCCCCTGAGTCAGTAGATCTGGGGTGGGACTCCGGAATCTTCCCTTAAAGGACTAACACAATTCCCAAGCCCTTGGCCTACTTTGAGATACTGCCCTAGAACTTTGCATTGTGTTTGGCACTAAGTACTCAATAAATTCTTTATTAACTGGATTTTATTGAACTGAACTTTGAGGTGAAATGGTAACCCCCGACCTCCTTTTCTGTGCCACGTAACCACTGTGATGGCAATTCCCGTGCTTTTTCCTCCAAAACCTAGAGGGCACATACCTTGTGCCACCTCCCCCTCCCCCACAAATTCTTATTTTCTTTCCCTTTTCAATCACAACTCAGGTTCCCGTGCTGCCGCTGCTCTTGGCTTGCTGTTGAGAACACAGGGAAACATTTAAACACTTTTTGTCAAGGGTCCCCTTTTTAAAATTTTAAAATTTTGAGACGTAACTTACCTAGAGTCAATGCCTACATCTTAGGTGTTCAGCCGGGTGAACGTTACCTATGGACACACTTATGTAGCCAGACTCAGAGCCCGATGTGGGACATCAACTCTCAGCAGGTCCTCTCTTGACCCCTTCCACGAAACACCCCTCCTCTAGGGCACCCCGGTTCTGACTTCTGTCACCACACACCGGTTTTGCCTATTCTTGAACTTCTCATAGATGAAATGGTATAAAATGTACCCTTTTTGTATCTGGCTCTTTGTGCTTTGCATTGTGTGTGTGAGATGCAGTTATGTCTTTGTATCTAGCATTTTTCACTGCTATGTTGTATTCTGTGTTGTGGATATAAAACAATCAACTATTCTTAGGTTGGATATCTTTTCTTTTTTTTTTTTTTGGTTGCCTCATTTTTTGTTGTGATAAAATACATATAAGATAAATTTTACCATTTTAACCACTCTTACGTGTACAATTCTGTGGCGTTAAGTACCTTCACATTGTTGTATAACCACCACCACAATCCATCTCCAGGACTTTCTTATCTTTCTAAGTAGAAACTCTGTCCCCACTGAATACCAACTACCCATTTACTTTCTTTTTGCTCCTGGCAACCGCCATTCTATTTGTTGTTTCTATCAATTTCACTTCTCTAGGCACCTCACATAAATGAAATCATACAGTATTTGTCTTTCATAAGTGGTTTATTCTGCTTAGATTAAGGTCCTCAAATGTAGCATTTGGAATGTCCCCATTTTTGGTGCAAATCTTAGAATCTCTTTTTTTTGTTAAGTCTGGGTGATACCCCATTACCTGGATATAACACGTTTTATCTGTTCATTTGTTGGTGGACATTTGGGTTGTTTCCACCTTTTGGCTGTGGAGATTTTTCTTCTTTAGTTTCAGGGTGTCCCAGGCAGGTCCATGCTGCCCCAGAAGAGTATATGCGCTGTGGGATAACTGGGGCAGTCACTGGATTATCATTCCTTGGAGCTCCTGCAGCTGGAATTAAGTGTTAGCTAGAATTTGGGAAACAAAGCAGGTGGATGCAGAGCCTGAGCAGCATGACAAGTAGCGTGCCACTCTGTAAGCATGCAGGGAAGAGAGTGGAGAGTGAGCAGTGGTTGCAGATAAATAGTGGTGAGTGTAACAACTAGTTGGTTGGAAACCCTCGGTATGGTTGCTATATCTTTGGCATGGTATGGCTATGAAAGCCGATTATCTAGTGGGCATTTCACTTTCTTTGTTACATGACTTAAGGTCCTTTTTTTTTTTTTTTTTTTTAAAGATTTTGCTTATTTATTTGTCAGAGAGACAGAGAGAGAGCGAGAGCGTGAGCACAGCAGGGGAAGCGGCAGGCAGAGGGAGAGGGAGAAGAAGACTCCCTGCTGAGCAAGGAGCCCGATGCAGGATTCTAGGCCAGGACCCTGGGATCATGACCTGAGCTGAAGGCGGATGCTTAACTGACTGAGCCATTCAAGCGTCCCGACTTAAGGTCTGTTTGAAGACTGAATTTTCAGAAAGTTCAGAAGCCATGACTTCTGCCATCATCTATATACTGAGAATTCCCAAATTTATCTTATTAGTGCTAACTTTCTTTTGGGCTTCAGACCATCTTTCCATCAGCTTAGTTGACATTACACCTATATCCAAAGACACATCAAATTCAATATGCCCTAAAAAACCATTTTTATCTTCTCAGTCTTGATGGGTGCTATTATATTTACTTTATCTGCTTATAGAAGCCGGAATTCCCATAATCGTCTTAAATTTCTTCCCTCCCTGGGCTCCATGTACTGACTGTACTTCTAAAATATAACCCCCCCAATAAAATAAAATATCTCTAGAACATGTCTCCTTTTTTTTTGAAGAGAAGGGGTTGGAGGGACCCAACCCAGGGGTTGGAGGGAGAGGGAGAGAGAGAATCTTAAGCAGACTCCACACCTAGCATGGAGCCGGATGTGCGGCTCAATCTCACAACCCTGAGATCACGACCTGAGCTAAGTCCAGAGTTGGACACTTAACTGACTGAGTCGCCCAGGCACTCCTCTTTTCTCATTTTTTTAAAAGTAGGCTTTGTACCCAGCATGGAGTCCAACATGGGGCCCAAACTCATGACACTGAGATCAAGACCTGAGCTGAGACCAAGGGTTGGCCACTTAACTGACTGAGTCCCCCAGATGCCCCTGTCTTTAAGATCATATTGCCATGCTTGAATTTCACCCCATTCTTCTTTCACTGACACTGTTCTCTTCTGCCACATTGTAGTCAGGGTAATTTTTTCAAGACATTTGATGATGTCATTTGCAATGTTTCCTCTTGTCTTTAAACCTTTGAAGTCTCCCCATTGCCAATAAGATAAACCTCATATTCCTTAGTGTGGTTTCTAGGGCCTTTCTGGACCCATCACTCAACCACTTAGCCAGAATCATCTTCTACTTGACATCTTTTGCCATATGCTTCCCTCAGGCTGATCATTTTTCATGCTCTCTAATATTGGACATTATTTTGTGTTGTGGTATCTTTGCATGTGCTGTTCTTTCTGAAAGAAGAACACTTAAAATTCTATTCTATTCTTTTCCATTTTTGAGGAAGTAGGCCTCTCTGCTATCCTCCTCTGAGCATTTTTTTTCTCGGAGGAGGTGGAACTTATGCAGGGTCTGGAGTGGAGGCTCATGGGGTTCTTTACACTATGGTGTGTGGATGAGGGTTCCCACATAGTCCCTGGGGCCACAACCAGAGTCTAGGCTTAATTCCCCCTTGTATGACCTAGGCTTCCTTGGGTCCTGTACTTGAGTTTGTCTTTTATCTCCTAACTTTCTGATCTTGGCATTTGAGCCTCATTCTTCAAGCCAGGCTGATATTATCTACTGTGCAAGAGTGCATTACATGAATAGATATAGGTGAAAGCCTTTTATAAGCTGTAAATGTTACAACTATCGTTTACTACGAATTTATGCTTCATTCTTTTCTTTTACTCTTTCTTTTTATATTTCTCTTCTTTCTCTCTTCTTCCTTCATTTTTTGATCTCTCTCTTTTTCCTTTATTTTTAAGATGCTTTCTTCTTCTTCCCTTTGGACTGGCCATTGTACTTCAGCAACTTTAGTCCTGCTTGGTGCTCTTTCCATCCTGACCCTTCCATTTGCATCAAGGGCCACCAAAGGATCCTGTGAATTTAACAATGCTTACCTTTCCCCGTTTTGTTCCAACTTCTCTCTTGGGGATTAACAACTCTTTGTAGCCTCGGAAGTGTTCTCCAACTTAGACTCTTTGTTGCTGGACTTGAAAAAAGACTCCCTGTGTAACATTGTCAACTGATTAACCTTTAGGCCTGAAAAAAAAAATGGGAATATCAAAGCAGTAATATTTTCAGCTGTTTTCCACTGAAGGGTGCATCAATCATAGAAATGTCTTTGACTCCTGTTTGGTTACTGCACCAACAATTGCATATAACTTTCTGAGTTAGAGGGAGATAATGGTTTCTTGGGGTAATAAAGCTGTCAGGAGGAGGGAGACTTTCATCTAACTCCATAAAAAATGTGAAAGCATCGGGTGGCGGCGCAAGGACGTTGAGGGGATGGCAACATCTGGAGACTCTAGGAACCTAACCACTCTTGTAATTTATTGCCCTGAGAGAAATGCATTGGGCCGGAAACCTGGAAGCCTGGGTTCTTTTCTCATCTCCATCACTGACCTCCAGAGTGACCTTGGGCAAGTTGCCTGACTTTTCTTTGCCTCTTGTATTCATTTTATAGTCAAGGGCAAGACTACTGCTTGTATTTACCTATTTGCTACCCAAAGAGAGTTTTTATTTCCCTCTTTCTCTTTTGGTAGATAAATGAAGCACATTTTTTGGAGCTGTTGTATAAATTCGAGCTGTTATTCTCATCATATATATATATTTTTATTTATAAAGAGCTTCAGTTTACTTTATTAGAAATTCATCAGGCCCAGGTGCCAAAAGGGCACCTTTTGGTGTCAGGGCCATGCCTGTTTTAAAGAGGAAGTAGGTGCAGCTCAGAGAAATGGGTATTGCAGAATCAGAACTTAAATATCCTGTTAATTACTTTAATTTTCTCCTGTTTAATCACAGACCCACAGGACAAAAGAGAAACTTTGCAAATAAAATCAGAGGAACTTGCAAGTAGAATTGTCTGTATTTAATTATTAGCAGGTGGGTCCTATTCAACATGGAATAGCAGTGAAGTGTCCACAGCCCAGCTGGGGGTCACACACAAAGTGGAGCCAGGGGCAGGGATAGGATTCAAGTCAGTGTCCTCCTTCTCCATGCAAACTTCCCAAGACACAATGCCATTGCTTACTTTGGTACTCATGTGTCTTACCATTTGTAGCATTTATTTTTCCATTATATTCTATCTTTTGAAATTGCTTTCTTTTACTCTAATTGGACCTTTAGGGGATGGTTATTTCTGTGGCTACAAATGCATTCATTCCATAAGTATTACTAAGTCTTATGAGGTGTCAGTCAATAATGATGGCCTGGGAGGGAGTGGTGGGCACAACAGTTTTGACTCCTACCTTCATCGACCTTGGGATCATTGGAGAGAGACATTAAAACATTGCCGTGCAAATACCTGGTTGCAGTGATAATAAATGTGAAGAAGAGAAAGCAGCAGGTGCTCTTAGGGAAGTGGTGATTGTCCTGTAGGTGGCTTCACCTGATACTATAACTCTCAGTCACTTTGTCATCTTCCTCAAGGCCACTCCATTTGCCCCACCAATATCTCCCCAACACTGTGGCATATTTATTTTATTTTTATTGTTTATTTTTAAATGTTTAATTGTTGTAAAATACACATAACATAAAATTTACCATCTTAGCCATTTTTAGATGTGCTTTTCAATAGTGTTATGTACCTTCTTGCTATTGGGAAGCCGCTACTTCCATCCATCTCCAGAATGCTTTTCATCTTGCAAAACAGAAACTCAATATCCATCGAACAATAACTTCCCATTCCTCTCTCCCTCAGCCTCTAGCAACCACCATTCTATTTTCAGACTCTATGAATTTGACTAGGATAGGTCCCACATATAAGTGAGATCCTACAGTATTTGTCTTTTGGTGATTATTTCACTTATTTTACTTCGCATCATGTCCTTAAGATTCACCCATATTGTAGCAGGGGTTAAAATCTTCTGACCTTTTAAGGCTGTGTAATAAGCCATTGTAGATGTATGCCACATTTTGTGTATCCACTAATGGGTGCTTGAGTTGCTTCTACCTTTTGGCTGTTGTAAATAATGCTGCTATAAATACCTTTTTGAGAACCTGCTTTCAATTTTTTTTCTTGATGATTGTATTTATTTATTTGAGAGACAGAGAGCGAGCAGAAGCAGGGCAGAGGGAGGGGGAAGCAGGCTGTCCACTAAGCAGGGAGCCCAACATGGGGCTCGATCCCAGGACCCCAGGATCATGACCCGAGCAGAAGGTAGACGCGTAACCAACTGAGCCACCCAGGCGCCCCATCAATTCTTTTGAATATATGTACCCAGAGGAGGAATGGCTGGATCGTGTGGTAATTATGTTCTTAGTTTTGGGGGAATGTGTGCTTATTTTGTACTTGATTTCTGTTCAAACGAGGCACCGGCTAGTGCCGGGCATGTATGATCTACATTTGTTTCTTATTTTTTTCCTCCCTTAGGAGGATTGTGCCAAAACCACGGTACATTTCAGCTGGTTCTTTTCCCTTCCCTGCTCCACTCAGAATTTAGCTAAGACCCCCCGAAAGCAATCTTTTTAGCTAACACACACACACACTCCCATGCACACACACGCACAGGAACAAATTACATGTGCACACACTGTCTTTTCTGGTCTCAATTCATTGAATCATAGATTCCTAATTATGATAGAACAGTGTGTATGAGATCATCTGTGATAACGTGACTATCAAGGGAAGCAACAGCTGTTCGTTTAAAGTGAATGTAGAGAGTATAAACGACAAGAAAGCCATCAACCTTAAAAGTCCTTGGAATGCCCACGACTCCCCCCCTCAGTTTCTGCAAGCTTCCCTGGCTTTCCAACCTGCCTTTAATTAGTTCTTCTTGTCCTCAAACTTCAGCACTCAAGATAATGAAAAAAGCTATTTCTTATTCAACTCTATTGTTTTTCTGTGCTGTTTCATTACCAGTTTCGAAACTTGTTGTTTTCTACTATTTTTCATTGCAAATGTGCAGAATTTCAATTATGTTAAGATCCCTTCCACCCCTGGAATTCAATAATTTTATATTATAGAACAAGTAGGCCTTTTGGGGGCTAACTTAAGAACTTAACCACAGTTGATAACAATATTTTTTTCCTCTATGGAGAAATCTTCCTTGAGGCTTCAATTCTAACCAACAGACTTACAAATAAATATTTAGAATACAATTCTTTTGTAAGTAGGACCACCCAGATTTTCAACTTTTTGGTCCTAGGCTGTTTTACATGTAATCATCTCTTCCAAAGTACCTATGCTGGAGAGGTGTTCCATGGATGCTAGGTGAGAGAAGAAAGGAGACTCTACATTCTCTCTGGGCAATTAAATTTTGGTGCCTTACCTTTTCTTTTGTCTTCTGTGTGTAGCTGAAATCCATTTCTACTTGCTTTGTCCTTTGTTAAGCTAGAAGCAGCTGATTTTAAATGTAATTAGGTTTTTAAAGAGGATGAAATGCAGACCATACAGAAAAATATAAGGATGTATATAGCCTATACCCACAATTTATACTTCACGGATATTCACAGTTTGCAATATTTGCTTCCAATAGATTTTTTTCTTTAAGAAATGAAATGTTACATTTTTAAAAAAGATTTTTTAAAAAATTTAATTGACAGACAGAGATCACAAGTAGGAAGAGAGGCAGGCAGAGAGAGAGAGGGAAGCAGCTACCTGCTGAGCAGAGAGCCTGATGTGGGGCTCAATCCTAGGACCCTGGGATCATGACCTGAGCCGAAGGCAGAGGCTTAACCCACTGAGCCACCCAGGTACCCCCGAAGGCACAGGCTTTAACCCACTGAGCTACCCAGGCACCCCGAAATTTTACATCTATAATCTTTCTACAACCATCCCCATCGTGTGCCCCCCTTCTTTCCCTCACCAGAGATAACCAACATCCTTGAGTTTGTTTTTGTTCTTATAATTTTATTCTTTACTATATTTTATATATTCCATAAATAGTATAAGTATTATTCTCTGTATTAAAAGACATATTGATAGTGAAATACCATCTGTGTCCTTTGGCAATTTGTTATTTTTACTTAACGTCAATTTCAAAACCTATGCATGTTGATATATATAAATCTAGTTCATATATATTCTCTCTTATATGGGATTCCATCATATGAATAAACCACAGTTTATTTTTCCATCATCTCTTGATGCACAGGGTCTCCTAGGAAGCAGAACCGAAGACCCAAGCTTAACATGGAAGTCAAAGCTGTTTAGGGAGTTTGCTCCCAGGGAAGCAAGAGTAAGAGAGAAGGATAGTGGTGAGTCAGGAAGGGAGGGGAGCTGACGTGATGTGAGTGATGCTGGCCACTACTTGCTGTCCGGGGCTTCTGGTTGCTTGATCTTGTGGGACGTGTCATGCTGTATGAGCTACTCCATCTCAGGACACGTCATGCTGTATGAGCTACTCCATGTCAGGACAGTCCTTGAGAAGGGAGAAAAATTTAACCACCACCTATGTCCCATTTATCAAAGATTTGCCCCAGGTAGGGTTGTCAGATGGAGCAAATAAAAATAGAGAATACCAGCTAAATCTGAATTTTAGATAAACAAGCAAACACTTTTTTGTGTAAGGACATCCTCAGTTTTGCATAGGACATACCAATATTAAAAAACGATTCGTTGTTTATCTGAAATTCACATGTAAGTGGTATCTGGCAACTCCAGCTCTACCATGTTAGTGCCCAGTGCTTCCAGGGGAGTGCTGATGGGTCTGAACATAATACTTTGCACCCCAGAGAACTACAGATGGGCAGTGGGAAGGCATTTTGCAGACCATCCTCAATTTTTTCCCACTTCCGTGCTTCTGAAGCTCATAACACACTCCCATTCATAATAATGGCTAATAATAATACCAATTAATGGTGTCTTAACGGGGGCATATGAGAACATCAAATAAGAATCTTGTGATAGTGGTAGTGCATGTGTGTGTGTGTGTGTGTGTGTGTATGTAGGGAGAGAGAATATGAATGAGAAATTAGGGTGGAGTCAGGAGGCACATATATTTTGAAAATATATTTTGGGGCACCTGGGTGGCTCAGTTTGTTGAGCATCCAGCTCTTGGTTTCAGCTCAGGTTGTGATCTCATGGGTCATGGGAATCAAGACCTGGATTGGGCTCTGTGCTCAGCAGGGAGTCTACCTGAAGATTCTCTCCCTCTGATCCTCCCCTCACTCTCTCTCTCTCAAATAAATAAATAAATCTTTCAAAATATATGTATTTTGAAAAATTTTCCAGTCAATTCTAATATATCCTCTGATGGTTGTGTACTCTATCCCCTTCACCAAATCAATGGTCATCTTTGGAGATCATGGGAGATTTTTTAAAGAAGTGGTGTTTGAGCTAATATTTGGGGCTTGATCAGGAATTAATTAGACAAAGAGGAATGGGATTGAAAACACATTTCAAACAGTAAGAACAGCTTTCTCAAAGGCCTTTAAATGAGAGGGGGCATGGTGTGTATGGGAAACCAGAAGGCAACAAGAATGGCTGAGGAAAAAGAGGGGAAGAGTGGTGAGATATGTGACTGGGGAGGCAGGTAGAGTCCCCATCCCATAGGACCTAACATGCCATGTTGAAGATTTGGGACTTTATCCTGGCAACAGTGGGAAGTCATAGAGTGATCTGAATTGAAGAGAGATATAGATTAATCTAATTTTTTATAAAAACAAGATATGGCTCCAGTGTGGAGAGCAGACCTCAGGGGATATTATTTGGAGGGTGACTCTCTAGGCAGGACATTGATATTGCGTTGGATTTAGGAGTAACAGTGGAGATTCAGAGTGGTGGGTGGATTCCAGAGATCCTTAGAAGGTAAAATCAGCAGGACTTTGAACTTTGGAAATGAAGGAGAGGTATTCATAAAGATGTGTCTTAAGTCTCTGACTTAATTAATTGGATGGTAGTGGTGCCAAACACTGAGATAGGGAACCCTGGAGAAGGATGGGTGTGGGAGTAGTATGGGCCTGATTATTATGAAGTGATTTAAGACATTTGACTGGAGATGTTAAAGCCATTGAACGTCTGGGTGTGACATTGGAGGAATTACTTAGGCTGGAGTTGAGGTTGGTGATCCAAGCCATGGGTATAAATGAGGGTACTTTAGACAGAGTGCAGGTTAAAGCAACACCAGACAACCAAGGCTTCTCCTGAATACTAGTTAATATGGTAAACTAATTCTTGAGCAAATCTCTTGAAGGAAGAAATTTCTGTCTTTGGCAACCAATGGAGCTTTCTATAGAGCCTTAACCCATAGGGATAACCTTGACAGAAGAGATTTAAGTAATATGGGGAGGGTATATTTGAACAGGTAGGGCCTTGTCAGGTTTTATAAGCCACAATGGACTGGAAGCTGCCTTCTGGTTCTACCACTATAGGAACTGTTCTGTTCCCCTACAGACAAGGTGTAGCAGACAGAGGGTAAGCTGAGAGATGCTTAAGATATATGAATTCATAAATTCATGAGACCAGCTAAGTTTTCTCTTTTCTCTGTTTTGTTTTTGTTTTTGAGAAAGAAGCAAGTAAGAGAAAAATAGGCAGATATCAAAGAATATTTTTTGTTTGTTTGAGGGGTTTTATTTTATTTTTTATTTTTTGTAAAGAAACTCCTAGGGGGCCTCCTGGCATCAAAAGAGATTCAGCAGCATCTCCTACACCTTCTTTATCTTCTCTGTAGCTCTAAACAGTGAGCCGTACGGAAAATCACGATGCTGTCATTTATCGAGTGTCTCACATGTATCAGATACATGAAACCTCTATGATATAGATGTTATTATCCCCATTTCACAAGTAATCAAAAAGGGAGGCTCAGAGAGTTTAATAAGTTGGGTCACACCATTTAGCTAGCAAGTGACAGGCTGAGGATTGGAATATAAGTTTGGCTCTCAGCCGTCTTGCCTCCTGTTCACCGTACTATTTCTCTTAATTGTTTGGAGAGGGCCTAAAATCTAGATAAGACCAGATCCTAAAACAAAGATTCCATTCTGTCCTCTAGAATCCACTTTGTAATGTAGGAAAGTGGATTCAGATGTTTTGGAAACTTATGGGACAGAATGGGTTGTTAGGAACTAGCCTTTCTTTAACTAGAAAATTCAATTAACTAGAACACTCCATTCCCCATATGCTCCTATTAATTGCTGTTTTACATGCCACAGGGAAAAAGTAAGGGGGTTGCTCTGGGGAAAGAGAATGAGCAGTGCAAATTCTGAGCATCCCAAGGGTTTTGAGGATAAATTATCTTGTTAGGATTGGGACTCTTTCTTTGTGCTTGAAGTTTTTATTGACTTTGAATTCAAATCAAATGCCTTACATGAGTTCTTCACATCAGAGTAACAGTGTTGGGAATGATCACTATGCCTCCTGTGGTTTTCAAGCTGCATCTTGGAAGCTTTTCTTGGTCTTTTTGGGCTGGTCAGCTTTCTCATTTTCCTTCTGGATACACTTTTGGGTCCCAAGTCAGAGGGTTCTTTATTTTACTTTGCATTTAGACCTGAGAAATCTTTGTGTAATTATGACCTCATTGTTTGAATAACTGCCTTCTTGAGAGAGGAAAGAAAGGAGTAAAAGGAGTCCAACACTTCTGAGCCAGTTGCTCGACTGCACGTGTGTTTCATGCTCTTTGGGTTATTCTCAAATAGGGCTTTCCATAGGGGAAGACTGATCACTCTGCAAGGACATGTACTCGGGGGTCATTTCGGAGTAGCTAGGAGTCCACGGGCTTGGATGTCATCAAATCTGGAGGTGCTCCAAGATCTAAACTGTCCAGCAGAGGGAAAGAAGCACTTGCTTTTCTGCAGGTCATATCTTTTATTTATTTATTTATTTATTTATTTATTTATTATTAAAAAAAAAGATTTTATTTATTTATTTGAGAGAGATAGAGCAAGTAAGAGAGAGCATGAGAGGGGAGAAGGTCAGAGGGAGAAGCAGATGTCCCGTGGAGCTGGGAGCCGGATGCAGGACTTGATCCTGGGACTTTGGGATCATTACCTGAGCTGAAGGCAGTTGCTTAACCAACTGAGCCACCCAGGCACCCCTCTACAGGTCAGATCTTCAGATTTAAGGAAGGAGCTGAGGAATAATACCACTTAGAGCAATAACAGCTGACATTCTTTGTGCACTTGCTTTGTGCTAGGTTCAGAGCTAAGTGAGTTTCTGTTGCTCCTTTCCCTTTTCATCCCCATGGAAACCCTCCTGGATGAGTATTGTTTTGGACACTGCAAATCCTCTGGGTCTCACATCTTGCATCAGTCCCTAAGGTAGTTACTAGTTCTAAGCAGACTTCAATTCGTTTTGTGTATGTGCACTGAGAGGGAACCCCATTTTGGCCTAAGCCTCCTACCTCTTACTTCTTACCTTGAGGATTTTCTGACATCTGGGCTTGGGATGCAAAACTCAGCCCAGAAGTTCAGGAGTCAATTCTCTTGTGGCCACCCCTGACCAATGGGGACAAGAGTCAGTAGACAGCTGCTTCCCCTTTTCATTAGCCAGACAGAGTCTTCTGAGACCTATTTCACAAGCCTCCCCAGAAGGACCTAGTGAGATAGAGCATCAGTTACCTGCAACCCTGACAACTTGATGCTCCTCCTCTGTTCCATTCTCCCTGTCCCTCATGACTGCTTCCTGGGATCTCTTTCCAAATGTACTCTCTGTAGGCCAGTTTCCTGCTCTGCTCTGGGCTGTCAGGCAGTGGTGGGGAGCACAAGCTAGACAAACAGTATGGGAAGGTTCTAAAGCCAAGTGGCCCTCTTTGCTGCTGCTATTGCAGCACGTGTTGGCACTCCCTACTCTCCAGGTCCTACCAAGAAGGGCTCTTAGTAGCTTTCTTACCATGAGAAACCCTGTATTGGCTTTTACTCAGATGTTGTAGGAGCTGGTACCATGGGGGGGTCTGCCAAACTATAACATTTAACCTTTAATTCTGAAATTCGTATTAACTACCCTCTTGGAGCCTCCTTATTCTGGCTTCAGGTCAGATGCCTGACACAGGCGGCTGTTTTGGGGCTTCAAATGGTAACCCTTACACGGTTATCCTAAAAACAAGAATCCTTTGTCTTATTCATCAGGAACTGTGGACATTGTGGAGACTCCTAGATAGGGAGGTTTTGAGAGAGGTTGATTCTTCCAGGGTCTATGGTTTTAGCTACATCCTCCTCAAAGTGAGTCTTAGGCTTTGGACTGTACTTCCCCAGCTCATTGTGTGCCATTATCCCCACATCAAAGATTAGGAGACTGAGGCGTGGGGAAGTTAAGTACGTAAGTAACGTGCCCAAAGTCAGATAGATTCTTATTGGTGGAACTTGCATTCATAGCCAGGTTTCCCTTGCTTTGGTATCCCATGCCATGATCACTAGGTAACACTGTGTAGGGGAGGAAACATTTTTCCTCTACCCTTCCAGGTTCTTTTGACCTAAGAGATTAATAGGAGAAAAATAAACTTAATTTTGTACATATGGAGCCCTACAAAGACATCAGAGGCTCAGAGATAGTCAACTGATGCTAATAGGCCACCCTGAGCTAAGAAGGGCAAATGGGTCTGGGGCTCTGGAGGGAAGGAGGACAATTCACAGGAAGATGGGAAGAGCAAATGTTTGGTAAACAAATGTTCACTGTGCTGTGCAGAGACAGGGAGACACAGAGAAGAATTTGAACAAGTAACCCCTGCTGAGAATTCCCCCAGCTTACCATACCTAAACCACACTCTTTGATCTCTGGCGATAGCTCTCTTCCTGGGCCAGGCCCTCTATCTAAATTCTTACAGACAGTTAAGAGGGAGGTAAAAAGCTCTTCCTGGGTCTTCTGGGCCTTCATTCTCTTTAGCTTAAAATAATCCACATGCCAAAGTGTTTTGGGGAGGCTTGTTCTGAACTCCTTCAACTGCCTTCTAAATGGCCTTCCCTCAGGGTGGGGCTGGTTTGTGAGCTCCCCTTCTAGAAATACATGCTGGAGGCATCTCAGTTGACACATCTGAGAAAGGAATCTGGACCTGGAGCCTGGAGAGTCTGATGATGAGAACTTTTGTAAACTCCATATCCCCTCTGTTACCTTTGTTGCCCCTTGTCTGTTGCAGCACAGAAATTAAGAGTGAAATCCCTAACATGAAAAGGGCTTATGCACTTGTCCTTGGGGGCAGGAAAGAGAAGGCACTTTCTTGTGTGCAGCCAGGATTGCCAGAGAAGATGGAGATTCAAGCGGGTGGGTGGCCAAGGCAGAGGGAAGGAAGGCAGGGGGAAGATGTGAGCCTGTAGCTCCAAGGAAGGGAGAGCCCATAGTGCAGCTCTGGGCCTAAACAGGGGGCCCAGGCCATGGTGGTAAAAAGTGCAGTGTGGGCAGGACCAGCTTTATGGGCTGCGACCTTTGCTTGGTTTTACACTTTGCTGTTGCAGTCTTGAAATTCTTAATTTCTGAATAGGAATGCAGCATTTTTATTTTGTACCAAGCCCTGCAAATTACGTAGCCTATCCTGAGAGTGGGGTTTTCTAAAATCTCATTTACCCCACCATGTTCATTGGAGATCCTCTACTGGCAGGATTTCAGAAGGGTTGAAAAGAGCTGTTTTCTTCCATGTGGGTTCCTATCTTTCTTTTGCTTGGGAACCAAAAGGAGCTAAGGATTAAAATGTAGATTCCCCTAGGAAAGAGGTGTGGTTTAAATTCCTGCTAAAATTTAAAGAGCCAAATGCAGCAGTTTTTCTTGGGAGCAAGTTTTAGTAAGGGCAGGGAGAGATTGCTGAACCATACCTGGTGCTTAGGATGGGAGACAAGTAGCATCAATCCAGGAAGCCATCTCAGGGGAGTCTGGAAGCTGCCTATATTGAAGACTTCTTTAAATTTCTTTGCTTTTCTGAGAGTTTTTGTGTGTGTGTGTGTGTGTGTGTGTGTGTGTAAGAATTTGTTATTGAGAGAGAGAGAGAGAGAGAGAGAGAAAGAGCATGAGCAGGGAGCCGGACAAGACACTCCATCCCCGGACTCCGGAATCACGACCTGAGCCGAAGGCAGGTTGGCTGAGCCACCCAGGTCCCCTCTGAGAGCTCTTCTTATGTGTAATTGAATTCTATCCTATTCTATTCTATTCCCTAAGCTTCCTTTGCTCTGAGCCTTTGTCATCTTTTATAGAAAGGAAGTAGTGGAGAACTCAAAGTGGAGATCTCAAATGTGGGGAGCAAGAGATCTAACATGCAGGAGGCTCTGGTTACCCTGGCCGTCCTCTCAGCCTGTGTCCATTTCTTCGCTCTCTTACAACGCCAAGCATGTGCCATGTTCCAGACAATTGGAAAGGCTCATGTATTTATCTGGGTAACTTGGGCCAATGCCTACAACAGAGGGGCAAGTGGCATTTGAGTGTGAATTATTGGGAGTAGCACTTTCCACCATGCCAGTGACCTTAGCATCCATGACAGCTTTGTTCTAGCCATGCAGGAGATTTTCTAGTCTTAAGAATTCCTAGAAAGGCTCCACAAAACTTGTGTAGAAGCTATAGCTTGACTTTTAACAGATTCAATTGCTTTCATTTAATCTACATAGGTGTTGTCTGAGGGGAATCCTATTCTCGGGATCCATCCAAGTCACACAGATAGTTCACTCAGGCCTCTGCGTGTTTGTGTGTGTGTGTGTGTTGTATGGGTGTGTGTGCTTGCATGTGGGCACATGGCTTAACTTTGCTTTTACTATTTAAACTCATAATCTGTTATTTGGTTGTAGTCAAGGAGAAAATAAATGAAATAAACTTCATTTCTCTAAAAAGATTTATTTATTTATTTAGAGCGTGAGTAGGGGGAGGGACAGAGGGAGAGAGAATCCCAAGCTGACTCTCTGGTGAGTGCAGAGCCCTCTTGGGGGCTTGATCTCAAGATCCTGAGATCATGACCTGAGCCAAAACCAAGAGTTGGATGCTCAACCGACTGAGCCATCCAGACTCCCCAACCTCATATATATATATATATTTTTTACCAGCAAATATCTTCCAAGCATGTTTTCCTTTAGTTTGTGCACTATTTATAATTTTCTCTGGTAGTAATAATTTACTGAACAACATACAGCTTAAGAAATATGGTGTTGTACTCTAGTCAGGTCAGTGTGTGGGGGGTGGGTATTTCTGATTAGTATATCTCTCCATATTTAGAGTTAAGATTTGGCTAATTTCTCAGGTAACACCAGACTAGAATTTATAGGTTATGTAATGAAAATCAAACCCAAATAAAGCAAAACAGAAGTTATTCTAGTTTTTCAAGTTCTTATTTTTATTTTAAATTTATACATACTTGTTGTTTGAATATATTTTTTAAAGATTTTATTTATTTATTTGACAGAGAGATAGAGAGAGATCACAAGTAGGCAGAGAGGCAGGCAGATGGAGAGGGAGAAGCAGGCTCACTGCTGAGCAAGGAGCCTGATGTGGGACTTGATCCCAGGACCCTGGGATCATGACCTGAACCAAAAGCAGCCGCTTAACCAACTGAGCCACTCAGGTGCCCCCGTTGTTGGATATTAAAAGGTACAAGTTAGCAAAACAAAAAACCCAGAGCATCTCTGGTGATTTCTTCCCTTCACTTAACTCTGCTTCACTCTTCATGATTTTGATATATATGTATTTTTCCCCAAAATATGATTATGCTGTACATTCAGCTTTTCATACCTCTTTTTTAATACTTACCAGTATGTTGTTAACAGTTTCTTGTCAGTTAGTGTGCAAGTTTTATCTTAATTCAATCATTGTGCTCATCTTAGCCCCAACTCCACCAGATACTTACACTTCTAAAGCCTGTGATTTATACCACAAGTTTAAAGAGGAACTGATTGGCTCAGCCGATAATTGTCACCTACTCCTTATTGTGTCACCGCCACCGGTAACTGATGAAAAGTACTCTAGGGCAGGGTGACCATCCCTGTCCCAACAGAATCGGCTGAGGAAGAGAGTCTGTGGGCAAGAAAGATCCCCTAGAAGGGAATGTGGGTGGAGAGGGACCTAAAATAGAACTTGCACAGGAAGAGTGACTCTTATCTGTCCTACGTAGGAAGTATTTTTTTCCTGTTTGTTTTTAAAATTTTAATGGTATTTAGTTCCACCTGCTTTCTCTCTTCTTGTTACTCCAATGACACCGAGTAGGTCTTTTATAATAGCACCATAGGTCCCTGGAACTCTCTCTGTTCATGCTTTTTTTTTTTTTTTTTAAGATTTTATCCATTTTCTTGAGAGAGAGAGGATGAGTGGGGGTGGGGGGCAGGGGGCAGAGGGAGAAGGAGAAGCAGACTCTTGACTGAGCAAGGAGCCCACCACAGAGCTCAATCCCAGAATCCCAGGATTCTAACCTGAGCCGAAGAAGGCAGGTGCTCAACCAACTGAGACACCCCGGCACTCCCATTCATTCTTTTTTCGATCTACTTTTTTTTTTTCTGTTGGGTGATTTCTATCATTTTATTTTTGAGTTCACTCATTCCTTTGTCATCTCCATTCTGCTGCTAAGCTCATCCTTTGTATTTTTTTTTTTAATTTAGGTTATTGTATTTTTCACTTCTGAAATTTCCATTTGGCTCTTCTTTATATTTTCTGCTTCCTTGTGGACACTTTCCTTTTTTTCCTTTGTGTCAAGCATCTTGGTCGTTGCTCAGTGAAGCAAGGGTTGCTTTAGAATCCTTGTCTGATAATTACAGCAGCTCTAACATCTCGGCGTTGGCACCTGAATCAGTTTCCTAGGGCTACGGCAATAAATTACCATGCACTTGGTGGCTCAAGACAACAGAAATTAATCCCCTGCACCATCCTGGAGGTCAGAAATCTGAAATTAACTGGTCGGCAAGGTCATACTCCCTTTGAAGTCTCGAGGGGTGAGTTTCTCCTTGCTTCTTTCACGTTCGGGTGACTCCAGGCACTCCTTGGCTTGTGGCTACAACCCTCCAATCTCTGCCTCTGCCTTCACAAGGCTGTTTCTCTGTTCATGCATTCCCTCCTGTTTTTATAAGGATGCTTGTCGTTGGGGCTGGGATGCACCAGGTAACCCAGGTAACCCAGAGTGATCGGTCTAGTTTTACTTGAGGTATTTTTTTTTTTTTAAGATTTTATTTATTGATTTGAGACAGGGAGAGATAGCAAAAGAGTGCACAAGCAGGGAGGAGAGGGAGAAGCAGGTTCCCCCCGAGCAAGGAGACTGACGTCAGTCTTGATCCCGGGACCCTGAGATCATGACCTGAGCTGAAGGCAGACACTTAACCGACCAGGTTGATGCCCCTTCTTGAGGTATTTTTAAAATCCCCCTCTGAGTTTTTTCTTTGACCCAATGTTCATTGAATAGTGTGCCGTTTAATTTCCATATACTTGTGCATTTTTCCATTTTCCTTATGTTATTGGTTTCTTCTTTCCATCCGCTGTGGTTAGAAAAGCTACTTGGCATGGTTTTAACCTTCAAATTTGTTAAGACTCGTTTCGTGACCCAGAAACTCCCGTTCTTCCAACTTGCTGAAAACAGTATTCCTCGCCTTTCTTTTCTCATTCAAGTGGAGATCTTCCCAGTTCTTGTTATGACAAATGATTTTCAACTGAAACCTGGTCATTTTGGATTTTGTGTGTTGAGACTCTGAATCTTATTTAAATCTATGGCAGTAGCAGGTGTTTTGTTTTTGCTTTGGTTTTTGTTTTTATTTTTGTTCTGTTTTGTTTTGGACACTTCTCAGGCAGGGAAAAGAAACACTGACTCCTTACTGCCCAGGATGGTTAGAAGCCCCTGTTCCCCAGTGGCCTGTGCTAACCCCTGGAGGGAGAGGTTCCTTGTTACTGCTGGTGGGGGTGGGAGGTCAGGGCTCCTGGTAGGCCTACTGGTTATGTCCTAGCTGGGAGGGGCAGAGGCTCCTTGCTACTGCTTCCTGCGTGTTCTCCAATGATGTTGCACAGGGACAACCCATGACG
Source organism: Martes martes (assembly GCF_963455335.1). NCBI lineage: Eukaryota > Metazoa > Chordata > Mammalia > Carnivora > Mustelidae > Martes > Martes martes. The sequence goes on along the minus strand of NC_137901.1, from coordinate 23,324,968 downwards.
TCATTACAGCTAGGCTGACTCCCCATCAGGCTTGCTCTACACCTCCCAGCAGGGAAGTACAGAGAGGACCTAGCATCCATCGTGTGGCGGGTGGGGTGGGGAGGTCAAGGCTCTCCATGCAGCCTTTACTGATAGAGGTAAGGCCTGCAGCTTTTTCTGTGGTGTTTGACAAGAATAGAGCAGGTGTTGTCTACAAGGTTTTTTTTTTTTTTAATAATTTTTTTTAAAAGATTTTATTTATTTATTTCACAGACAGAGATCACGAGTAGGCAGAGAGGCAGGCAGAGAGAGAGGGAGAAGCAGACTCCCTGCCGGGCAGAGAGCCCGATGTGGGGCTTGATCCCAGGACCCTGGGATCATGACCTGAGCCGAAGGCAGAGGCTTTAAACCACTGAGCCACCCAGGCGCCCCTGTCTACAAGTTTTTGCCTTGCTAGGTTGCCCCTTTACTGTCCTTTGCTTAGAGAGAGCAGGCTTTTGTTGTGGCTTTTTTGTCTGCACTCATCGGTGATTCTGGGTTGTTTCCTTCTCCACCACTACCCTGTCTGGGATACAAGAGGCAAAAAGGAAACTCAGGGAGCCCACTTCAGATCCCAAGATATCTAGCCAGTCTGCCTCCTGCTCTCTCCATCTTTCACAGTCTTCTTATGCTTGTTTTATATATAATGCTGAGACTTTTCAGCTGTGTTCAGTGGGAGAAGTAGTAAAATTACATTTCGTCCATTTTTCAGGAGAGGAGGTCTCTTTAGTGATGTAAATATGACATAAAGGTATTTGCTTTTTTGGAGTCAATTTTTTTTGTGCGTGTGTGATGCATCCCTCCTAAATCTTATGTAAGTATTACTCTATTTTTAGTGATTACTTAATAGTTTCATCTTTACACAAATGTCCTTAACCAATTTCACCTGAGAGTCAGTTAGTCAGAGTGTCTAGGAATCTCTCTCACACCAAACTCTCCAGATGATAAAATATACGCCAGAATTTGAGATCCACAGCTTTATCCATTAAAAAAAAAAAATTTGTGATGTGAGTTGTAAGGCAAGAACCTCACCTAGTTTTTTTCCTATGTCATTTGCCAATTGTCTTAAAACTATTTATTAAATTGTTCTCTTTCCTTCACTGATTTACAATGCCACTTGATAAAATATTAAATTCATACACAAATATAAATGTAAACATTTGGATCTGTTTCCAGATGTTCCATTCTGCCTTATTGATCTGTCTGACCATTCTGGCGCCGGTAATTTACTTTTAAAAATTGCTGTAACTCCAGCCTGTGTAGACTTCTGAATGTTGCCCTGCACCAGTCTCTAAGAGCCTCCAAAGAGACCATTTGCCAGGAGAGAATTAGATGACTCATATGTGAGGAAGCTTTGTAAATTGCAAAGATCTCTGGCCTCTCAACCCACCCCTGAACACCAGCACTTCCTAAAACACTGATCTCATCCTATCCCTTCCTGACTCCAAGTCCTTACTCATAAGCTGGATTTCATTATCCTGGCATTGAGGGTCCTTCCTGTGCAACTTAGTCTCTGCCCACCTCTTCCAAATGACGTCCCATTTGCCTTGAATAAAATCCCCTTCTCTAATTACATTTATCTACTATCTGTTTCCCAGACTTGCCTGACACATTTCTTACTTGTTGTCATCCCCACCTTGAAGTGTGTCTTTCAAGGCCAGACTCCTTCCACAAAGCTTTTTATTTGAATTTTGCAGCTTACGTGACCTCACTTTGCACTCATGGCTCTCATTTTGCACTTAACGTATATTGACCTATGACAGCCCTCGCATTGTGAAATTACTTTGTTATTGATGTTTTCTGGAGTGTACAGATCATCTCACCCGATGACACTGTTACATGCTTACATACTGAGGCTCTGCTTTCTTGTGTGTATGTCCCTGTGTTCCTTGAGCAAAGTGTGACCATAGACATCCACTCAATACGTATTTACTGGCCAAAGAAAGCCAGTAAATAAGGGTAATACTAGATCTCAATGGAAGTCCATCATTAATTTACATAATTTAAACCGAGACAGAGGATTGATCTCCTGGCTTCATCTATTTTCAGGTATGTGTTCAATTCAGAGCAAAGTGACAGGTAAAACCTGTGCTCTGAGACATCTTTGCTTTATGTTAATGAGCTTGACAAGGATCTCCTGGGACACCGTGATCCTGTGGAGAAGCATGAAAACCCATGAATATCTTCTTTAGATCCTTGTGAAAATCTTCTTGCAGCTCAGAATAATGTCTGTTGGACAGAGCAGAGGATGTTTAAGAGATGCTGTCATTGTCTATCCTGTCCACAACTTTGTACTCTTTGCCCATCTAAAGCCCTTGATGCCTCAGGAGCCATTAAAAATTTTTTTTAAAAAAATCACTTGATCCATTTTTTCTGGCCACGGCTGATTGGATTGATCAAAGGGTGTACAGTGATGAGTAGGGCCAATCTGGTTCCTGCTCTGGTGAATCAGAACTAAGAAACACGGAGGATAATTGCCAGTTGGATGTGGATGCTGCCGCTGAAAGATCCCGCCAGCAGAGCCAGAGCCAAGGAGGCTGTGATGGCAGAGAGCAACAGAAATGCGCAGGCTGGGAGAAAGAGAATGAGCCAGAGAAAGGAGGAGAATGATGCTTCTGGTAGGGGGCTGGTGGATCTGTCTCTGGAGTTAGAGCGTTTCTGCAAATACTCTCTTATCTGAGCTCTCTTTTTTTTTTTTTTTAATTTTTTATTTATTTGACAGAGAGAAATCAGAGCTAGGCAGAGAGGCAGACAGAGAGAGGGGGAAGCAGGCTCCTGCTGAGCAGAGAGCCCGATGCGGGGCTCGATCCCAGGACCCTGAGATCATGACCTGAGCCGAAGGCAGAGGCTTAAACCACTGAGCCACCCAGGCGCCCCTTATCTGAGCTCTCTTGAGCTGATCCCTTTCCCCCAGTGTTGGGTCTCCTCTGTTCCTGTGTTGGAGTCCTCATGAGATCGTTTGAGCCTAATATCAAGCTCACTTGCTTTTCTCACCTTCCTCTGCCAAGCTTGAGGGAGAGGGGTGTGTCTGCTCCCGTCAACCAAATTAGCCTGTAGACCAAGCGACACTGAGGTGAATGGATCTCAGCTGTTTTTTTTCTGTCTAGAGAACACACATTTGAATGGTAGCAGGAGCCATATAAGTTAGACTAATTGGATGAACTTTAAAAAATATTGCTCTCAACAAGATTTTAAGCCTTTAAAACTTTTTATCGTGAAAAATTTCAAGGATACAGACAAGTCGAAAGAATAGAATAGACAGCATCAATCTACCAAGCAAATTTGATAATTATTAACATTTCTTTGTATATGCTTCATCTACCTCTTTTTTTGGTCACTGAACCTTTTTAAAATAAATTATGGATATTATAACATGTTATCCCTAGATAGTTCAGCATGCATCTCCAAAAGAGGGCATTTTCCTACACACCCACAATGCCATTCTTGTATAACCAAACAGACAATATTTTCTTTAATATCACCAATAACCTGCCTGTACTGAAATATTCCCAATTGTCATCACAATGTCATTTATAGATGTTTTGAGCCAGGATACAAACAAAGATGACACTGCATTGGATTATTATGTCCTTCAGTTCTTTCAATCTAGAACAGTCCCTCCCCCTTTGCTTTAAATGAAAAAATTAGGTTATATATTTTGTAGAATGTCCCACATTGTAGATTATATTGATGGTTCCCTCATAGTGTTATCTAGTTTGTCTCTTCCATATAATTCCTGTCCAAAACAAGTTAACATGAAACACCAGATTAGATTAAAGTTAAACCTTTTGGTGGCAGTACCTTATAGGTGATGACGCAGTGCATTTCGTATTCTGTCCCATCAGGAGGTGCAGAGCTGTCTGGCCGTCGATCCCATCATCTCTGATGCCACATCGGTAACTTTGTTACTGACGACAGAAGCCAGATGTGTCCATTGTAAAGGAAGATACTCCCTTTTGTCATTAGCAAATAATCTATGGATGATACTGTCCAGTTTTCTATTAACCTTTCACTAACAATTTCAGCATCCAGTGTCAACCCTTTCCTGAGTGGATAAGCTCTGTCACCATCTGATCATTTGTGACAACAGAGCAGGTTACAAGGGGAATTGAGAAAGCTCCTTTAGAAGAGGTCATTACAAGTATTACTGTTAATGTGCATATACCTACTATTACCTTTTGCAGCCTAGTAATGCCATGCCAAAGTACAGTGTCTCGAAACAACAGCAGTTATTGTATTATCTTTTATGGTCTCTGTGGGTCAGGAATTTGGAAAGTGAATGGTTATGTGTTTCTAACACGAGTTATGTCAGGTGGTTGTTGCCAGACGTGGCTGGAGTTGGAAAAGCAGGAAATTAGAATAGATGGGGGCTGGCCAGACATCTCTCTCTCTCTCTGTGCAGTCTCTCTGCATGGACTAGTTTGGGTTTCTAATTAGCATGGCGGCCTCAGGGTGGGAGGACTTCTTTACGTGGTGGCTGTGAATTCCAACACAGTTCCAGCAAATGAAGTAGAAACGGCACCATCTTTTGTAACTGAGCCTTGGAGGTCACGTGGCTTCACTCACATATTAGCAGGCCAGCCAATAAAGTTGGCTCAGGTTCAAGGGAAAGAACATAGATCCTACTTCTCCATGGCAAGAGTATAAAAACATTTGCAGACATATTTTAAAACCATCACATTTTAATGAAATAAATGAATATATATATTCATATATATATATTCATAAATGAATATATATATTCATATATATATTCATTTACTACTTGTTATCTTCTTTTCAAAAAGGATCTGAGTAACTGCTCAATGATAAAACAAATGGAACAATGACAAGTAAGACTAAAACAGAAAAACAATAAAAAGGTGAAAGACACAGATGTTCCAGGCACCTGGACTGATTCTAGTTCCTTCCATTAAGGAATATATTCCCTTCTTGGCCGGGAAGATGAAAAAATGCAGGACTTTGGTGTTTATAGTGTTAGTTGTTCAGTAAAAGGAAGTTTACAAATTTATCTGGAGTCACTTTTTCCCCTTGACACGAATTTTAGGAAGGTTTTATTGAATGGGTCCTTTTATTAGAGCCATTGAGAAACAGAATAGTAAATGCTTGGGTTTTGTTGCTCAAAAGAGAGAGAAATGCTCTTTAAGTGAACACTGTGATATAATTTCTTGGTAGAAACAGAGAGATAAATACTAATAGTAGCTTTTAACTCACTTCCACAGGGAACTGAGACATGATGGGGGTATGTTGCTTTCTGGAGATCTAAAAGCCTCAGCCTCAGGGTACCCACAGCAATGATTTCTCAACTCTGGCTGCACATTAGAATCATGGGGGGTGGGGGGCACACCTTTTAAAAACCTTGATGCCCAAGTTATTCCTGAGATCAATTGGATAAAATCTCTGGGGGAAGAGACACAGCCAATCAGTATTTTTAAAAATTCTCCATAGGATTCCAGTGCATAGTGGGGAAACCATGGCTTTAGAGCTGGGCTGGACAAACTGTTCTTGAAAATGGTACCTAGTAAATATTTCTGATTTCTCAGGCCATACTGGCTTTGTTGTAACTATGGACTTTTGCTTTTGTAGCCAGAAAGCAGCCATGGACAATTTGCCTGGGCGTGGGCATGGCTGTGTTCCATAAGGCTTGATTCACAAAAAACAGGTTGTAGATGGATGTGGCCAGTGGGCCCCAGTTTGCTGCCTCTGATGTAGAGCGTGGTTAGTTCACAGCTCTCTTCAACGGCCTCATCCTTGTCAGTGGGACCCTGGGTGTGTGGATGGGAAAGAAAGGAATTCTTCTATAGTGGCTGACACAGGGGCAATTTAAGCAGTAGTTTGACTTAATCTTTAGGATCTCTTTTTATTTATTTTTTATTTTTTAATTTTTTAAAAATTTTATTTATTTATTTGAGAGAAAGAATGAGAGAGAAAGCACGAGTGGGGAGAGGGAAAAGCAGACTCCATGCTGAGCAAGGAGCCCGAAGCAGGCTTGATTTCAGGGCCCTGGGATCATGACCTGAGCCCAAGGCAGACGCCCAACTGACTGAGCCACCCAGGTGTTTCCTTTAGTATCTCTTTTTAAAAAGGTTTTATGTATTTGTTTGCCTGGGTACCCCTTCCCCCCTTCTAGGTCACACATAACTCTCCTGTCCTAGGACACAGATCTTTGGAGCCAGGAGTGACCTTAGAGATGGTTCCCTCCCCACTCTCTCCATCAGGGTGAGGTCGTCCACCTTGCCAGGGCTGGCACTGGGAGGGCGGGACCAGTGCCTGGGCCCTGACATCTGGTCTAGAGGCTTAAGTCACTTTCCCCTCTGCCACACATTTGTACTCAACTCCCTTTCCAACTTCTAACACTAACGTGCCCACTGAGCTCCTACCCCTCTGCTCGTTTATAACATTCAATGCCATGAATCTTGGTCACAGGCATGGCCTTGGTTTGTTTCCAGGTCATTGTAAATTATTTGAGGATGGGGTCATGTGTTGGTCTGTATTCTCCAACCCTGCCTTCCACTAACCGTGTCACCTCCCATTTCTCCCTGTCAGTGCCACCCCCTCCACACCCAAAGTCCCAGAGTTTCCTCTTCCTCTCCAAGTCCCTTAACTTCCCTGCTTGCTAAGGCCGGACAATCTTCCCTGCCTTCAACCTTCTCTCAGACCCCTTCCATTGGGACTCAGAGGACCCCATCCTGTCCTGGCCCTGTGCATAAGCCTCTCTCTGGTCTTTTGAGCATCTTTTAAAAGACAGTTCACAATGTGTTATTGCCAGTGCTGGCTTAATCCTGGGCTTGTTCCATCTGTGTAATCTTTTGTGTAATCTCATCTGCTCTCATGATTTGGGATTCCAAAAATACTCACACAGCTCCCTTATCTCTGCCTGGTGTTACTACAGTTGCCCACTAGCTAGAAGAGTCAATTTAAAATTCCTGCCGAATGTCAAAGAACGTAGCAAAGAGTGACTTGTTCACATTTTGACTACACTTACTAAGCAATTATATGCTGCCTGTATCAGCCTTCTTTGCCTTCATAAATTTTTCCTTTTAATTATTTCATGTGGATAAATTTCCAGTTGTATAAAGTTTAGGAATGATTAAATGGAAAGGTATGGAAATTTTAGGGATCTCAATTTCTTTTGGTCTTCATTACTCACTGGGTTCAGTGTCTAGATAATTTGATTCTGATACGATTCTTATGAAGTAAGTACAGTGCATATGCCTATATAAAAAGGTTAATTAAAATAAGCATATATCATATCTCAACTCTGAAACCAGTTTTAGTATTAAAATAATTATTTTCTGCTGTGGTAGGATTTTGGTAAAATTGGTAGTGACGTAAATTGAAAGACCTCTTTTAGAAAGCAATTTGGCAACATTGAAGGAATGTTTTTACAATAAAAATACAAGGTGAATCATACTGTTTGATGTACTTAAAATGTTCAAAAAAAGAAAATACAGTTATTTGGTTACAAGGATAGGGAAGTGGGGTGTGGGGCTTTGTAGCCCAGGGCAAGTTCAAACATAATAGATTTTCTTTGTGTTTGAGGTGGGGCCACTTGAACTCTAGGAGTAAGGTGAGAACCTTTTAATTTAACTCTGAGGTTTTTTTCTTAATTAGACAAGGTTTTTTTTTTTATTAGATGAATGGTTCTCTTTACCAATGTTCTAATTATTACGTATTCCCACCAGAACTTTCCAGTGGAGAATAATGAGAAGGAAAAGGCAAAACTATGTGACTAGCAGGGATGAGGGCTCTTCCATTGTCTCTGTGCTCAGGGTAACTGGTCACCAGTCTGGCTAGTAAATTTTTCCTCTCAGAGAAGCAGGAAATGAAAAGGCAGACCATGATGGAAGCATGGATAGTGTGGTGAGTCATCTTTGAGGCCTATCCATTGCCTCATTGTACTAAGGGTTTTATACTTTTACACAAAACAACCTGAGTTAAGACAATAGTGTACTTGGAATCCTATTAGTTATTTTCCAGATTTGATCTTTCCTAGTATTAGCCAAGCCAAAAACATTCTGGAGATTCGAATGTTCCAACAGTTAGGTACCTGTATTTTACATGGAAACAAACAAGAATTCACAGGTGTAGTTCAGCCATTTTGTGAGCTGATTGTACTGAGTTGATTGAGTCTTGTGAGTAGACTGAATTTTGCACATGTTAGGAGAATTAGGCAAAACTCTGTTCATCTTGTGACAGACTTAGGAAAATAAAGACTAGCACCGTGGGTTGTCCCTGAGTTCTCTAATAACACTATACTAGTGTCCACAGTGAGGCTAAGCAGATAAGTTGAAGGGGGAAGTTAGTAACTGGGATATCATAGAAATTTTTTCTGGTTAGGAAACATATTTTTGGGGAGCACTGAACAGTCTAGGAGGAGACTCATGCATCTATTTTTTTTGTTCCTGGAAGAGAAGATTAAATCACTAGTAGGCGAAGCTGAAGTGAGGATTTCTCTGAGTTGCTAGCAAAGTTCTGTTTCAGTTATCCATTGCTGTGAAACACAAAATCCCCAAACATAATAACTTAAAAGAATGATGTATGATTTGTCACATTCTGTGGGGCAGGGATTGCGGCAGGGCTTAGCTGGCTGGTTCTTCTGCTCTGGGTGATCTTGACTGGGTCACTCATGCAGCTGCATTCAGGCGGGAGCTTGACTGGGGTGAAACATTCAAAATGGCCTCTTATCTTCCAGGACCTTTTCAGATTGGCTTCTAATGTCACTAGTCTAGTCTGGACTTCCTTATCATATTACACCTGGCTCAAAGAGTGTAAAAGTGGGTGCCAGGCCTCTTTAGGCCTAGACCCAGAATGAGCATGGTAATGATTACTCATTCTGTTGACCAAAACAAATCATAAAACCAACCCAGAATCAAGGGGATGGGATGTATCTTCCACTAATTGATGGGTGAAGAGGCTATTTAATTTTTCAGGAATCCCAAGCTTTGATAGCTTGGTAGCTTTTTTCAAAGAACCCAATTTAAATCTAGTATGCAAATGTTTTTAATCACAACATAATTAATATTTATGTTGTTATTTCAGCAAAGGAAACAATGGCCATAAAAAATTTATATATGGAAAATTTCTAGAAGAAATCAAGATCTAGCATGATAGAAAAGTGTAATTAGAAGACTTCTGGGAAATGTAAAGCCTAGAGGTCTTTCCTTAACATATGAGGGAACCAGGACTCTTATGAATACCCTACTTGTTTAAATTTGTAGTTTTTAAATTTTAAACCATGAATTCTATGTTTATTACCCTGACAGAGCAAGGACTGGAAATATCTCATAATTCCCAGCTCTGTGCTTATCTCTTCTATCTCCTGATCATATGGATAAATGTTTTGAGACTCAGCAGTTAGGTCTCAAGAAAATCTAACCAGTTGTGTGTTCTTTCCCCCATAATCCAGAGTTTCTTGCCTTTGGTACTATTGATATTTTGGGCTGGACAATTCTTTGTCCTGGGGTGCTGTCCTGGGCATTATACCGTGTTTCGTGGCAGCCTGGTCTCTACCCACTAGTTGCTTAGGGGACCCTCAACCCTCGCCTAGTTGTGATACTCACACACTGCTAGATGTTCTGATTGAGACCCATGGCCATAATCTAAGGTATTGACATCTACCAAATTGCAACTTCCTGAACAGTCCACATAATGCTTAAGAATGAACTATTTTCCAGACCCAAAACTAAGGCCATCAGTCTGACAAAAGACATTCCCCCTGCTGCCCTGTCCCCACAATTTGCATATTCATATTTATAAAACATGCTCTAAGTTATACATTGTATGAAATTTAAAAAAAATCATTTTTGGTTACATACACTATACAGATCACCTTTAACAAAATTACTGACTTAAAATCTAGTCGTTTCGGAAAATCTAGGATCTATAGGATCTATAGGTTATAGGACTTCTCTTGCAAAATGGAACTTAACAATTGTTGGCGAATGTTAGTTGTCTTTTTATCTTATTTCACCCTGAACAGGCCCAACTGGGGAGGTGTGTTCATAAAACACCGAGGGAAGCAGAAACTTGGTGAAATGTTTACTTGATTTGAAACAAGTGGGCCAGAAAATATTGAGTTTAAAAACACTTCCTGATTCAAGTATTGTTCAGACTGACTTTCTACACTAATCAAATTGTTTTAAGTATTCATTGCACTCAGTATTGTGTCACAACAACTGGAGTGTCTGATAAATTATTCTCTCCTAGTTGTTTATGAATCCAAGCATATGTGTTACAAAACTGAATTTGATCTGACAATTTCCATCTTTCTTTCCCCTGTGATGATAATGTTGATGCAACCGTAGAAGCAACACCAACAATGAAATTAAATAATTTCAAGGTTTCTTGCTTAGGAAATCTAAGGCATTATCAGAAAGTGCCCCAGGAGGCAAAGCAGAGTGCACCCAAATGGTTCATACAAATCTTGATTGTTCAATAGTGGTTAAAAGCCAGTCAAATCACATTTATTTCTCCTTAGATATCACAAATGGATCTGCAAAAAAATCTGTAAAAAAAAAAAACTGCAAATAAATCTTCATGGCCTCTCCATATATAAATGCGTGAGTGAACTTCTTCATTTGCATTTTTTGAGCTTTCCCACACATCTAAATACCTACAATATCCCGCGATGCTATTCTGCTGATTTGGAAAAGCTGCCTGGTGGTTTCCCCTCTGGCATTTTGAATAAGTACTAGCTGAAGGTGCTAAATAATTCTCAAGTCAGTGCAAGTTAATATTTCTGCCCAGTTCCTAATAAAATACAGCTGAAATCTCAACCAGAAGATGTTATCTATCATCTGACATGCACTTGACTGTGATAATGAAATGCTGCCTGCCTCATTCCTAAATGTTGAAGTTGAGATCCCTGCAGGATAATTTTGGCAGTCTGGTTTCCCAACTTTTTTGTTTTTTTTTTATTGCATATGAATTAAGAATTGTTTTGTCCACTGATATGAGTTAAAGACTTGATAGAATTGAGGTGGATTTGGTAACCTTGTGTGATTATGTATTTATCATCTTAATAGCTTGCTTTCCCTGTCATTTCCTCCTCGCCCTTCCTTCCCACCCACAACTTGAGATTTGACACCCAGTGTCTGTCCTGAGCTTCCTGAGCCTCACATCTGGATTGGAATTACCTTTAATTATATCCTCAAGGAGCCCAGTGTTCTCTGCAGAATTCTCCTACAGAGTTCCTTAGTTACCTAAGAAACCAGCCCATTAATTTCTCTGTTGATTTTAATTTCTGTGGAGTATCAAATCTTTGGCAAAATATAAAATCTCACTGAGAGATTAAGTCAGGAAGACAAAAAAAGTGGCATTTCAGTTTGGAAATAATTTATGTAAAAACATAAATCACTGTAAGCAATGAGGACATCTGGTCCTCCGACCCAGCATGTTCTAAGTCCAGCTACACAAAAATGATATATGCCCAGCCCCCCCCCCCCCGCCACTCCCCGCAAATTTAATGAGACCTCCTGCACCTTTTGATTAGTTTCCTGTTAGACTCTTCTGGAATGAAGATGAATTTGGTATAAGGATTCACTACTTTTGTTTCCCTGAGGACTTTCTTCAATTCAGGGTGGCACAGTAAAGACTGTTCCAGAGAAATAAACTGCTGGATCCATTTTTGAGGGGCTGCATATGGTGACAGAAAGGGCTTCTTTTATGAAGACCATGGAGGCCTCTCCCCGCCTCTAACTTATGGCTCATAGACGTTCCTAACATTTGAGCTCCAGCTGGCTAAGGGAAACCTGGCATTGTGATCAACACACCCACTTGAATTGTTTCCTCCAGTGTTGCATACAGTAGGTATAAAATAAGCAATCCGGCATTTAAACTTAAATTGCTTTGTGAAAGCTCTTTGTGCTACCGAGTTTACTGATGCTTTATTCTTTTCCTAGTTTAAGATAAGAGAGTATTTCAGGCAGATCCTCGCAAGGATGTCCATCCTGAGGACACTTGACAGGGTCATTCCCTCAACTTCACATGTTCAGGGGTGCACTAGGGCCCCTGGACATGAGGTAACGCGGGACCTGGGTCGGGGAGAGGTTTTTCAATCTGTTAAAGAATTCTCTGTACTCTTCTAGAGCACACATTTTCAACAGGAGTGAATTTGTTTCGGGGTGGGATCAGAAACCTTTAGACATTATATTAGACATTATAGTTTGTGGCCTTCCAAAGCTCAATCCAAACCTATAAAACCATAGTCCTCAGTACTTAGGTTCTCTCATTAGGGAGAAATTTCATTTAATTTGAAATGAAAATACATTCATTTCAATTAGTTTTAAATGAAATTTATTTTTTTTCTTTAGGGGAGGACATTATTGGGACGAAAAAAGGTTGAGAAATACTGTTCTGGTGTATACACCTTCTCTGCGGCTTTGGATTCTGCCCGTGAGAAGCAGATGAGTATTGTTTAGTTATTTCCCTCAGATAAAACCAATACTTGAAAAATGCAGCCCCCCCCCCGGCTCTTCATAAGATAAAACCCTGGGAAAGGATTGGGAAAGGACCCTCCACCGGTGCTGGGGACACCAAAGTCTGAGTTGAAGGGATTAGTCAAGGTTAGCTAACACAGCTAGCCACGAGCCTTCACTCTAACTCCCCACCATTTTCCCCAAATACGCCCTGTCTTCCATGTGGCAGCTTCCTCCAGATGGCTAGTGAGGGTTGGGCCTTGTAAAAGTCAACACGTCCTAATTTGGGCCAGCTGTATATTTCCTGTATTTTCTTCTCCTTCAGAAATGTTTATGATTCCTTCCAGGCAGAAAGTTTCTGCAGGCACCTGCCTCTTTCTTGGGCATGGCTTGCAAGGAGTTATCAGACCTTGATTTAGGAGAAAATGTGAAAATAACTCTAGTAACCCCTGGGGGCCCATCGTAATCTCCACCCATGTACTCATTCCTGCTGGACACCCACACCCAATGATATCTGAGTCAGGACTCACTTGGACATCTCATCTGAGTCCCTCAGCAAAAGGGTGAGGCTGCTGGGTAATCTCTCCTCTTTAGAAACAGCTACAAAAACATTGGATAAAATAGCTCTAGTGACTTACCCAAGATCATGCAGCTAATAACTAAGAGTCAGGACAGCTCTCATTCCAATACACACTGGAATGTTAATTCTTTGAGGGCGGGAACTGCACTTGTTGCTCACTGTCCGGGCCTAACACGGGCCCTGGCACACAATAGGAATTCAAGCAATGTTTGTTAAAGGAATACATTTTTCTAAGCCTGGGGCTATCCCATCCATCAGTGCAGTGCAGGAAAGTCCCATAAGAGTGGGGGCCATTTATCTGCTTCAAGGCCAGTATTACATTGTGATAGTTATCTCCCCCATTTTAAAAGATGAGGTTTTCTTTTTTGTTTTGTTTTTTAAGTGCATAGCTAGCCCAAACATCTAAGAAGTTTGACATGGAGTTCAAGGTGAGCTTATTGTCCTGGGTTGTGTTCCAGTTCCAATTCATTACGTGAAGTTGGTGTTAAACGGTGAGATGTTCTTGTTGTTCACATCTCTTGTATTAGGAGACCCACGCTGTACACACAGGTGAGGATACTCAGTTCTGTTTTCAAAAACGTTTACATGTAACGCAAATGGATGAAAGAAGAGAATGCATGCATTCTGAGAGATAGAAAATACACAATAAAATGGTTTACTTCTCTTGAAATCAGTTATTTATTGAGAAGAAGTTATATTGAATTGTCACAGATTGGTACACAAACAGAAACTAGTTTTCCCCTGCGTTAGCTTTTGGTAAGGAAAGGTGTTCTGGTGGGTTCTGTAGGTATTGGGTGAATATGTTTCTGATTGAAGAAAATTGCATTTATTCAGTCCATTATGGGGTAGCAGCTTTTATTATATTTTAGTGCTGTGTTAGACAATGGGAAAGATGAAAATGAATTGAGAAAAAAAAATCTTGTCTTTGATTATACCAGATTAAGATAGGTAAAACATAACTAATTAAGGTCGGAAGTGAGAAGTGTAAAAGGCTATGAAGTGTTTGGAGCAGGGAAGGATTATTTCCTGTTTTATGAGGTAGGAAGGAGTGTGCATGATCAGATAAAGGAGGAGGCAGTATTTAAATTGGGTCTAAAATTAAGGAATAATCTGGATTACAGGTATTAAATATAGGAAGGAAAGAGTAATCCAGGCAGAGAACATGACCAGTGTCATGGATGCAGAAAAGTGAAGGCATGTGCAAGGTGACAAAGCATCATTTAGTGGGGACTAGAACATGTGGTACTTGCTACTCAGAAACTAAACTTAGAAAGGTTCAGAAAGCTGTGGGGGTCCGTAGAGCTGTTGTCATTCTGGAGTCCTGTCGAATTTGTTTCCCCCCATTCTTTTGAAATTAGGCATGGCCAGGAAACTTTTTTTTTCCCTCCAGGTTTGGTGCAATATAACTGACATACAACATTACTTAAGTTGGTATGCAATGCAAGGATTTGATACGTGCATATATTGCAAAATGTTTATCACAATAAGGTTAGTTAACACAGCCTTCACCTCACATGATTACCATTTTTTTTTTATGATTACCATTTTGTTGATGTTTTTTGTTATGGTGAGGACACGGAAGCTCTATTTTCACAGCCATTTTCAAGTACAGTACAATAGTTACATTGTTGTTAACTACAGTCTTCATGCTGTACCTTATGTCCTTGGAACATACTCATCTTAAACTAAAAGTTTGTACCCTTTGACCAATATCTCACCATTTGCCCCAGGAACCACCATTCTAATATTCCTGTGGATTCAGCTTTTTTAGATTTCATTATAAGTGAGATCATGCAGTGTTCGTCTTTCTCTGTTGGGCTTACTTCACTTAGCATAAGGCACTAAAGGTCCATCCGTGTTGTTGCAGATAGCAGGATTTCCTTCCTTTTTTATGGCTGAATAATATTCCATAGTATGTAAATACCATATTTTCTTTATCCATTTATCTGCTGATGGACAATTAGGTTGTTTCCATGCCTTTAAAAAATATTTTATTTATTTATTTATCAGATTGAGAGAGAGAGAGAGAGACTACAAGCAGAGGGAGTGGTAGGCAGAGGGAGAAGCAGGCTCCCCGCTGGGATCCTCCCTGGGATCATGACCTGAGCCAAAGGCAGACACTTAATCGACTGAGCCACCCAGGTGTCCATTTCCATCTCTTGACTATTATAAATAATGCTTCAATGAACATAGGAATGGATATATCTCTTCAAGATAGTGAATTTATTTCTTTTCAATTTATACCTAGAAGCGGGAGTGCTGAATTATATGGTAGTTCTATTTTTAATATTTTGAGCAACCCCCATACTATTTTCTAGTGGCTGCCCAACTTACATTCCCACCAACAGTGCACAAGTGTTCCCTTTTTTCCACAGCCTTGAGAGCATATATTATCTCTTGTTTTTTGGGTAATAGACATTCTGACAGATAAGAGGCAATATTTCATTCTGGTTTGATGTATGTTTCCCTGATTATTAGTGATGTTGAGCACCTTTTCATGTACTTGTTGGCCATTTGTATGTCCTCTTTGGAAAAATGTCTGATCAGGTCCTCTGCCCATTTTTTAGTCAGATTTTTTTTTTTTTTTTTTGCTATTGAGTTGTAGGAGTTCCTTATGCATTTTGGTGATTGACCCCTTATCAATATAGTTTGCAAATGTTTTCTCCTATTCTGTAGGGTATCTTCTCCTTTTGTTGATTGTTCCTTTTGCTATGTAGAAGCTTTTTAGTTTAATGTCATCCCACTTTGATTTTGTTGCTTATTTTGGTGCCATATCTAAAAATTCATCACGAAGACTGATATCAAGGACATTTTCTCTATGTTTTTCTTCTGGAGTCTTATGGTTTTATGTCTTACATTTAAGTCCTTAATCCATTTTGAGTTAATATTTCTGAGTGGCATAAATAATGGTCATTCTTCTGTTTTTGGTTATGCAGTTTTCCTAACGGCATTTATTGAAGAGACTGTTTTTTCCACATTCATTTCATTGGCTTCCTTGTCAAACATTAGTTGACCATAAATGTATGAGTTTATTTCTGGGTTCTCTACTCTGTTCCATTCATCTAAGCGTCTGTTTTTATGCCAGTACACACTGTTTTGATTACTATAGCTTTGTAATAAAGTTTGAAATCAACACGTGCAGAACCTCCACATGTGTTCTCAAGATTGCTTTGCCTTGGCTATTTGGGGTCTTTGGTGGTTCCAGATAAATTTTAGGATTTTTAAAAAATTTCTGTGAAAAATGTGGCCACATATCTTGATTTAAGTTCTCATAAAAGCAGACTGTGAGATAAAGCCTTAAATGTAGCATAGAATATTTGTGAAGTGATCTTATGGAACAAAAATGAGGGAAGTGGGAAAGTGACCCAGGAATGGGGAAAACTATGGGCAACTAATATTCAGTCCTGTTGAGGGCACTCAGAGATATTATGAGGATTGTGTCATAAAAGGAAAGGGATCCTAGGGCATATATCACAATTCCCATTCTCCAATTTGTTGAAGGTTACCCATTGCGATTAACATCCTTGTCTTTCTGGATCACCCTCATGTTTGGAACAAACTCTGGTGTTGGTGAAAGGCTTTGAGAATTTTAAAAAAAAAAAGAAAGAGAGAGAGAGAAACAGGCATTTACGTTGGGAAGCTGTCAGCTTGCTGGGAATTGCCTGTAGTTCCAGGCGAGCTCAAGTAACTGAGGACTTCTTCTGAGGTGGCAACTTTAAGAAAGAGTTCGTGATTTCCATATTCCTTTCCCCTGCCAGACCAAAAATAATGGTTCAAATGATGGGGACTCCCTTGACTTGTGTTCTGGAATAAAAAGATGTGGGGCAGAACTAGCAACCGGCTCACAGTGTACAGACATACAGCATGAGTGAGAAATAAACTTGTTTCTTATAAGCACCTACAATGTATTTTAATTTTGCAATTTTAGGTGCTTTAAGGGTTATTACTAGTTGTTAAGGGTTATTACTATTACTATTACTAACGTTACTATTACTATTACTATTTGTTAAGGGTTATTACTACTTGTGTTATTACCCTTACAAGGGTTATTACTAATTTAACATAACCTAGCTTACCCTGACTGATATATATTCATTTCCAAACTGGTTTGTTATGTGATGGTCAATTATGGTAACCAAGAATTAATTTGAATACCCCAAAGTCCAGGGCACAAATAAGATAGAAGTGTAATTCTCTGTAATGTCCAGTTGAAGATGGGCCATACAGGATGGCTGAGGTTCTACACTAGCTCATCTGGGGATCCAGGTTCTTTTTATCTTCATTCTCTACCACTACCCTAGGATAGGGGTCAGCACACTTACTCTGTAAAGGGCCAGATCATAGGTATTTTAGGTTTTGCAAGCCATATGCTTTATTTGTGACAACTATTCAAGTCTGCTGTAGAGTAAAAACATGTGTAGATCATATGTAAATAAATGGGCTTGTCTGTGTTTCAATAAAGCCTTATTTGCAAACACAGGCAATGGCCCTTGATTTAGGATTTAAATACAGTCCCTGTGTTCAATTTGGTAGCACAAATACTAAAACAGAAATAATTCAGAGAAGGTTAATATGGTCCTTATGCAAGGACAAAGAGTTCATGAAGTGCATTGGTCTTCAAACCAACCATGCATCAAGCTATAGAGTAGTTCTGCCTGGGAAAGATGCTGATTTCTTGGCCAAGTCCAACAAGGGCGCTACATTTGGGTGTCATCACTGTGTTTAAGGCTGTGAGATGCCTTCTCAGGCTCTGAAATTAAACTCTAAACATAAGTAAAGTAGCTATGCTCCTGGGAATTGACTTTTTCTAAGCAAACAAACAAGAATGGTATGCAATCCATTTTTTAGTAACACAGGAAGCCTGGATGTTGGTGTTCTCCAGTCCTTGTATTCTCTCCCCGTAGGGAAGCAGCATGGGAAGAAAACTCATAATTAGGAGTGAACATTAAGAACTTGAAATTAGAACTGGAAAGGAAGCTGAATGTTCTAGTAGCTGGTGATAACCTGATGTGTCTATTTCCTCCTTGGACTGCATCTCTCTGCTACTTCTTTGTCTAGCTTCTATCACCCCCTCTCTACAATAAATAAAGCTTCACTTTTGGTAGCCAATTTGCCTAAGGTAATAGATAATGATGCATACCTATGTTCTGATCTGTTATATGATTTTAGTCTTGGGGACTTCCTCATTTTTCCCCCATGTGCTAGCAATATATCATTTTGTATTTGTTACTGAGAAGTTAGATGTAAAATGTCAAACTGTAAATAAGAAGATATAGGTGAATGTGTGATATTTAAGTAGGAAAGGACTCCTAAAGTTTAAATGCAACAGAAACATTTAAAAAGGAAAATTATAGACTTATTAGCTCAATCTAATGAGTAGAAAATAGATTATTATTTTAAAAGAAAAGTTCATCCATACTAGCAACATGCATAACATTAAAATGCAAGCCAAACACATAAAGAAATTGGAACAGGTGATAAGTAGAATCATTAAGAAATTCTAAAATAGCCTTAATATATAAATATCTCCAGTGAGCAAATAAGAAAATAGCAGGACTTCCTGTAGATGACTGGAGAAAGGACATGCCCAAGCAACTCATAGAACAGGATATTAATAGTTATTAAATATATAAAAGGATATTCAACATCCAGAAAAATAAAGGCAAATTGTGGCCATTGTGACAGAGTTGGGCCATGCTCACCAAATGTTCCATATCCTCCATGACATTTTCAAGCTCCTTTTCAGTTAGGCTGGGTCTTATGACTAGTTTTGGTCAGTGCACTCTGAGCAGATATGACATTGATTACTGGGCCAAGGTAATTAAGAACCAGTGTGCCTTCCTGCAGCCAATTTAGAGACCATCTGTTCTAGATGCTGCAGCTGGAAGGTAGAGGGTTTATGTGAACATGAGATAAACTTTTATTGTGTTAGGCCATTGAAGTTTTGGCAAAAGCTTGGTGTGTTTTAGAAACAGAAAGAAAGCCAGTAGAGTTGGCCTGTGGGGGACTAGGAAGAAAACGGTAGGAGGCTACGTTGGAGAGGGAGGCAAACCTCAGTCAGGAGGACTATGTAGACAATAGTGGAGAGTTTAAGTTTTATTTTTAGTGCAACAGGGAGTGTATCAAGATACAATGGTGCATCAGGAATATGCCCCCAAGAACCTTAAAACTGTTTCTTCTCTCTGATCCACAAATATATAGAATCTATTCTGAAGATTCTAAGAAAAAATTCTGAAAAGTAGTTAAAGATTTATATGTAATAATATGTTTTTCTTAAATTATAAAAGCAAAAAGTCAAAAACCCTAAATATGTAAAAATGCAGGAAATTATTGAAATTTTATGTTGTTATTTCTAAATAGATCTTCTCCTAAAGGATTTAAAAAAATAGGAATTCTTATGTTGCATTTACAATAGCAACACAATTTGAAATAAAGAGAATGTAGGAGATCTTTAATCAAGGATGTAAAGGATAACCTGAACAGATGGAGGGAAATACTAAGCTGCTGTATGCAAGAGTTTAAAATTATAAAAATGTAGTTTCTTATTTAATATAATAAAATTCCAATTAAATTCCCTAGAAAATTTTAATTAAACTTTACAAACCTGACTCTGAAGTTCATTGAGAGGAAAAAATGTCTGAGGAAACTAAAAATAGTTTGAAAAAAGAACAATGTGGGCTCCTGCACAGCTGTGAACATTGGGTCAATGGAAAGCGTAGCAATTTAAAAAGACACCCATGTTTATTTTATTTTATTTTATTATTTTATTTTATTTTATTTTTAAAGATTTTATTTATTTATTTGACAGACAGAGATCACAAGTAGGCAGAGAGGCAGGCAGAGAGAGAAGGAAGAAGCAGGCTCTCCAAGGAGCAGGGAGCCCGATGTGGGGATCGATCCCAGGACCCTGGGATCATGACCCGAGCCGAAGGCAGAGGCCTTAACCCACTGAGCCACCCAGGCGCCCCTATTTTATTATTTTAAAGATTTTGTTTATTTATTTATTTGAGAGAGAGAGAGAGAGAGAATGTGAGTGGGGATGTGGTAGAGGGAAAGGGAGAAGCAGACTCTCTGCTGAACAGGGAGCCTGATGCAGGACTCCATTCCCGGACGCTGGGATCATGACCTGAGCCGAAGACGGATACTTAACCAACTGAACCCCCAGGCGCCCCAAGAGACTCATGTTTATATGAAAACTTAGTGTTTGGTAAAGCCAGAGTCTCAAAGCAATGGGAGGAAAAACAAACTATACAATAAATGGGTGTGGGAAAATGGAATATCCATTCACATTAAAAAAAAAAAAACTCTGCCACACATATAGTACTCAGAAAAACATTCTGTGTGAAATAAAGAACTGAACCTTTTTACAAACAACCCACTATAAAAGCATTAGGGAAAATGTAAGTATAAAGAGCAACCAGGGGTTCTTCAAAAAGTTAAACACAGTATTACCATCTGAGCCAGAAATTCCACTTCTAGGCATATACCCCCAAAATTGAAAACAGGGATGCAGTAAAAGGTAGAAAAAACCCAAATGTCCATCAAGAGATGACTGGATAAACAAAATGTAGTATGGCACAATATTTTTCAGCCTTAAAAAGGAGGGAGATTCTGACACCTGCCATGACATGGATGAACCTTGAAG
The DNA here is from genome assembly GCF_963455335.1 of Martes martes. Lineage (NCBI taxonomy): Eukaryota > Metazoa > Chordata > Mammalia > Carnivora > Mustelidae > Martes > Martes martes. The sequence goes on along the minus strand of NC_137901.1, from coordinate 23,304,306 downwards.
GCATTGGTGCTAAGCGAAGCAAGCCAGTCACAAAAGGACAACTATTGTAGGATTCCCCTTATATCAGGCATCTAGAATAGTCAAATTTATTGAGACATGGAGTAGCATGGTGGTTTCCAGGGGCTGAAGGAGGAAAGAGGAATGGGCACTTGTTTAATGAGTATAGAGGTTCAGGTTGTGATGATGAGAAAGTTCCAGAAATGGATAGTGTTGATGGCTGCACAGCACTGTGCATGCGCTTAATGTCACTGAACTGTAGCCCTTAAAATGGTGAAGATGGCAAATTTGATATTATGTATAATTCACCACAATAAAATTATAAAAAAAATATTTAAGGAAGTACAGTAGAGAAAAAGCAACCATGAAGGACTGAGCTGTGTGTCAGAGACAAACACTATTTCATAGTATAGGAGGAATTTGAGAGAGAGAAGTTCCTGGATCATTGAGAATGAGTACAAGCTAACAATGTACAGAAGTTGAAATTGACAACGTAAAAGCATAATTCAGAAAAAGAAAAAAGCTGAAAAAAGGAGGAAGTTTTCAAAAAAAATAGAGTGTTTACATTTTTATAGATGGAAAACATAAAAGAGAATAGATTTCTATTGAACATCACCCATGTAAGATTTGCATACAGGCGCCACAAATTCTTATTTAATGAGGATTTAATTATTGGTCCAAAAAGTAAAAGAAAATGAGTCAGAAAATTATTCTAATTAAAGTCATAACTTGAACAGACCCGAAGAAATTCCTACAACTTCATATTCTTCCCTGAATGAAGATTTAATTACGATCATGAAATGTCAGTGGCACACAAAAAGGCTCACAGACAGTTACTAGACTGGAACAAAGAGGCTGAATAAACAGCAAACAATTGATAGTATTCTACAAAGACAAGCAAATGTGGAACATTGACAGAGATAGAGAATATGAGCATGACGTCCTTGAAAACAAAGCATAACAGGGATTTTGTAGTACAATATTTACCGAAAAAAGATTTTCTAAGTTCAGTAGAAGTAATTTAATGCTAGAATGGCTAAACGTGTAAGATGGAAAAGAAATTGTGAAACAAATTTTCACTATTTAGAATGGAGAATTTAATATATCATTATTGATTTAATAGGTAATTAAGTAGAACAAAATATCATATAAAAATTTAAAAAAAAGCATGTATTGCTCAGTTTAGTCAGATGGTGGCAGGGACCAAAGTTGTGTTGAACAACTGAAACTTATTGTATATGTTGTTGAAGCAGAGACGTCTCAAAACAAGGAGGTTGAAATGAGTATTTCATTGATTTTTATACCTGTTGCAAAGAGTACATTTTTTAAAATTAAGAAGAACTGAAAAATCTTTAGACATTTGGCATTAATTTAAAAGACAGAGGAAGGCAGCCCAGGGCAATGGTGCTGACATGGCTGGTAAAGAAAAAGTCTGCACAAGCCCAGGCTTTTGTCTGAAATATCCAGAGCCTGCCTTTGTGCCTAACTAAATTTTAATTGTGTATAGTTAGATTTGTTACTAGGAGATGTGGCTTCAACTATGCCAATTACAATCACATTTGAGGGGAACAGTTCAGAGATTAAGCATGATAATCTCTGGATTATCTCTGTGTAAAATGGTGTAAAATTGGCATATCTTGAAGAAAGTCATATCGAATTTAATCTTGCAGCCACTCTCAGATAACATGATTGGGAAATGTTAATTTAGATATGATTCAAGATCCTTTAGAAAAGATAGAGCAGCACAAAATTCTCAAATAGAGTGAATTATGGACTTTGGTAGAAAAAGAAATGAATATCAAATTTGTATTCTCATCAATTTTTCGTATTTAGAACTGATGTTTCCAAAATGTTATAAGAAACCCCAAAAGATCTATTTACTCATATTAAAAAGGGCTAAAAATAGTTCAAAAACTTCTAAAGAAAACAGTTTCTCTAAATCAAGATGGTATGAGATATGCAATATAATATTGTAATAAATATAAGGAATTTAAAATAAGGAAACAAAAATATTTCAATGACTGAGGGACCAGATTTGTGTGTCAAATAATTTTGAAACTACAGCAGACACTAATTACTGAGCATTATAGATGAGGCAGAGTTACAAATGAAGATAGGTAAGAAAAAATTGAGTAATATATTATTGTAATGTAATCATATTTTTGGTTTTATAAAATCTGAGCATTGATAAATTTTAGTAGAACTTAAATATAATATGGATGTAGCTGTTCCTTAAAAATATGAAAATCGTAAGTGAATTTGATGCCTTTCTTTTTTTGCTGTGGAAGCAGATCAGAATATGTCACCCCAAGTATGCCACTTTTGGCATCAGGATTATTTCAAGCTGAAAGCAATTAAGAAGAAGCAAACTCAGAAAAGGCCCTTGCCCTCCCCCATCTGCCTAAAAGCAGGACATAAATTGGTGGTTCCCTCTCTCCTATCCTGCCCCAGACAGAGAAAAACCCTTATCAATGGAGACAGAAAGTCGGCACCCGAGACAGAGCTGCACAAACAGACCTTACCCAAATAACCCAGTTTTCCATTAGTTTCCACCATATATTTACTTTCCCACAACCACCTGTAGAAGTTCAAAACCCTTTTCCTTTGTCTGGTCACCTCACAATTTCTCACCCTTTGTTCAAAGGGCACGTAAGCTCCCTTCTCTTTCCTCCTGAGTTTAACTGCTGCTTTGGTCTGCACTTACTTTTATAAAACTCTCTGTGCACATAAAGATGAAAACATCGAATAAAATCTGTATGGGGGCACCTGGGTGGTGCAGTCACTTGAGCATCTAACTCTTGGTTTCAGCTCAGGTCTGATCTCAGGTTGGTTGGATCAAGCCCTGCATCCCGCTCCTGGCTCAGCCAGAGTCTGTTTGAGTTTCTCTCTCCCTCTGCCCCTCCCCCTGCCAAATAAATAAATAAGTAAATCTTGAAAAAATCTGTATGTCTTTTCTCCTGTTAATCAGCCTTTCAGCAGTCGAGTTTGAAGGTCCCAGCCACAGAACCTAAGAGGGTAGGGAAAAGTTTTTTCTCCCCTACACTCTGTGGTGGTTTTGCCAGTGATTAAAATATTGTCTCTTGGCTCCAACCTACTCGTTGGTATTTGGCTTTGTGGTGCTGGAGCTGGAACGCTTCAAACCACTTTTCTGCTTCTGCAGTGGTTCTGGTTGTCTTCACCATTGTCGGAGACTGTCAGAGGGAGGTGGGAAGGCTCTGGGAGAGAGACAGGACTTGCTTCTGGCTGTTTGCTTCTTCTTGCGATGAAAGGTACTCCTGGCTTCTCCTCCCAGGCAGCGGCACTTCCTCCCAGCCGAGGCCAGTGTGCAGTTAACACCTGGTGGAGAACCAGCCTTCTGATGCCCCATTTCTGATAGACCAGCACTGTTCAAATACGTGGTATGATTTTTGCTTCTTGGCTGGTTTCTGACTGATAAGAAAAAGTAGTGAAAAAATTCTGAAAAATTATCTTTCATATTTGATTGGCGGGTGGTCTGTGTCTAGGCAGCTTGTTTAGGAGACCTGTCTTCTAGGGAGAGGAATAGTTGAGGTGCTGGAGACACCAGTGTCACTCGCTGCAAGACAGAGTCAGAAGACCCAATTCACAGAGCTGTTTGTGTGAATTTAGCAAAAGAACCAATACTGGCATAGCTGTTCCTGCTGTGTTCCTTATGGTCTTGCAAGGATTTTGCAGATCGGTTTCTCTCCCTCTCCCTCCAACCTTGGTGCTAGGAGCCCTTCCCAGACAGACCGGCCCACGGCTCAGCCCCATTGTCCTAAGATTGATCCCCCTTCCCATGTCCCTCCTTGCTCTTGGACCAAACCAGCACTGAGCTGGTTTGGCCTCTGGTATTGTTTTGATTTCTGCAGTAGCTTTCTGACCTGCATTTTTTGGATGTGTACTTCTTTGCCAGTCTGATCTTTATGCTTATTACTTTGTGGGAATTCTTTCAAAACCTTTTGATGTTATGCCTTTTGGTTTTCTAGCTCTACATGTGTTTATTCTTTTAAAGTAGTACATTTCTCCCATTTCAAGGGATTTTGAATTAGAGTGATGCTCTTAGTTCAATATTTTAATCCAATCTTTTTTGTACTTCTTTGTAATTGTTTTTTCCCCCAAAGTGTCTATAAATGGGTTTTACTTCTATAATCAGAAGAAAAGGTAGATTCCCCCAAAGATTATGTTACTTTCCTTGTAAACTATTAATCCCTCAGGGATATAAAGTTTTAGTTACTTCAGAAGGAAATGTAACTATTATAATTCATGAAATCTCCAGGGGCAACACATTACAACTTAATTTCTTATATGGTGTTTCATTTATTTTTATAATTGCACAGATAAATAATGTAAGAAAATGAAATGGCAGTTATGATCATTGTATCAGTGGAAATACTCTGAAAGTCATTTGAATCAATTCAAGGTTGACAGGAACTTATTGTACATTTAAAAATTTACTTATCTAGTTATCTTTTAATATTTTGGCTCAGATTCTCCAGAGATTTTCTGAAACTAAATTAAAATAACATCTGTCTGAAATAAACTGAACATGAATGAGATGTTTGCAAATGTAACATGTACATATCGCAAGTATTCGTGAATACAACATGTAGATATTATGTGGATATTCATGATTCCTCAAGCACAAGTGCTCAAGAGGTAACTGAGCCTCATTACTTTGAAGATGCTTACTGAATGCCTACTGCATGTCAGTATTCTAATGCTGGGAAGACAATGGACAAAGTAGATATGTTCTCTAGTCCCTGTAGAACTTTTACTCTTGTGGGGGATATAGATTTGCAGACAGGCATTTACCGTGTGGTGTGCCAAATAACAGGATAAGATAAATCCAGGGAGATCAGAAAGCTCGGAGGAGGGAAACTTCAGTCTTGAGTATCCCGGAATAGTAGATGATGACATAAAGAACTAATAATAAAGAAACTGTTTGGAGGCAGATAACAGAGACACAGCCTCTTTGCTTCAGCCTCTTGTATATACTGTGGACTCTGCCCGGAGTCCTATAGCTGTTATATTAGGTGGTGCCTCCTGAAGCAGACCAGTGCTTTTCATATGTCTTTCTCTGTGATCTGTCCCTTTCTTTGGTCCCATAACCATGCTTGTATTGTGTCATCTCCATATTTTTTTCTTGTCTCCCTCTTCCTTCCTCCTCTCCCCCAGCCCCATACTTGATTACAACCAAAGTGGACACCTGTTATCCATACTGTTGGCTGGACACTAACCAACCACAGTGTGTTTTCTTGATCTCTCTAGAGAATTTGAAGCAAGAGCCACAGCAACTCTACTGAAGTACCGTCTGTTGAATAAACAAACTCATTACTCCTCAACTTGATCCATAGGATCAAGTAAGTTAAAGTTCATTTTTGGAGCTTTTAGAACAGTGTTATTATCTTTTTATGAACCCTATAAAATTTTTCTTTATCAAGTAGATTAAGATTATATATTAAAAATGATGGCAAGTGTAATCATATTATTCAGTACGATTAAGTTGCCACAATGTATTATTAGTTCCTTCTACCAAATCATAAACAGTCAGTTTAGGCACTGATGTATTTAAAAGCAGACATTTGTGTTCCAATTTGGTTTGAACCAAAGGTTTGTGAGGTAATCTAAAATTAAGTTGAAATTAATTTTAATTTAATTTAACTTTCATCTATAATATATTCTTTTTAAATAGGACTTGAAGGAAAGACTTTTAGTAATATCTATAGTATTTGTTATGATACCTATAGGGAAAGTGTGTAGTATATTTCTATTTCAGGGTTGGAAAGATCAAGCTGTTGAGAGGTGATAGAGTGGAATGTACCAGTTAGCTATTGTCAAAATCTGCTGCATAACAAACCATTTTAAAACTCAGTGGATAACAATAATTAGTCTCACGGACCTGAGGGTGGGTTAAGGATGTGGTTAATATGGGCTGGATTAGATTAGAGTGACTTGGTTCCTCTCCACATGTCTCTTGTCCTTCTTCTGGGACTAGCAGTCTCACCTCAGTATGCCCTGATTAGAGGTAAAGCAAGCAAGTACACCCATGTAAGTCCTCTTGAATCTCTTTCAAGATTCGGAAAGAGTACATGGTCACTTCTGCCTCAACCAAATATCCAAAGCAAGTCTTATGACCACATCCAGAGGTAAGAGGAAGGGAAGTATGGCACCACACACTGAGAGGACACTGCAAAATTTTATGGAAAAGACCATATATACATGGAGAGAGGAATGAGAAGGGATGATGCTGTAATCTATACACAGAGACTATCAAGTTATTTACCAAACTGTTTCCTTTTCTTCCTGGTGCCTATAGCTAGACCATATTTCCTTACATCTCATGCAGTGATATCTGGCTGAATAGCCAAGTTCTTGCCAATGGAATGTGAGCAGAGATGACTTGACCCATAAGAGTGTCTACTTCCCTGTGTTATTTCTCATTCTTCGGTTTTATGCTGAAAAGGCAGGACAAATTGAAAGTCATGTAGTAAAGCGAGAAGCATAGGATGAAGGAGGCTGTGTCTGTACTGTGTCTCTCATTTTGATTTCATCTGAGGAATATAGACTTTTATTGTGTTGGAGTCGTTACTCACTTTGGGGTTCGTTTGTTATGGCAGCTAGAATTATCTTGATACATGTGAGATTATATATATAGATATAAATATATAGATATAGATATATAGATACATGGAGTGGGGGTCCCTTATAGTGCCTCCGGAGTTCTTGAGAGCACTTTGAGACACACTGCCCTAACGTTTGTTAGATTTAACTTCAATTCCTTTGGGGGCAGTTCTCTACATAACCTTCAGTCAGGGAGGAAATACCTTGATTATCCTGAGGTTGGAACGATATTCTTCCCAGTCACCAGGACAGGACTGAGCAGGAACAACACTTTTGTGACCAAAACAAGTCCCTGCAAACAGATCAGGGATGGAAATGTCTTTGAGGGTCAGGCCTCTCTTTTCAATCCTTCTCTTTTTGGTTCCATTGGACTCTTTTAGCAGGAATGAAGGAAGAAGAATATTTGAGAAGAAGGTTTGGGGTGTGGTTTTCATCTGGCTACAGGAGCTGAGGCTTGCAAGGCTGTGCCCAAGGCCAAGGCCAAATGTACTCCAAGAATCCTCCTCTCCTAGTAAAATACCAGGTATGCTCTCATTTAGAATTTAGAATGTCTATTTCATTTTAGAGTTTAGTTTTAGGCATGTAATCCATTATAAGTTTCAAAACATAATCCACTTGGGCATATCATCTTCAACAGTCATAAAAAGCCTCTTTAATTTTTTTATTTGGAACAATTTTGCCTCATAAAGAAGCATCCCGAATTTACAAGAGATAATAGCATTCTACCCCCTCCATCACGTAATTCCTTCCCTACAGTTTCTAACATCAGAAATGCTACTTCCTCCATACTTTTCCACAGATTCCATTCTCTATTTAGTAACAAATAGAATGTATCCATTTCATCAGTGAGCCCGAGGGTAAACATTTGGACATCACCTTGTTTTATGAGTTAGAGAAAATGCCTAATTATCCAGCTGACTACATAGTCACCAATGCCTCCTTGGCCCTCAAGAGATATAGAAGAAAAAGAGATTAGTATTAGAGATGAAAATAGCTTCATCCTAGACAGAATAGCAATTAGAATTTTTATCTCGAGGCCATCTGGGTTATTATTATAATTCCCTTTCTGCCCAAAAATTCCTCAACTCTGGTAGATTTGTCCTTACAGTTAATAATAATGGCTAACATTTATTGAACACTTACTGGGTCTCAGGCACTTAACGTGCATTTGCTCACTTCATTCCTAGAATTATCCTATGAGATAGGTGCTGTGATCCCCACTGTATGGATGAGGAAATGGAGGCATGTCTGGTAAGAGATCCAACCACAGTTTGAAGTCAGATATAGTGTGACTCCAGAAGGTGAGCTCTTCTCTGCTATTCTCTGTGGGAATAACTAAGTCCTATGGTTCCCAAGATTGATTAGTCTTCTGCTGTACAACCCTAATGAACTCTGTTGAGAATCTCCAACCACTTTGTCTCGGCTGATTTGAAGCTCTCAGGTAGATGAGGAAGGCCACTTTTTAAGGCTTATTCCCTTCTCTGTATGATAAATGCCTCTAGTTTGTAGCAAACATTTCTAACTTCTTTCTGTAGGCTCATGGAAAGCTAGATCCTGATATTATCCATCTGTACAGTCTCACTGGTCACATTTACCGCTGACATCAAGTATTTTCAATCTATATTCTGTGGGAACATGGTGAGTACTCAGTGGGAACCATCCAGAATGCTGGCTATACTGAGTGTTAAAAACATGACATACAAAGATGAATAGCTATTGCCCCACAACCCCTTCCCCAGACCCCTCCCTGATATTTCCATCTCTTTGTGCCATCCGTCAATGGAGGGGTTAATGTCTGACACAGCAGGCTGCTTCCTGGATGTGCTTTGCTCTGTGGCTGGTGTCCCTTGATCTGGACCTCCATTAATTCACTACAGGGTGGAAAAACAATACTTGCTCTGCCTTTGTCACTGGGCTGAGGGGAAGCTCATGGCGGAAAAATGGCTGAAAAATTTATTTCCCAACCAACAAATACAAATACCAGAGAATGTCACCTTGGGGGAGAACTTCACTTTCTACCAGGCAGGGGACAATGAACGACCTCTGGGTCTGCTAGTGTTCCTCAAGGAATGGCTGGGGTTCTGCAATTTTTTTTCACACATAGAATTAGGTGTTAAATGTTTTTGTGAAGTTTCTAATGCTTTCTATATTTGAGTTCTTGTAGAGTATATGATTTTTTTTTTACCTTAGCTCCTTTCTTTTCTTTCTTTTTTCCTCCAAATTACACTCTCATTTTCACTCATCCGAAAATGTAATCAGAGCATGTGTCAGAAAATTAATAGCGTATGGGTAGGAAATTTAAGGTTAAAAAGCCTGTTCTGTGTGCTAATTGTACTTTGAGAAACAATGTAAAAATGAAAGGGCGTATTTAAAATTTATTTCAAAATTCAGTTTCTACCCTCAAAGTTACCACCCTAATATTTACTTACTCACTGTTCCACTCTTTTTTTGGTTACCTTCTAACTGCATAGATCTTTATTTTGTTTATAGGTATATGTCAGCTTTCAAATTATTTTCTTTGTTAACATTATTAACACTTTACCACTTTGAAGTTTCACCATTTTTTTCAAAGAATTTATTTATTTAAGAGAGAGAATGGAAGAGAGAGCATAAGAGGGGGGTGAGAGGCAGAGGGAGAAGCACACTCCATGCCAGGCAGGGAGCCTGATACGGGACTCGATCCAGGGACTCTGGGATCATGAACTGAGCTGAAGGCTTAAGCAAGTTAGCCACCCAGGCACCTGAAGTTTCACAATTTTTAAAACAAAGATTTTAATGTTGAACTTTTTCTTTCTGTGCTATCTGATCTTTTTCTCTTTTAAACAGCTATATTGAGGTAAATTCACATAGGATGCAATTTATCCATTTAAAGTGTGCAATTCAGTGGCTTGCAGTATATTCACAGAGCTGTACAATCATTACCAAAACCAATTTTAGAACATTTTCATCAACCCCCCTCCCACACACACACAAAGAACCCCATACCTTTTAACAACCATCCCTCATTTCTCCCCAGTCCTATCTCCGCCACCTCACCCAGCTCTGGACACCTAATCTATGTTTTGTCTTTATAGACTTCCCTATTCTGGCTATTTTGCACAAATGGAATCATAGACTACTCATTTGTGAGTGGCTCCTTTCACTTGTCATAATGTTTTTATGATTTCTATGACATCTTTTTGATAAGACATCATGTAAGGTCTTTGGATAGCAACTATATTTTGTTGCTCTGTGTATGTTTCTAGATGGTACCTCACCAAATAGATAAACATTTAGGGACTGTTTTGACGTCTGTGGTTTAGTATGCCCAGAACAGCACTGTCTTTTGTTGGAAAATGCTCCTTCCAATCCTGGTGTTGGGGGAGAAATGGAAGGGTTCTTATATAGGCCCTTTCTCCGAGGAGTCAGTCTGAGGACGGACCGCTGGCCCAGCTGATCCTTCCCTGAAATTTTAGAACTGGGAATGGAGACATGGGATTCTCTGGTCTCTAGAGAAGGGGTTTAGGTGGTCATGTCTGCTGCTGTGTGGAAGAAGGCTATAGAAGAGAGTGGAGCCTAGTCAAAGAGATAAGCCATTTGGGACACCTGTGAGCATTCACACTGCTGATCGTATTTATCTCTGAGGTCCACCTGCATCCCTGGCCTTCATATGTTGTCTCTAAGGCACACAATTATATTTCAACATATTCTGCATCAAGTTTCAGATATAGGAATGATCACCGCACCTAAAGTATCTTGGGAGGGTTCAAAAGTGTGCATTACCTGTCTCTGGAAATATTTTAATGGATGATCATGACCTACATTAAATGATATTAATTTTTAGCATCCTAGGTATTTTATATTAGTTCAAGATGTTTTCCATGAACAAATTCAAGTTCTCATTTCACATTCATCATATATCACCAAATTTTGTGAGTATTTTTTTGATCATTAAAAAATGTATTACATAGGCACATGCCTATATAAAACACAATCAGATTTTTTCCTCCACATTTCACTGGTTTGAATGAGTAGATGTTCTTTCTCATTTGGGCTTGCTTAGTTATCATGAAATAAGTAATTGAAAATAGAAGACAGGAAGAAATCTTAGGCATGCCGAGTATTTTTCTACTTTAAATGTACATTTTAGCATTTTGTGCATGCACCGAGTACTTTAAAAAACTCTGAAATACAGAATTAATCTATTATTACTTTGTAACATTACATCTATTGATTTGCTGTTTAAAGAAAAGGTTCAGGTCTTGACACCTTAAATTTCATGAGACTATAAATATTCTTATTTATTCAGGTGCACATAAAAGGCAAACTCTAAGAAAAAAGTCCTGACCCCTTTTACTACTCTTTTTTTCTGTGTGGGGGTGTGTTAGAGAGAGGAAGTCTTGGCATTTATAACAATTCTGTGTGTTTGGTGGAGATTCCTGGACTTTTTGCAATGCCCCCTCACCCCCCCCAGCCTCCGGTGACCTATTTTCCTGTTTGCAGACAAACTTTAATATCAGTCCTTTTTACTAACTGATGAAATGGCTACTTGGGTAAAGCTCTGAAGGAGAAAGATGAAAGAAAGACAAATACAGACCTAGGGAGGGAGGATGGAGAAGAAGACGGGGTGGGATCTCAACTGGGTCAGGAGGAAGGGGTAGGATCTAAACTGGGTTTCGGACGAGGTGGAGAGTGGGATTCCTGGGGCAGGTGCAAGAGGGAACTGGTGCTGGTCTCAGCAGGAAAGAGGTCCTGGATGTGGCAGTGGGTCTGAGTAGCTCTGATGAGCTGCCGACCCTGTGCTGGATGGTGGGGTCTACATTGGGGGAGAGTCCAATCTCATGTGTTTGCAGTCCAACAGAAGGTCCAGGGCTTTGCAGATGTGCGAGGTGTCTCATTCACGTAGAACACGGGGATCCAGGTGGATCTGCGGTGAGGAGGCCAGAACTAAGGCTGGGAAGATCCAGAATGCAAGGTTCTCCAAGCTACACTTATCCCAGTGGATAGGGACTTTTCAAGTCATCTTCCTTGGAGCACCACCAAGTGATGATGGAGGCAGAGCTGGCTGGGTTCCAAGCTCTAAACTCTGCTTCAACCATAGAAATCACTTTTATTTGATTTTTGTGCTAGTGTGTGTATATGTGTGGGGGGGAGGGTTGTCTGAGATTTGACAGAGAAAAAGCATTCTGTTGCTAAATGGTTAAAAAGTTAGAAATCTTTCCTCAGAAGATACTTCTTCAGCCAATAATAAAAGGAGGCCAAAAGCTGCTCTGGTAGGAGTTGAACTTGTCCTGTGTTTGAGAATGGATGGGCTTGCCCATCTTTCAGGAAAGACATTTTGGCCCCAGCTATCAGTGGTTGCTAATGTCACAGTGAGCCAGGAAAGAGGTATAAGGAGGAAGTTTTTCCTGGGAAGAGAAAGGTGAGGTTACAGGAAATGATATAAGGAGGGATCACTGGTAGGTTAATGTTCTTCAAGGAGAAGCCATGATTGTGTCATATGACCACTGTCCCAATAGCAATCAGAGACTGAGTGTCACGTGGGGCAAATAAGCAAGTCTGCATATAATCTACCAGATGTTTGTGTCCTGCAGGACAGGTATTTTATGTTACTCAGCTTTGGTCAGTAGGACTTGCCATGTGACTGGCCTATAAAAAAGTCAGCTCAGGGGACGGGGAAATGAATTTAATTGGACTCGGCCAAGAAACCAGACCTAGTAGCTTCATCAAGCTTAATCGATAACTTGATTCCAGTTCTGTGTTGGTGAACACATAATTTCTGGGTGGGGAGTAAAGAGGGGCCTTTGTAGACCCCGCATCCCTGTCCTCACCCTTTGCCTCTTGCATGGCGTCCTGTAGGCCCAAGCAACTTGAATGGGGCATCAGCCAGAATGAAGGAACTCTGCAACAGTGATTACACAATGAACTTTTGAAGACTGCCGACCCCTAACTGGGGAAGTCAGAGGACCATCATAAGCTTTAGTGTACAATAAAAAAAAAGAAAGAAAGAAAAAGCAGGCTCCTAGGCCTTACCTAAAATTCACCGAATGAGAATTTCTGAGGATGGGGTTCAAGAATACACATTTACACCAAGCACCAGAATGTCTTAGGTACTCTAACCCTTGAGAGCCATTGCTTTAAGATCTAGAATGGCTCAGACAAGAAGTTTTAAATCTCGAGTGACCTGATTCCACATTGCCCTCCACGGTGTTGCTCTTGACTGGATAACAAAGGCCTGGAAATTGTATCGTAGGAGAATTATTGTGTCTCAAGAATTGCTTTACTGATGGTGGGTTGGGGGATGAATCTCAGGGTAAGATGAACCTGTGACTGCTCCCTGGGAGAAGAGGGAGGAGGGCACATCTCAAGACAGGGAAGAAATATTAGAAATTGGGGTATGTGCTTGAGAGGATCCCCTATAAAAAGTTTTTAGTTTTTTTTCCCATTGGACTCTGGGAACACTTATATTTGACCCCCCTGGTTAAGTCCTATGCTTCTGTAAAGTTCATTACACATGTACGGTATGGTTTACATGGGGGCAGTTAGGGGCAGAGGACTAGGAAAGTGTGGCTTCTGTAGAACTACCTTGCTGTAGAGACCAGCATGTCTGAGACAGTTTTAGTCAAAGGCGGTAGCTTATAGAAGTCCAGGCAAGGACTACTGGATAGTGAGTGGTGCCAAGGCATGACAGGGAAGGGAAGATGACAAGGACAACAACCATCAGTTGTCACTGTACCACCCCTGCTCCTATTTGTTTCTTTAACTTCAAACACATTTTTATCTCTCCTGTTCTTTAAAACGCGTTCTTGTGAAGGTCACCAGTGACATCTAAATTGCCAAATTTAATGGTAAATTCAAAGGTCTCCTCTTCGACCTATCGATAGGCATTTGACACAGCTGACCACTTGCTTCTGGAACAACTCATTGTTGACTTCCAGATCAGCATGGAATCCTGGTTTCCCCGCTCCCTCACAGGGTGATCCTATAAATCTCTGTTAGTCATTCTTTCTCAGTATTGGCATGACCCAGGGCCCATTCCTTGGCCCCTTCATTCAACCCACAGACAGTGACTCCCAGTATATTTCTCACCAGCTCCAACCTCTCCCCACTTGTAAATCCAACTGCTGACTCTCCATCTGCAGTGGGATCTGAGATCAGATTAATTTAACATGTCCAAGTCGCACTTAACTTTCCTCCCTCTGCTGCTCCAAACTTGCTCCTCCTCAGCCTTCCTGTGTCTCTAACTTATCACTGACTCTTCTCTTTCTCTCACAGCCCATATCCAGTCTTGTAAGACACCCCTAGGCTCTACAACAGTGAAAATACTCAAGATGGGGTCACCTCTCACCATGACCACCCTGACCCAAACCACTATTATCTCTCACCTGGATTTTTGCAGTAGCTCTAGACAATACCTAACTGGCCCACTGCTTCTACATTACGCCCATGTAGTTAAGGATGAACTCAGCAGGTCTGGGTTGTCCAAACCTCGTACATTTTAAGGAAAACCTTGCCCTGTCTGGCTTCTGGGAAATAACCTCTATGATTTTGGAATACCCTGCCTGAAAGAGATTATTTCCCAGGAACCAGACAAGGGCCAACATTTTTTTTATTGTGCAAAAAATATACCTGAAATTTACCATTTTAATCACTGTTAGGTGTAAAATTGAGGGGTAAAAGTACATTCACGATGTCATGTAACTATCACCACTATGCATTTCCAGAACTCGTTCATCACCCCAAACTGAGAAACTCTATGTATTACAGAGTGACACTCCATCCCCCCTTCCCTCCAGTCTCTGGTAACTTCTATTCTAGCTCTGCCCCTATGAATTTGCTTATTCTAAGTACCCCAGGTAAGTGGAATCATACAATATTTGTCTTTCTGTGTCTGGCTTATTTGACTTTAGCCTAATGTTTTTGAGCTTCCTCCATGTTGTAGCATGTGTCAGAATTTCATTTCTTTTAATGGATTAATTACATTCCATTGTGTGCACATAGTACATTAAAAAAATCTATTTCTCTGTTGATGGACATTTAGACTGTATTCACCATTTGGCTATTGTGAATAATGCTGCTGTAAACATTGGCACACAATTATCTGTCTGACCCCCTGTTTTCCATTCTTGTGGTATGTACCTAGGAGAGGAATTCCAGGATCCCATGGTAATTCTATGCTTAACTGGTTGAAGAACTGCTCAACTATTTCCCATAGCAGCTGCACCATTTTGTGTTAACCACCAGGTGTAATTGTCATCACTATTGCACAGTGCCGGGGGCGGGGGGGTAGTTAATTTCTCTACATGTCCACAAAAACTTGTTATTTTCAGGGTTTTGTTCTTGTTTTATAATTGCCTTCCTAAGGGGTGTGAAGTATTATTTCATTGTGGCTCAGTCTTTTATCTCATTTCCTCGCGCCTAGATTGACAAAACTGTCCTTGGGACTGCACCTGCCCCCCCCCCCCCCCGTTTGTCTTCCTTACTGCTGCATTGGACCCTTGTTCATGAATCTTTATAAAATGCCCCTTGTGTTTTATAGATTGTCTTGTTGGTTCCCTGCTCCCAGTACCATCACATCGAACTTTTCTGCCCGGCACACAATTTTCCGTCTTCCCAAACTTCGTTCGCGACTCTGCTCCTCTGCATAGTAAGTGTTCCTTAAAGTTTTGCTGAGTAAGTGAATCCATAAACTTATTAATGAAGACTCCTTCCTGAGGGAATTTGGAGTCTAGCATATGAGTTAAGAAGAACTTAGAGTCAAAAGAGAGACCCAGATAAGGAGGACCAGAACAGGGGGGCTTCATGGAGGAGAAGGAGTAGGAATTTGGAGAGTGAGTAGGAGCTCGGGGGAAGGGAGAAAGGAGCATTCAACAAAGAACACAGTATGTGTTTTCTTTGGCTGAGTCCTAAAGTATACAAAAAGGGAATGTGTTCTTTTAAAAGATGGAGAAGCACCAGATTCTGAAAACCTGGAATGCATGGTCAAGAGTTTGGAATTCATTTAGCAATTGATCATCAGGACTTAATGAAGTTTTCAGAGTCCCAGAGCTGTGATTGAAAAAGACACTTCTGTGTGTCCTACAGGGTTTGCTTTAAAGAAAGAAGCTCCCAGAGGCAAGGGAATAGTTGGTGAGGCTACTGTAACAGTACAAGCCAGTGTTAAGGAAAGTGTGGACTGAGACAGAAATGGCAGAAAAAGAAAATTTGGAGGTCGTTTTGAGTAATACTATAAAGGAGAAGTCAGTGATAATTAAAAAGCTATAAGGAGGAAAGGGGAAAGGAAGATCTTGTAATTTTCAGCCTTGGGGTCTGGGAGAATGGAAGGAAACCACCAACAGAAATGTGGAATCTGTGAACAGAAGTGAATTTGGGAGGAAGATGTTGAGTTCATTTTGAGAAAATTGAGAGTAAAGTGTGGCTGTAGTATTTCCTAGGAAGAGACTGACCTGTAGGGTTGTAACTCAAGGGGAGAGTCAGGCGTCATTCTGGGCAATGTCTTTATCAGGGTGATAATGGAAACAACGCAACTGTCAGGTATAGAGAAGAGGGTGTTGAAAGGGAAGCGGATGAAGGCAGATGATGCAAGAATATACATTTTTTTAAGATTTACTTATTTATTTGAGAGAGAGACAGTGGGGAGAGAGGGAGAGAGAGAGAATGAGAATCTCAAGCAGACTGCCCACTGAGTGCAGAGCCTGACCTGGGGCTCAATCCCATGACCCTGAGATCACCACGTGATCTGAAACCAAGAGTTGGACCCTCAACCCATTCGGCCACCCAGGCACCCCAGGAATATTTTTAAAGGAGAAAGACGGATCAGAATACAGGACAGTGGCCAGGGGTTCTTTAATAGCCCAGGGAGGAGAGAATTCCGAGGAGGAAGTGATCAGCACTGTCCTGAGATTGTGGAGCCTGGTGTTTTGACAACAATCACTGGATTTTGCCAATTAATTGTAAGCAATTCGTAACTTTTGAGAATGTTGTTTTTTATTTGCTGGCGGAGCTGGGGTAGAATAAAATATCAGAGAATTGGCCAGAGAATAGGAAGAGTCTGAATAGAGGCTCTTTCAAGACCATGACTATGAAGGAAAGGAGGATAGAAGAGTGGCGGGGGCGGGGGGGGGGGCAGGGTTCTTAAAAAATGGTAAAGAAGGAGTAGTGGCCCAGCTACAGAGTAGAAGCCCCTGGGTCTCTGTAATGTGAGCATGGGGGCCCTGTTGGGTTAGTTTGTACCAGTTTTGATATTTTCTTTTTAAGATTTTATTTATTTATTTTAAGAGAGAGCATTAGTGTGCATGCATTGGGGGAAGGGCAGAGGGAGAGGGAGAATCTATGGCTGACTCCCATTCAGCACAGAGCCCAGGGCGGCTCGATGCCCCTACCCCGAGATCATGACCTGAGCTGAAACCAAGAGCGGTTTGCTCAACCGACTGAGCCACCCAAGTGCCCCAGCTTTAACATTTCCTACGTGTTTTTTGTTTATTTGTATGTTTTATAAGTGGCAGCTACATATATCTAGAACACGTTAAATTACTGTTTTTTCTTAAGATACAACTTCTTTAGTTCACTTAGAACATACAAATCTGATTTTTTTTTTAATCAAATGAAATATGTATAAAATGGATTTTCTCCTAATTCTGGATTCGTCATGACTTTATAATACCAACTGATTGTGATATTTACAATAATTGTCAAAACTTAGAATTTTACAAGCACTAGGTTATTACCATTGTTTCTTTAATAAATGTAGCATGCAAAATTTGAAGTTTTAATATGGGTGCTTAAATTATCCACAGAATGTATCTTTGCAGTATTTCAAAAATATCGCTGAGACGTAACTTCCTTAGAAAATAGTCTATAAAACTTAATAGATTTTCCATTTTATCAACTGGAATGCTTTATCTTTGGTTTTCATTGCACATTCCTCATTTTTCACTCATTTAAAACTGCCAATTATTATTTTTTATTGTAAAATCAATTTTAATATTTGCTTTGATTATTTTTTTATTTTGTTGCCTTTTCACATCGGCATGTCTTTAAAGTGTTTCTTACTTGATTAAACATGTCTGTGTGTGTATTAAATTGAGCCGTACTGTTTTTGAGCCAGTAATGAAAACTGCAGTTTTTAACATGTGACATTTGGGGGTGGTGAACATATGTGAAAAGATTGTATCTAGACTATTGAAAGAAATGGTCTTGAAAAATTCATGGGAAGCTTTAGCATTGTCTGAAAAACAAGAGGGAAGTCACATTAGTATTAACTTTAAAAAGCGGGGGAAAGAGAGAAGTTTGTTTTAAAGCAAAAAAGTCTGGTTGTACCAGAATGTAAAAGAAGATAACGAAAGTCAAATTTGGGTAGTAAGGTGGGTTGTAGGCGGCTTGAAGGGAAATGAAATTGATTGGCACATAATAAGCTTGGAAAGAAACAGTGAAATGTACTATTTCATTGATACTATTTGATACTATTAGATCCACTTTGATGGATTTATTCATAAGATGGAGAAGATGCTGGTGAATCCTGCAAAATATTACATGGGTGACATGCAGGAAGAAAGAAATGATAGTTTATTCTTTTCTGTTAAACTAACAGTGAGATCATAGTCTTTAAAGAGGTGGGTAGGGTGGGCCAAAAGCCCCATGCTCTGGCTGAGTTGTAATTTGTGATAAATTCAAGTACGCGGTGAATGCTAATGTGAACTATCTGAAGTCAGTGGAAATGAAGATTGGAAAAGACTGTAAATAGATCAAGTGAAAATTCCCTGTATAAATGAATTATACAATTAAACAAACAAAAAACATACAGGGGGAGAAAAAAAAAAGAGAAGCCAGATCTGGGGTGTGAGATGAGGGGAAGGGAAGGATGAGGAAGGGGAGGGAGCCCGGGGGTGCCCTGAGATTCCTTCCTCTGAGAACCGAGGCGGGAATCTCAGCCATGCCACTGGGAGGTTTGGGAGAAGAGACTTCAGGGAGTTTTGCGAGATGGCCTTGATCTTAGGAATGTAGGAGGACCAGGCCATCATCCTACTGAGATGTGGGGAGAGGCTGGACTGGAAGTTTGAGCAGGGAAAAAAGTTTGTATGAGTGCAATGAGGTGTGTGGCTGGGAAGCTGTGGGAAGCAGCATGAGCTCAGGGCAGGTGTTTCTCAAAACGCACCTGAGAAGAGAGAACATAGGGTCAGTGGTTTGGGTTCTGGGGGGGAAGCATGGGGCCCTTTTGGTACCTTCAAAAAGTGCAGGGGCGCCTGTGTGGCTCAGTGGGTTAAAGCCTCTGCCTTCAGTTCAGGTCATGATCCCAGGGTCCTGGGATCGAGCCCCGTATCGGGCTCTCTGTTCAGCAGGGAGCCTGCTTCCCCTCCTTCTCTCTCTGCCTGCCTCTCTGCCTACTTGTGATCTCTGTCTGTCAAATAAATAAATAAAAATATTAAAAAAAAAAGTGCAGGGCCCAGGTGGTGGTGGGCTATGTGGATCCCCCCCCCGCCCCGCCCCCCAGCACTGCTTGCTTGCCTTTCACACCTGCAGCCACACACCTGTGAGCATCGAGGGGGGCATCGGGCTGCATACCTGGGCTCTGAGATTATTTCGGCTTCATCTTTCCCCTGATCTATGTCATCTTGTCAAAAACACCTTCTTGAGATACAGTTGACATGAGTTTGGCTTTATATACTCTCCCCTGTGAATTTACTCTGTGATCTGGGAAATGAAACATAGAAGAAAAAAGAAAAGAAGAAAGAAAAAAAAATCTCTGTCCACATTCTCCTTATCAGAGAACTTGACCGTTATTACCACACATGCTGGCGGCAGTTTTCCGTTCTCTGGCTCTGGAGGCGGAGGAAACGGCAGGGGAGGGAGAGCAAGAGCTAAGGCGGCTTGTCTACCTCCCAGTCTCCTTTCCCTTGGTGGAGCGGGGGACTCCGCCACAGTAATTTTCTCTCCAAGTTTCTATGCCCCGAGGCCATGCTCCCACATCCGTCCTCCTTGACCATACCTCTCCTTTCTCTCAGCCAATGAAAGTTCCTCAGCCTCTGTGTTGCAGTGTCGGCCACAGTTAATAAGATAGTCATTTTGTTGGGTCCTGGGTTTGATTTAGGAAAATTAAGCCAACACCCACAGAGAGAATACCCAGAGGCCCTGGGTCTCTGCTCCTAACGGGATAGAGCTGACGAGACACATTGTGGTGAGACAGGCCAACGTGGGGGGCTGGTGGGAGAGGGCAACAGTGTTGTGCAAGGCCCGGAGAGATTGCTTCCAGCTGAGAGGGCTTGGGAACGGTTCAGCTGAGGGTGATTTTAGAACTGGGCTTGCAGGGTGTAAGGGGTGGGGGTGGGGGGGAACATGGGATTCTGACCAGATGCTAGGGCAGAGGGGGCAGAGCCCTAGTGGTGGAGGAAACCAGGTAAGCAGAGGTGTGGGGAGCAGGGCTGGGAGAGAGCCAGCAATGGTGTGAGCTGGACTAAAAGCAGCATGAGGTGGAGTGGTGGTACTCTCTTCACGCCTGTCCTGCTCAGGAGTTTGGGTTTTCTCCTGGGAGAGGTTCAGCATGAGAAGCTTGAGCCTTTGCAGGCTGCCTGTAGTTCATTGCAAAAGCTTTCTCATTTTCCTGCCTGTGTGCAGTAAAAACTGTGTTTCCCAGGTTCATCTGTGAAGAAGAAAACCCTGGAACTTCTCTGGTCAGTGTGATGCCAACTTTGAATCCCGTGCTTTCTGCAAGCCCCTTTTTATCGAGATCTAGCCATTTTGCTTTGCTCTTCTTCATTGCCTCTCTGCCTTGGCTACAGCCCATGGTTTCATTTGCTTTGCCACTTTTGAGAGTTCAGGATCCCAATGTTGCCAAGTTTGAGTTTTAATAGGTTTCCACACCTTTTCATGGCTGTCTTTGACAAGAAAAATATATATACATGCAATGATCCCTAGCTGGGGTTCTGACTACTGTTTGTCATGGCACTGTTGAGATGAAAACGTTAAGAAACACAGCCACATCCCATTCCCTTAGAAGACTTTTGGTTGTAAATGCACTTGAAAGAAAAGTTGTCAGATAAGAAAATGAAAAGAGGGATCTCCATTCGTATAATTTTTGCTTAGTGAACTTGATAATGGAAGTTCTGGACGATTCTTCTTGTGTTACTTACAGCTGTGAGTTCAGCTCCAAGAGCGGAGTTCGTGATTAGGTGGGAGGCCCTGGGAGATTTTTTTTTTTTCCCTGCTGGGTACAAGTAATTTGTATTCCTTATTTAGGTCCAGTACTCCACAGTGCAGTGTGGTGGTATTTTTTATAAAAAAGAGCAAGCCATCTAAATGTTTCATCAAACGGAACAGTGTGGTAAATACAGCTCACCCCCTGGATGGATGCTTCTGTCATTATTAAGAAGGTGATTACTAAGACCATCATGGAAAAATAGTACGATGTAATATTCAGGGGAGAGAAGCAGAATGTAAAATTACATGTCAACTGAGAGTTAAGTGCTTTAAAAATGACGAGTGTCTACTGGACAGACAGCCTCTCAGAGACTGAAGGCTGGATCCGTTGGTCCGAGGTGCTCCCCGTGGGGGCTGAGCTATGTGGGATCGTGACCTAAATCTGAAGCTAAGTGAGCAATAAATACTCTTGGATATGAATAAGTATTTTTTTTTTTTAAGAGAGACCTACTTTAGGGGAACAGTGTTACCATTTAGTATCAAGAAAAACAAATTTGCTTGCTGGCCCCTTCCTTCTCCTTTTCCTTGTCTCCCCCAATCAGGTACTTTCCATTTGGGTTGTTTCTTTTAAAATCGGCAGATTATCTTCCCCATCAGATTACTGTTTGCCTACCTCCAGTAAAGCTCAGACCCGGTGGCTAGGCACACGGCTGCCCGTGGCCCGGAGCTTTCTCAGACTCGTGGATTCTGTCTGTCAGTGACCGGTGGTACCAGCTGAACTCGTCCACTGTAGGGCTTGCGGCTGCCCAGTGCCTGGTTCTCACAGATGTGTGGTCTGGACGGTAACTTAGGCAGGCAAGCAGGTGGGGTGTTTGGGTTGCAAGACCCTTGGCATGTGGTCATAAAGCTGCTTGTGTGTTATGTGGAGGTTTGGAAATAAAGAGAAGGAGGGAGGGCGAGAAAGAGAAGGGGGGGCAAGTGGGAGGGGGAGAGAAGGAGGAGGAGGAGGAGAGAGAGAGAGGCAGAGACGAGGCTGCCAATTTCCTGCACTTTGGGCATCTTGCTCTTAAATGGGCATGAGGGTCATTACTAGAGGAGTTTTTCCTCAGAGGAAGTCCTTTCAGTACTCCCTCTACTCTGGGGCTTAGTCCCTATTTTCTTCTCACCCCCTTATCAACCTTTTGCCCCATTCTGCCATCTCCTTTGTGGGCTGCACATTCTCGATGGTGCCTCTCCTCTAGGGCTCTTGGAGCACAGACGCGGTTCACCCAGCCGGCCTCCTTTACTGTCCTCATACAGCCATGTCAGCTAGGGACAAGTGGAAAAGACAAAATTCGACTCTCTCTCAAATCTCCTTCCTTCCTGCTTCTGCAGTGGTAGAGTTGAGACATCATCCTTTTCAGAGATGTCCAGCCTGAGAAATCAAGAAAAATCTCCTTAAATGAGCTGATCTTTTCCTTTCCTGCTCCCCCATATACACCTGTTGTATCATATGCTACCTGACGGGCACGCCTCCACGTGCGCGGGTGGTAGACACACGCTGAAATTGTGGTTTCTGCGTCGTGGCATCCCTGCACAGAAGCACACAGCTGAGAGTTGGCTAACCACTTGCCTTTCTTTCTTCCTGACCCCTCACCTCCAAATCTGGGAGCCTGAGGGATGTGCAGAATACAGCACTCAGTGGGCTCCAGAGATGACCTGGCTCACCCCACTTTTTCTAGAAGAGGAGAGTGATGTCCCCGAGGTCTTTGCTTGGGGTCACATATCCAGAAGTGGAAACTATAGGACAAGATCCCAGATCTCTTCCACCCCGATCTGGCAGCCTTTCCATTATATCCTTATGCTTACGTGAGTGACTTTCCTGACCCCAGAAACTTCTAGGGTGCTCTGCAGGTTTTCTGTATAGCTTTGTCCAAGTGCCGTCTCTTTCATGACAGTTTTATAGAGGGACCCAGCCGGAAGAGAATTCTACATCCTCCAATCTCCCTGAGCACCTTTCAAGCCATGCAAAGCATTTGTAGTCTGTAGTTCTGCCACCCATTCGGGTTAATTAAATATACATTTTACCCTCCTGACCAGACCCCAAGAGCTGCTTGAAGTCAGGGATTGTACCTTTGTCATTTTTGTTTGTCCCATAATGCTGGCACAGCGCCTGGCCATGGCGGGTACTCAATAAACCTATGTGCCCAGAGAATGAGTGAATGAGCAATGAACCCATCGGAATAGCACCTCTGTTCCCTCCTGGAGTGGGGTGCTGTAAATCAAGGCGTGATGAATCTCTGGGGACTGGGAGCTTTGTGAGTTATGGGGAAGTCTCCCTGTCTCTCCGGCTGAGTGGGCAGTGATAACATTGAAACTGCAGCCTTGGAGTAGCTAGCAGTGATTTAGGAAGTACATTCATATGGGCTCTTCATAAATAAATCAATTAAATTGCTGCCATGAGCTAGTCAGGCAGGGCTGCCCCTCCGGAGAGCAGGTGTATGCTGTTCCCCTGGCTAGGATCTCGATGGCCGCTGAAAATTGCTCCAGCATCTGGGTTTCCACGCAGCGCGGGGCCTCTGGTCACCAGCGTTTGCCTCTTTGAGGACTTTCCTCACCAAGGAGGAGAGGGCAGAAGAGCTCATTGTGCAGTCACTGTGGTTACATCACCTGGGCAGCTGCCCCAACTTCACGCTTCCCCTACCTGGGGCTGAGTTTTTATTTGGGCATGGGTTTCTCTACTTGGTAAGCCTCCTTATGGGGGATCGGTGGCTAGGGGGCTCAAAAGTCATGTTTCAATAAAGAACTGTGGGAAGCTCTATTGATTAGAAAAATGCTCTGAATTCTGGTCCATCTCAAGAAAATAAGTGGGTTTTGGAAACGATGAAGTGACTCCATATATCATCTTCTCCATTAAAATCATTTTGTTTCTTTACCTTAGTCCCAAAGGCCAGGGTCTCTGGATTTAGACGGTAGCAATTAATTTACTTGAAATCCTCATTTATATTTTTGAGCAAGAGGAGGTGATGAGTGGAGATTCTCCAAGTTCTTTCTTTTCCTCACAATTTATTTCCTCACCACAAAGATCTACTGAGTACCTAACGCATGTCAGAAACACGACAGGCTTTGGAGATGTAACTGTGAAACAGCCTTTGCTTTCAAGGATTTTATATTTTGATAGGGTTCCAGATATAGACACTGATAAGAGGATAAAGGAGCAACGCCGTGATGGAAATTGGGTAAGGAGCTCTGGGAATAGGCATGGGACAGAAGCATATTGGCTTGGGGAAGAGTCACTAAATTGGAATTTAAGGGATGAGTGGGGCTTCACCAGAGGAGGGGAGGGAACTCCAGAGAGTGGGAGCAATGTTGAGAAAGGACTGGGAGCATTTAAGGCATTTAAAGAACTGATCATGGGGCCGCCTGGGTGGCTCAGTTGGTTAAGTAACTGCCTTCGGCTCAGGTCATGATCCCAGAGTCCCGAGATCGAGTCCCATATCAGGCTCCCAGCTCCATGGGGAGTCTACTTCTCCTTCTGACCTTCTCCCCTCACATTCTCTCTCTCACACACTCTCTCTCAAATAAATACATAAAATCTTAAAAAAAAAAAAAAAAAAAAGGACTGATCATTTAGGCATCTGCTTACCCACAGGTGATTACTGACCAATCCATGTGGTGGGCTCTGTGTCACACAGGTCCTCATGGGGCGGCCTCAGACAGGCTCTCTGTCTGCCAGGAACTCAAGGTTCGCATGGAGGGTGGGATTCCTGCAGAGAGGGTCGGGGCTGAGCCTGGGAGGCTGGGCTGGGAGACTGGCAGACTCTCTGGTGCTAAACTGAGGAGTTTGGATGATGGCCCTGGTGCTCATGTGGACGGTGTCTAAACCCTCAGTCTGTGACAGAAAGACATTGAGGATAGTTCCTTTTTTTTTTTTTTTTTTTTTTTTGCTTTTACAAACATTATTGCAGTGAACAACTTCGCAGTACGTACATCATTTCAAGCACATGAGAGCATGCATGGAAGATCAGTTCCTAAAACGGAATCACTGGATCAAAGGGTGTGTGCATTTGGTGAATTTGCCAAATTCCCTTAGTTAGAGGTTTATCAGCGCTCCCTCCTGGCAGCAGTAAATGAGATGTGCTTCCCTGCCTACCCTGCCCCCCGCAAACACGCACATGCATGCATATGTACACACACACATGCATGCACACACACAAACACACATGCACACACACAAACACGCACATGCATGCGCACACAAACACAGACACACACATGCACACAGGCGCTGTAACAAGGGCATTGTTACTTTCCACTCCCCAACCATTGTCGCTCTTGTTGGGGCGCAGACGGCCTAGCTCCATCACTCTCTAAAGGTACAAAAGCATGAGTTTGAGATGGATGAAATTCTGTCCCGGACAAATACAAGATTATCTTCTACGTTTTACCTCAGTTCAGATTTCTGTCCAGTGGGGACCCAGAGTGAAACATTATGGGAAAAACTGGTTGGCCTCCAGGCTACAGAGTCAAAGATCAGGAGTATCCTCATATATAACTACTACCTGGGACTCATAATGACGCATGGTGGATGGATCACTGATGGACTCTTAAACTCATCCTGATTTTTTTTTTTTCCCTGGTTTTAGATTGTGCCACTTTCTGGGGAAAATGACTGCTCTCAGTCTCATTTGTCCTAAACTTTTAATCTTTGAGTGTGCAGGCCTGTTTAATCAGTCTACCACATCAATAATAGTGGATAAATATATTCCTTTATATGGGATGATAAAAAGTTGGTAGCTTATGATTACTTGGACACGTGACAAGAATTTCAAACTTAAATCCATGTCTTTGAGCTCCCCCCACCCCATAAGTGGTAGATGAAGGCAGGAGTTGTGGTTTCCAGGCACAGATCCCACGCATGTGAAGTAGGAGATAACTGAAGTTGGCCCACCTATCTTGGTGGTCATCTCCATCCTCTCTCTGACTACATGGGGGATAAACAGTGACAATGGAACGCTCACGTTAAGAATGAAGGCGCTTGACAAAGGCTTACAAGGAATGATCTTGCAGCTTTTAGCAGAAATGTTGAGAGCAAGTTGCACAGGTCAGAGGCAGAAAACTGAATTTAGCTGTAGTGTGTAGCCTCTGTATTAAACAGATGCTCATTATAGGATTTTAAAAGTCAGGTGAGCAAGTAACTTGCATTTATTCAGAACCTGCTTGCTGAGGCACTGTATTAGACAGTATGGAAGGTAATGAATAAGTCCATAAAAAACAAATATTATTTGTTTTAGCAATGCATATACTAAAATTTGGAATGATACAGAGAAGATTAACATAGCCCCTACACAAGGATGACACACAAATTTGTGAAGCATTCTGTATTTAAAAACAAACAAACGAATAAACAAACAAACAAAACAAATAGGTAGTCAGAGTCCCAGCTCTTTAAGAAATCAAGAAGGAGTTGGAAGACAAACCTACATGACCAGTTTAATGGCTATATGAGAGTTAATAGTACAAAGTTGCAAATACACGAAACCATTTAGTGCCAAGCTGTTGAGTCTGAGCAACTTAAAAGCTCTGAGCTAAGAGGATTGGAATCTGCAACTTGAAAGCTCCCCACAGCTCTAGGAAAGTTCTTTGGAAACCTAGGGTATATCTTGCTCCCTATTTCCTACCCACTGGGCTTCCATTCATCTGTGTTGTTGAACTCCCATATGTTTGCATGCACACTGTGCTTTGGTTTCTCTCCTGAGGGGCCTTCAGGATACTTCCCTCCTTTGCTCTACTCTTGGGAATCCACTCAGGATACCACCACCTTCCATGCTTTCTTTTATTATTCTTATTATTTTAATATTTTATTTATTTATCTGACAGAGAGATCACAAGTAGGCACAGAGGCAGGCAGAGAGAGAGGGGGGAGCAGGCTCTCCGCTGAGCAGAGAGCCTGATGCAGGACTCAATCCCAGGACCCTAAGGCCATGACCTGAGCCAAAGGCAGAGGCTTAACCCACTGAGCCACCAAGGTGCCCCTTATTACTTTTATTAACATATAATGTATTATTTGTCCCAGGGGTACAGGTTTGTGAATCGTCAGGCTTACACACTTCACAGCACACACCATAGCACATACCCTCCCCGATGTCCATAACCAAACCACCCTCTCCACACTCCCCCTCCCCCCAGCAACCCTCAGTTTGTTTTGTGAGATTGAGAGTCTCTTATGGTTTGCCTCCCTCCCGATCCTATCTTGTTTCATTTTTTCCTTCCCTACCCCCCAAACCCCCGCTCTGTCTCTCAAATTCCTAATATCAGGGAGATCATATGATAATCATCTTTCTCTGATTGACTTATTTCACTCAACATAATACCCTCTAGTTCCATCCACGTTGTTGCAAATGGCAAGATTTCATTTCTTTTGATGGCTGCATAGTATTCCATTGTATATATATATATATACCACGTCTTCTTTATCCATTCATCTGTTGATGGACATCTAGGTTTTTTCCATAGTTTGGCTATTGTGGATATTGCTGCTAAACATTCGGGTGCACGTTCCCTGCCCCTTCAGATCACTACATTTGTATCTTTAGGGTAAACACCCAGTAGTGTGATTGCTGGGTCATAGGGTAGCTCTATTTTCAACTTTTTGAGGAACTTCCATGCTGTTTTCCGGAGTGGCTGCACCAGCTTGCATTCCCACCAACAGTGTACGAGGATTCCCCCTTCTCTGCATCCTCTCCAGCATCCATCAAATGATATCCAAATTGTTTTCCTGACTTGTTAATTTTAGCCATTCTGACTGGTGTGAGGTGGTATCTCATTGTGGTTTTGATTTGTACTTCCCTGATGCTGAGTGATGTGGAACACTTTTTCATGTGTCTGTTGGTCACTTGGATGTCTTCTTTGCAGAAATGTCTGTACATGTCCTCTGCCCATTTCTTGATTGGATTATTTGTTCTTTGGGTGTTGAGTTTGATAAGTTCTTTATAGATTTTGGATACTAGCCCTTTATCTGATATGTATTTTGTGAATATCTTCTCCCATTCTGTCAGTTGTCTTTTGGTTTTGTCAACTGTTTCCTTTGCTGTGCAAAAGCTTTTTATCTTGATAAAGTTCCAATAGTTCATTTTTGCATTTGCTTCCCTTGCCTTTGGCTATGTTTCTAGGAAGAAGTTGCTGTGGCTGAGGTTGAAGAGGTTGCTGCCTGTGTTCTTCTCAAGGATTTGAATGGATTCCTGTCTCACATTGAGGTCTTTCATCCATTTTGACACTACTTTTGTGTGTTGAAATGGATGAAAGACCTCAATGTGAGAGAGGAATCCATTCAAATGTTCTAGCTTCATTCTTCTGCATGTGGCTGTCCAATTTTCCCAACACCATTTGTTGAAGAGACTATCTTTTTCCCATTGGACATTCTTTCCTGCTTTGTCAAAGGTTAGTTGACCATAGAATTGAAGGTCTCTTTCTGGGCTCTCTATTCTGTTCCATTGATCTATGTGTCTGTTTCTGTGCCAGCACCATACTGTCTTGATGATAACAGCTTTGTAATAGATCTTGAAGTCTGGAATTGTGATGCCACTAACTTTGGTTTTCTTTTTCAACATTCCTCTAGTTGTTCAGGGTCTTTTCTGGTTCCATATAAATTTTAGAATTATTTGTTCCATTTCTTTGAAAAAAAATGATGGTATTTTGATAGGGATTGCATTAAATGTGTAGATTGCTTTAGGTAGAATAGATATTTTCACAATATTTGTTCTTCCAATTCATGAGAATGGAACATTTTTCCATTTCTTTGTGTCTTCTTCCATTTCTTTCATGAATACTTTATAGTTTTCTGAGTACAGATTCTTTGCATCCTTGGTTAGGTTTATTCCTAGGTATCTTATGGTTTTGGGTGCAATTGTAAATGGGATTGACTCCTTAATTTCTCTTTCTTCTGTCTTGCTGTTGGTGTATGGAAATGCAACTGATTTTTGTGCATTGATTGCATTGACACTTCACTGAATTCCTGTACAAGTTCTAGCATTTTTGGAGTAGAGTCTTTTGGGTTTCCTATGTAAAGTGTCATATGATCTGCAAAGAGTGAGAGTTTGACTTCTTCTTTGCCATTTCAGATGCCTTTTATTTCTTTTTGTTTTCTGATTGTTGAGGCTAGGACTTCTAGTACTATGTTGAATAGCAGTGGTGATAATGGACATCCCTGCTGTGTTCCTGACCTTGGGGGAAAAGCTCTCAGTTTTTCCCCATTGAGAATGATATTCGTTGTTGGTTTTTCATAGATGGCCTTGATGATATTGAGGTATGTACCCTCTATCCCTACACTGTGAAGAGTTTTGATCAAGAAAGGATACTGTACTTTGTCAAATGCTTTTTAAGCATCTATTGAGAATATCATATGGTTCTTGTTCTTTCTTTCATTAATGTATTGCATTGCATTGATTGATTTGCAGATGATGAGTCAGCCTTGCAGCCCAGGAATAAATCCCACGTGGTCGTGGTGAATAATCCTTCTAATGTACTGTTGGATCCTACTGGCTAGTATTTTGGTGAGAATTTTCGCATCTGTGTTCATCAAGGATATCGGTCTGTAATTCTCCTTTTTGGTGGGGTCTTTGTCTGGTTTTGGGATCAAGGTGATGCTGGCCTCATAAAATGAGTTTGGAAGTTTTCCTCCCATTTCTATTTTTTGGAACAGTTTCAGGAGAATAGGAATTAATTCGTCTTTAAATGCTTGGTAGAATTCCCCTGGGAAGCCTTCTGGCCCTGAGCTCTGGTTTCCTGGGAGATTTTTGATGACTGCTTCAATCTCTTTACTGGTCTGTTCAGGTTTTCTATTTCTTCCTGGTTCAGTTCTGGTAGTTTATAGGTTTCTAGTAATGCATCCATTTCTTCCAGATTGTCAAATTTGCTGGCATATGGTTGTTCACAATATGTTCTTATAATTGTTTGTATTTCTTTGGTGTTGGTTGTGATCTCTCCTCTTTCATTTATGATTTTATTTATTTGGGTCCTTTCTCTTTTCTTTTTGATAAGTCTGGCCAGAGGTTTATCAATCTTATTAATTCTTTCAAAGAACAAGCTCCTAGTTTTGTTAATCTGTTCTACTGTTCTTTTGATTTCTATTTCATTGATTTCTGCTCTGATCTTTGTGATTTCTTTTCTCCTGCTGGGATTAGGCTTTCTTTGCTGTTCTTTCTCCAGCTCCTTTAGGTGTAGGGTTGGGTTGTGTACTTGAGACCTTTCTTGTTTCTTGAGAAAGGTTTGTATTGCTATATACTTTCCTTTCAGGACTGCCTTTTCTGTGTCCCACAGATTTTGAACAGTTGCGTTTTCATGAATTTTTTCAATTCTTTTTTAACTTCCTGGTTGACCAATTCATTCTTCAGTAAGATGCTCTTTAGCTTCCATGTATTTGAGTTTTTTCCAGCTTTCCTGTTGTGATTGAGTTCTAGCTTCAGAGCACTGGGGTCTAAAAATACACAGAGAATGATCCCAATTTTCATACTGGTTGAGACCTGATTTGTGACCCAGGCTGTGATCTATTCTGGAGAATGTTCCATGTGCACTAGAGAAGAATGTGCATTCTTTTGCTTTGGGATGGAATGTTCTGAATATATCTGTGATGTCCATCTGGTTCAGTGTGTCATTTAAGGTCTTTATTTCCTTGTTGATCTTTTGCTTGGATGATCTGTCCATTTCAGTGAGGGGGGGTGTTAAAGTCCCCTGCTATTATTGTGTTGTTGTTGATGTGTTTCTTTGATTGTGTTATTAATTGGTTTATATATATATTATTTGGTTGCTCCCATGTTAGGGGCATGGATCTTTAAAATTGTTAGATCTTCTTTTTGGACAGACCCTTTATGTATGACATAGTGTCCTTCCTTATCTCTTATAGTCTTTGGCTTAAAATCTAATTTGTCTGTTATAAGGATTGCCACCCCAGCTTTCTTTTGATGTCCATTGGCATGGTAAATTATTTTCCACCCCCTCACTTTAAATATGGAGGTGTCTTTGGGACTAAAATGAGTTTCTTGTAGACAGCATACTGATGGGTTTTGGTTTTTTATACATTCTGATATCCTGTGTCTTTTGATAGGGGCAATTAGCCCATTTACATTCAGGGTAACCATTGAAAGATATGAACTTAGTGACACTGTATTGCCTATAAGGTGACTGTTACTGTATATTGTCTCTGTTCCTTTCTGGTCTACTACTTTTAGGCTCTTTCTTTGTTTGGAGGACCCTATTCAATATTGCCTGTAGGGCTGGTTTGGTGTTTGCAAATTCTTTTAATTTTTGTTTGTCCTGGAAGCTTTTTATCTCTTCTTCTATTTTCAGTGATAGCCTAGCTGGATAAGTATTCTTGGCTGCATATTTTTCTCATTTTAGTGCTCTGGATATATCATGCCAGTTTTTTCTGGCCTGCCAGGTCTCTGTGGATAAGTCTGCTGCCAATCTAATATTTCTACCATTGTATATTACAGACTTCTTGTCCCAAGCTGCTTTCAGGATTTTCTCTTTGTCACTAAGACTTGTAAGTTTTACTATTAGATAATGGAGTGTGGACCTATTTTTATTGATTTTGAGGGGGGTTCTCTGTGCCTCCTGGATTCTGATGCTTGTTCCCTTTGCTATATTAGGGAAATTCTCTAGTATAATTTGCTCCAATATACCTTCTGCCCCCCTCTCTCTTTCTTCTTCTCCTGGAATCCCAATTATTCTAATTTTTTTGTCTTATGGTATCACTTATCCCTCGAATTCTCCCCCCTTGGTCCAGCAGTTGTTTGTCTCTCCTTTGTTCAGCTTCTTTATTCTCCATCATTTGGTCTTCTATATCACTAATTCTCTCTTCTGCCTCATTTATCCTAGCAGTAAGAGCCTCCATTTTTTATTGCACTTCATTAATAGCTTTTTTGATTTCAACTTGGTTAGATTTTAGTTCTTTTATTTTTCTAGAAAGGAATTTTATTTCTCCAGGTTTTTTCTAATATCTTCCATGCCTTTTTCCAGTCTAGCTAGCACCTTGAGAATCGTCATTCTGAACTCTTGTTCTGACATATTACTAATGTCCATTTTGATTAGGTCCCTGGCCATCAGTACTGCTTCTTGTTCTTTTTGTGTGTGTGTGTGTGTGTTTTTCTGTCTTGTCATTTTATCCAGATAAGAATATGTGAACGAGAGAATAAAATACTATTAGGGTGGCAAAGACCCCAGAAAAATATACACTAAACAAATCAGAAGAGATCCAAAACCAGGGAGAGAAGAAAGGGGGATAAAGAAATAAAAATTAAAAAATAAAAAATGAAAAACAATGTTTTTGCTGATATTTTGTGGGAGGGGCCTGTTGCAGTGATTCTCAAATGTCTTTGCCCAAGGCAGAATTACACCACCTTTGACAAGGGCCTGGCTATGTAATCTACTCAGGTTTGCTCTCTGAGCTTTTGTTCTCTGAATACTTTCCATAGAGCTTTGGAGGATAGGAATGGAAATGGCGACCTCCCAATCTCCAGCCCGGAGGAGCTGAGAACTTGGGGCCCCACTTCTCAGTGCGCCCCCAGAGACAAGCAGTCAATTGCTCCTGTCTCCCTGGTCTCTGGCCACACTCCGTGCTCACCCAGCCTGTGACTGAGTGTTTCTATCTCTGGTGCATAGCCCTGCTGGAGTCTCCAAACCCAGCAGATTCCTGCTGTGCTGCTCCTCCCAGAGCAGGAAGGTGAATCTCCCCAGATCTGCCACTTGTGGGGTCCTTGCTCTAAGAGCAGTGGTCCAACTGTGCTTGGATCATGGTTTAAGGTAACCCCAATCTGAAAGCTCACTCTTCAGCTCTGTCTCTGCAGTTGTCTTCCCTGCTGTAATACCTGGCAGCTCTGCCACACTCAGACACCCTGATCTTTCTGTGACCCCGTGGGACCTGAGCCACACTGTCCTTATGAGGGGTCCACCCCCACTTAGCCTCTGGAGCGATGTCCCTCAGTGGAGCAGACTTCTAAAAGTTCTGATTTTGTGCTTCGTTACTTCACCACTTGCCGGGAGCCAGCCCCTCCCCCTGCAGTCTATTCCCTCATCACTCCAGATTCACTTCTCCACACGTCCTACCTTTCAGTAGTCGATTTCCTGTTCCTAGAATTGCTACTCTTCTCTTCTATCTCCTATTGAGTTTGTAGGTGTTCAGAATGGCTTGATACCTATGTAGCTGAACTCCTGGGATCTGACATCATTTCAGTCTGCTACTCCTCTGCCATCTTGACTCTCAGTCCCTTTCCATTCTTTCTAGGGCTCTGTGGCTTATGGCTTTCCCTCATTCATTACAGCAACCTGATCCTGTGCCCCATATTCTTTCTATGAGAGCACAAGTAAATACCTTCAGGTCCTCAAAAAATTAAACATAGGGTTACTATATGGCTTAGAATCCCACTTTTAGGAATATACCCCAAAGAGTTGAAAACAGGGATTCAAACAGATACTTGTACATAAATGTTTATAGCAGTACCATTAACAATGGTTAAAACATTGAACACCCCAAATGTCTATCAATGGATGATGCGTGCTTAAACACATTTGGTATAGCAATACAATGGGACGTTATTCAGCCATAAAAAGGAGCGAGGTACTGATGGAAGCTACAACATGGATGAACCTTGAAAACAATATGCTAAGGGAAAGAAGCCAGGTCCAGAAGGTCACATGTCATATGATTCCATTTATGTGAAGTTTCCAGAATAAATAAATCTGTGGAGACAGCAAGTAGATTGGTGGATACCAAGGATTGGAGGAGTGATGAATGGACAATAGCTACTTAATGTGCATAGTAGAGTTTTATTTTGAAGTGATACAAATATTTTGGATCTAGATAAAGGTGGTAGCTGCAGAACATTGTGAATGTACTAAATGCTTCTGAATTGTCCACTTGAAACAGTCAATTTTATGTTATATACATTTTTCTTTAATTAAAAAACAAAATAAAACAAAACAAGCAACTCCTTCAGGAAATGTGCAGTTGGGAACCAGCAGTTTAAACACTCTTCTTCCTGATATAATTGATTTGTGGGGTAGAGCAATGTGGGTCATTGAAGAAATAACACTTTAACCCAGAGGGATGAGTTTCAGGTTGTAGTTTAAGCAATGATAGTAATCCATCAGATTGATACAGAGATTTATAGTTTACAAAGTACCTTAGGTCCAACATCTAATATACTCTTTATATCCTTTCCCCCATTGTTCCTCCTCAGCTAATCGGTCAAAAAAGGTCATGATTCATGCTTCCTGTCTGCTGGAATAATGTTACTGCACCCCTGTGTTTGAATCTGACCCGTTCATGAAGGACCAAACCAAATGCCATCCCTTGAAGCCTCCCCTGGAAATATAAGCACATTCTGGTGGCTTGAGATCTTTAGGGTTTATGGCAAGTTCTGATTATGAGCCAAGATAACTAATGTCAGCTTGGGCAGAGATGACACCTATTTCCTTATCTAGATACTTTATGTGGACAACATAATGATTGGACAATATTGGCATTAGGAATAATTTGAAGGTGTGATGGATGAAGTAGGGGAGAAGATCATATGGTTAGTCAGAAATGGGTAGGGCAAGGGAAGCTTGTTAAGTGGCTGGTTAGTAGAGCTTCTTAGGCCAGGGACTCCCTAGTATAACTGTCATATCTGAT
Source organism: Martes martes (assembly GCF_963455335.1). Classification (NCBI taxonomy): domain Eukaryota; kingdom Metazoa; phylum Chordata; class Mammalia; order Carnivora; family Mustelidae; genus Martes; species Martes martes. Next base: position 23,269,928 of record NC_137901.1, on the reverse strand, counting down.
GCCTTCCACAGCACTTGACATATAGTAGGCCATCTAAAAATGTTGACTTAGTTCTTTTGTTCATTCATTTTATCCGTTTCCTTTTGGGGAGAGGATGGTCCTCAGAATATAAAGTGCCTGAAGGTAAGAACCCCATCTCTCTCATTCCCCAGTGCCTTGCAGAGTGTCTAGTATAGTTGGTTCTCCATAAACATTTGTGGACTGAGTGACTGAATTGAGTGGAAAGGATGTGAGACTTGGGATCTGGCAGTCCAGTCCTTCAACCCCAACCCTGGCACTCACTGGCTGTGTTGTCCTATAGGTAAGGGAGAAGGATAAACCCAACCATGCCATTTAGTACTGGATACATTTAATAAATGGTCGGTGTTGTTTATCCATCAAATAATCATCAAACCTGAACAATGTGCAAAGACCAACAAAAGCAGCTCTTTGGCAACTTAAAACCATCCATTCTTGTGTTTTGGTCATGTGAACCTGACTGGGTATTCATTTATTCATTCATTCTACGACTATTGACTGAGCTCTTACTGTGAGTCGGGTTCTGTTCTAGGAACAATGGGAAGCCACCGGAGGGCAATAAACAGGAGTAACGTGCTTAGACAAATGTGTTACAAGGGTTCCTCCTTTTTGTGTGTGAAGAATGACTTCATTCATGGAATAAGGAGGAAAAGAGAATGTGTATCGCATTTGTCTTTATGGAGAGGAAAGCATCTCACTCTAGAAGGGAGGCCATGGGGCTGGTGAAGAGATCTGGACCATATTTCAGAGGCTGAGCAAAGATGACTTGATGATAGGTTGGATGCTGGGCTGGGGAGTGAAGAAAAGGGGGACTGTTAGGTATATGCTTCCTGTAACTGGCTGAGTAGGACTGCTGTTTCCTGAGACAGTAGACACTTCTGAAGAGATTTGGAAAGGAATTTTGACAATCATGATTTAGCTAGGATAATTTGAGTTGCCTATTGGATATTGAGGCAGAGTTCAGTAGAGAGATAGGAGTTCTATCTATTGGAAAGGAGCATAGAAGGTGCTTAAAGGGATGAGACTAGATGAGATCCTTTTAAAAGGGATAGAAGAGGAGAAGCTTTGGGAATGAGCTGTGAGAGGCTGCTTTGCTTAGGGCTTGGGTAGAGAAGTGGCCCAGCATGTGGGCTTGCAGAATGTAAGGGACAAAAGGGTTTCTGGGAGGAGGAGTGTCCATCCATATCAACAACTGTTGAGAGGACTGAGCAAGATGAGGACAGAGAAGGGACGATGAAACTGGCATCTTGGAGCTCATCTGTGACTTGACAAAGGCAATTGCAAGCAAGGGGAGGGGTGAAAATACCAAGGTAATAGGCGGATGGGCTAATGGGAGGGGAGGGAATGGAGATCCTGGAAACTGCTCTCTCAAGATGTTTTCTGTGAAGTGTGGCAGCGACATGGGCTGGTAGGTTGAGGCAGATGTGGGGTACAGGACACTTTGCTTCTTTCAAGGGGGAAACCCTTGAGCATGTTTGTGGGTTGATAGGAAGAATCAAGAAGAGGGAGAGGTTGAAGACCCATGAGGGAGAGGAGGTGACCGCTGCAGCAAAGCAGCTGAAAAGGCGAGAGTGAGGGCTCCAGCCCACAGGTGTCCTGTCATATTCTGAGAGACTCTTCTGGAAGGATGGAGGGCATGAGTGACATCTGTTTTGAGAGCTGCTGGACATGAGAGTAAAAATGGCTGAGGAAAGTGAAATCTATGGGCCACAGAGTTTTGGGCAGAGCACACACAGACCAGGTGCATAAGCATTTTCTTGAAACAAAAATGGGAACTTGCAGGTAGAGGTCCAAATGTCAAACTGTCACCGGAGTTCTGATGCCTCTAGGCCAGAGGCAAAGGGAAGGGAGATAGAAACTTCTAGAGAGGGGTGGAGTGGAAAGGAGGAGGAGGTCAAAGAGTGTGGGGGCCCACAATGATAACAGAAAGGAAGAGAGAGGAGGCACGGAGGAAGAGGGGAGAACTCGTGTCAGAGGCAGCTCAGCCACACCTGTGGCTTTGCCCTTTAACTAACAGCCAAGGGCACCACGAGTCATAGGAAACCGCCGTAACCAGCACAGGTGTGACAACACAGCCCGACTCCGCTCTTGGCCCGTGAGAAAGGAAGTGCAGTGACAGGGGCCGGGCTATAATTAGCACCCATGGGCAGCCTAGAAAGCTGCCTGCTCTGAGGTCGGAGAGTTCAGAGCCCGTGTGTGAAAACAGGGGCGTGCAAACAGCCAGTGGAAACTCCCGCTGGAGGTTGGCCTTTGAAGTCCTTGTCGGTGCCCCCCCCGGGCTGGGAGTGCAGCCCCGCAGGCTGGCCACACGGAGCACGGCCCCTGGAACCAGCGAGGCTAGTGTCAGGGTGAGGGTGGCCAGAATTCCTCGGGCTTTCACTTATCTGTCTGGGCAGATGTCCTTCCTTCGTGGCTGGCTGTCTCTGGCTCCCGGGGCAGCCCCAGCCGGTGGGAGTGGCACTGCCTTGGCAGACAAGGGAGGCTGGCCTTGGCAGATACAGAGAGCACCGCTTTCCCAAGGCCTCATCTCCTTGGAGAGAGTTTCTTTCTAAGGCTTTGGCACATCCATGCTGTTCTCCCCCATGCTGGCCCATCTCTGACTTTATTGCCCATTTCCCACATGGGAGCATTTTTTTTTTTTTTTAAATATTTGCAGTGAAATGGAGAGGAAAACTCGAAGAGCTTTTCTTCTCTTTTTCTGTGTGTGTATGTGTGTGTGTGTGTGTTTTAGTTTGGAATTAGTTTGGAATTTAGGAGGGAAAAGGTAGAGCACATGTTCTTTTCCTTTACACTCCTCAACAGGGAACCCAAATGTCCCCTACTCCTCTGTTACAGACTCATGACGTCTCAGCTTTGAATGGCAAATATTTCACCCGCTCAGCCTCAGGAAGCAGGTCTCCCCGCCCTGAGGAGTGGTATTCGAAGCAGAGCCCCATCTCTCCTCCTCGGGCGGCTGTCCCTCCCTCTCTCCACCTGTACAAGTCTAAGAAAATTCATCCTTATATGGATCCCATATTAACTTCCTTGTAACTTTCTGTCTTCAATCTTGGTTTTGTCTCTGGACATCCCAGAATTCGCTGTCTCTCCCCTTCCATAGAAGAGCCCTTCCTTTTGGATTTGTGAGATAGATCCTTATTTCTAGCCTGTTTCCTCTTTTTCAGGCTAATCATCCCCCGTTATTTTGACCCAACTGTCTGCTTCTTGCCAGTGAAGTGCCTTCTACTGTGCTAGGAACTGGGAGATTAGCCATTAATAATGAAACTATGGGAACTGGAGGAACTCACATTTTATTTAAAAGAACACTAGCAGGGGGCACCTGGGTAGCACAGTGGGTTAAAGCCTCTGCCTTCGGCTCAGGTCATGATCCCCGGGTCCTGGGATCGAGCCCCGCGTCGGGCTCTCTGCTCAGCAGGGAGCCTGCTTCCTCCTCTCTCTCTCTGCCTGCCTCTCTGCCTACTTGTGATCTCTGTCTGTCAAATAAATAAATAAAATCTTAAAAAAAAAAAAAGAACACTAGCAGGCAGAGTAGAAACATGTCATAAAATTAGAAGATGAAGTGATAAGAACCATAATGGAGATTAAAGTTTTCTATTGCCTACTAAGGATTTATCACATCATGTTCCTAAATGTGCTGTGCACACGATCTCACGTAGAACTCACGACATCACCACCAACTTACAGGCAGAGAAATATTCTGCCCGTCTTCATCAGGCTCTTAAGACGGCGGCCAATCTGACACTGAAGGGTGGATTCGGGGTTTCTAACTATTGAGACAGATGCAAAGTCTCACCCTCAAGTTTGGACACCAAGGGCAGGGATTGAACTCTGGCCATCCAGCTGCAGAGCACATCTGCTTGACCGCTGTGCCATCTTGCTTTCCTGGAGGGCTCTTTCTCTTCTGCTGTGGGAATACCAGGGAAATAAGTCTAGGAGTATCCTTGGCAGGGCCACTGCCTCTGACCTGTGCGGAAGAGATCTTTTTAGAGGCTCCCCCGGCAGGAAGCTCACTGTGCGAGCTCTAACCTCGCTATTATTCTTGGCATAGGCCATTCAGTTTCATGTTTCTGACCCTTCTGTCGCTCTGAATACACGCTTTCTTTCCACAGCGTAATGGGAGCTGGCATGCAAAGTTAAGGCCATCTCGTGGACTGCCAACAATGGTCCATTCTTAGAGGAGTCACTTTCCAAAGCCATTGTGGGAGCTATTGAATTAAATCCCGCTGCTTGGAAGCTAGTTATTGTCCTGGGGAGGGTGGGCAGAGCTTCTCACTGTCATTTGGCAGCATTGTTCAACCTGCTTGGGGAGATGGGGATTCCCTGCGTGCTCCTGGGACATAACCACTTAACACCTGTTCATGGTGCCCACTCTGGGTGGGGACCTCACCACTGCCCCTCTTCACCCCTCTTCCCAGCCAAGGCCAACAGCAGCCATTGTTGCCAGGGCTGTTAGGGCTCCACTGCCTGGAACAGGCCAATGGGAGATCACATTCTACTTTATGCTTCTGGCTCCAAGCAGCTTTTCTGATGATTGCATATTCCAGCATGGGGTTGTGTGTCTGCTTATTATTTCCTTCTGGATGATGGTGTGACCTGTACTGAACGTGGCAGGCAGGAATAGTAACTATTATCATTATTATTTTTAACATCAACTGTGCATCATTGAGAGTGGCGAGTGTGGTCAGAGAACAGAACTGTCTCCCTCCTCTCCCCCACTATTGTTCCCCCAGTGGCTCTCAATTTAAATTAAACAGAGATTGCTCATCAAGAGGAGGTTAGGATGGTGGTATGGGGGGGGTAAAATTGAATTCATTTTTTACTTTTTTTGTGGGGGGGGAATGACATTAGTTCTTCTATTTCTCCCCTCTGATATGGATGATTTTTCTCTTTTAATAAAGACCACCAATAATGATAATGATATTATGCTGAATTTGGATCTCTCAGGCAACATTCTTGGAATGACTCAAAAACTCTGGGGAAAGCAAAATTCATTACATTTGAATTCACATCTGCATTTCCCTTTGGGGCCTTGTGGTGGGCTGAATAATGGTCCTTCAAAGTGTCCATATCCTAATCCCTGACCCTGTGAATATGTTAATTTAGATGGCAAGAGAAACTTTATGGGTGTAATTAAGGATCTTTAGGAAGATTAGCTTGTATTTTTCCATGTGGGCCCAGTGTAATCAGAAAGGTCTCTATAAGAGGTCTATAGGTATGCCATCCTGAATGTGTCCCATCTCGTCTTAGATGAGGGAAGCGGGGCTCAGAGGCAGAGCAGGACATGAGATGATGGAATCAGGGTCAGAGCGAACACAGGAAGGGGCCCTGAGTCTGCAAATGTAGGAGGCCTCTAGAAGCTAGGAAGGGTAAGGAAATGGATTCCTCCTGAAGCCTGCAGAAAGAATGCAGCCCTGCTGACACACTTTGATTTAAGTCTAAGCTCTAGAATTAAAAGATGATTAATTTGTGTTGTTGGAAGCCCCTGTTTGTGGTCACTTGTTACTGTAGCATTTGGAAACTCTGCACACGGGAATGAAGAAAGAGCCTGTGGTTGTGTAGGGAGACTGACCGACCTCACAGGCTCAGGACCCCTCCATGGAGGTTTTAGGTCCTGGGTTCACATACCCTTCCAGTTGCCTGACACTTTTCCTCTCAACTTCCTCTCTTCTTCAATACAGGTGAGCCTGGCCTCACCCTCTGAGGCATTCTTCGGAGCATTTTATAGAGGGCCCACATAAGTGGGCACCAGAGAATGTGGTGATGCTTTCCTAAAACAGATCATAAAGCCATCTGGGGACACGGGGGCATGATGAGGAATTCATGTTCGTCAGATGTTTCGCCCTCGTTTGCCACGACCAGTTCTTGACTGGTCCTCATTAAGGACAGTGTCATCTCTGAGAAGAGAAAGAAGGCAGTGAAGGAACTGCTGGACTGACTGAAATTTGCACCAAAGAGAGGGAGGTTCATTAGTGAGTCGGTGGGACACTTTGGGGAGAAACATCATCGTGAAGCCTGTAACTGCCAAGGTGTGCACATACTCTAGCTTTTTGAAAAGGGAGGTCCAAGAGGAAAGGCAAAAAGAAGCCCAAGGCTTTGAGACTCTAAAAGGGCAGCAGTTCAAGTTAAAAAAACTGATCCCAGTAAGGATAAAAATAGGCTGTGTGGTGAGCTCTCTAGTGAGTTCTGATGGAAATACATCCCCCTTACCCCCGAACATATGCAATCTGGAAGTAAATACACAGGAAAGATAAATACAAAAAGATGTGTGTGAGTTAAAAGTCAGGAATGATAATGAGGAAAATAAACTGGAGCTTGTGAAAAATGCTGAGAATAATAGTTTCTGAGGTACTCTGTGGAGACTGAAGAAGGATTGAGGATGGCCAACTGTTAGACTGGGTAACACTGTATCATCCACTGTTGCCCTGTCATGGCAACGAGTGATCCGATTGTAAAGGGGGAGACAAATAGGATTAAAGAGAGTGAAAGCTAAGTGAAGTGAGAAAGTAGTAAGAAGATACACTCATACTTTTCAAATGTATTCACATCTCCAGGGCCAGATGGATTATATCCTCAAATAATGGTTCCCAACGTGTGGTTCCCAACGTTTGGTTCCCAGAGCAGCAGCTTCAGAATTCCCTGGGAATTTCTTAGACTTGGAAATTCTTGGGGCCACCATAGACCTACTGAATCTGTGTTTTAACAAGAATTCCAGATGATTCTAATGTGTGGGAATTCGTGATCTGGACTCCATGGATGGGCTTCAGTGGGTCAGTGAACCTCCTGGTGTAAGACACAAGTATTTTTGTCAATGCACATTTTTGAAAGGAGGAAGATAGTCATCAGCTTTCATCAGATTCTGAAAAGAATTTGAGACCCCAAAAGCTTTTGAATCATTCTTCCAACATAATGTCAGGTGAATATTATAACCACTACACTATGGAAACCATTCTTCCAACATAGTGAAATTGAAACTTTTTACTGACTTACAAAATTGCTGATGGTATTCCAAGAAATCATAGAGACCTGTAGTTTGGAAAAAAGAAAAAAAAAAACCCTTCCTTTTTTAAAAAATCAGTGTTAGATGGATCCTGAAAACTATAGTTTGGTTAACTTGGTGTTGATCTCTGGCAAAAATCTAGAATGCTTTATTAGTTCATTGGGGAATGAATACTTGAAAACGAAAATATTTGAGTGTCAAGAGCCAAAAGAGATCCACTAACATGCCAATACACCAAATAGACTCTGGGCTTTATTGTTTCCGCCATTAAATAACATTCTTTTTATTTAAGTACAGGAAAATACAAAGAGGGGGCAAAGGTAGTTTGTAATCCCACTGCAAGATAACTGAGTTCCCTTCTCTTACCCATCAGAGCTTTCTTAAAGTTTCCTGTATTCTTCTGGAAAAGAAAATTTACAGGTAAAAGGATTGTTTTTTCTCTCTTCAAGTATACTGTTCTGCATTTTGCTTTTAAAAATAAGTTAATTGTGTATTTTAGAGATCTTTCCATGTTCACACTCGTGAAGTTACTTCATTATTTTTAATGTTGAATAGCTTTCCTTCATACCTTTTCTGTTCTCCTTTTTTTTTTTTTTTAAGATTTATTTATTTATTTGAGAGAGAGAGAGAGAGAGCGAGAGAGAGCAAGTGGCAGGGAGGTAAAGGGAAAGGGAGAGAGAAGAAAGGGAGAGAGAAAGAAAGCAGACTCCTTAACGAGCACGGAGCCCAACTCTGTCTCAATCCCAGGATCCTGAGATCATGACCTGAGCTGAAATCAAGAGTTGGATGCTCAATTGACTGAGACATTCAGGTGCCCCATATCGTTTAGTCTTCTATAGGTATTTTAAAACATGGATATCATTTATGTTTGCTTTGCTACTGCAAGCAATAATGCAGTAAACAATGTTGTACACATATTTTGCATATATTTCCAAGTATATCCATGAGATAAATTCCTGCAGGTAAAGTTTCCAGTAAAAATGTACATGCATCTACATTTTGCAAATACTCTCCAATATGGTTCTATTGTTCTATACTCACATGCACAGAACATGAGAATGCTTGCTTTTCCACATCATTGACACTACTAGGTTTTAGCATTTAAAAGAAATTTCCAATTTAGTCGGGGAAAAATTCATCGTATACTTGTGTTTTGATTTGCATTTATTCATTAACAAGCTTAAGCATTATTTCAAAAGTTTACCCACCATTCATATTTTTTAATGACCCCCCTTAAATCCTTTGTCCATTTTAATATGTTGCTTAACTTTTTATTATTGATTTGAATGATACTTAGAAATTAAATTGTCCTTTGTTCATCATATGTTGCAAATGTTTTTCCAGTTTGTGATTTTTCCTCTGACTTTGCTTATGGCCTTTTGTTTTGTCACATTTATTATTTTTTACATGTAGTCAAATTTATTGTTCTTTTCTTTTATGGTCTCTGAGCTCATGGGTTTTAAAATCTAAATGGAGTTTCTAGATTGGTTGATTTGGGAAATAACACAAAACTGTCTTATAAGGATTTCATCCACATGTTTTATAAAGTTTGCCACATCTTTGTGGACAAAATGAAGCAATAAAAGTTGAGTGATGTGTACATCAAAGTGCTTTTACAGTTGGCTCAGTGAATGTACACAACGAATGCTGATTAATGAGTCCATGTCAACCTGGATTCCTTTGGCCTTGATGAAGACAGAAGATATAATTCTCCTATGTTCAGACAGAAGAGAGATTGAGATAACAGAACCAATAACAGTTCTGTTTCCTGGATAACAGAACCAAGATCCAAGATCTTCATAGGCCAAAACAATGAATTTTAAACCAATGAGACAATTTTAAAAGAGATAGATCGACAATTTGTATTTTTCCAAAAGTTCAAGTATATAAGGACAAATGGGAAGACCAAGATACCAGATATTCATGGAAGTAACATAACAACAAAGATAGAGCTCAGTGTGAGTTAATGGTGTGCCGAGAATACCAAGAAAGTCAGCGTGGTCTCAGGTTCTCTCTGACTATGGAATGATTAAAAAAAAAAACAACACACCTTAATTTTGAAATATAGACTTACAGAAATTGTAAAAAGAGTACAGAGGGGTTCCATGTACTTTTTCATCTAGATTTTCCCGATGGTAACATCCCACATAATTACAGTACCATTATTAAAATCAGAAAATTGACAGTTGTATACTCTACACACCTTATTTTTCACCAGTTTTTACATTCACTTGTGTGTCTGTATATGTGAGGTTCCAAGGAATTTTATCACAACTACAGACTCATATGACCTTTTTTTAAAAAAAAATATTTATTTATTTATTTATTTGAGAGAGAGAGAGATCAAGCGATAGAGAGCACAAACAGGGGGAGTTGCAGAGGGAGAGGGAGAAGTAGGCTCCCTGCAGAGCAGGGAGTCTGACCTGGGGCTCCATCCCAGGACCCTGTGATCATGACCTGAGCTGAAGGCAGATGCTTAGCTCACTGAGCCACCCAGGCACTCCCAGACTCATGTATTCTTAACAGTTTTTAACTGGTAAATAAAGTAAGAATAGATTTATCTATAGGAAAAAATGTGTTCCTTTATTTCAGATGAAACAAGCCTGGAATTTTACATAAGTGACATACCTGGATGAAATTGTACCTGGGGGTGAACTTGTACAAAGTTCTCCTATGGTCCTGATTGTGCTACATTTGCATTCTGAGAGCTATAATGAAGCTGTATATTGACAAACTATAGAATTGAAGAGAAGTGGGACTTTTAGCAACAATGGTCAACAAAGGTCCAATGAAGGCCTGTCATGCAACAAAGGGGGTTGGCTTATTGAACGCCATTACAGCGTCTGTTAAAAGAGATTGAAGGTGGTTACAAGAATAGATGATGGATAAAGACCAATAAATATCCTAAAGGAGCTGGAATGTTTGAGAGGATGGATTTTGCTTTATATCTTAGATTAGGGAAGGAAGAGGAGAGGGAGGAAAGGCAAAGAGAAGAAGTAGAAGAAATGCTGGTGGTCCTAGTGGCACACACTGGTAATGAAATAAACAAAAGCCATTATGAAGGTTTATCTTAAATGCCTTTCTGCTGAACCTTTCCCATCAACTTTGTAAAGAACAATGATTGTATTCAGCTATGGTGCCTGTTAATTATGAAGATGAAGAGAAAGTTGATAGATATTTTTGTAACTCTTCTTCATTCTCTCTTCTTTGCTTTTCTTTTTTTTTTTGTATTTTTATTTTATTTTTTTAAATTTAATTTTACTTTTTCAGTGTTCCAAGGTTCATTGTTTATGCACCACACCCAGTGCTCCATGCAATACATGCTCTCCTTAGTACCCATCACCAGGCTCACCTACCCTCCATCCCCCTCCCCTCCAAAAACCCTCAGTTTGTTTCTCAGAGTCCACAGTCTCTCATGCTTCTTCTCCCCCTCCGATTTCCCCCAATTCACTTTTCCTTTCTTTCTCCTAATGTCCTCCATGTTATTCCTTATGCTCCCCAAGTAAGTGAAACCATATGATAATTGACTTTCTCTGCTTGACTTATTTCAACTCAGCATAATCTCCCCCAGTCCCATCCATGTTGATGCAAAAGTTGGGTATTTATCCTTTCTGATAGAGGCATAATATTCCGTTGTGTATATGGACCGTATCGTCTTTATCCATTCATCTGTTGAAGGGCATCTTGGCTCTTTCCACAGTTTGGCAGTTGTGGCATTGCTGCTATGAACATTGGGGTACATATGGCCCTTCTTTTCACTACATCTGTATCTTTGGGGTAAATACCCAGTAGTGCAATTACAGGGTCATAGGGAAGCTCTATTTTTAATTTCTTAAGGAATCTCCACACTGTTTTCCAAAGCGGCTACACGAACGTGCATTCCCACCAACAGTGTAAGAGGGTTCCCCTTTCTCCACATCCTCTCCAACACTTGTTGTTTCTTGTCTTGTTAATTTTGGCCATTCTAACTGGAGTAAGGTGGTATCTCAATGTGGTTTTGATTTGAATCTCCCTGATGGCTAATGATGATGAATACTTTTTCATGTGTCTGTTAGCCATTTGTATGTCTTCATTGGAGAAGTGTCTGTTCATGTCTTCTGCCCATTTTTTGAGATGATTATCTGTTTTGTGTGTGTTGAGTTTGAGGAGTTCTTTACAGATCCTGGATATCAGCCCTTTGTCTGTAGTGTCATTTGGGAATATCTTCTCCCATTCCGTGGGTTACTTCTTTGTTTTGTTGACTGTTTCCTTTGCTGTGCAGAAGCTTTTGATCTTGATGAAGTCCCAAAAGTTCATTTTCGCTTTTGTTTCCTTTGCCTTTGGAGACATATCTTGAAAGAAGTTGCTGTGGCCGATGTCGAAGAGGTTACTACCTATGTGTTTCTCTAGGATTTTGATAGATTTCAGTCTCATGTTGAGGTCTTTTATCCATTTCAAGTTTATCTTTGTATACAGTGTAATAGAATAGTTGAGTTTCATTCTTCTATACATAGCTGTTCAATTTTTCCAGCACCATTTATTGAAGAGACTGTCTTTTTCCCACTGGGTATTTTTTCCTGCTTTATCGAAGATTATTTGACCATAGAGTTGTGGGTCCATATGTGGGCTCTCTACTCTGGTCCACTGGTCTATGTGTCTGTTTTTGTGTCAGTACCATGGTGTCTTGGTGATCACAGCTTTGTAGTAAAGCTTGAAAGCAGGCAACATGATGCCCCCAGTTTTGTTTTCCTTTTTCAACATTTCCTTAGCAATTCAGGGTCTCTTCTGGTTCCATACAAATTTTAGGATTCTTTGTTCCAGCACTTTGAAAAATGCGGGTGGAATTTTGATTGGGATAACATTGAAAGTATAGATTTCTCTGGGCAGTATAGACATTTTAACAATGTTACTCTTCCCATCCATGAGCATGGAATGCTCTTCCATCTTTTTGTGTCTTCTTCAATTTCTTTCATGAGTGTTCTGTAGTTCTTTAGTACAGATCCTTTACCTCTTTGGTTAGGTTTATTCCAAGGTATCTTGTGGTTCTTGGTGCTATAGTAAATGGAATTGATTCTCTTATTTCCCTTTCTATATTTTCATTGTTAGTGTATAAGAAAGCAACTGATTTTTGTACATTGATTTTGTATGCTTCCACATTACTGTATTGTTGTATAGTACTGGATTGCTGTATGAGTTCTAGTAGTTTGAGGGTGGAGTCTTTTGGGTTTTCTGTATAAAGTATCATGTCATCTGTGAAGAGAGAGAGTTTGACTTCTTCTTTGCCAATTTGAATACCTTTTATTTCTTTTGTTGTCTGATTGCTGTTGGTAGGACTTCTAGTACTATGTTGAACAACAGTGGCTAGAGTGGACATCTTTGTTGTGTTCCTGATCTCAAAAGGAAGGCTGTCAGCTTTCCCATTAAGGATGATATTCACTGTGTGTTTTTCATAGATAGATTTTATGAAGTTGAGGAATATTCCCTCTATCCCTATACTTTGAAGAGCTTTAATCAGGAACAGATGCTGTATTTTGTCAAGTGCTTTTCCTGCATCAATTGAGAGGACCAAGTGGTTCTTCTCTCTTATTGATATGTTCTATCTGATTGATTTGCAAATGTTGAGCCACCCTTGCATCCCAGGGATAAATCCCACCTAGTCATGGTGATGATCTTTTTAATATACTGTTGGACCCTATTAGCTAGGATCTTGTTGAGAATCTTGGCATCCATATTCATCAGAGATATTGGTCTGAAAATCTCCTTTTTGATGGGGTCTTTTCCTGGGCTGGGGATTGGGTAATATTGGCTTCATAAAAAGAGTCTGGAAATTTTCCTTCTGTTTCTATTTTTTGAAACATCTTCAGGAGAAAAGGTATTATTTCTTCTTTGAATGTTTGGTAGAATTCTCCAGGGAATCCATCAGGTTCTGGGCTCTTGTTTTTGGGAGGTTTTTGATCATTGCTTCAATCTCATTGCTAGATATTGTTCTATTCAGGTTGTCAGTTTCTCCCTGTTTCAGTTTTGGAAGTTTATAGGTTTCTAGGAATGCATCCATTTCTTCTAGGTTGCTTAACTTATTGGTGTATAACTGTTGATAATAATTTCTGATGATTCTTTCTATTTCCTCGGTGTTAGTCATGATCTCTCCCCTTTCATTCATAATTTTATTATTTGGGTCCTCTCTCTTTTCTTTTGGATTAGTTTGGCCAGTGGTTTATCAATCCTATTGGTTCTTTCAAAGAACCAGCTTCTAATTTTGTTGATGTATTCCACTGTATCTCTAGTTTCTAACTCATTGATCTCCGCTCTAATCTTAATTATTTCCATTCTTGTGCATGGGGTTGGCTTAATTTTTTTGTTGATTTTCCAGTTCTTTAAGGTGTAAAGAGAGTTGGTGTATTCAGGATATTTCAGTTTTTTTTGAGTGAGGCTTTGATGGCTATGTATTTCCCCATTAAGGCCGCCTTTACCTTTCTGTCTTTTTAAAGTTGATGATACATGTTTTAATCTAAGGAATGCTGTATTTTGTAGGCTCCAATACTGTTTTGACTGCCTTTTTTCTAATCTAACTTGAACAAGACCTAGGTTACTGACTGGTGAGTTTACAGTTCTTTATGGCACAAGTTTGTAGAGCCTGGAATTTTCTGAAAGGTGACTGCTGTCATACTCCGAGGACTGGTGAAATTAGGAGCCTATGTAAGGGTGGAAGCCAGTCCATGGAGCTGTAAAGGAAAACATCTGCTCTGAAAGCATCTTGAGGGAGAGGAAAGTTAACAGGTATATTGGTTTGGATTTCATCCAGTTTAATATAATAGAATACTCAAATACAGGGACTTAAGAAAATGGAGATTTATTTATTTTTTTACATGACAAGAAGTTGAAAGGTAGTGGTTGCCAGCTTCAGTGCAGTGGCTCTGTCATGTTAGGGCTGAGTCTCTTTAGTTTTCCTCGCTACTCCTCATGGTTGCAGGAGGGCTGCTGCAGCTCCAGCCAATATGTCTATATTCAAGGAAGGAAGAAAGGAGAAGAGAGAAGGGGAAAGGAGGAAGGGAAAAGGAAGAATTGCCATCAACTCTTTCAGGAAATGCAAATGCCTTCCCAAAGCCTTCCCTCATATCTCACTGACCAGAATTTTTCCTTCTACCCACAATTTTGAGTCAAACAATTTGAGACATTTACACAAGTTTTAATGTTATGAGAGGAACCAAGAGAAGAACAGAGAGTTTTCTATCATATGCAGATGGTTTAAGGAAATTAACCCGTGAAGATGGACTGTTGATCTCAGAGATTTAACTTGATATTTATTTGTAGAGTTCCTTTATGTACTCATTTATGTCTGGAGCTAAGAGAAAGGAGGTAGATCAATAAGGATTTTGATAACACTCCCCTGAAATCATTTGCAGGATGGGGTATGAAGTTGGTCATAAAATCTCTTCTTGTGATTTTCCTGCAGCCATTCTCTGGAAAACATCAATTTAGAGAAATTTCTTCATAGACTCTCTGTTTTTCATTGTAAACATGGTGGGGTGATGTTCTGGGCTGTTGCATCTGGGAGCCCAAGTAGGTTTCAGAGATCGCTGCTCTCCATTTGAGAGTTGTATTTCTGTAATTGAGACCAGAGCCTGACTCCTTGTGTCCACAATGCTACTAAATTGAATTAGAGACTTTATGGAAAGAACAATGAAAGCCCAAATTCATGTATGAGCATGCAGATCTTTTAAGTGGTAATATAAAACAGGCACAGCATTCTTGGGCTCTAAGCATGGGTTTTAGAAAATGTGTTTAGTAACACAACTCTGATTGTTTAAGAGGACTTTGAGCATCTGATGAGGGAGGTTTTAATTATCTCCTTTTTTATAAATGTGGAAATCAAGGGTCAGGAGAGTTAAGGAACTGACCCGAAGTTTCTCAAATAGAGCTGAGATTCAAAGTGCTTCTTGTCTGATGCATGGACCTTCCTCTTCATTAGGAGGACACCCTAAGCTACTGCTAAGCTCCACAAAGTGAGTAAAATCAGGTGTAAGTAGGTAAAGAAGTGAGGCCCAGATTGAAAAGATTGTTCTGTAGGGCTGAGGTCATGAAGCTTGGTATCAATCACAGGGGCTCTGCCCTTGTGATTCAGTGTGTGCATGTGATACAATGATTTAAACAAGGGTTTATGAGGCCAGTCTTGCTGTGGATGTATGTGCTGTCTCTGTCAGTGCTCCTCAACATGGAGGGGACTCAGCCTCAGATGCTTGTCCTTCAGGATGTGCACCTTGCCTCTGGCTGGTGTTCCCACGGACACACATGCAGGTCATTCTGCAGCCACCATTTCATAACTGACCACTACGGGTGCACTGACCCCACTGACCTGGCCCCCTAGAGGGAGGACCTGGCCCCCTTTACCTTAGCTCTCCTACCAAAGAGGACACTGACCATTTCTAAAAAGCTTTTACTAAGAATGTGTGTGTGTGTGTGTGTGTGTGTGTGTGTGTGTGTGTGTTGGGGGGCATTAAAAAGAAGATGAAAAGGCATAGAAAGAGGTGAATTTAGCAGGACTACTGGCTACTATAGCCAATATGCTTGGTTGGCATAGCTCATTTTTCTTCGTTTTCTTCTTAAAGGACCCTACTCCAGAGCCTGTCCTTGGAAGTTTCTCCTTTCCCTTCTTTCTTGTGGGTGCCTACCCCCTCCAGGGCAGGGTTACTGCAGATAGGGTGAGGAGCTTGTCCCATACTAAGTTTATAAGAATTCCCTCCACATTCAGAGGCTTTGTGGATGGCAAATGTGGTTTTGCTATATTTTTCTTAATGCCATGACTTTGAATGGATATTAATAGTACTGATAAAATAAGAATTAATTAAACAGGTTCGTTTACACTCCTGTTTTCATCTCCACCTCTAGTGTCAGGCTTGGCAATGCCTCAAAACAAACCATTATATATTACATATATCCACACACGTGGGTATATCCACATACAAGTGTACATGCCTTTATGCATCTACACACTTATCTCTGTGTTTGGTGTATAGTTGTTGAGAGTACTGGAGAAGAGGGTGAAGCACACTTTCATCCATTTGTTTTCAATTTAAGCAATTTAACCATACCTATCATTAGTCACAAAAATGGACCTACTCTTGGACGCAGTAATTTCTCTTTGGAAAATGGCATCAAGTAAATCATTAAAAAGAAAGAGAAAGTTATAAAATACATGGATATATATATATTTTTTAACATTCTGGGGTATTTTAATTTACAGCTCACAGATTCTTTTTACACAAATTATCTCATTTCATGTTCACAATGACCTTCTAGGGGAGGTGGTTTTGTTTTTCTTTCTTATTTATAAATGAGGGAAAAGGCTTAGAGAAGTGATATGGTACTTTTAAGGTTGCACAGTTGAATTGAATGACAGTGTTTGGACAGTTTTGCTTAGTTTGAAAAGCAGGGAAACTTAACCAACAAAGATAGGATCCTTGTCAAAAAGGCCCACAACAAAACACTTGAATATGCATGTTGTTTAAGGGAGGAAATGGGAAATATGTGTCTTCAGTCCAAGTTCAGTGTTCTCTTCACCATACAATCCCCACTCCTCAATGGAGGGACTTGTTAACTATGGTATGCCAGTTTAATGCACATTGTGGAGGCCTTATATACTGTAATTATAGAGACTGAAATGTGATGGAAAGTATTTATGGCATAATTTAAATTATAATATAAAACATAAAAATCATATTCATAGTGTAATTATAAATGTGTAAAGTGTGTATATTTAAGGATAAAAATTGGAAGGGAACGTGGAAAAATAAAAACAGTTGTGCTCATGGGATTTTCATAAAATTTTTTTTCTGAGTACGAATAGAATTAACAATAAGTTTTGAAAATCCAAATATCAAAAATTAACATTTATTGAGTGCAAGTACTGGCCTAAGTGCTTTTCATGCCTAATTCCATTTAATCACAACTATGTGAGGTAAATGTTATTATAATTTCCATGTGGTAGATGAGAATCATTAGTTTTAGGATACTTAACTTCTCCATCATTCTAAAGGTAGAAGTCAAGATGGGGGCACTTGGGTTTATGTTCTGCTTCTTCCAACCCCAAATACCAAGAGTCCTTCAAGATGTGTCCTATAAAGGGAATAGTCAGTTATTTGATTGTCCAACTCATCTTATGGGCCTAAACAGACTCTCTTTTGTCTCATTGTGGAAGACCTTTAGTTAATTGACAGATATTACCCATTCACAGAGTGTCTAATTTCTTAGAAGTCCTTGTAGACCATCTACACGTACTAGATGAAATGCATTAAGGAAGGGATGCTTGGGTGGCTCAGTACGTTAAGCCACTGCCTTCAGCTCAAGTCATGATCCCAGAGTCCTGGGATCAAGTCCGGCATCAGGCTCCTTGCT
The DNA here is from genome assembly GCF_963455335.1 of Martes martes. Taxonomy (NCBI): domain Eukaryota; kingdom Metazoa; phylum Chordata; class Mammalia; order Carnivora; family Mustelidae; genus Martes; species Martes martes. Next base: position 23,252,545 of record NC_137901.1, on the reverse strand, counting down.
CGGGGGGTGGCGAGCCTGATTCTCTCTCGGTGTGTGTGTGGTGAGGGGAGCCTGCTTCTCTCTCTGCCTCTGCCTCTGCCTGCCGTTTTGCCTGCTTGTGCTCTCTCTCTCTGACAAATAAATAAATAAAATCTTTTAAAAAATGCATTGAGGAAGTAGAGATCTATAGCCTCTTTCGAAAAACAAGGGTCCAAAATAGCACAGGCTGCTCTGAAAGGTGGTTCTGAGTGTGCTTACCAACACCTTGCCCTCTACAGGTTTAAGGGCAGCATTGACCAGAATGACTCCTTAGCTCAGGAGGTAGGCGTGTTTGACAACGCTGGGAATGCAAAAAGGGTTGTTACATATCCCATCCAAAGGAACAGTGTTAGCCCCAGGCTTTCCCCTAAATCTCCAGGAAGAAAGTCAGTATTTTATTGCTCTTACTCTGAATTGGTGGGCGAAATCCCTCAGTTCTTGACTTCACTTTGTCCAAGCATTAACTTTAAGTTGAGAAGAAATGTTGTCCTCTTCAGCAGAAGGGATCAGCCTGAGTTTCTTGGGTCTGATGGGACTGGGATCTTTCCAGCGGTGTGGAATTCCTTCTAAGGCTTGAGTAATGACTCTACTGTAGAAACGTCCTTTCTTACTGCTGGTTACAGCATTGCTGGTTTGCAGGAGCAGATTGCTCTTTGAAAGAGGGATTTGCAGAAGGCTTTGGAGAATGGGACACAAAGTGGTTCTTCCACACAGCCCCCGCGAGAGAGCTGACCTTCTAGCTATCTTTCCTTCATAGGATGGGGTTTCTAATCTGTAGGCTTCAGGTACCTTACTCCTTTCCTTTCCCATTTCTCTTCAGAGCATGTGCATGTTCAAGGTCTTTGTTGGGAATCTTTGGTTAGTGTCCTATCTTCTTGGGTTGGGTTTCCTTGCTTTTCAAACTCAGCAAAATAGAATCACCCTGTTCATGTCCCCTTTTGCCTAGAGCTCTCAATTTATCTGAATCTTGAAATATGTTCTTATTCTGGGGCTTTTGTTCTTTGGTGTGAAGTTAGTCGAGTATTAATGCTCCTTAACACTTTGGGTAACATTCTTCCTCTGCAAAGCACTTCACAAAGATTAGCTAATTAATCCTCTCAACATCTTTTGTCCTGTGGGGACAATTAAGGATTAGCTAACAATAGGAAGGAGAAGGAAAGTGATTCTTACTCTTTTCATAAGTATCTTCAAGCTTCAAAGCACATTTATTGCCATTAGCTAGAATACAGAATATGGGAGAGAGAGGAGAGAGAAGAGATTTTGAGAGGAAATCCCTCTACCACTTTCATGAAATTCTCCATTAAAGACTTTGGTGCATGGGGCGCCTGGGTGGCTCAGTGGGTTAAGCCTCTGCGTTCGGCTCAGGTCATGATCTCAGGGTCCTGGGATCGAGCCCTACATCGGGCTCTCTGCTCAGCAGGGAGCCTGCTTCCTCCTCTCTCTCTCTCTCTCTCTCTCTGCCTGCCTGTGTACCTGTGATCTCTGCCTGTCAAATAAATAAATAAAATCTTTTTTTTTTAAAGATTTTATTTATTTATTTGATAGACAGAGATCACAAGCAGGCAGAGAGGCAGGCAGAGAGAGAGAGGAAGGAAAGCAGGCTTCCCGCTGAGCAGAGAGCCCGACGCGGGGCTCGATCCCAGGACCCTGGGATCATGACCCGAGCCGAAGGCAGAGAGGCTCAACCCACTGAGCCACCCAGGCGCCCCATAAATAAATAAAATCTTAAAAAAAAAAAAAAGAAAGAAAAAAAAAAAGAAAGAGCTCTGCATCTGCATGGGCCTCTCTGCTCAGCAGGGAGCCTGCTCCCCGCCTGCCCCCCCACCCCGCCTGCCCCCCCACCCCGCCTGCCCCCCCACCCCGCCTGCCCCCCCACCCCGCCTGCCTCTCTGCCTACTTGTGATCTCTCTTTCTGTCAAATAAATAAATAAAATCTTTAAAAAAATTAGAAAAAAAAGACTTTGGTGCAGGTTCTTTAGGGGATAAATTTTTTGGAGCTAGTTTTGTCTAAGGACTTGAACAGGGGTTTAATCTTAATCCTTAATCTTAATCCTATTTTTGCTTCTGATTTAGAATCATAGATGTTAGAGGATTCTGACCTTGGAGATACAGATACTCAACTCCTTGACCTTACAAATTAAGAAATTAAGGCAGAGAAGCGTTAGATTATGTTAAGTTCATGCAGGGCTAGCTTAGTTTATTTATTGGCATGTCCTTGGCTTCTCTGTTAGATAAGGTGTCTGCTTATCTTGAGGGTCTTTTTTTTTTTTTTAAAGATTTTATTTATTTATTTGACAGACAGAGATCACAAGTAGGCAGAGAGGCAGGCAGAGAGAGAGGAGGAAGCAGGCTCCCTGCTGAGCAGAGAGCCCAATGCGGGGCTCATCCCAGGACCCTGGCATCATGACCTGAGCCGAAGGCAGAGGCTTTAACCCACTGAGCCACCCAGGTGCCCCTTATCTTGAGGATCTTACCAGAAAGTAATAATTGACCATGTCACTGGCCAGTGCTAGGCTTAGATATTGAGCTATGCTCAACATGTGGTTCTGAGTGAAGAGCAGTTACCTGTTCTAGCCAGCCTGGCTGGTGTACCAAAGAAAAATAGAGGAACCACCATTGTGCAGAAATGCTCTCCATGTATATTGGGGGGAAAACAGGGTATAGAATGCATCATTTATCTTCAAAGAGAGTCAACAGATATTTGATTTAAACAAACAGTCCATTATGGTGTTTACTCTAGCAAATTCTGTAATTATAAGTTTTATGGCAATTCCCTTTATTAAACCATTTTCATCCCTCTCCTAGCTGTCTGAAAAACCACAAATTGGGTAGAAAATTTCATGGCTAGACTCTGCCTGGTTGTGGATGGATGACTTCTGGGAGCACAGGGAAGGAAAGAAAATCTCATTAGCTACCTCTAAGTTGTTGTTGAATGGGAAGAAATGTAAGCATATGCCTTTTTCCAGTTTGCAAAAGAGTTAAATGTTTCTTTTCTCTGTATCCTGAAATTGTGAAAAATGAGGCAGAAAGACCTCATTTTCAAGGCTATATAGAATCACTAAGAAATGTTGGGGGGAAAATGCTTTACTGAATCCCTTCTAAGAGTGCTGGCGATGGGGCTGCTCGTAATTTCAGCATCTGCTCTGCCAGTGCTTACAGTTTCCTGTTTCCCCTGCTCTGTCTTGATCGTGTTCGTGTAATCCTGGGTTCCTAGAGTTAAAAGGACTTGAAACCCTGGCTTGCAGGAGAAAGGCTCAGCATGTGTCCTGGTTGGTGGTGTTTTCTGAGGAGGCAGGATCTAGCCTCAAGGGGTAAGCAGATTAGGGGTTTTGTGCAGAGTTGGTGTAGTGCCATATGCCAATGGGTGCTTGACAAATACATCTTGAAACACACATAGTTCAGTAGTAGAATTCCAGACACTAAAGCAAACAAACAAACAAACCCACACACATACACACCCACACACACCAGAAAAACCTTCCCTCACCCTGCCTTGAAATGTAACTTGTTTACTTAATCATGTGCGGATTTCTTCCCCTCAAGTCAGTCACACCTTGTCTTCTGTGTGTATCGTGCGTCTCACTGGGAACCCTCTCACCTTATCTTTCCATGGATCCTGACTCTCAGTCTTCTTTCAAGGCTTCACACAGTTTCTGGGTTTCCTCTGCTCCCCTAAGCGTCTCCTGATTATCTGAGGCTATAAGTAAATCTTCATTCTCAAAATTCAGGGAGCATTTATTTCTTATCCTACCAGATTAAGATACTCACTTATAAATGTTTTGTATGGTTTGCAAATGGTTTCATATACATTGCTTGTCTCCCTACTTAGATTATAAGTGCTTTGGGGACTGGAATCATCTTTTATGTATCCGACTTTAGTGTTTAGGGGAATTCTGAGACATAGTTTATGCTTCATCAACTGCTGCTGGGTGGTAATACAGTATGTGTGAGAATGCTTTCTTTCCCTTCTAGACCATAAGCTCTTTAAGGAAATATCTTGTTGTGATTCTCTTTTTGTGCTTTACACTCATTTAATGCTTAATAAATATTTGTTAAAATGATTTGTAATCTCCTAATCTTTTCAGAGAGGACATTTGCCTTTAGCTTCTCCTCAGATCTCTAGGTGCTTATCAACCTTGCAGACTTTGACAAATCCATTTCTTTCTTTCTTTCTTTTTTTGTTAAAAGATTTTATTTATTTGACAGAGAGAGAGCGAGAGAGGGAACACAAGCACAGGGAGTGGGAGAGGGAGAAACAGGCCTCCCACAGAGCAGGGAGCCGCAATGTGGGGCTCGATCCCAGGACCCTGGGATCATGACCTGAGCCAAAGGCAGACGCCCAACCACTGAGCCACACAGGCGCCCCTGAAAACTCCATTTCTTTTCTTTTTTTTTTTTTTAATTTTTTTTAAATTTTTTAAGATTTTTTTTTAAAAATTTATTTGACAGAGAAAGATCACAAGTAGGCAGAGAGGCAGGCAGAGAGAGAGAGAGAGAGGAGGAAGCAGGCTCCCCGCTGAGCAGAGAGCCCAATGCGGGACTTGATCCCAGGACCCTGAGATCATGACCTGAGCCGAAGGCAGAGGCTTTAACCCACTAAGCCACCCAGGCGCCCGAAAACTCCATTTCTGATGGAGCATTTTCATAACTACTGCTGCTAGTCATTTTTAGGAATAATGGGTGTTTGGGATTATTTTTGGATGCTGTTGTTTTTCCTCTAATACCCATGTCTTTGCAAAAGTTTTTTCCATGGAAAGTGCCCATTGTGCATTTTTTTCTTTGTCCTTCATACACAAAGATACAGATTTGAAAAAAGGTAGTAGTATTGCTCTGTTATACACCTTCCTTGTGATTTTAGTTTCTTCCTGAAGCCTTATTTGGAAATAAGGAGGGATAAAAATATTGAATAAGAGTATTCTCAAAGCATTGACCTATTTAATCTGAAACGAAACTTACCATGGCCATCTCCCTGCCTCCCTTTTCCTCAAATGCTATGGTTCTATGACTATACAGTTGTACAACACTGTCTTCTGCATCCTTCTTCACCAGATGGTATCATGGACACTTTGAAAACTTGAATCCCAGGTGCTCTGTTGGCCTAATTAAACTTTCTAGAAAATTTACTTTCTTACTTTTAAATAGGCTCACCAGAGTAACAGTAGAGTAATAGTACATTTATTTTTGAGTTGGAGTCTGTTGTCACCCTATGAAGCATTCATTTGTTAATGAAATTATTAAGATATATAATTGACATAGTTATAATTTACATAATTTACATAGTTCCACAGACATACTAAATATTTAAAAATATCCAAATAGAGTATTTTATGTATCTCTTCATTTAACAAACATATACCTAACATCACTTCTGTGATGTTTAGTGAAACACTAAAAAAGAATGCTTTTATAATTTATAATTATAAATTATAAAAGGTTTATAATTTAGAGGTTTATAATTTAGGTTTTATAATTTAGAAGGTGGTTGGAACAGCAGTGGAGTTGAGAAAAACTGAGACTTGAATAGAGGCAGACGGCACATATGGGGTCTTAGAAAAAAGATCCACTTGTTATGATTTTGACTAATCTGAAGAGCTTTTCGTAAGCAGGAGCTTTTAAATAAAACCTCAGTGGTTGAGTAGATGAAGAAAGGGATGCGGTGGGAGCAAGGGAAGAATGTTGTGGACGAAGGAAAGAGCTGGAACCAAGACTCATGGATAAGAGGGCATGAGTAGTTTTGGGAGAGAAAGTCCAGCAGGTCAAAGTGGGGTGCTCTTATTTGGGTATGGGGGGTAACAAAACAAAACATTCGGATTATTTTTTAAAGAAAGAAGTAAAACTCATTCTTCTGTTTCATTTGTTGCTGCTGAAATGAGTAATGTGGCAACTTCATTAACATTGTTCCTGTAGATGAACCAAAGCGCTGAGGCCAATCTTAAGGGAGAGAAAGTGTTTGGGAAAGATAGCACTGGATACAGAGTTACCAACTCATTGGCAGGGGCACCTCCATTGACTGGAGGAACCTGGGTGGCCGATACTCAGGTGACCACTGGAGTTTCCTTAATGGACAAAACTGTCTCTGTGGAATAGTAAACACCTGAGTTTGCGAAAACTCAAAGTGAGAGGTCCTAAGGTCTAAATATGCTGTGTGACCCTGGAAATCCTTTCATTGTTCTAGATCTTAAGTTCCTTATTGGAAAATGAATTGGTTGGACAAGGAAACCTGTAAGGTTTGGTTGGCTCATCCTATGACTTTTTTGGCCAGTGATTTTTAAGCTCCCTTTGAACATCTTCATTCAGGAGCCTCACCTGAGGGTCAGTATTAGGAGGCAATTGTACTTTCCACTAAGACTCTTAGGCATCCTTTCCCCCCAACAAAGATTCTTCTGGAAGTAATCTATGCTGAGAAAATCTGCCAAGTCTTTCCAGACTGATCCAGTCTGCATCGATCTTACCCTTTCCAACTTTGGAATTCCTGGAAAACTCCCTCTGATTTCTGGAGGACAGAGACCTAGTCTTAATCTTCTCTTGCATTTCAGTACTAAGGCTCATGGAATGTCAGACTTACTCATTTCAAGAAATGTGTATTGAGAGTTCCTGGGTGCCACGTACTGGGACACAGAGACAAAAATTTCCCTTAAGGAGCAGTGTCCAATTAGTAGGACACTGGTGCATGTGAAATAAATACCTGGCATTTTGTTGTTTGATTAAATGGGCATTTAATACTTTTTCAAACTTGAAGCCCTAAATATTTAATATTTTCTGTTTTTTCCCTACTAGTCCATCCAATATCTTTGAAGGAATATAAGGTCCAGGAAGTGTGATGATTACATCTCGGGTTGTCAGTTTATTGAACACCCACAAAGCCAAGAATGATTTGTAAAGTTCTGGTACCAGGGCAAGTGCCCTCTTTTATTTTTTAAGAAAGTTATTTTTTTTGTTTTTGTTTTTGTTTTTTTTTTTGTTTTTTAGAGAGAGAAACATGCAGAGAGAGCGTGGGGGTAGGGGGTGGGACAGAGGAAGAGGGAGAGAGAGTCTTAAGCAGATGGTGCTGAACGCAGAGTCTGACATGGGGTTTGATCTCATGACCCTGAGATCATGACCTGAGCCAAAACTGAGAGTCAGATGCTTAACCAACTGTACCACCCAGGTGCCCCAGCCCAGTGCCCTCTTGAGGAACTGGCCACAGATAATATGTATATTTAGTTGATTTCAAAAACTTTAGGGTCAAGTGGCCTTGTTTGACATCCCCCCTCCCCGGGCTGCTTCTCTTTCTTCTCTGCCTCCTCTGACTTCTCTAATTTTTATCCATTTTCTCTCCTTCTCTATTTTTCCTCCCATTTTTCTACTCGTTGACCAGTTTATGTTCCTCATCTCCTTATAGGTACCTTCACCAATGGGTAATTATGTACCTGGTAGAGATGATTATTTTACATAGATCATCATTTAATCCTATTTATGGAGAAGGACACTGAGTCTCAATGATGCTGTCTTTGGGCCAAAGGCACACAGTGAGGGGCAGAGCTCCAAGAGGAGCAAACCGGGCAGTCTGATATATCACAATCCAGCCCACACACCTTCCTTGCAGAGCAATCTTCTCTCATTAATTAAGTGTGCCTGAAACTTTTCAGACCACCTCCGGAAAGTTAAGATGGTTTATGTCTTCTTTTACAACAGATTCAATTATTTCAGAAACTGATGGCTAGAACTTGCAAAGTCTGCAGGAAAGAACTTCTGGGCCCTTTGGAGTTTTTCACCGAGCATCACCATCCCCTCAAAGGCAAGGAACAGCAATTATGATGAAAGAGACTAGAAAATAAAAGGAATAAACAATGTAGTGATTGTCCTGGAAAAACCATAGCCCATCTTCTATTTCCGTCTTAATAATGACCCCTAAGCATCCCAGGGTGTTTTGGAACATCCATGTTATCTTAAAACACTTTTTGAACTTTGGCATTTTCATTGCCTTTCCAAGGGCCACCAAGATGAAGGGAAGTGAGCGGAACAATTAAATGTGTTTACCTGCTGACATTCTAAACCACTTTTTGATTGGAAACAAAGGGGGTGAAACAGCCCTGGTGTGTATGTGTAAAGGGGTTTAGTGTTTTCTTTTCTTTTTTGAATAGTGTTTTTGATTTTTTTTCGGTTTAGCTGAGCTTGAAAATAATAATGTAAATTCAGTGTGAAATAGAATTCCTCTTGCCACTTTAATTTTATGTTGTCCACTGATCCAGTAGTGGCTGGGAATTAACCTTGAAATCATACCGCGGTTAAACTCGTTATTGAGTCCCTCTGAACTTGGCATTATTAATGTTAGGACTGGGAGACCTAGGAACCTAGTTCACCGTCTTTATCCTTCTTTCAGGGGCTCTCCCGTCTGTCAGTAAAATTTCCCGTAAATCAGGGGAAAGAACTGATGTGTTGGTTTCCTTTGAGCTGTGACTAGAATCCCCCTGATTGGGGGGCTCCAGTGCTTACTGTTCTTTTCAGTTATGACTGCACAGTCTTAGCTGAGCAAGAAGAGGAAAGGCTGCCTTCACTGTGCTGAGCCAGAGCCTGTCCTGAGCTGCTGTGAAGTGGGCTGTCAACCACAATGGAAGGTCTGGCTTCCGAGAACTTCCAGTGGAGCCTTTAACTAAGGATGGGGGAGGAACACGTCTCTTACAAATCGTAGCAATGTTGTGATTTAAAGCAATATCATGTCCTTCATCTATTTATCTATTTTTAATGTTTTTAGTGGGTAGAGGGGACAGAGGAAGCGGGAGAGAGAGAATCTTAAGCAGGTTCTAAGCCCAACGCGGGGCTCGATCTCACAACCCCGACAAGGTGACCTGAGCCAACATCAAGAGTTGGATGCTTAATTGACTGAGTCACCCTGGTGCCCCTCAAATAATATTATGTCCTTTAAAGGACCTGCCATTGTGCTATAGGCCAGATAATACACTAGGTACCAAGCATGCAAAACTAAATGAGGCACAGTTCCTGTCTTCAAAGTTTCTTTATCCAACCAGAAATTGTGGGAGAGCTGAGCTTTTCTAATGAATTAGAGTTGTAAGGGAAAATGTTGATTGCATCCCTTAGGGAAAATTATAAACTCAAATTTGAAATAATCATCTGTCACTATTATTAATTACTATAATTACTAATTGTCTACTACTAGTCACATTTTGAATATTATGAATAAAGCTGTATGGATGTGCATGTAAAAATCTTGGTGTGGACAAATTTTGATGTTTCTTGAGAAAATACCTTGGGATGGAATTGCTAGATCACATCATATCTGTCTATTTAAGTTTATAAAGAACGGCCAAACTTTTCCAAAGTGATTGTCTCATTTTATATTCCCACTTGCAAAGCCTGAGAATTCTAGCTGCTCCACATGGTTGGAAACACTTGGTACTGTTGGACTTTTCAATTTAAGCCCTTCTAGTGGGTGTGCAGAGATGTTTCATGTGGTTTCAATTAACACTTCTGGATGACCATTGACATGGAGCGTCTTCTCATGTGTGCGTTGGTCATTCAAGTCCTATTTTGTGAAGTGACTTGTGCCCGTCTAAATTGTATTGCTTGAGTTGTTACTATTGAATTACAGAGTTAAACAAAAGATTTTCTGGATATAATTCCTCTACCATATGCATGAGTTTCTCCCAGTCTATGGGGAAAATATGCATTTTATCAATGTGTCTTTCAGCAAATAAAGGTGTTCAAGCTTGATAAAGCCCAATTTATTGTTTTCCTTTAATGACTTGTACTTTTCATGGTCATCTAAGAAGTCTTGGCTTCCCTCAAGGTCACAAAATTGTGTTTTCTTCTAGAAGCTTTATCTTTTATGTGTAGGTCTATAACACATTTTGAATTAACTTTCGTGTATGATGTGATGTAAAGGTTACAATTCGTGTTTATCTGTATGGATATCCAATTGTTTCAGCACCAGCTGTTGGAAGGCTACCATTTTCCTTCATTGACTTTCCTTGGTGCTTTGTGAAAATCAAGTGATCGTATAGGTGTGGGTCTATATCTGGACTCTATTCTCATCTATTGATCTGTATCTCTGACCTGATGCCAATATCACACTGTCTTGAGAACTGCAAATTTATAGTAAGTCTTGGTAACAGGTGATGCAAGTCATTCCAACTTTTATAAATTTTTTCCTTTAAAGAGTTGTTTTGGTATTTGTGGTCTACTGCATTTTAGAATCAGCATGGTCAATTTTGACAGCATACCTGCTAGAATTCTGATTGGAATAACCTGAAATCTATAGATTAGTCTGAGGATAATTTGTGTCTTAAGAATACTGAGTCTTCCAATCCCTAGGGATGACATCTCTCTTCACTTAAGTTCTTCTTAGTTTCTTTCAACAATGCTTTATTAGCTTTAGCTATAGATCCTGCAAACATTGTGTTAAATTCTGTTCTTAAATATTCTGTTTTTGTATGATACTATATATGATATTATTTTTAAATTGTAATTTTCAATTGCTCATTGCTAGTATATAGAATGTATTGATTTTTGTATATTGACCGTGTATCCCGACACTTTGCTGAATTGAATTCAGTCTCCTAGAGGGACTCAGCTATGATTCATCAGCAGCCAGCACACTGAGGCTCTAGTAGTAAGTGTCTTAGTCCTTCACAGGGAGTGTGGATGGTGGACGGTTGTGGTTGCCATTATAATCCCATTGCAATATACCTGCTGGCAATGTCTGGTTCCTGCTCCTCTCCCCAGCTCCTCTCTTGCCACCCCCTTTCCTACATACACAATGATTCTAAAATACCTCCAGCCTTGGGGATAAAGCTTCTTGCTTCTGTAACTTTGTCTGTGCAGCTCCATTTTACCTCAAATGATGAAAAACAAACAGTTGTACAACAGTCTTGAATCCAAAGAGAAGTGAAGGTACAAGGGGCTGGGAGGGGCCTTTGGGGGCTCAGGGCAGGAGAAACCAGGAAGACATTGGTCTGGGCTCTTGCAGGGAGGCAAGCAGTAGGTCTCTTGGGAAAACTATTTCTGTGACTCCTAGTGTCTGTCCCAGTCTTTGCTCGGATCTGAGGGAATAGCTTCTGTCTTGTGCTTATTGGGTGCTCCCCCTTTCCAAAGGCTATGGGGACCTAGACATGGGGATGGGGGAGCGAAGAAGGGCAGGACTGGGCTTGGGTAGGGGAGAGGTTCTCAGAGCTAGACCTGGAAATAGACTGAGGAGAAAACTCAGGAGCTGGCATGTCTGCATCTCATTTACCACAGAATGTGTTAAATATCCCCTTTGCCATTTACTGTTAGCAAACGAATTTAGTGATGAAGAAATAAGTCTATTGTTTCTTCCTTCTTCCTTGTGCCCTCAGCATAAATTTCTTTTAATTATTTTAAGAGTTTACCAATTATACGGTTATTGTCTGTTCAGATGCTGAACCTCTTCTGGCAGAATTTAACTCTGGTTCTTAAGATCAGGTGACCCTTAATGACAGATCAGTGTGACCATGACAAAGCTTTTAAGGAAGGAAATGATGATTATTGCTTGTAGAGGTGGATGTGTTCCCCCATGGAGTCAGTATTAGTAATGGGCATCTAGCCTTGAGAAGTACACTGACTCTTTCTGAGCACCTCGGAGGAGGAGCGTGCAAAGCTATTGAGTTCAGCCCTTCCTAAGATTGCTTTCTCTCCTTGGGATGAAAAATGATCAGAGGTGAGGCACTCCTGCTCAAAATTGGGAAAAGCTACCAGTGAATTTATCTCCAGAAAAATTGTTTGCTCTGATTCCTAGTCCTTGAAGAACACTACCCAATCTGGGGTCAACTGAGAGGTAGATGATTAAGGGTATAATTTTCTGAAGTTGCTTTTAGTCCACACTGTACAGAAAAGTTATTTACTTAGATGATTTTTGAGTTGGAGGACACATCTACTTTGGTTGAAGTCCTAGGTCTTAAGAGATAATTATAGGTGATGTACTATCACCTCTTAATAGGGCCAGTATTAGCAGAATGGGATATCTCTGCTGGGCTCAAGTGTGTGTGGGGTGCAGAATTAGGAGACATTTCTTAGTTCTAAGAGTCTGTTTACATTTACTGAGTAGCCCTTTTAGATAAACAAGGACAACACTGAGCACAGCAACATACCCTGTCCACCATTTGGGCTGAAGAGACACACAGACCCTTCTGTTGGGTAGGGGAGAAGAGTGGGGGTGGAGGAGTAGAGGCATTGGGTGAGCAAGAAGGCAGGGAGGAAGAAAGTGTCCCCTGGAGAAGTTTACTGGAAAAGAAGAAGTTGTTCTGAAGAGTAAGCCAGATCCTGCAACATGGGCTCTGGGTCAGAGAGGAACAGTGGTTGGGTATGGTGGGCATTTACTCAAACTCCTTGCCCTCTTACCCTTGTGGTTCCTGTGGACCTAAGGACCCTCACTGTGTGCAGGTTGTGAGATTTCAGTAAGATCACTGTGCTCTCCCACTCCCCCATTTTAAATCCAGCACAAGTCAGAGGAAAGAGCACTGTCCTTGCGTATTCTGAGGAGGTGAGTGGGAACATCCTGGCTCTATTTGCAGACATATTTCTGAGGGCCAAGAGGGGCTCTTGCCTGCAGAATCCTGGCTCAGCTCATTTTCACTCACAGGTAGATGAAGCGTAGTGCTAGGAGGAACAGTAGCCTGGGGGTGAAATCCTAAAGGTGGTCTCTGGTTCTGGTTGAGGGAAGGGGTAGGAGCAGCGAAGTCTGGGTGGTGCTTCTGGAGACTGAAACTATGAGGGAACCTGAACTTTCTAAGAATCTATGGACTGAGAAGAGGGAAGGGAGCAAAGGAGAGACAGTGGAATTCAAGAATTGCTAGAGGAGACCGGCTGATGTGGGGACCTGGGGGCTGGTGTGAACGGCAAGCAGGAAGAAACCTAGACAGGACACTTCTCGGGTCAGAGTCTGAGTGTTTTTTGAAATGGAAGATGGATGCGGGGTTACCTTGAAAAAAAAAAATGCTTCCATCTAAGCTACAGAGAACCAGAGAGAAAGCTGGAGGGGCATGAGAACAGAATGAGCTTTAGAAAACTAGTTATGCTTTCAACTTGTGCTGAGCTGACAATTAAATATAAACATATATGTGTATAATTTATAAGACCCATATTATTAAACTTGAGATTCCATCACACTGTCATCAAAGCATACAAGCAGCTGGAATGACCTCAGCCATGGTGCAGTGAATCTATCTGAGGAGAAGAGGAAAGGAAGACACTGTGGTTCAGAGGGAAAGGCTCTTAGAGGAGGAGAAGCCTCAATCTGATAAACAAAAAATTCAATAAATTGTACTTACCAGGTGTCCATGCAGTGTGCTGGACACTCTAAGGTCTCTGCTCTTAGCTGTTACTGGCTGGTAAAGGTTCATAGCACCATGGACCAGGATGCTCAAAGGGGAGGGAGCAGAAATACATGTCACAGGCTGGGGGCTACCAGGATTGACTAGGGCTATGTTGATAAGACATTTTCCTGGGCATATTCATTGCGTATCTAGAAACATTTTTATTTTATTTTTTTAAGATCTATTTATTTATTTGCGACAGGAGCTGGGGAGGGGCAGAGAGAGAGAGAGGGAGAGTCTTAAGCAGATTCCACACTGAGTGCGGAGCCTGATGCAGGGCTTGATCTCATAACCCTGAGATAATGACCTGAGCCCAAACCAAGAGTCAGTCGCCTAACCAACTGTGCCACCCAGTCACCCCTGGAAACATTATTTTAATAAGATATTTTAGATAAATAGAAACTTATAAAGGATAAAATAATGGATAATATGTCCCATCCAAATTAAGAAACAAAAATTAAAAACAAAGACTAGGTGCCCTGTGTAACCATTTCTGAGATATTTCCATAAGTCTTATCTTTAAAATCCCAGCTGGGTAGACTTCTTAGAGGACCTATCTCAGTTTGGGCTGCTGTCACACCGTGCCACTGACTGGGTGGCTTATAAACAACAGAAACTTATTTCTCACAGTTCTGGAGGCTGGGTAGTCCAAGACCAAGATGTCTGCAGATTTGGGGTCTGGAGAGGCTTGTTTCCAATTTATGAATGGCTGTCTTCTTGCTGTGCTTTGCGGGACGTGAGGGGTGAGAGAGCTCCTGGGGCCTCTTGCATAAAGGCACTAACCACATTCCTAAGGGCCTTACACCTTCATGACCTCATCCCCTCCCAAAGGCCCCACCTCCACATACCAGCACGTCAGGGAGGGATCACAAACATTCCGTTCACAGCAGGCTCCTGGATGAGTCAGGACCGTGATGGGGGATCCAGCTATGAAATAAGGACGGTTAGTTCCAGGAATACCTAGCTGGAGAAACCTCCCTTTAATAAAGGTGTCTTGTTCCTTTGGTTCAGAGCTAAGGGATCAGGAGACCTCCTGCTCACGCCTAGGCTTGGGACTTGATTTCTCCGAGAGGTGGAAGGTTTGGAATAATCCAGGACAGAAATAAGAATGTAAAGAAGCACTTAGTCACCCTATAAGCAGGCCTAAGCTGCTTATCTCTGTTAGAACATAGGAACTTTTGAAAGGAACAATTGTCTCCCTTTGAAGAAAGTGTCAGGGCAAAAGCTTTTAAAAATAATTTCCTTGAGAAATGCATAATGCTCTTCTGCAGAACTTTCCGACACTGTTTGCAGCCTCTTGCATTTGTATGAGCTCTGGAATATTAAACGTTCCTTGTGCAGACTCAGAAAATAGCTTGCTTATCACACGGTGCTTTTCAGCTGTGTTGTGGGTGCCCCGGGGAACTGTGGGGCTGTGGGCAAGGCCAGCTCTAGGTGATGTGTGTGTGTGTGTGTGTGTGTGTGTGTGTGTGTGTGTGTGTTTGCGTGCTGCTGAGATCAGGTCCTTTAGAAGTCCTGGTATATGAGCATTTAAAAAGGAGTGGATGGCTTAGCAGGAGCGTTCTCCCCAGCAATCTGCCTGCCTTGGCTTCCCAGAGCTCTGATGGGTTAAATACCTCTCTTAGGTCCTTAGGGCCCAGAAAATCCTGCCTCAGAGGTTCCAGTGAAGGGTACCAGTGATTCTGGATGATGAGGACCTTCCAGTGTTGACTGTTATAATCTGCAGCAGGGGTTTGACTAGAGGGTTCCAGAAAGATTCAGCAGTTCCAAGGACCAATGGTAAATCTGATCATTTGGCTAAATTCCACCAAACCATGGTGACCGTGATACAGACGACATATTGAGCATGAACTGTGTAAGCCTGTAAAGCAGACAAAGGCATCTTTACATATTCTTACAACAAACCCCACTTATTTTCTCCATTTTAAAAATGAAGAAGAGGCTAAGTAACTGGCTCTTACCCCTTTGGGATTCTGATTTCTTTAGTCTAGAGTGAGGATGTCTTTTTTTTTTTCTTTTTTTAACATGCGCTTTCAACACTCCATGGGTGATTCTGATGCAGGTGGCTGAGGTACCATGCTTTGAGAGACAGTGGACTATGGCAATCCTAATGGCCAAGCCACTTTCTGAGCATCTGTTGCCATGCAGGAATGGAAATCTCTGTCACGGAGGGTGGGATGGTAATTCAGATGGGTTAATTTCCTTGTCGTGGGGAACCAGGGGGATGGACTTCAGCCTCCTGGGTGGTTTGGATTCCGGGATCAGGTTGGCACAAGTGTATGCCATTGGTCTGACCTCTAGTCTGCCGAAGAGAAGCTTGAAGGCCTAGGTGTTTCTTGGAACTTCTCTGTTGTCCATTAGAAGGCAGCCAGTGGGGTCAGGGTCTCCTTGGACTTCCTATATCCTCTTTATCTCCAAATTCCTGTATTATAATTGGCTAGAACTGAACTGGTCTTGGGCAGGAAACGTGACCCCATTTCTCGGCCACACATTCTCAGGGTCACACAATCCAACCCTTACTGAGGAGCTGGGGGGGTCAGTGCTGCTTTGGCGTGAGGCCTGGGAAGGAAAACAGTTCAAATCAATCCCACTGGGTGTGGCGCAAAGTCAGAGGTCAATAAATACTTATTGAATGATTTCTCCTCAAGAAGCCCCTGGAGCAGGTCACAGCCCCCCACCAGCCTTCATGGCCAGCCGGCTGGAAAGGTCAAATCGGCAAGGGCCTCCATCTTTCTCTTCCTCTGTCTTCTGCTTTGCGGGACCAGTTTTTCTCTTCTTCCTCAGCGCTGGGGCCCTTGCACTCACAGACGGCCCTCGGGCATGGAGGCTTCCCTCATGCTGTAACCGTACGCTAGTTACAATGTCCTGGAGTTTGTGGGGTCAGGATTGTAAAAACTCTGCTCAGACGGACACGCCCCGATTCAGCCAGTTTCATCCTGGCGTGCAGAGGATATGGCTGCAGAGTCACCGACTGAGACGGTCTGGGGACAAAACTGGCTGATGTGTGCCTGATTTCCACAGGACCCTGAGGGCAAAGGATTTTTAGCTAATTCAAGATAAAATGTCAGTGATTTCCTGTGCTCTCCTGGGGAGGATCACATTTTAAAGGAGAAGGCAGGTGAAAAAGGGAGACCATGCTCACAAAGGCATGTCAGGAGGACTGGGCGACAGGGTGGCCAGCGGGACATGCGTGCGGAAGGAATGATTTGAGTTATGCCGATCAGAGGCCTGGGGGAGGACGAACCTCACCATGGGGAGGACGAACCTAGCCTGCTGTGGGCCCTGTTGCAAACGCCCTGCGGCTCTGGGTATGCTCTGGTGGCTGAGCATCTCCCGAGCCCCTGGGGAAGCTTGGACGTGTTTCATCTGGGCGGAGTCAGTGATGCTCACAGTGCTCAGCTCCACGGCCATCTTCAGAGGGAGATTCCTGGCCGCGCTGGGGTCTCCTCCTCAGAGAGGCTTCTTTGTGATCCTCAGGAGATGTTGGGGCTCCTGCGGGTGCTTTGGAGGTCATCTGAGCCGATTTCAGGGCACGGGAGCAGTGGTTTCCGACAGGGGGCTGATTCCGCCCTTACCTAGGTGACATTTAGCAGTGTCTGAGACGCATTCGTTGTCATAGGCTGGGCAGTGGGAATGTTGCTACTGGGATGTAGTGCGTCAAGGCCACGGATACTGCTAATACCCGACTGTGTGCCAGACAGCTCCTCACAGAGAAGAACTGTCCAACCTAATGGCCAATAGTTAAAGTAGAGAAGTCGATGCCCATGGAATTCTAGCAAGAAGTAGGCACACTTTCGATATGGGCAGTGGGACAGGGGAATAACTGCATTTAGGGCAAATGTGGGACTCTGAGTCCTCATCAGGGACCTCAGGAGTGTTTTTTAAAGAAAATTTTAAATTAACATATAATGTATTATTAGCCCCAGGGGTACAGGTCTGTGAATCGCCAGGTTTACACACTTCACAGCACTCACCATAGCACATACCCTCCCCAATGTCCATAACCCCACCACCCTCTCCCTACCTCCCTCCCCCTGGCAACCCTCAGTTTGTTTTGTGAGATTAAGAGTCTCTTTTGGTTTGTCTCCCTCCCGATCCCATCTTGTTTCATTTATTCTTTTCCTACCCCCCAACCCCTCCATGTTCCCTCTCAACTTCCTCATATCAGGAAGATCATATGATAATTATCTTTCTCCGATTGACCTATTTCGCTAAGGATAATACCCTCTAGTTCATTCACGTCATTGCAAATGGCAAGATTTCATTTCTTTTGATGGCTGCATAGTATTCCATTGTGTATATATACCACATCTTCTTTATCCATTCATCTGTTGATGGACATCTAGGTTCTTTCCATAGTTTGGCTATTGTGGACATTGCTGCTATAAACACTTCGATGCACCTGCCCCTTCGGATCACTACATTTGTATCTTTAGGGTAAATACCCAGTAGTGCGATTGCTGGGTCATAAGGTAGCTCTATTTTCAACTTTTTGAGGAACTTCCATGCTGTTTTCCAGAGTGATTGCACCAGTTTACATTCCCACCAACAGTGTAGGAGGGTTCCCCTTTCTCCATATCCTCACCAGCATCTGTCATTCCCTGACTTGTTAATTCTAGCCATTCTGACTGGTGTGAGGTGGTATCTCATTGTGGTTTTGATTTGTATTTCCCTGATGCTGAGTGATGTGGAACACTTTTCCATGTGTCTGTTGGCCATCTGGTTGTCTTCTCTGCAGAAATGTCTGTACATGTCCTCTGCCCATTTCTTTTTTTTTTTTTTTAAAGATTTATTTATTTATTTATTTGACAGACAGAGGTCACAAGTAGGCAGAGAGGCAGACAGAGAGGAGGAAGCAGGCTCCCTGCTGAGCAGAGAGCCCGATGTGGGGCTTGATCCCAGGACCCTGGGATCATGACCTGAGCCGAAGGCAGAGGCTTTAACCCACTGAGCCACCCAGGCGCCCCACTCTGCCCATTTCTTGATTGAATTATTTGTTCTTTCTGTGTTGAGTTTGATAAGTTCTTCATAGATTTTGGATACTAGCCCTTTATCTGATATGTCGTTTGCAAATATCATCTCCCATTCTGTCAGTTGTCTTTTGGTTTTGTTAACTGTTTCCTTTGCCATGCAGAAGCTTTTGATCTTGATGAAATCCCAATGGTTCATTTTCGCCCTTGCTTCCGTTGCCTTTGGCGATGTTCTAGGAAGAAGCTGCTGCCGTTGAGGTCAAAGAGGTTGCTGCCTGCATTCTCCTCAAGGATTTTGATGGATTCCTGTCTCACATTGAGGTCTTTCATCCATTTGGAGTCTATTTTCATGTGTGGTGTAAGGAAATGGTCCAGTTTCATTTTTCTGCATGTGGCTGTCCAATTTTCCCAACACCATTTGTTGAAGAGACTGTCTTTTTTCCATTGGACATTCTTTCCTTCTTTGTTGAAGATTAGTTGACCATAGAGTTGAGGGTCTATTTCTGAGCTCTCTATTCTGTTCCATTGGTCTATGTGTCTGTTTTTGTGCCAGTACCGTACTGTCTTGATGATGACAGCTCTGTAATAGAGCCTGAAGTCCGGAGGAGTGGTTTTGAACTCTAGCTGTGATCCATAAATTCAGTGATGGGAAACAGCCTTGTTCACCATTTTCCCTTCAAGGAAGGGAAAGGAAACAGGAACCCAACCTGCCTCTCTTCTCATCTTCCCCAGGCACCCCCGAAGGAAGAAATGAGTCCCTGTCCTGGGGCTCAGACACCCTGGACTAAATGGAAGAGCCGGGGACAGGCTGTGCATGGTGCTGGGAATGGCCACCTCTGTTTCTTTGTGAAGCCATTCCATTCCTTTAGTGTGCAAAGGCCCCTGTTCTGTCTTGCTCCTGCTTGTGTCTACAATTTTTAGCACAGGGTTTGACACCTGCAAGATACTCATTAAATATTTGTTGAACAAATGAATGAAAGAGCACCCTGCTGAGCTTAAGTAATTCTTAGAAGAATCCGTACTCTACACTGAGAATGGTGCCTGGTTATAGGGGAGGGAGGCAGCCAAGGGGGCAAGTTGGAGCAGGCCCTCGTTTGCTCTCCTGTCTTGGCCTTGGGTAGTGCTGTGCCACTCGCTGGCTCAGTGTAGTGTGGTGGGCTGTGTGCTCAGATGGACTTATGCTGACATCCGGGCTCTGCTACTTCCCGGTGCTATCACATTGGTCAAGTAGCTTAACTCAAGGAGCTTCGGTTTCCTCATCTGTGTTATAGAGACAATCTCTACTTGGTTCATAAAGTTCTAGATGATTATGTGGAATAACACATGATGAGTAAAGAATCCAAGAGGTTTTTCTAAGAAGCTTGTAGCTGGAGGGTTGAATAGGAAAGCAAACAAGCAAAATTAGAACTGCGTAAGTGTCATAGGAAAAATATACATGAGATGACAGGTGAAAACACATAGCATAATATCTGGCACTCAGGAGGGATTCAATAAACATGAATTCGCATCTTGGCCAAAGTGCCCAGGGACTACAGAAGCTGGGGGGAGCACTTGAACCACAGAAGGAGGGTGTTAAACAACTTTGCATTTGATGGCCTCTTGACTCCATGTAACAGAGAACAATGTCATTTCCAGAGGAAGGGAAGGAAATGGGAACAAGGGTGGGGGGAGTTTGGGAAGCTGATTTGGGAAACAGGAAAAAAAAATCAAATGGGGATGAGAATACATGTGCTAAGACACAGCTTAGGCTGAAATGACAAGTGGATTTTAGCCAAATAGATAGGCAAAGGCATGTGCTTTTTTTCTAGCTTTTTTTCTTTTTTTTCCCCTGCAGTATTTCCTGCAGTATCACAGCAGGATCCATGCTGGAAGAGGCAGCCCTTGTGCTGGTTGGGTGCCAGGGTTGTTGGAGGACAGGGACATTAGTGGTGCCAATGAGAGCCCAGGTGAATTAATGAGGTCCAAGATAGTGAAGAGGGATATGAATCCAGGAGGCAGGGAGCAGACCAGGAGAGGGAACAGAGGGCCCTGGGGTCTGAGAAAGGAGGGAGGGAGAAGGCAAGGTAGAAGGGTGGGAAACTGGGCTCACATGAGAGCATCCCACAGCTGCTGCTTTGCAGGGGCTGGAGTTCTGGGTGATAAGAAGCTCCACAGGGAGGCTGTGCAAATGGGGTACTGAGGGAGAGGTGGGGTCCTTGGAGAAGAAGGGACTGAGCTCTGAGTTGACTTTGTCCAGGGAGCAGAAGGTGAGACAGACTGGAATGGAGTCAAGTGGGGAATCCTTGCCACTTGTTATGGGGTTGAGGAGATATGCTGAAGCCCTAACTCCCTGTCCCTCAGGAAACAGGGTCACTGCAGGGTCACTTAATTCAGAAACAGGGTCACTGCAGGGTCACTTAATTAGTTAAGTGAAGTGAGGTCATGCTGGAGTAAGGTGGGCCCTTCATCTGATACGACTGGTGTCCTTATAAGAGGGGAGAGTACCCGGTAAAGACACAGACACACGGGGAGAAAGAAGGTTGCGGTAAGATGACAGAGCAGATATTGGAGTGAGGCAGCCACAATCCAAGCGATGCCATGATGGCCAGCAACCACTAGACAGGAGGAAGAGGCAAGGAAGGATTCTCCCCTGTAGGTTTCAGAGGGATCACAGGCTGGTGACACCTTCATTTCAGACCTTAGCCTCCAACATGGTGAGAGAATGTATTTCTGTCGTTGCAAGCCACCCAGGTTGTGGTCCTTGGCTACGGCAGCCCTCAGGCACCACTCCTCTCCCCTGGCCCTCACTGCTGCCCCTCACACTGGACTTAGCGCCCCTGGCAAGCCTTTCCTACTCCCTGGCCAAGGTCCCAGGAACCTCCCTGCCTTCCTTCTCTGAATTCCAACTACACTTGACACCTGGCACAAGTATGCAGAGTTTCTGCGTGTAATTCCTATTGTTTTGCAATTACCTTCAAACTGATTCAAGATCTGTCTTTACCCGACCTCGGGAACCTCTCACACAGCCTAAGGCCCTGCTGGGGACAGCAGCCACACCCTCACTAGTGACGCGCGGGCTGGCAGTTACATAACACGGTCTCACTCCATCCTCTCATGTAGGTCACTTGCAACGTGCTTTTCTGGGGCGCGACCATCCCGCTGGGGTTTGAATACTGATGGGCTCTCTTGGCTCATTATGAAAACTATAAAGTGCACATGGTCTAAAAAGTCATAATGTATTTTTTTTAATTGTGAGAACAATTGAAACACAAGAATGCTTGGCTTAAGGAGGCCCTGATACCAAGCATACACACAACAGGTTAAATGGTGGGGGAGGGGGAGAAGGACTCTTTTAGGAACATAGAGATATTTGCTTGGTTTGTTTTAAATTGCCTAAGGAGACATAAAACATTTTTTTTTTCTTTTTAAATAACACTTTCTATTCACACCTGTCACAATACAATTTGATTTATACAACTTTCTGGGTCAGTGTACACTATGTAAAACTAGGTAAACTTAGACGGAGACTGAACGGAACTTAGAGAAACAAAGAGGCAGGACCTTTTTATAAAAGAGGGTCTCTAAATGCAGACATAGGGGTCTGTGCAGAGGACAACTTTTGAAGTTTATGTAAGAAAATGGTACTGGTGACTGTCTCTGGAGAGAGGACTACAGAAGTAGAGTCAGAGGAGGGGAGAAAGGCAGACTTTTCACTTTATAGGATTTTATGCTAATTTTTAAAAACCATGTGTATTTAGGAGAGAGGAAGGGAGGAGGAACAGGGAGGGAGAAGGAAGGAAGGGAGGTGGGGGTGGGGGGAGTAGGAAGGGGAAATAAAGTTGGCTCAGGCAGGGGGACAACTAGAAAACAAATACAAGGCCTTTAAACGGATGGTCTAGGCTTGGATATGGGGTAGGAGCCTGCCCTTGGGTGTAGTTCAGGAGAAGTGCGCACGTGTACTCAGCCTTAATGACTGGGTCTGCTAGCTTTAAAAACCCATGGTCTCATTACGCTTTTCATGGAAAGATGATGTCATCCTTGATGTAAACCTAAGCTGTTCAGGCACAGTTTCTCTGGTGGTTTAATTGGCCCTTGTCTGCATGCTGGTCCCTCTCTTTAGGGAGCCTCGGTCATCTTGGTCTGCACAGACTTCTCTTGGGCTCTCTTCTCCTATGACACTCATTTCCCATGTCATGTCTCTGGCCTGGTGGTCTCAAACTAGGCCTGTCTTTCTTCCTGTAATGAATTGCATGCAGCAGGTAGTAGGATCAAAACTTTTCAGAGCTGGAGGGGATGCTGGAAACAATGGGCTCCAATCTCCCTAGGTCATACAGTGGCACGGAGAGGGAAATTGCCAGGTCCCCAGCTAGGTATGTGGCCGAGGTGGAGCTAGGCTCTGGGGCCTCTAGCCCCCACCTAGTACTCTTTCCACAGTCCCACAGGCTGACATCCACATTACACACCTCCTGCTGCATCATCAGAATGAGAGCAGAATAGGGAGCCTAGGTGGACATGCTGTAGAGACTGGGTTTGTAATTCACAAGGCAGCGGGGCTGGGTCATGGATAAGACCCTGTGGAGAAGATCAGTAACCTGAATGTGTTGGTTGTCTCCACTGAAGGAGTAGATTCTGGATGTGTCATTCATCGGGGGTTTGGTCTTTGACACTCTCCGGACTGTGTCTGATTCGCTACTGTATTCACGTCTGCCAGCCCAATGTGTGACACACGGTAGGCATGTGACAAATTTGTGCTGAGTTAATGCACGGGCTTACCATTTACATAGAAGGGATCCAAACACTTCATTTGGAAGAAGAATCCAGATGAAAAGAAGGAGGCCAAAGGAGGAGGGAGAGCAGAAACAGAAGCCAAGCGGACCCGTCTCCTGGAGGGCGTAGGTGTGCGTGCAAAGAACGGGAGAACAAGGGAACTAGAGTTGGCTCCATGCTCTTCGGGCGTCAGCGACAGTGGGATCACAGCCTCCCCGGGCTGGCCGGTGCGGCGCCGCTGAGGAAAGAATGCAGCTCTGGGAGAGGTGGGTAGACAGACGTTGGGGCTGTGTGTTCTGAGGCAGCTTGTGGGAGAGAAGACGACCAGCTGGGACATGGAACAGTCCAGGAACCAAGAACTTGTGCTGAAAGGCATGGAAATTGGCAAGCACGGAGCAGACACATGTGGAGATGCCCAGGAACGCAGATGAACTGAGCTGCGAGGCAGCGTGTGTGGGATTGGCCATCTCCCTCACGCCCAGCTTCCCGCCCCTTCATCTCCACCCTGGAGCTGCTGAACAAGCATACCCTTCTCTGGAGAGTCTGAAGAGACAGTTCCAGGACAGGGTCTCTGTGGACTGAATTCATAAACTGAGTTCATTAGCCATTGAGACTTTAGACATGTCACCATTCTCTTGACTCAGGGAGAATTTTAGAGAAAACCATTGTCCCCTCCCCGACAGAAATGCAAACAAGGAGCGTGGCAGATTCTGTGTGGGAGGGAAGACTTCCTCTCGAGTCACATCCCGTCTCTGGGGACTCTGAGAATCAGGACCTGAAGAAAGCTTTGAGTTCACTTAGTCTAACCCTCATTTTATGGTCGAGGACATCCAAGTGCAAAGGAAGGAGCACGACTTATGCAAAAGCACAAAACCAGCAAGAAGTGCAAATAATCGTCAACACCAGGTTTTCCTGTTTGAAATCACATGATCTTTCCAGGCAAGCAGTGACCTCACTACAGCCTCTGCATGGTGTTTCTGAGTTCAAGGCCCATCTAAACTATCATTAACACCAACGCGGAACTACGAAGGGTGATCCCAGGGGCCCTTAGCAGAATCACAGATTGGGTTGTGGTTTCCTTTCGGCTCTTTCGCTGGCTTTTCACAAGCCCTCTTTCACTTCTTGTTTGATTTTTTTCCCACTTTCCCACCTCATGCTTTCCCCAGTGTCTGATTGCCCAGAGACTGTGTCCACCTGATCAACCTTCTTTCCCTTGCAGCATTCAGATGCTAGAGCACCATTTTTTCCTCTGCTTCTTGGGTCTTGGGTCAAAAATTTTATTTCCCCCCAGGAAAGCCGCTCTCAGCCCTGTGGTTGGGTGGATTCTGTGACTCAAGGCATCCAGTGGGTGGTGTGAACGATTTGTACTCAGCCCTCCCAGCATGAAGCCCGTAACCCAACTGATTCACTTACTGGTACGCTGTTTTTTTTTTTGTTTTTTTTTTTGGCGGCATCCCCTTTGTAATCAGCCCCCCTCTTATGTTAGAAGAGTCAAGAGGGGAGGAGGCAACCACATGGCAAAGTGATCCTTCCTGACATAATTGAAATTGAGGTGGGAGCACAGGGGCAAGCAACACTAGAAAGGGTTCCCTAGTTATACCCACCTAATATTTACATACGGCTCATGGTCCTTCCCTGAGCTGCGTTCTGGGGACTGCATACACATTGCCTCATCTGATCGTCCCAGCCTGGGGTACAGGCTTGAACCTGCCTTGCAGATAAGGACAGAAGCTTAGCACACAGCTAGCAAGGGGAGCCAGGATTTTAACTGAGGTCTCTCTGCTTTGAAGTCTCCCAAGCTTTCTACGGCACCATTCTGCCTCCCCAAATCGAGTGCTTTTTTTTTTCCTTGCTTCTTCTGTGATTCCCATAATAAATTCTTTCTTATCACTTGCTGTGACATTGACTTTCTGTGGAAGAAAGATGTAACCTCTCTTATTCTGAAAAAAAAAAAAAAAAAAAAAAAAAAAAACGAACAAGGGAGAGACCATCTGATTTCAGTGTGTGGTGCTGTGTGGATGCTTACTGCCCAGTCAGGAAATCATCAGCCTCTTGCCTGACCTCCCTGCAGTGTCAGGAGGGGGTTTTGTGGGTTAATTTGAAAAATGTGTTCTGTGAAACGTTCGGCATTGTTTTGGTCTGTGGCGAAGACAATGGCTGAGGGAACTACCTACCAAGCTGGTCCTGGAAAGGCAAGTTGCTGGGTCAGCCTGACAGGGGCGGCTGGGGCCAGTGGAATTCAGCCAAGAAAATAGCTCTGCTTCTTCTCCATGAACAAGGCCCCGGGACAGGCTCAGATGCTCACCAGGAGAAACCACTGTGGCGCTTGCTACACACGGGCTAGGAATTCAGAGTCCTGGATTCCCCCAGACCACTGGAAATGTCCCCTCCTGGCTCTTCGTTAAACTGTGTACCTTTCCATCTCTCATATGTTTAGTTCCTGCAACTCTGATCTTTCTTTCATATCACAAATTTAAAAAATATTTGTCACCGTTCACCTTTCCCCACATTCTCCTGAAGAGGTTAAATATCCTCATGTAGGGCGCCTGGGTGGCTCAGTGGGTTAAAGCTGCTGCCTTTGGCTCAGGTCATGATCCCAGCGTCCTGGGATTGGGCTCTCTGCTCAGCAGGGAGCCTGCTTCCCTTCCTCTCTCTCTGCCTGCCTCTCTGCCTACTTGTGATCTGTCTGTCAAATAAATAAATAAAATCTTTGAAAAAAATATCCTCATGTAATATTCTTTCTAGACTCAACCCCTCTGCTCTCACCCAGCTATCAGAATTGAGCTATAGTTCTGCTTGGGGAATGTGGTGAATTGGACAGATTCTCTAGTCTCTTCAAAAGCTTCCTCTAAAAAACAGATCCTTTCTTTTAATTTACTGACAAGGACCTAGTCCCGTTTTAGCTTTGGTTCTTACTTTGGGAAAGCTTAAAAAACAAGAAACAAAACAAAACAAAAAACCCCTAAGAAATCTGAGGGGGAAGCTGTAGAAAGGGAAGCCGGGTTTAGCCTGACCCTGTGGAAACTCGGGGAATACCTAGTTGTGACCTTTAAGTCTGCACACTAGTAGTCGTCTTATTGGAACCTGCTTCCCATCCGTCCTTCCCATGATTTGACAGGGGCCAGAAGCTCCTTCCCCACACAGATAAGGATAAACCTGTTTTTCAGGAGAGCTGAGTTCTTAATGATAGGGTTAATGCCTTGAACATTCAGGAGCTGACCTCGCCAACTCAGAGAAGAAAAGCTCTGGGAAGAAAAGCCACCAGCCTGGGAAAACTTTAGTCATGTCAGAATGGAACTCAGAACTTCCTCTGAATAACCCTGCTCTCACGTCCAGGTGGTGACAGAGAAGGGGATGTCTTTCTGTCATCATAGCTCTTGATCTCGTGTCCTGTGTTGCCACCTTTCACACTGGTTACCGTTAGTTGTGTCCAAGTATAGCCCTCTACTTATGGGCTATATCTGGACCCACCTGAGCCCTGCTAGGCCATCATTGTCCACTTAGATCAGCACAGGGAGTAATGTGGCAGAAATCAGAAGTATCCACCTGTCCACCCAAAAAGGAAGGTTGTACCCTGCCTAGGCTTCGCGCATAGCACTGGGGATTGATGGTAAGGGGGATCTCTGGGTTGGCCTTGGACACAAGTATGGAGTCAGAAGAGCTTGACTTTGGCCATCTCTCCTTGTATTCCTCAGAGCCTCACTTAGACTGCCCCAAACCTTCTTGGGAATCAGACATTCCTGAACTCTTTATCTTCTCCCGTGCCAGTAATCAAAAGGGATGCATGTTCAGGTGCCTGAAGGTTGTCAGGGGTATTTGCATTAGCATTCTCTAACGTAGGGTTTGGCAAGCTTTTTCCTTAAAGGGCTAGGTAGTAAATATTTTAGGTTTTGCAAGGCATATGGTCTCTGTTGGGACTACTCAGTTTTGCCATTGTCTTACAAATACAGCCAGAGATAACATGTAAATGAGGGAGGAGCATGGCTCTCTTCCCGTAAAACTTTATTTATGGGCACTGAAATGTGAATTTCATGTAATTTTCATGTGTCAGAAAATATTATTCATCTTTTGCCCAAAAAAATCTATTAAAAAAGGTAAAACCATATTTAGATCTTTGGATGTACAAAAAAACAGATAGCAAGCCAAATTTGACCTGTAGCTTGCCAACTCCTGATTTAACTAACATTAATGGACATCTGGCAACAATTTCTAAGCACCACCCCGAACTGTTTGCTCTTGCTTTTCTGGAACTTCTCTCCTTCTTGAGCCAATTTAGATCAGGTCAGGGAGGCCCCAACAATGGCAGCAGCTGGAGTTACTGTTGTTGCTATAGGTCTAGCTGCTTCTGGGTTCCTAGCAGTTTCTTAAAGAACTTCTGGAACTTGTGGAATGACTTTCTTTTCCCCCTCTCCAGAGCTGGCTTGGTATATGCATTAGTTTTCTATTGCTGTCATAACATGTTACCACCAATTTAGCAGCTTCAAGTAATGTATCTCTTCTCTCACAGTTCTGCATGTCAGAAGTCCAGGTTTGGGCTGTGTTGATTGGGTTTCTGTCACCTGCGGTGGAAAGCATTCTGGCTAATACAATGGTGGCGACAACATTCCTACCCTGTTTTCTGTTTGTTATGCCTCTAGGCTGTAAGCTCTTTACGAGCAGGAATTGGGTCCCTTCTGTGTGGTTCCTGCAGGAATGGGCACTTAATAAGTTTCTGAATTCTGGGGTATTGAAGCACAGAGCCAAGCGAGCCTCTTGTAGGGAAGGAAGAGAGACCACTTGGGCACAGGGAAGCCACGGAGCAAAATGGGTGCAATGGAACCAGCAAAGAAATCCATGTGCTCACACATGGACGTTTGAGCAACAGAAAACAGGAGAAAGAGGGGCACCTGAGTGGCTCAGTGGGTTAAAGCCTCTGCCTTCGGCTCAGGTCATGATCCCAGGGTCCTGGGATCGAGCCCTGCATCGGGCTCTCTGCTTAGCAGGGAGCCTGCTTCCCCCCACTCTCTCTGCCTGTCTCTCTGCCTACTTGTGATCTCTCTCTCTCTGTCAAATAAATAAATAAAATCTTAAAAAAAAAAAAAAAAGAAAAGAAAACAGGAGAAAGAGGGGGCAGATATGAGTCTTCACTCCCCTGTCCCTCTCATTCCCGTGTCCATTAGCCTGACTATATTCTAGAGTAATTCTGGGCACCATTAGGTGTTTAGCTCCCATCTTTCTGGAACTTCTCTGCTTCCCAAGTCAACACAGGGCAGCTTAGCGAGGCCCCACCAGTGGTAGGGACTGGAGTTGCTCTCGTTACCTAGCGGTGTGCCGACTTTGTGAGAAGTGCTCCTAACATGCCTGAGACCCAGGGCGTGCTCAACACATAAAACTGAATATCGTGCTTACTATTTCACATCTTTAGTATTCTTTTCCAAAATGGGTGAAGCTGTCAAGTGGGCCTAGCTACCCAAGTATTTGGGTGTTGACCAGTCGGAAGAATATATTTCATAACAGGCTGAAGAATAGATCTGAAATTTCCGTTAACCGCTACCAACAGTTCTGATCTGTGGAAGTGACTTCAGCGCAGAGGCTGTGTTTGCTAAGGGACAAAGCTGGTGTGTAATTGTGGTTCATTTAGAACTCTGACAAGTCACACTGGATTCTGAAAGATGGAAGTCAGGTTTACAAAAGAAGGATGATCAATTCTGGGGTTTTAAGGAAAATTATTACTAACTTAGTTTCTGAGTGTGGAGAAAGAGGATCAGAAGTAATTTTCAGTATGAATAGGAATTTCCATAGACCATTTGGGGAAAAGGTTTTATCTTCTCTTGTATATAATAGTCATTATAAGATGAATTATTAGCTTTTACATCTCAATGTGATGTCACATTGTCCAACTTTATTGCTGTGATTTAATATTCTATCTTAAGCAGGTTTCTAATGAGAAATCACAGAAGAATTATTGTTAGGGAGGAGATTTCAAGATTTCTAATGGGTGAGCATGAAAGAGGTATGAGAAATGGGTGTCTGGGTGGTTCTTCTTCTTCTTCTTCTTCTTCTGCTTCTGCTTCTGCTTCTGCTTCTTCTCCTTCTCCTTCTTCTTCTTCTCCTCCTCCTCCTCCTCCTCCTCCTCTCCCCCACCCCTTATTCTGTGCTTTAGAATTTTAGAGTTTCATTCTTTTCTCTAGAGCAGGGTAGATGCAGTTTGGGTAAGTTAGATCACTGGACACAGTTCTTTGATCACATTAGTTGAAAGGGATCTGCACGACCTTTGATTTCCTTCAAATACTATGCCATCGACACATCCTCTGACTCCCTGCTATATTCTATTTATATTCGATTTCTCTTTCTAAATTGTAACTTCTTTTGGGGAAAGAAACACATCTTATCCATATACAAGTGCCCGTCTTTGCTGATAGCTAACTGAGGGTCCTCTATGTCACAACAGCACTTGAAAAATGGGTGGGTTTGTGGAAGTTAAGCATCATGCAGAGAGTGATTCCAGAATTCTCTATAATACTACAGACATAGTCCTTGGTCTGCCTCTTATGTCATCCACTTTCTAGGTGAAGAGCATTGGGCTTAAAGACTCTGACCATCCTGAAACTGTGGGGGACTTCTCCGTCAGCTTACTTTGTAGGGAAGATTGATTCCTTCCATGGTGGAGCCTATTCTCTGGCATGAAACAGCTCCCTAGTTACACAAGACTTTAAAATAATAATCCTTTACGGGAATACAGATTTTTAAATAACTTACAAAGTATTTTCACTTTCTACCCATTGCTTAACAATTGGGGAAGTCATCTTATATTCTTTGGAGAACTTAAAGTTTTTATTTGTCCTACCTTCACAGCCTAGTTTATGTATTCTTTGTATCATGGAAGGTTGGAGTTGGAGAAGCTATCCAAGATTGCCTGAAGTCATGCTCTTGATGCAGAAGCTTGAGTCTGGCTTCATGGAAAGGGGCAGATGGGCCTAGACCTTAAAGAGAGAGTAGAATTGACTAAGTGGATGGTGTATATTTCAGAGGAGGTTGGAGGTGATGGTGGGAAAGGGAGTGGAGGGATGAGATAAGGCGAGGTAGGCACTTACTAGGTGTGTTTAGAAATAATGAAATAATGAGAAGACAAGTGTGACTCGTAAGCAAGGTGGGAAGCGAAGGGAACTTGCATTTTGTAAGCCAGACCCTGGGCCGAGTGCTTTACTTAATGTCCACAATACAGTTGACACTTGAACAATGCAGGGGTTAGAGACACCAATGGCCCCGTGCAAGGAGAAATCTAAGTATAACTTTTGACTCCCTCAAAACTCAATGGCTAATAGCCTACTGTTGATCAGAAACCTTAGCGATAACAGAAACAGTCCATTGACACATATTTCCAAAAAAAAAATAATAAAACAAGCAAAAAACCCCACATATTTCATGCATTGTATGTATTATGTAATGTATTCTTACAATAAAGTAAGCTAGAGAAAAGAAAATGTTAAGAAAATTAAAAAGAAGAGATAATATATTTAGATTGTACTGTATAAAAAAGAACTCCCATATGAGCAGACCCATGAAGTTCAAACCCATGCTGTTCAGGGTCAACTAGAGTTCCATTGTGTCCCTGATGCCCAGTGTGTTTTATAGATAACAGAGCTGTGCATAAAAGTTTACTCGCCATTGCTCATGTAGCCAGTGTGTCTTCCCACTTATTACTCTGGAGAGGTTCACAAAGGGGAACGATTCAGTGACATTACACAGGAAGTGAGGTTAAGGCTGTTTGCTAAAGGCTTTGATGTCCAGCTCAGGAGGATAGGCTCATCTTAGAGACAGGGGAGAGGCATTCAGAGTTTTCACTTTGGGACTCTGGGAAGTGGAGTTTATGACACAATGAAGGAGGTGAGTTAGGAGGCTTTCACCTGGCAGTTGTAAATTCCTCAGCTGGTCTTTGAAATTCGAGCTTTTCATTTCAGTTCCTGTGGGCTCTCCTGTGTTTATTAGGTTGTAGCCTTCTCAAAGGGGAATGGAGAAAGGGAGAGTGTCTTAGACTCCACCCATCCACACCTGCACTTACTCAAGCTGTCAGAATGAGGGGCAGGACATTTCCCCACTTGCTGCTGGCGGAATCCAGAGCAGAGAAGGGAGGCTAATGCTCTCTCGGCGGCATCAGGCCATTGTACCCAAGAGAGCATTAGAAGCATTCATTCTGAATTTTTCATATCCTCCCCATTCTAGTTTTATCCCCTCCAGTCATGTCCTCACTTCAGGGCTGGACATTTTTTAGCTCGCCATCAATTTCCTCGTGGTCGAGGAAGAGAAGTGAGTCATTGATATTATTACCTTCTTGCCCCACAGTACGTTTAATGTGAAATGGAATTATGTGACAGGGCTCGATGGCTGTCTATTGCCTTGAAAATTAACACCTCACCTTCACCCTGGTGTTTATATTTAATAAGTGCGTTCCTTCATCGTTTGTCTTTCAGCAGCATGGTTATCCATTCTATTGTGCAATTAAAGCTGCCGACTGCCTCATTAGCCACGAATCCATCTTGGCATGGATCACCTTCCCTCTTCATAGTGTGGGTCTGTTCAACTCCGGATCTCCTGGCACCACCCCCTGAACTGCCAGGTGACTCCAGAAAACATTTTAAGGAGGTGAAAATTATTGACAGTAGGCTCTTTTTTCTAGTGCCTTCATGCTGACCCTGGGCCTTCCAGAGATGCCAACACGAAGCCCACAAAGGCATGGGCATTGATTGCCAAATTCTTGGGACTTTCTTGGCTGCCTTCTCCTCTATTAAAACCGACCCCTCTTTTTTCCCCCTGCTGTTGCTTCAGGGTCTTATTCTCAGCTAGGTGAATGTAAGAGCCAATAAATCCATCCAAAAAGTTTTAATCTCCACTAATGAGCAACTGAGCTAATGCATAAACTTCTAAGGTAACATTTCTTCTTTTTCTTATAGAGAATTTCGAGTGGCAAGGAGCTTCACAGACCATTATAGCACAAGCACCAGAGGTTCTGAGTCAGGAGATCTGAAGTGGAGTTAAGTACATGAATTTTGTAAAAGCTTCATTGATTCTCCTTTGTCACTGTAGGTAAGAATCCTTCTCTCGTGAGATCATGATTGAGAGGTTCTAGAACTTCACTGTTGAAGGTAGTAGCCTCTTGCCACGTGTGGCCATTTAGGCTTAAATTCATTAAAATCAAATAAAGGTGAAAATACAGTTCCTCCATCATACTAGCCACCTTTCAAGTCTCACAGCCGTGTGTGGCTACCATATTCAGCAATGCGGAGTCGGACTGTTTCCATCATCACGGAAAGTTCTGTTGGTCAGCACTGCTATCAGGCACGAGGCCAGTACTGTGTATTGTGTGTTCTAAGTCAAGAAACAGCACACTGGGAAGCAGAGCACGGTGAGAAGTCAGAGGGAGGCCTTAGGACCTACCTTCCGTGAGGGAAAAAGTACTAGTCAGTGGGCATTTCCCGCTGCCTAGAGCATCAGTCCGCTCTGGTGAGAGGGAACTTTGAGCCTCACTGCGTTTTCATCAGGTTTTTAACCATGGATAGAAGTCCCACCTTAGAGTGGCGTACTCATTCTAATAAAACGTCCGTTCTACTACTGGGGTTTCTAGCTTCGTAGCCTTTCACTTACATGATGTTCACAGTCATTACAGGACAAGCACTGTTACTCCCAATTCAGAGCACAAGAACACGAACACTCCTTAGTGGGGGGTTCCCCCGTGGTACGCTGGTGTTGAGAAGAGCAGAGGCAGGGACGTGTGCGTAGCCTTCTGTTGGTTCCTTGGCTATCTGCTGTCTGATCCTTTCCTCACTCTTCCTCTGCTCTCCGGAGTCCTAAGGGGCAGATGCCCGTGGACTGTGTTTTCCGGGCCCCTGTCAGCTGGCTTCCGGTTTGAGCTCAGCCGGTAGAAGTCAGGGTAGGATTTCTGAGGCCTAGAAGCACGAAAGGAACAAGGGCGACAGCTTGGGCCACAGTGTCTGTCCTCCGTGGCTCTGACTGCTTAGACAGCTTCACCGTGGGGCCGGCTTCCACCAGGTGACCGCAGCTCCCGGGAGGGGGAAGCGTCATCTCCTGTGCACCTTCAGCCTCGGGCTGGTGGCAGTTTGTTGCTTCTGCCAACTTCTGGGCTGCCTCCCCACACTTGGCTTCTTAGCTCACCCGTTACCGGTGTAACCAATATCCTGTATCGAATTCTCTCCAACTTAGAGTGGTTTCTGTTTTCCTCCCTTCCTTCCTTCCTTCCTTTTAAAGATTTTATTTATTTGTTTGCCAGAGAGAGAGAGCGCGCGCGTAAGAGCACTGCAAGGGGAGAAGGAGAGGGAGAAACAGGCTCCCCACTGAGCAGGGAATCCAATTTGGGGCCCGATCTCAGGACCCTGGGGTCGTGACCTGAGCTGAAGGCAGATGCTTAACCCACTGAGCCACCTAGGCAGCCCAGTTTCTGTTTTCTTGATAGGGCCCATTTTTAAAACAAATGTGGAGGGGTGGGGGTGGGGGTATGGGGTAACTGGATGATGGGCATCGAGGAGGGAGGGCATTTGATGTAATGAGCACTGAGTATTACATAAGACTGATGAATCCCTGAACTTGACCTCTGAAACTAAGAATACACTATGTGTTAATTAATTGAATTTAAAATAAAAGAATGCATTACTATCATGGATTTGAGAGATCAGTCACTTTGGGTAATCTTTTAAAAAAAGATTATCTAACTTAGAAAACATTCTAATTATAATAAAATTGATTTTTTACTGTATATCTGGGTATGTTTTTGAGAAATTCCATACTCTTTTCATTTTGTTTCTGTAGAAAATTCAGAACAATATCCAGCACAAAATGGATTCTCAATAAAAACTATGAACTAAAAAAAATTAAAACAAATATGATCCTTCTACGTAAAAAAAAGGCTGATCTAAACAAATGAGTCTGGGTGTAATGTGTGTGTGTATGTGTGTGTGTGTGTGTGTGTGTGTGTGTATGATTATGTGAGCAATGGAGAAGCCATAAAAGGATAAATACTAGGTTGTCAACCTGGAATAAGGGGATGGGAGTGAGTGGCCACAGGGTGGAGGGGTGAGAGAAGAGAAGGATGAAACTAAACTAAAAAGAAGAGAAAAAACTGCCTTACGATGAGTGATATGGTAATGTATGCATTTATATAAAATCATGTATGCTTGTGTTGAAATAAGAGAGATGATAAAACCAGTTTACTGACCTCCCCATGGGTCAGTAAGTGGTGCAGCTGGAATCTGAACCCAGATCTTCTGACTCTAAATTTGGGTAGAATGTGGTGGTCAACAACCTGGATTCTGGAGGAATCCAGACCACCAGTGTCCATGATCACGGACCCATCATTTACTGCTTTGCCTGACGTCCTCATTGGCAAAACAGGGATCGGGATAGTGACCCCCTCTTAGAGTTGTTGAAAGGTTGAAATGAGTATTTTCAAAACACTTTGTTCTGTGCTTGGCAAATAGTAAGTTCAATGTCGTGTCAAAGGGGTGTTTTTCCTCTCTATCACTTAGTTGTATTATGGGTATCAAGGAAGTGTGAATATTGCTTCCACTGTTTTAATGTTTACATTTGCATTTTGAGGAGTAGGCAGTTGTAAGGTCTGATCAAACTTAACCCAACATAAACAAAATAATGTGCCTCTGCCTAGGACCAAAAAAAAAAAATAAATTAAAGAAATTGGAGTAGAAATTTTACTTAGGGAAATCTATCCTAGTGAAATAAGGTTAAGTTTGGAAACAGCTTTATGTAAAAATTTGTTTCTTGTTGCATTTTCATAATAGCAAAATATTGGAAACTACTTAAATGTCTTACCGTGAGGAATTAGTTAAGATAACTGTTAAATATCTATTTGATGGAACATCATAAAGTTGTACAATTGCTTATGAAAGTAGGTAATAGCATCTTAAGTACTCGTACTATAATGTTATGTAGAAATACAGAATTTTAAATTATAGACATTATTATATTCAAATAAAATTCTTGAGTGGAAGTGGCTATAATGATATATACTGTTACAATGAAGAAAAGAGAGCATATATAATTTTATATCAAGCAATCAGAGACCAATTAGAGGTGAAGCCTTTCCAGTCCCGGCTGTGTGATATCGGCAGTTCTGTGGCCTCCCAATCTCTCCAGTCCCCCCTGATATTTTAGTCTTCACTTTGGGATGAAAATCAAGGTTGGAGGCAGCACACTGGGCTGTGCATCTTTTTCATGACACACAACGTGTGTGTGCAGGGGGACATCGGTCTATCTAAGGGAAGGGCGCTCCTAGATTTGTGGAGTGACTAGGGCAAGAATGGAGGGTGTGGAAGGAAAATTCATCACTATCTTGCTTGGGAAGGTTTATCTCAGAGTCAGGCCAAGAGTGACAATCAAATGAAGTCAGAAGTCCTTTCTGGCGTCAGCAGGCCAGATGACCTTGATTAAGCCCTGGGTCAGAGCATCCTGGAAGACTTGGTGGTTCCCTTTCTCCAAGCACTGACCATATTTTGCTTTGTGCTTGTGCAGTATCTTCACTGCAAGCTTTTGCAGGCAAGGCAAGGACAGTGTGTTCTTTTTTCTCTTTTTGAGATATAAGTTATATACCATGCAACTCACTTATTTCACATGTACATTTTAGAGGTATTTCCTATATTCATAGAGTTGTGCAACTATCACCTCTAGTTAATTTCAGAACCTTTTCATCACCCCAGAAAGGAATCCCATACCCATTAACAGTTACTCCCAATCACCCTTTTCTCTAGTCCCTGACAATGACTAATCTGCTTTTTGCCTAGGGATTTCCTAGTCTGGACATTCCAAATAAATGGAAATATACAATTTGTGGCTTTTTGCATTTAGCTTATCCATGTTGTAGTGTTTGTTCCTATTTTCATGAAGCTTATAGCCATTAGATAAGTAACCACATGAATAGATAAATAATGGTAAACTGTGGAACTTACATGAAGGAAAAACTAAGACCATATTTAACTTGGGTTGAAGAGAAAAGTCTTCGTTGGTGAGGGAACATTTAGGACTGGTCCTGGAGGATGAGCAGACACTAGCCAGGGGGGAGGATGGATTGTGTAGGATTAACACGTGAAGACCCAGTGGCAGGAATAGGAATGTGGTTGGTAAATTCCAGGAAGGAAAAAAAAGGCCATCATAGCTGGGGAACCATGAACAGGGATGTGGGTGACATGTATTTTGGCTGGTGAATTAGGCAGGGAACAGATCACATAACATCTTATTACCCTTGTTAGGGGTTTTAAAATTTTATGTCAAATGCAATAGAAAACAATTAGAGTGTTTGAAGCAGGGAAATGTGAAGACTCAGTGTTTGTTAATAAAAGATCATTCTGGAGACTATTCGGAGAAGGGAGGCCAGGCAGGAGAGCTTTAGTAATCCTGGGAAGAGCTGATGGTGTCAGGCTAGGTGGGTAGCAGAGCAGATGGACAGGCTTGAGGTTTATTTTGAAAGTAGAACCTACAGAATTTGGTCATTGGTTAAGTATAAGTGCCGAGAGCAAAGAAGAGACCAAAGCTGGCTCCCAGTTTTCTGACATGAGCCACTGCATGGAGGAAAGGGCCATTTACTGAGACAGGAAAAGCTGGAGGAGGAGCCTATTGAGGGCTTGGGGCCACGAGGATTAAGAGTTGGATTTGGACAGAGTATGTTTAAAATGCTGGTGAGACATAGCCTGTCATAGCAGAGAGCTGATAGGCGGTCGGATGGTCTATCTGAAGCCCAGAAGGGAGATTTCTCCCGGAGATATGTATTCGAGAGCCTTTGGCACACAAAGGGCTGTGGACGGTTTGAGATTGCTAGGGGAGAGATAATCATGAGAGGTGTGAAGAAGGCTCAGGTCCCAGGCCCCAGTTAATCCCAATAACGTTCATATAGTGGAGGAGAGCCTGCAAAGCAGGCTAGGACTGCATAGCCAGAAGGGCAGAAGCTGGAAAGTGGGGTGTGGAGCCCAAAGAAGCCACCAGAAGACAGTTTTTCACAAACAGAACACAGTTACTGACAAGGCTAGGAAGATTTTGGTAGGAATAGGATTTTTTGATGTGCCTGATAACAGAGGCTTTCCTAGATTGTGGGAGGCAGGTGCTAGCTTGGAATAAGTAGAAGAATAAAGGAAAGATGGGAAATTGGATTTGTAGACAATTTCTTATGAATTGTCAGCGGAGCTGTCAAGGAGAGGAGAGAAGCGGAGTAATCTCCGGGTCAAGGAACATACTTTAGTTTTAATTTTGGCTTCTTTGCTTTTACTTTAGGATTGGAGAGAATAGAGCCTATTTGGAGGCTGATAGAAAGCAGGTTGAAGATACCTGGAGGAGTGAGAGGCAATATTGACATAATCAGTTCCCAACAAGGTAGGGAGGAGAGGGACCCATGGTACTCAAGGCTGGGGTGAGCTTTTTGAGGCGGGAGCAAATGTAGCTGGAGGAAGCAAGAAGATGGGTGGAGATGGACAGGCAAAGGGAGTCAGTGGTGAGCGGGAGCAGGTGTTTGCTTCTGGTGGACTTCTGGTTGACGTCTTAGGAAAGGACAGATGAGAGTCTCTGGAAAGTGAAGAGCTGGGCAAATCAGTCTGAATTATAAAAGGTGCAAAGAAAGGATAAAATAATCACTGAGGGGGACAGAAGAGCCAACTCATGACAGAGATAGTAAGGAAAAAGTCCCCCATTTTTTTTGCTCGTCATTCACTTGTACAAATACTTCCTATTACATATCATGCTGAATAAGACATAGTTCCTGTCTGCGTGTTGCTCACTGGAGACACAGCTGTAAATATGGCATGTAATTGGTGGTGATTAATGCGGAATCAGAAGAATGCAAAGTGGACTGTGGGAGAATGGAGAGGCATCGAAAGGAAAGGTGGTCTGGGTTTTGGCGTTGGTTATGAAAGGTGTTTCTGGAGGAGAAAACATCTGAGTAAGCTAAGAATAGAAAACTAATAGTTAGTCAGACAAAAGCCCAGAAAGCTGGAGAAATTCTGGAAAGTTCAAGGAGAGTGGAGTCTCAAGTGAAGGTAGGGTGGGTAGTGGTTGGCATGGGTAGTGGTAAGTGAGGGCTGGGGGGCTGGATGGAGGCAGAAAGCATGTAAGGAGCTCTCACTGGCTTCCACGTGTGTTGGGGAGCTAACACAGGGCTTTATGGAGGGTAGCGGTGGGATTCACCCTCACCATGGATCACTGGCTATTGTGAAGAGAGCACAACCAGGAGAGATCAGTTAGCAAGCTCTGGCAATAGTTCAGATGAGAGGTGGATCAGATGACCTTGAGTGTCCCTCCACCTTTGCATTCTTCCCTTGAGATTAAACGTCCCAGGCAGGAATTTCCTGTTGGTCAGACCTGGCTCATTTCCTAGTGCCTGGGCTGGGGAGAGGGGAGCGTCTGTTCTTCTCAGCACATCAGGAGAACTTAGAGCCTTGCCTCCCAGCGACCCCCTAAATTTGGGAAGCCTACTCAAATAGAAAGTTTTTGCTGTCGTCGCTGAGCAGACAAAATATTGCCAGATGTCCAGTATAGTCTGTAACTAGAGTTAGTCATTTTTTCATGCAGCCATATGCTTTGCAGGTTTCTTCGTATTAGTAGGTATACACTTACCTCTTTCTTTCTAGCTGCTGCACGATTAAATTCCTAATAAACACATCTCAAAATATGATTTGTCTGGATTTTCTGGACTCACCCAAGAAGGCACAACTCTGACATCGATTCATTTATTTCCTAGGGTTAGACCAAAGGTGGGCCAATTCTAGTGTCATAGCTCTGGCTACAGAGTGAATTGCAGCTTATCATTCTACATCTTTCTGAGTTTGTCTTCCAGATAGACATAGACAAATTTGAGCTTAAGTAGTCCCAGTGCTGGGGCTCAAGGTGGTCACCAGACTTCATCAAGCTGCTGCTTCTTGCACAGCATCTAGGAACTATCTCCATGTGGTAATCTGGGCACAAATACAGGCAAAGAGCTCGTGTCATTTGTTTCCTGTCTCTCCGGGATCACAGTCCTTGGTTGTCTTGTATCCAATGTGTGAGAACTCTTGTCTCATGAATGTCATGCCTTTGTTTGTTTCTGGTGGGAGGGTAAATCCAATCCCTTTCCCTTCATCTTGACTGAAAATAGAGGTCTTTTGTGCTGGATTAGTGGTTTTACGTATCAACCTCAAATCTCATTGGAAAACT
Organism: Martes martes; assembly: GCF_963455335.1. Classification (NCBI taxonomy): domain Eukaryota; kingdom Metazoa; phylum Chordata; class Mammalia; order Carnivora; family Mustelidae; genus Martes; species Martes martes. Next base: position 23,213,307 of record NC_137901.1, on the reverse strand, counting down.
CAGACAATTTCCTTTTCTTTTCCTATCGTCCATGTAAATTGTATAAAATATCTGTAACATATAAAATATTCCTTGAAAATGTGGCAAACACCTGTAAAACCATCTAGGTTTATATCTTTTTATTTTAGTTGTTTTGTTTGGTTTTTGTTTTCTGATTTTTGTGTTGGGACAAGAAGGAATAATTTTATTTCTCCTATTTTTAAAAAAGATTTCTTCATTTATTTGAGAGAGAGAGAGAAAGAGAAGGAGAGCAGGGGCAGAAGACTTAGAGGGAGGAGAGAGAATCTCAAGCAGACTTCGTGCTGAGTGAGGAGCCCAACATGGGACTGTCACAACCCCAAGGTCACAACCTGAGTTGAAATCAAGTGTTGGTCGCTTAACCGATGGTGTCACCCAGATGCCCCTTTCTCATTCTATTTTAAAACTATTAGTCTTTTTCAAATATCCTACTTACTTTTTGTGCTGACTTATGCATTTTACATTTTTCTAGTAATTCAAACTTTGCATTTGGGTTTTTAAAAAGATAGGCATATGGTTATCCATATAGGATTTTATGATCTTTATTAGTTCTATATCTGTAGTTGGATCCCCATTTTCCCTACAGTTTGCTTTATTTGTATATTTTTCTAGTCCTTCCAGGAAATGGGCTCTGATGGGGCCCTTGGCCAGAAGGTTGCGGTGCTCTGACTGGCTGGGTCTGAGTCGCAGACTCTGCCCCCAGAGGCAAAGTGGCTTTGCTCCTGAGACGGGGGAGTGTGGATGCCCAGGATTGGTTTAGGGTTCAGATCTCCGAACAGAGTGAGTGTGTGCTGGAACACAAAGTCCTCACGTGTGACCTAATTTCACACAGGGAGCCCACGTAGATTAAAGCATACAAACAAATGTGTGGAATGGGAATAAAATGAGCAAGTGCTTCGAGCCATCAAACAGGTGTACTTAGACAACATAGTCAAGTTTTTATCTGCTACAATGAAACAAAGACACGTGATAGCATTTTCTCTCAGGAGAGATCACACACATTCTTCCCCAGAGAGCAACCTTCTCCAGTTAACCTAAGGGCAAGCATTTCCCAGCTGCTGTGTGTGGCTCCGAGTGCTAGGGTCAAAGCGAGGTCAGCAGGAGCCCTTTCCAGCTCTCACACTGGAAATTCAAGCCGCTGGTGACTTGGTGGTAAGAGAAACCAGGCGCAGAGATGGTTGAGTCTGTACCTGGATTCTCCCAGAGCTCGGCTTTTGCTGAGTTCTGCTGAGTCCTTCACTTTCCTCCTGTTCCGCCTGGCCTTCTACAAGGAAACACTCCTCCAGCAGCTCGCTAGGGCTGGCCGGCTGATGGGGAGTGTCCTGGAGTCTGTACCCAGAGCCGGTTCCTCTGGTGTCCCCGACCCTTTGTCCAGAAGTAACAGCCCCATCGGCACCCACACCTTGCATCTCTGGTTACAGCTCTCTATGACTGTATGGAGTTTGCACAGTTTGCTCAACACTGAACCTTTGACATAATCATGGCACACACACTGCATTTCATTTCAAACGAATGAGCTACTGCTCATACATTGGGCCGGTACTTTTCCTCTGGATTTCCTTTCCCACAGGATCATTCGTTCAGTCAGGAGGTCGTGTCCCTTCTGTTCTATCCTTTCCTGTTCCGCAGACGTTTACTGGGTACCTCCCCAAGGCCTAGCCCCGGGGGGCGTGCTGGGGCTGCGGGAGGGGGCTCCTCTGTCTTGTGCTTTTTTTGTGTCATTGGAGGGAGTCATTGCTGAGACCAGAGCCAGTGACTGGTTTCAGGGACGGCAGGAGGGAAGCCTGGGGCAGCCCCCCGGTTCTCAGCCTGCGTAAGCTCTTCAGCCAGGCCCATGCATCCCTTGCCTGGCCCTTTGGTGGCCTGACCTTCTATTTCTATCCCTCGCACTACATTCCACCTTCCCCACCAGGGCCAGAGTCACCTGTAAGATGGCATCGGTGTCACATCCCCTGCGGTCTTCTTTCTGGGCTGATGTCCTCCTGCTTAAACAAGGCTGTTTTGGACCTTCCCACCCAAGTCTCCTCTCTGAAGAAAAGAGTAAATGCAAAATTCTGTGGCCTGGGAGTCACGCTTGAATGGGCAAATTCTACCAAATTGCCAAACAAATGTTTTTTAAATGAATCCTTGTGTGTTGTTTTCGAGAGACATAAAGCTTGGGCCTTGCATAACATACTTCTGAGTGTTTGATGTAATCATCTTAAAACGATTTACGGTTTAAGTTTTCAGTCTCTGCGCATAACCCTACCGCCACCTTTCAAAAATGTGATCCATTAGAAATACGCCTCGGGTTTCTTCTGTGGCTTCTCCTGTCCTCTGGCCTGCCAATGTGGAAGCCCAGGGACACAGCAACTGTGAGAAGCCGGATTTAGAGAATTCAAACCAAAATTCTTAGCCTGGCTCTCAGGACCTCCAGCAGGCTGCCCTCCTGGCTATGAAATTGTCTTCTCCAAACCCATCTCCTCAGAAATGCCCCCTCAGGGTGGTCAGGCAGCCCGTCACCCACCCCCCCCACATGGTGGCAGTCCCCTGATCTTCAAGGCTGCCGTCTGCTATCCCCCAAAGCCCTGCCAGTTTGGGTGAATACAGCTGTTTCCCACAGGTTCGTTCCATCACAGGTGTCCTGTTTCTTCTTCCTTTGTCTTGTCCCCTTCCCAGCTTCCTCTTTGCTTTTCTGCCGTCTCCTTCCTTCCTCCTCCTCTTCCTTGTCCTCCCTCTCTTTTTTACAGGAAAACTTAGTCCAAGTATTCATCCCTTGATAATTTATGAAATCATCCCCATCACTCTTTTCTTCCTATTCGTTATTCCCACGGAAGTAGAGAATGACCATGCTTCCCAGGGTCCTGGGTTCACCTGTCATCCTGGCATAATGATCAGTATTTCTCCTTTTACTCTCAGAAATGTCTGGGTTTGGCTGATGGTTTGTATCACTACCCACTGTCATGGGAATCTGTTCCTGCTAAATATGTTGGCGAAGTTGGGGACATTGATCTATAGGGGGTGGCCCCACACCCCCTCCAAGCACTTCACACTACATCCCACAAAGAGTGGCAGAGAATGAATGAATCAATTCAAAAATGATCCTTTTTCCATATGTCCCACTGTTGAGCTTTTAAAGTTGTGAACAGAGATACATAGAATTCCCAAGTTAATAATTTAAAAAGTACTAACCCTATAGATGAACTAATAAAAACTTTTCTGTGTGGCAAATTGTGAACAGTCTTTACCACATTTTTTTTCAATTACTGAAGGCGGGAAGTGGGTTCTGATAGCCTAAACAGTAATCTAACACCACCACGTTTTATAATAATGTGTAACTTTTCAAATAATTTTACTTCTACTACCTCACTCTCATGATAACCTTGGGAGGCAGAGAGAGAGCCTGGGTGTCATTGTTACCCCATTCTGTGGATAAAGGAGAAGAGGCTTAAAGTTTTGCTGATTTGCTTCTGATCACATGATAAGATACTAGCTCCTAGTTGTGTTTCTTTCTAACCAGGTGTTCTTTTTTAAATTTTTAATTTAATTTTTTAATTTTTTATTTGAGTATAGTTGACACGCAGTGTTACATTAGTTTCAGGCATAACACCTAGTGATCTGATAAGTGTAAACATTATGTTATGTTCACCAAAAGCCCAGCTATCATCTGTGGAGTTACATCACTATTACAGTATCATTGACTATATTCCTTAGCCTGTGCCTTTTTTTTTTTTTTAAGATTTTTATTTATTTATTTGACAGATCACAAGTAGACAGAGAGGCAGGCAGAGAGAGACAGAGAGAGACAGAGAGAGAGGAGGAAGCAGGCTCCCCGCTGAGCAGAGAGGCAGGCAGAGAGAGACAGAGAGAGAGAGAGAGAGGAGGAAGCAGGCTCCCCGCTGAGCAGAGAACCCGATGCGTGGCTCGATCCCAGGACCCTGAGATCATGACCTGAGCTGAAGGCAGAGGCTTAACCCACTGAGCCACCCAGGCACCCCTAGCCTGTGCCTTTTATTCTGTGACTTTTTCTTTCCATGACTGGAAGCCTCACCCTTTTAGCCCACCTACCCCTCCCCTCTGACAACAATCAGTTTATCTCTATATTTATAGCTCTGATTCTGCTTTTATTTGTTTATTCATTTGTTTGTTTGTTTAAGATTCCACTTGTGTGTGGAATCATATGGTATTTGTCTTTCTCTTTCTGATGTATTTCACTTAGCGTAATACTCTCTAGCTCTATCCACCTTGTCTCAAATGGCACAATCGCGTCTTTTTTTATGGCTGCGTAAACTAGGTGTTCTTTTATTTCAGCATGGGCTGAGATAAAGGAGAAACTCCCCTATTTTAGTAGTTGGAGAAAATAAAGGCTTACTTCTCACATCAAATCTGCTCTGAAATAGCCGCCTCTTTCTACTTTTATCTATGTCATTTGGAATATCAGAATTCCAAGGTCACTGAAGCAGGGGGTCATTGATGAGAAAGTCCCTAGCTCTTCATGCTTCAACTGGGAAAAAAAAAATGCTTCAACTTGGAAGGACACCAATATTTCTGCGCATAGCTATTGGTCAGAATAAATCACATGGTCCTGACCTGAAGTATAAAGAAGACTGAGATTCCTGAGGAGCCCAGGGAAGATCTGATGACCACTAAATGTTTCTGCCACAGCCACCCACGTGTGTATCATCCAGGAAGTCTTTAATAAGCACCCACATCAAGTAAAATACCATGTTGTTTGAAACTCGCTTTAATATCCCATAAAGAAAAAAACATATTTGGAGGACTAAAAGGTGAAAGAAAATTGGCAAAATGCCGTTAACTATTGGAGGTGAGTGATGACTACATAGGAATTCATGATATTATCCTACTTTGGGGTATCTTTCTGTTATTAAAAAAAAAAAAAAAGTAGGGATACTTGGGTGGCTTAGTCGGTTAAGTGTCTGCCTTAGGCTCAGATCGTGATCTCAGGGTCCCGGGATCAAGCACTGCATCGGGCTCCTTGCTTGGTGGGGAGCCTGCTTCTCCCTCTCCCTCTGTCCCTCCCCATGCTTGTGCTCTGTCTCTTTCTCAAATAAATAAATAAAATTTTTAAAAATATAAAAAAAAATAAAAGAAGAATCACTGATCTAGGGCGTACTTATTCCATACATTTAAGGTGAGACTTGGATGTGACTATTTTACAAAGTCAAGAATATTTATATATATATAAAATAGCTGTTGGACTTTCCAGTTCATGAATAATCAATTTTTATTGTGTTCTGATTTCACCTTGAGTATTCCTTAACCTTGAGTTTTTTTTAATACTGATGATATTAAGGTGGTCTTGATATTGTCCCAAAATAAATATTCCTTTCCTATAAAGAAGAGAAAAACAGTAGTGTGCTCAGGTTGGAATATTCAATCCTCTCTATTCCGTGTTTTGGAAATTAGATGATGTGGTTGATTTAAAAGGGGCACGGATCCACAACAGTTTTTAGCTGTCAGGAGCGGGCTCTGTTCCCCTGCCCTTGGATTTGGACTGGCCTGGTACCTGCTTTGACCGATCAAACACAGCAGGAGGGATGTTGTGGCATTCTAAGCATAGGCCTAGACTTCTGCTCTCAGCCCCTAGTAATCAGAGGCTCTGTGAAGAAGCCCAGTGAGCTTGCTAGGCTCGTGTGACATCGCTGACGGCCATACCAACCCTGGGACACATGAGGGAAGCCATGAGATCAAACAGCTGCTGCTAATCACCCAGACAGCTGCAAGGACAGACCCCAGAGACCCTACATGAGACCAACAGAAGAACGACCCCTCTGAGTGCAGTTTGAATTGTTGACCCACAGACTCATGAGCAAATAAAAAGACTTATTTTTATTTATTTATTTTTTAAGATTTTACTTATTTATTTGGCACAGAGAGCGATCACAGGCAGGCAGAGAGGCAGGCAGAGGGAGAGGGAGAAGCAGGCTCCCCAATGAGCAGAGAGCCCAATGCAGGACTCAATCCCAGGACCCCGGGCTGAAGACAGACACCTAAAGGACTGAGCCACCCAGGTGCCCCAAAATGACTGTTATTTTTAAACTACTAAGTTTTTGGAATGGTTTGCTGTGCTGCAATGGACAACAGATCAGATAGTCTTATACCTACAGACCCTGAAGTCACTGATTAAGATTTTAAAATACGTAGGGTTGGTTGTTTTTTTTTTTTTTTTTTTTTTTTTTGTAGGTTTTTCTTTTTTCAATTCTTGGAACTCTTTAGGCTGCACATCTTAGAGATGATAAGAACTGAGTGTCAGAAGTCTCAGAGTTAACTGAGTTAACTGAGACTGAACTGTATCTCCCTCCAAGGTGAACTGGTGTCCTTTTTTCACTCAACTTTGGTCTTATCTACTTTTATGACACTGGAATTGCACTAGGATGTGATTTAATTTGGGGGTTGGAAGAGAGTTGACATTGGCATTGAGGGAGTTTTCCTGAGAGATGAACTTTCAAGGAAACACATTGTAATTCAAGGGAAAGTGTGTTTCCAACCAGCATGACTTCAAAAACAACAGAGTTCAGTAGCTGAAGCATTAATGGATTCCCCAGATGCTGTTGATGATATTAACCTCTTCTGGGATTAACTCAAGAGCCCCATGAGAAAGGGATAATATTAGATGTTTACTAGAGAGGTGATGAAAATAGAACTGAACAGAAAAACTCAATTTGTGCTAGTTTCTTACCATTGCAGTTGGGAGAGGTACAATGTTCTGCAAAATCACACCAAGGACCTAGATTTTAATGAAGCAAATCTTCCTTTCCCTTATACTAATCCTCAGTGGGTCAGAGAAACCACTGTTTCCCAACCATTCTGTTCTGAGTCTCTTTGCATTAAGAGAAACCTGCATTCCAGATAAAACTACGCACGTGTCCTAAAGCAGATTAAAGCTGTCATGAATTCCTGAACTATACTCAGTGAGTCTGAGCATCCTTGGGAATGATTTGCTAGACTGCCATTTTTAAAGTTAAGGTGCCTTTGCTACAGATTGAATCTTACCTGTGAGAGTCAGTCTAAAAAAGAATCATGAATTAAAAGGTAACACTTTGGGATATGCCTTTTATCTTCAAAATGCTCACTCTATCTAACAGAGTTTACAATCCAGAATCTTTGACCCTAGGTAATCATTTTCAAAGTATACTTTAACCAAGAATAACTGTTTCCCCTGTCTCCAAAAGTCTATATTAAATTTATTTTTAAGTGATGTTGCTCACATCTTTCCTACTAAAAAAAAGTCATGAATGAGAAGAAAGGCGTTTACCAGGAGGAAAGGCTAAACACTGTATGAAGGTTTGAATGGCAAAGACAGGCAACTCCTTCAAACCTGAAAAGCTTCCTGACAAAGACAGCACCTGAAGCAGCAGGCAGCCTTTCAAGAGAAATACAAGAGGATTTTGATGAGCAGAGTCTCTGCACAGGGCCCTGAACCCAGGGCTACTGTCGACTCCAAAAATAATGAGGCGGGGTCCTGTTCCCAGGAGCTTACAGTCTACATAGTCATGGGAGGCATCATGCATCTGAAGAGCTAAGAGCAAGAGAAGCGGCAAATAGAAATGAGACAGATATGAGATATCACAGTAGTGAAGGATAAATGCGAAATGAGCCTCTGGGGCATGCTTCAGGGACCCAGATGGAACAGAGGTTGTTGTAGGCTGGACCCGAGGGAAGATCATACATATATAACCAGGACAGTTTTTAGATCCCGAAGAATGGATGGGATTTGGAAAAGCTGAAAGGGATGGGGAGGTAATTTAGTTTGGAACCAGATAGAGAAATTGGTACACAGGATGCCAAAGGAAAGAGGCAACACAGCATCCAATATGGGGCCCATTTGGAGCCGACAAGTAGGAGAGTTTAATTAGAGCAGAGCGAGGCTGGATGTTGATGATCTATTGGGCAATGAACGTTGTTTGAGTCAGATTATGGAAGGTGTTAGTGGTCAAGGCAGTTGATCTACATTCTCTTGGTAACTGGAATCTTAGATAAATCTTTGGGTGTCTTCAGACATTTATTGGGGTGGCCAAAAGATTAAGGACCATGTGGGGTCTTCTTAAATGGACAGACACGTTCCTAAGAATTATAAGCTGAAATGGGGTGTACCAGTCTTCTTACCTTTGGACTGAAAAAACGATTAGAAGCCCTGTGGATTTGTTTAATTTGGATCAGGTTGAGAATCTTTCTAAACCAAAATATAAGCTTGGCCCTATAATATGGTCAGGTTTCTCCTGTATAAAACTGAGCATAAAGAAATTAAACACGAATCTTCACCATGCTCTCCCACCAAATACGCTTTTATACATGTGCATCAAAGGCAGTACTCAACATATTTACCATTCAGAAAGTAATATAATACATGTTATAAGTGAGGGTTCTCATTTCTGTTATAATTTCGGTAAGAAGGATCTGTGCCTGCAGCCTTTCCAATTGTAGTAAAAAAAGACTCAGGCATAGGCAGATTTTCTTAAGCCAAATGTTGGCAAAAATATGCAGAAGGATGAATGTACACAATTCCAGCAGTAGAGAGAGCATCTCTGTCCCAGGAGAAGAGAATGCAGACCAGATGAGCTCTAGTGTTTTTTTAAATATGGTCACCATTTTTTCAATTAGGAAACTATGTTCCAAAATCAGATATAAGCGTGTAAAGAAAACGGAATATGGTTTTCTACATGGAATATCTTGGGCTACTCTGTCATCTTTCTAAAGCCCCAAGTGAAATAGCCCTCTTTGGATATTGGGTTTGTTTGTGTGTGTTTTTTTTATATTGTTTTATATAAAAACATGGACAAGGTAGATCCTTCTTGCTATGAATGTCAAGGTCAGGTGCCCTGGCAGGGAAAGCCAGACAGGCAGCCTCCATTTCAGTGTTCTATGACCTTGAAGTCTACTGCTATCTGGGCAGACTAACTACTGTTAATTTTTGAGTTAGAAAATCAAGGATTATGGCAGAGTTTCAAGACTTAAAGTGCGTTATGATCACTTGTGAAAGGTATAGATTTCGGGTCCTACCCCCTAGAGACTCTGATTTGGGGGGGAAGGACTCTGGAATCTTTATTTTTAGAAATGCCTAAGGCAGGCATCCTGATGCCCAGGTGACTCTGTACTATAGACCTTAAGAAACACCAAACTGGGGCTTTACATTTCTGGAGATTGTAACTGCTGATCTTTTGAATGAAGGAAGGAGTGACTAGGGTATAAGGTAGAGGGGAGATAAAGATCGTATTCTTGATATCTAAATCAAGAAATGAAAACTTCAGTGAGTAGTTTCTCTCTTTCTAAAAACTGCTCCAAAATACCACAGTTCTACAGAAGCTGTACAAAACAGGAAGCTACTGTGGTTGATTTCTCACAAATTTACAATCAGATTAAGACAGAGGTCATTATGATAGAGACAGCAGGCAGGGAGTGTGTGTGTGGGGAGTGGTGCCATCCTGCCATTCTTTTACCTCCAAAACTATTATCATTTATGAATGAAATGAGCGCATTGCCAATTCTGACTCTAGGTCATTAACCAAGGGGGGGAATTTAATAAAATCCCAGACTAATCCAGACAATTGGTGGCCAACTAGAAACTTCCTCATCATGTTTTTACATTATATTCACTGTTATAACATGCTGAACGAGTCAAAGTCAATTATCATGCTAGAGAATACTATGTGTGAGTCAGAAAAAATGAACTAGATTTGCATGTGGCAACAAAGATATATCTCAAAAACAAAACACTGAAAAAAAATAAAGTACAGAAAGAGGTAGTGAAATGCCATTTATGTACAGAACACACATGCACAACACAATGCTACCTTTTTTCCAAAGCTGAACATATGTCTAAGTGATAGTAAATATATATGCATTAAAAACATTAAAGTGAGTGCCTCTGTTGGAGGATGGCGACTTGAGGTTGGTGGTGAAGGGTAAAGGGGGAAAAAATAACAAACCAAACCAGAGATGGCGCCTTGTCACCGATCATTGGTGATTGTGGATCTTGAACTGAGAAGTGGCGTGGACTCAATTCTGGGTCCCCTAGGAACAAAAGGAAAAATGTTAAATGACTTGGTATCTGCCCCTATGGAAATGCAATTTGGTAGGAATTATATGTGTGAAATAAATAAGACATATATATTCATGTGTTTAATAGGAAGTACTATAATAGCTCAGAGAATAGAGAGAAAAAAGAAAAAGATAAAAATGACAAAATTTTAAGGCAAAAAAGGGAAAAGACAAATGTTCTGTGGTGTTTGGCAACGGCCCTCAGATATGTTCCACTATGTGGCCATCTTTGGAAGTTCCCTGTTTTCATTATTTTTTTCAGTGGTCTGTAGGAATTAACACCAGCCTTGGTCTTCCAATCCTGTCCCAGTTCCCAAGGACTACTTTGTTTATTTCACTCTTTTCTGTATGCAGAGGAGATATGATTGAATTTTGCTTAAATGAGGAAAATCTTAATTTTGTTTATTTCTTTTTATTCTTTTTTTCACACTGACTTAAAAAAAATTTATTTGCTTATAGTTGACCCATAATGTTTCATTGGTTTCAGGTGTACAACATAGTGACTGGACAAGTTTATACATTAGGCTATGCTCAGCCCAAGCCATCTGTCACCATACAACACTATTACAATATCATTGACTATATTCCTTATGCGATGCCTTCTATTCCTATGACTTATTCATTCCCTAACTGGAAGCCTATATATCACACTCCCTTTCACCCATTTTTACAGAGCTCAGGCTCTGTGAGGGCAGGCAATATTTGCAAAAATTTCTAGTACCAAAGTGCGCTCCTCTACCAAACATTAGTGAAGGTAATGTTAACTGCTGTAGTAGATATGCCCCCAATAGCAGAAGCTTAAAACTGATGTCACAATACAATGATGACTCTCCTGGATTGCTAGCTCTCCTCCATGCTGTGATTCAGCTCAGTCTTGAATCTTTGCCATTTTATACACGCAAATCTCAATTTGCCCCGAGAGCCCTTTCTGTTCCAGCCATCTAGAAGAGGAGAAGAAATGCAAGACTATGTTTGGATATTTTTGATAGTCCAAGATGGGAAGAAACATTACATTACTTCCTATTCCCATCTCATTAGCTGGAGTTCAGTTATAGAGCTGGCAGGAAGGCTGGGAAAAGTATTTGTATACTCAGGTACATGGGGAGATGAGTCTGCCAGATAGCACATGTGAATGTATGTATGTATATATGTATGCATCAATCTCTTATTCATAAGAGTTGTAGAAATGGAGAATGATACAGGTCATAGGAAATATACCTTTGATTTTACAGGACACATTTGATGTGTTTCACCAGAAGCCGAATCAAGAGAATCAAGTTGTACCTCTTTATTTATTTATTTTTAAAAAATTTAATTTAGTTTTATTATTTTTTCAGTGTTACAAAATTTATTGTTTATGCACCACACCCAGTGCTCCATACAACATGTGCCCTCCATAATATCCACCACCAGGCTTACCCCACCCCCCACCTCCCCCAAAACCCTCAGTTTGTTTCTCAGAGTCCACAGTTTCTCATGGTTTGCCTCCCCCCTCTAATTTCCTCCAACTCACTTCTCTTCTCCATCTCCTAATGTCTTCTGTGCTATTCCTTATGTTCCACAAGTAAGTGAAACCACATGACAATTGACTCTCTCTGCTTGACTTATTTCATTCAGCATAATCTCTTCCAGTCCCATCCATGTTGATACAAAAGTTGGAGTATTATGCCCCCATCCTTTCTGATGTAGGCCTAATACTCCATTGTATATATGGACCTTTTCCTCTTTATCCATTAATCCATTGAAGGGCATCTTGGTTCTTTCCACAGTTTGGCAACCGTGGCCACTGCTGCTATGAACATTGGGGTACAGATGGCCCTTCTTTTCACTACATCTGTATCTTTGGTGTAAATACCCAGTAGTGCAATTGCAGGGTTATAGGGTAGTTCTATTTTTTATTTCTTAAGGAATCTCCACACTGTTTTCCAAAGTGGCTGCACCAACTTGCATTCCCACCAACAGCGTAAGAGGGTTCCCTTTTCTCCACATCCTCTCCAACACATGTTGTTTACTGTCTTGTTATTTTGGCCATTCTAACTGGAGTAAGGTGGTATATCAATGTGGTTTTGATTTGAATCTCCCCGATGGCTAATGATGATGAACATTTTTTCATGTGTCTGTTAGCCATTTGTACGTCTTCTTTGGAAAAGTGTCTGTTCATGTCTTCTGCCCATTTCTTGATGTGATTATCTGTTTCATTTGTGTTGAGTTTGAGGAGTTCTTTACAGATCCTGGATATCAGCCCTTTGTCTGTAGTGTCATTTGGGAATATCTTCTCCCATTCCGTGGGTTGTCTCTTTGTTTTGTTGACTGTTTCCTTTGCTGTGCAGAAGCTTTTGACCTTGAAGTAGTCTCAAAAGTTCATTTTCACTTTTGTTTCCTTTGCCTTTGGAGACATATCTTGAAAGAAGTTGCTGTGGCCAATGTCAAAGAGGTTATGGCCTATGTTCTCCTTTAGGATTTTGATAGATTTCAGTCTCATGTTGAGGTCTTTTATCCATTTCGAGTTTATCTTTGTGTATGATGTATGAGAATGGTCGAGTTTCATCCTTCTACACATAGCTGTCCAATTTTCCCAGCACCATTTGTTGAAGTGACTGTCTTTTTTCCACTGTATATTTTTTCCTGCTTTGTTGAAGATTATTTGACCATAGAGTTGTGGGTCCATATCTGAGCTCTCTATTCTGTTCCACTGGTCTATGTGTCTGTTTTTATGCCAGTACCATGCTGTCTTGGTGATCACAGCTTTGTAGTAAAGCTTGAAATCAGGCAACATGATGTCTCCAGTTTTGTTTTCCTTTTTCAATATTTTCTTAGCAATTCAGGGTCTCTTCTGGTACCATACAAGTTTTAGGATTGTTTGTTCCAGCTCTTTGAAAAATGCCAGTGGAATTTTGATTGGGATGGCATTGAAAGTATGGATGGCTCTAGGCAGTAGAGACATTTAAACAATGTTTATTCTTCCAATCCATGAGCATGGAATGCTTTTCCATCTTTTTGTTTCTTTCATGAGTGTTCTGTAGTTCTTTGAGTACAGATACTTTGCCTCTTTGGTTAGGTTTATTTCCAGGTAACTTATGGTTCTTGGTGCTATAGTAAATGGAATTGATTCTCTAATTTTGCTTTCTATATTTTCATTGTTAGTGTATAAGAAAGCAATGGATTTCTGTACATTGATTTTGTATCCTGCCACATTACTGTATTGTTGTATAGTACTGAATTGCTGTATGAGTTCTAGTAGTTTGGGGGTGGAGTCTTTGGGTTTTCCATATAAAGTATCATGTCATCTGTGAAGAGAGAGAGTTTGACTTCTTTGCCAATTTGAATACATTTTATTTCTTTTTGTTGTCTGATTGCTGTTGGTAGGACTTCTAGTACTATGTTGAACAAGAGTGGTGAGAGTGGGCATCCTCATCATGTTCCTGCTCTCAAAAGGAAGGCTGTCAGCTTTTCCCCATTGAGGATGATATTTGCTGTGGGTTTTTCGTAGATCAATTTTATGAAGTTGAGGAATGTTCCCTCTATCCCTATACTTTGAATCAGGAAGAAATTGACAAACTGAATAGACCAATATCTAGTAACGAGATTGAAGCAGTGATGAAAAACCTCCCAAAAAACAAGAGCTCAGGACTTGATGGATTCCCTGGAGAATTCTACCAAACATTCAAAGAAGAAATAATACCTATTCTACTGAAATTGTTTTATTTATTTATTTTTTAAAAAGATTCTATTTATTTATTTGACAGACAGAAATCACAAGTAGGCAGAGAGGCAGGTAGAGAGAGAGGAAAGGAAGTAGACTCCCCATTGAGCAGAGAGCCCAATGCGGAGCTCGATCCCAGGATCCTGGGATCATGACTTGAGCTGAACGCAGAGGCTTTAACCCACTGAGCTACCCAGGTGCCCTCTGATGCTGTTTTAAAAGATAGAAACAGAAGGAAAACTTCCAGACTCTTTTTATGAAGCCATATTACCCTGATTCCCAAACCAGGTAAAGACCCCCACCAAAAAGGAGAATTTCAGACCAATATCCCTGATGAATATGGATGCTTAGAGTCTCAACAAGATCTTAGCTAATAGGGTCCAACAGTACATTAAAAAGATTATCCACCATGACCAGGTGGGATTTATCCATGGGATGCAAGGGTCGTCCAACATTCACAAATCAATCAGTGTGATAGAACAAATCAATAAAAGAAGAGAGAAGAACAACATGGGCCTCTAAATTGATGCAGGAAAAGCATTTGACAAGATACAGCATCTGTTCCTGAGTTGTGCCTCTTTAAAGTCTTCTTCATCAACATTCACTTACCCTAAAACAAAGAAAGCTGCAGGGAGGGGATGATTTTATATGAGTTGGAAGTTCTAGCAGTCCTTCACTTGGAAACATATTCTGGTCTGTGCCCCACGGGGACAGTGATCAGCTTTACCCCTCTGCCATTCAGCTGCCCTTTCTGACTTCTCAGAGCCAGAATCTAGATGTCTGAATCTTCTGGTCTTGGTTAAATTTTTTAGATTTTATCCCAACCAGTCCACACCTTTGAGACTCGCCTGGCCCTTTATGTCTTAGCTAATTTCCTTGGCCTTCACTTTTTGACAGCCTGAATCCCCAGGCTGTGCCTGTGTGAACTTTCCTTTTAACTCATGTGAGTCAATGAGCAGCTGTCTCGTAAGACATGGCTAAGGTGAAGTTCTGGGTTGTGGTTTAAGTCCTGGCTCATGTTATTTTATTGCTGTCTTCAGCTCAGTGTGATTATGGGGTACTAATTGTTGGGCTTTCTAGGTGAAATCCCTATAGAAGAGCTTAATATTTTATCTCGAATATATTTGCCCTTGATGAGAAAAGTGCTGAGTCATCTAGATATTTCAAATAAAAATCTAAATTTGAATCATGAAAGGAAGTTCTCCTGGGGACATACACTCCAGTGTTCCTGCCACATTTTTAGAAATTTGTTTATCATATTTGCCAATTGTTCATCAAAATGCTCAAGTAGATAGGTAACATCATATCTTCCCATGGTTTACGTCATGAAGGTAATTAAACCGGATACAGAGGTCTCTGCCTATTTAATTCCTACTCAACCCCAAGGGCTTGCTGGAGCTCATCTTCCTTTGTGAGATGAGATCCTGGGTCTCCCTATTTGCTCTGTGCCCCTTTCCCTCCCTGTAAACTCATAGCTCTTTTAATTTTGTATTTTTAAGGCATTTATGTCATTCCATCATCAGTTGGAACTCTTTGTTGATGTTTTTCTTCTCCACCATAGATTGTGAGGCTGTAACAAAGGCGATGAAGCAATTTTTTGCTTCTCAGCAACAACTAACACTGTATCTGCAAATTGCTAGGAAATCGGTAAATATCTCAAATACAATTCTAATAATGTAGGTTTTTTCGGTACACAACATTTTGATGCATCTCCCCTCACAGTCTGTAGTCTTCTTGAGTGTGTGAGCGTCTGTGTGACCCGCCATCACTTACATCAATAGAAAGAGGGACTTTCTCACATTTTCAGAAGCTGGGATCCCTTCAGAAATTAACTACACCCACAGGTCCATCTGGACCATAAGGTTTATCTTTTCTCTTGATAAAGAAATGAGATGCAATCTTCTTAATTGGTAATACCCTGAATTGACCACAGTAAAGGGGAAAATTTCAAACAATCAACCAAGCAAAAGGGAGAAAAGGGCTATGTCTCCATGGTGCCTTTAGCCGTCCCCACCCTGCAAAGAGGGTCTATGCCTTTCGCAGCCTCTGGGGTCCTGTGGGGTCCACAGCCAGCAGGTGGCTCGAGCTTCTCGGCCAGAGCACCTGGCACTCCAAGAGGACCAGGAGAACAGCAACCCCGAGAAGGGGCACCCGCCCAGCAGCCCCGGACTCCATCCAGCACCCTCCCAGTCCAGCACCGCAGCCGACGCCCAAGACACAACGGCTTGCACCTCTTAAGGATCTTTCTATGAATGACGGGAGTGTGTCCCTGTTCCCCCCTGCAATGCAAACAGTAAACAGCCTGCATTTACCACCCATGTGGAGGAAGCAGAAGAAACTCCAAAGAGAGTCCAAAGATAGAGAGTTGAACTTCATCTAAAAAACAGGACATGAAAATGCCCTGGTTTTGAACTCAGCTATGACTTTCCTTGGACCAAGAAAACCACTGGTACCTCTTGGTTATCCAATGGGTGGTAGTTTTGCGTCACCACACCCCGTGGACATGATTCTACTAGAAGATGAGAAGCCGGTGGGTGTCCATGAAGTGCCAGACTGCCCTGAGGACATTCATGCTTAGCGCGAGGAAATGGAGGTGCAGTGTAAGCCGACTGTGGGTTATGGGAAAAGAGCCAGCCTTCCTTCACTGTCTGAGGGCTATCCTCATGCACTGGTTAGTTGAGGTAGGAGAAGGATATCAGTTGAGACCCTGCATTTGGCTGTGAGCTACACTGATAGGTTCTTTCTCACTCATTTCTCTGATGGGTGGAAAACTTTAGCCTGGGCTGTGCTGTTAGCCTCAAAAGTTGAAGAAATCTAGCCCCTTCCTCCCAAGTAGCAGAGTCTGTGTATGTTACAAGTGATACCTACACCAAAAAACACATCCTGAGAATGAAACACCTAGGGTGCTTTTTTTTTTTTTTTCAAGATTTTATTTATTGGAAAGAAAGAGACAGAGATAGGAACAGAGAGCAGGAGCAGGGAGGAGAGGGAGAAGCAGGCTTCTGCTGGGCAGGGAGCCCAACATGGGGCTCAATCCCAGAACCCCGGGACCATGATCTGAGCTGAAGGCAGGTGCTTAAGTGACTGAGCCACCCAGGCGTCCCCACAATATCGGGTTTTGAAAGAGCTTTGCTTTTGACCTACCTGTAGCACCTACAGTAATTCAGTTTCTTGCCCAACACTTTCTTCCCCAGCAGTCTGCAAACTGCAAAGTTGAAAGTTTAGCAATGTTTGGGGGAGAATTAACTTTGATGGATGCTAATCCACACCTCAAGTATTTGCCATCAGTTATTTGTTGGAGTGGGTTTTCATTGCGCTTTCTACACAATCACAGGACAAAGCTGGTGTGAATTGTTAGTTCGAAAGACTGCATATACCCTGGAACGTCTTCAGCCCTTCTCATGGGCGGTCACCACACCTACCTCAGAGCACAACAGCCAATAAGAGGAAAGACCAAAAGTTCAAAGCATCATGCTATCTCTCACCTTAGCCTCCCAGAAACACTAAATGTGTAACAGTGAGAGACTGCTTTTGTTTTCTAAGGTGTCAACCACTCAGAGTAGATGGTGTATAGTTTTCCTAAAGTTTTATATTTATAATGTCTTAATACAGAAGTTATGGTCAAGTACAAATTGTTTTAATTTGTAAATTTTTTGTACATGTATGTATCTTAGATATTTGGCTATTTTTTTTTTTTTTTAAAGTAAGCTCCATGCCCAATGTGAGCTTGAAATCACGACCCTGAGATCAACAGTCTCTTGCTCTACTGACTGAGCCAGCCAGGTGCCCCATTATTTGGCTAATTTTAAGTGGTTTTGCCAAAGAATCACTGATCCCAGCTGTCAGCATCATAAACATTAACAAATGGATTTGGAAAATTTGAGAAGAAAATAAGGGAGAAAGGGAAGAAGCTGTACAACTTCTAATTAAATTAGAAATTCTTGGCTTTTTGCTCCTATGTTAAGACACACACACAAGCACACACACACACATACCCTTCAGAGTTCATGGGCTGGTCTGCTGGGAGGAAAACAGGTTACTTTGTTGGAAAGAAACCAGCTTGGCAGTTGCATTAATCAGTGCTTAGGGATCAGCCAATTTCTCCCATGCGTGGGATGAATAGGGTTATTCAGGAAAGGGCATCTGGGCAGGAAATGGGGGAGTTGTGGCTAACAAAGCCAGGCTAGCCCCTGAGAGTGCGAGGGAGATCTGTCATCAGAACAAATGAGCATCAGCTAGGCGAGGGAGAGGCCAAAGGTGCTTGTAGAAGGGGAGTGAGAAGGAAATGAAGAGTTGCGACCTGTTATCAATTAGCAGGGTTCTCAGGGCAAAGCCACAAGCAGAGACGGGCTTTGGGTCCCATACTCCACTCATCACTGAGCCCTCCACGGAAGAGACCTTTGGCCTAGAAGTGAGTCATTCTGTTATTGGCTTATTCTCTTCAGCACCATGACCAACGTTCCCCCCTATTTCTCAGCGCTGGGAGGAAAGAGCCAGGATTGAGGATCTATAATGGCTAGTAAAACAGCAAAATTCCAGATGCCGTTGGTTTCTATCTCAGGACATCCAATTCAACAGAAATAGAAAATCTGGAAATTTCTGTTCACTAAGGGAGTGTTTCTGTATTGGAGACATGACAGCAGCCAACTTGCCGTGGGAACTTTGGTAAGATTCTTTCCTCAGCCCACAGTGTAAGCCTTCCCTTCGAACATGGGAGGGTTTCCTCGATGACCCACACTTTTGCCTCTGTGCTACACTCACATGACTTTGAACAAAGCAATCAAGGACTCTGGTCTCTTGGGATGCGGGCTGTGTTCTTGGGGAGCAACCTGTTTTCTGGAACAACCTGCAGATACCTGAGAAAGCAGCAACCTCTGGGACAGATAGAGTAGCACGTGGTCAGGCAATGGGTTTGCTTGCCCTGTGGGTTTATATCCCTGTGTATTTAAAGTCTTTCCCTTAAGGGTTGCACCTTCATGTCCTCATATTGATAAGATGACACTGATTTCATTCCTAGGCTCCTATGTTCATATTTCTAGTAACGTCTAAGTTTCCCGGCTGAGCTGGTAGAAAAAAATGTGATCTTTGGAAAGCGAAGACAATCTGTATGCACTAGTGGTGAGCTTGTGGCTATCTATGACAAGCATAATGACATTTTCTCTGTAGTAAATAAAAGTACTTTTGTATACTATCAATATTACTAATATAATAAGAGTTATTACTTTAACACTTACTATGACCCTGGCACTAACATAAAGCACTTTAAAAATATAATATAACATTTATAATAACACTATGAGGTAAATATTAGTATTACCACCATTTTATAGATGAGAAAAGTGGGGCTTAGTTCAAATAATTTTCCCAAAGACTCATAGCTCTCAGGAGGTAGATTCTACAAACCTAATTCCAGAAAATCACCTGTTAGCCTTTATCTACCCTGTCCATACAACTAAAACGTGAAGGAATGGGGTTTCAAACCCAGGCAATCTGGCATAGGGCCCTCACCCTTTCTCATGGAATATGTTTATAGTTTTGTTTGTATTTACACATATTTTCACCAGATGTGCTAAATCAAGTGCTAGCTCTTTTTCTTCTTGGGGACAGGGGGAAAGTCAGAAGAAATCATAGTCTATTGCTAAGAGGCTATGGACTCTTGGGTGTTGATTAGTTACATGTATTCATGGGAAAATAAGACTTTGGATTTATTATAGTTAGATGTAGAAATAGTCATAGGCACTTTTCAAAATTCACACTTGCAAACTAATGTGGCAACGAGAGTGCAATGGTATCTATTTCAAACACTAGCAAGTAACACTGACATTCTTGAGACTGTGTAACAATGGATTCATCTCTCAAAGGGAAAAGAAAAAAGCAGTAAATGGAGTGAGGTCGTTGTCAGTGATGTCTTACCTGCAATGATGAACTTATTAACATTATGTATAATTTATGAACAATTTCATCTATGACTTTTCTTTTTTTATTTTATTATTTTTAAAGATTTTATTTATTTATTTGACAGAGAGAGAAAGAGATCACAAGTAGGCAGAGTGGCAGGCAGAGAGAGAGGGGGAAGCAGGCTCCCCGCTGAGCAGAGAGCCCGATTCGGGGCTTGATCCCAGGACCCTGAGACCATGACCTGAACCGAAGGCAGAGGCTTAACCCACTGAGCCACCCCTGTGCCCCCATCTATGACTTTTCAAAGTCATCTAAGATATGTCATATTTCAGATGTGTTTGATCGGATCTGTACTATAAGAAATTAACAGCAAGAGAGTCCTCATCTTTCTTTGTATTAAATGTCAAGAAGCACACAAAGAGGCTTTATAACTTGTGATAAAAATTAGAAATAGTCAAATGCAGCTTACTTGTAACGTTTTCTTCTGCGTGATTGGCCAGCAGATAGGTTTTCTGATTAACTAACAAAGAGAAGGGGTATACAACACAGTTTCTGGAAAAAAGGAATTTGAGATCCAAGTAATCTGCTTCATAATTTGTCTTTAATGCAAATAAAGTGAATTCATTCTCTGACTTAATTGTTTCCACTCTTAAAGGGGTGACTTGTATCGTTCTATTTCCATAGCACTTGCCAGAAGTTTATTTAAGCCATAACTTAGATTGAGTCTAAAATTTCACGAAATAAATAACCAGATAGGCCCTGGGCAAAAGGATGAAGTAGGATTCTATAGTTCCTGAGTTCAGGCCCTTGACCTTCCAACCCCTGTTTCTACCTGCAGCAATCTATCAGCCCATTGGAAGGGTGCTGAGGCCTTCGAGGTAATGGTCCATGTGATGGTGGTTCTCCGTTCAACAAATGCTTTTGTCTGCCCTCCAGACACATGGTAAATTGCGCTTCCTGACTTCCTTGGAGTCTGGGAGTGGGACATGTGACCAGTTCTGCCCAATGAGTTATTTGGATGTGTGTGTCATTTTTTTATCAGAGCATTGCACTGATGGTGCCCTGCCCTCCAGAGCTCTCGTTCCCTCTGCCCATCTTTTCCTCAGCAATGAGAGTTATATAGCTTCCTAATAGTCTGCCTTGTAGAATGGGCATGTCATGGAAAAGAGCTGACACAGGAATTATGTAATGTGAGCAACTTTTCTGTTCATTTTAAACCACCGAGATTGGGGGGGGGGTGGGGCATGGGATATTACCAGAACATAATAAGCAAGCCTGGCATGGGGCCAGTATTACCTGTTAGATGCATGGAATAGCCAAATCCAAGAATAATCAAGATTGTCCTAAGAAACAATAAGGTGGAGGGATGGGGAGACTTTCCTTTTATATTAAGCTTTATTATAAAGCTATAGTCATTAAAACAGTGCAATACTATTAATATCATAAGTAAAATACACAATGAAAGAAAAAACAAGACCTCAGAAGCAGCCCTAAGTGTATTGGGAAATTCTGTATTTGACCTAGGTAGTGTTGCAAATCACTAAGGAAAAATAGAATAACCAAAAAAAATTGGTGCTGGAAAAGTTTGTATTCCATATGAGAGAAAAAAAAATCAATTTAGCTCCTTAATGCACACACAAAAACCAATTCCCAAGTGGATTAATGAGTTAGATGTGAAAGGTAAAATTTTAAAACTTTATTGAAAGCTTTGAGTAGGGAAAGAATTCTTAAAAGAGATAAGATTGATAAGTTAGATGACAATTTCTTAAAATTAAGGAATTCTTTAAGTTAAGAAATCAAAAGCTTCCATCAAAATATATGGAAAGATAAGATATAAACAGCAATGTATATAACTTGCAGAGGTTTACATATCAGGAAA
Source organism: Martes martes (assembly GCF_963455335.1). Taxonomy (NCBI): domain Eukaryota; kingdom Metazoa; phylum Chordata; class Mammalia; order Carnivora; family Mustelidae; genus Martes; species Martes martes. The sequence continues at coordinate 23,191,771 of NC_137901.1, read as the reverse complement.
AAAAGATAACTGAATAATAATTCACTTCATAGGCATAAGATCACAGCCATTTTACAAAAGAGGAAGCACAAATGGCAAAGAGAGATTAAAAAAAGACCCCCGCATATCATTAGTTATCAGAATATAAATTAAGTGTACACAAAAATCTCAAAAATTACAAAGTCTGCCAATACCAAGTATAGATGTGAATGTGATCTATGGGAATTCTCATGCACTCTTTATAGGAGTGTAAGTTGGTGAAATTACTTTGGAAAATAATTTTTTCATTCTTTTGTAGAGCTGAACATTACAACTGAGCAATTTCACTCTTGGCTGTCACGAAGAATACTTTAAATATGCATACTGAGATGCCAGTGATGGTGCCATCATGGAAAGCAGTGTAGAGGTGAGAGACTTGGGGAGATGTTGGTCAAAGGTTAGTGATTATAGTTAAAATACTGCATTTTATGCTTTACATTTGCTAAATTAAACAGTCTCACTGCACATGCACAAAATGATAATGTTGTGAGGTGAAACATATGTTACTTAGCTTTATTGTGGTGATCACCTCACAAAGTGTGTGTGTGTGTGTGTGTGTGTGTGTTTTAAAACATCAAGGTGTATACCATAAATACATATAATTTTTATTTGTCAATTATAGCTTGATAACATTTGGGTAAAAGGAAAGACGTGTAAGAATGGTCTGAGCAGCATCGTTTATAAGAGCAAAAATCCTGAGACAAAATGCCATTGACAGGAATATGTTTAATCGTGGAATATCTTTTCAATGAGGGTGAAACTTAATCAATTTAACATTGATATATCATTATTGATGAATCTTTGCAGAATGGGAAAAATAAGTCATAGAATAATGCATACAACATGATGACGTTTTAAAAATGCCTAAAAACAAAAGCAACTGAACAATATTTTGAGAAGAAAGCTAGGAAATGAGTGATCTAGGGAAAGGGCACATAAAGATATAATGATTTTGGTAGTATTCCAACTCTTAAGTGGGTGATAGGTCCATACATGTTCATTTTTATCATACTTTCTCGGTTATGTATGTGTCGCATAAGTAACAAATCATATATATATCTATAAAAAATATAAAAATAATCCTCCTCATATATGTATTTTCCCCAAAAATATCCTCTATGGGAAGAATTTTTAAAATAAGTGTCCAGTGAAGTTTAAACAAAGGATATCTTCTTCATTGGGAATCTCCTTCTAGCAACATGGAAATTCTTCATTGTCTAAGCACATTTTAAGTGTTCAAAATTAGAGTTGCCTTTGCCAACATTTTTTAAATTTCTGATTTCAATGTTCATGAATGCTTCTGAAATAGTAAATAACAGAGAAACTCAAATAATAAATAACAAAAAAATAGTAAATAACAGAAAACTGGCAACCTATTCTCTTCCTCCTTTTCTTTCTCTTCTTCTTGCTCCTGTCTCTTTTTTTTCCATTTTCTTTAATTCCAACCCAGTTATTGATCATTATTGTTTTATAGTTATTATTGATTCTTCTTACTTGTATATATATATAATTTCTAAGACACTTACCTCTAACATACTTAATTTTTTTCCAACATGGAACACCTTCCTCAGATGATAGCTTGTCCTTTCAATATTTTCATTTAACTTTCCAGATAATTTGTCCATGCCTCTGTGTCAGAGCTTGGAATTTCCCTGGAACTCCATAAACTATAATAGCCATAATTCTTTATGTTCTAGGTTCTAGTCTAAGAACCCTACCATCTTATCCCCATATTGCAAATGAGAAAGCTGAGGCATAGAGAGGTTAAAAATCACAAATGACAAAGCTGGAATTCAAACCAAGAAGTCTAGTTACAGATTCAACACTCTGAACTAACTCCCACATCATCATCATGTCCTCCCCTAGCCCTCGTCAAGCACTAATATACTTTCCATCTGTATGGATTTGCCTATTCTAGGACTTTTCACGTAAATGGGAGCCTATAATATATAGCATTTTCCACTGAGTTCTTTCACTTACTATAATGTTTTCAAATTAATTGTTCTGTCCCTGACATGTGCTTTTAGCAGGCAGTTAATATTTCCATCTTGTGGACTTTTCTCTGTCTCCAACTTCCCAATCAGTTTACATTTCTGGTGTGATAACTGGAGAAAGAAGTCAGCCCTGCTGGTGCTTTTGTGCCTCCTATGTGATATCTCATGTGAAGGCGGGTCTTCCATATTCCCAGTGACTCTTCTAGATCATGGAATGGTGCTTTTGCTCACCCCGATCCTGCTTGTAGTGCCACATGCTTCATCTCTGGGGCCTTTTTGTTGTTCTTGGTCACAGCCACGTGCTCATCTGGCGCTTTTTCAAAGCGGGAATCGTGGTATCAGGTGGCCGATGATAGAAGTGCGTCTGGCTCCAGGCTGACCAGAAAGAACACTCAGATTCTTCAGATGGAACTGACACACCAGCCCAGTCATGTTTTAGGGCCCTTGAGGTCTCCTTGGGCCGCCAGAACTTGGATCAGACAACCCTGGTGTTCACTAGAGTCTTTGTTGACTTTGGATTGAAGGGAGCAGGTTTTGACAGGGGCCGGCATGGGCGGGGGGCTGGGGAGGGTGTCTTTGTTCCTTCCCTCTCGAAACACCTTGAGAAAACTTATTCAGCTTGCTATACCTTCCTTTGGCATCAGTTCTACATTTCGAAAGCCTACCTTGTTAGAAGATTAAAAAGCATCTGTTATATACACTTCTAGAACAATGAGCACCTATCAGATAAAGAAGACCCCATAAATTCTCCCTTCACTAAGGAAGACCCTTTCCAAGGGGACTTGCTTGGTCCAACGAGGTGCAGAAGTAGAGCATGGCTTCAGCCCCCCTAGGATACAGTGTAAGATCTTCCGTCTGATAATCTTTTCTTTCTTTCTTTCTCTTTCTTTCTTTCTTTCTTTCTTTCTTTCTTTCTTTCTTTCTTTCTTTCAAAGACCATCTATTGCATTGGCTCAGGGATCTTCATAGTCCCCAGATATGTTTCCTTGAACTTCAGAATTGTGTTTGTGCATTGAGTGGGACAGTCCGGACTTGGAAGTTTGCTCATTGACCTTCCTTTCTCTTACCGCTAAGTTAAACTCTCATGTTTCCTTTTCAAAGAGATGGATTGTCTTGCCTTTTTTGGTAGGGAGTTTTGACATTCTGGGTATTCTGCTAAATTTTTGTTTTCTCTGACACAGTGAAGAGCAAGTCATTTAAAACTTTACAGAGAATTTGCAAAGATAAAGCATAGAGCAGTTTGAAAGTGATTCACTTGTGCTGCGCGCACCTGCTGACGACGTTAGCTGAGTTACTGCCTACTGCGGTGAGCATGTCTGGCTCACCCGTGGGAATGCCAGAGCCTTGCTTGTAGAACTTGGTAGCCATCAGTATGGGGTTTGGTCTTTACTGTGGTATAAAGGCAAGTGGCATCCCAATTCTGCAGCTTTATATCCAGGGTTGCCTGTAGTAGAATAATATGAAATGTATTTGCCACGGGAGAAGGTTCACTATGCTAACTTTGTTGAGTTTTTTTGCCCCTAGTTACCTGCAAGGTGAGTCTACTTTTATTATAATGGATCTCAGCCAGTCTAGGAGAGCAAAGAGAAGTCAGGTGAGGGAAGAAATGATTTTTTTCTTGAGGAGTCAAGTGACTATGCCACATGTCTGATTTATAATTGTTTATTATGACACATTACTGACCATATCGGCCCCAATTCAGCCTTCATTTTCTAGTTAAGATTTAGAAAGAACCAGATCTACTCCACGCCCCCACAATATGGCAGAGAGTTCTCCAGGGAGGACTTCAGTGGTTGGACTTCTGTTCGCCTTTCCAGGGTGAGAGAGCGCATAGACCAGACAGCAAGCAGTGTGAGCCCTATTTCGCCTGTGCCTGAGCTCCTTCTTCAGGCTAGGTGTTACGCTACGCTCTTTTCGTATATGGAAACAGAAAACTAAAAGCCATATTTTTCTATTCACAATTTTTCTAGGTCACAGTTGTGGCTGAACTATTGCTATAAATCTCAACAGATTTAAAGAGAATAGAAGTGAAAAAGAAGAGTTAACCCAAGTGACTAGAGGACTAGAAAGCCTCAGACTGGCTCACTATCCTTTGTTTTAAAGACAGGAGAGAAGGCTAAGGGGTATTTACAAATCAGTTACCATAAAATGGTCAGTTAGCAAGAATTTTAGCCAGGTGGGAAAATGTTCTTTTGAAATTATATCTGTACATATTCTGAATTACTACATTAAATTTCTCAGTACTTATTTGCTGGAAAGTATAAACACTCCTGTGCTGATCTGTCATTTAAGTACAAATATTTATGGCTGTCTGATGGAATGTGACCCTTAACCATATGTGATTATTGCAAAACTTTACATTTTTTTTGGTAAGAAATCTTGTTCATTATAAGTTCAAGAAGAAAATGTAATTTATTAGAAAATGTTATAGAAATCGAATTAATTCACCTCAGTTTTAATGTACACACTGTGATGATTAGCTCAGCGTTTATGACATGGCTGACTTTACTCTGTCACCTTGGTGTATAAATGGCGAGAATTCACTTTTTGGTAGAAAGCATAAATGCCCCGTAGTTTGGCTTTTTTTCCTCTGCTCCCTTGAGCTAAACAAATTAGTCATCCAAACAGATTCATTTCCAACCACATTTGAAATTTGTTTTGTTCTTGTTGATGCTATTATTTGTAGTCCTCGTAAAACCCCTGAGAAAGAAATGGCATCATCTCCGGGCGAAAAATCTCCTGTGAATACGGAGGGTTGAGAGTGTAAGTGCTGGTCCAAGAAACCCAGAAGGGGTCAGAGCCAGGAGCCAAACTGCGGTCTGTCTACCCTCACAGCCCAGCTCTTTCCATGTGCCCTGCTGTTTCCTGAGAGATCTAGTTGTCACAGTCTGTTGGTGAACAGACCTACAGGATAAGTTTCTGTCCTCATCATTCCATTTCCAAGGCCATGGGCTCAAAGTGCCCTTTGTGAATTGCAAAACCAGCAGCTTCAATTTCAGGCTTGTAGGTGGTGGGGATGTGGCCGCTATTGCTTCTTTTACGGCTAGGTGGCCAGCAGGATTTGGCTTCTGTTTACGTGGACACTTTTTGTTCATTGCTGTGTTGGTGGTCTTATTGGGGCGACTGTGGAGGTGGCTGAGCATCACAGGACAGCTTGGACAATCTAATTCGTACTCAGGATTCAGATTTTCTCTTACGAATCCTGCCTCCTTAGGATGGCTGCTCTCCCTCTCATCACCAGTCCCATTGCTGTTGCTTTTAATCCTTTACTCATTTTCCTCTTGCTTGACCTACTGTCAGTTTCCATACTGAATTTTCTGCTTCTTACCTTTCTTGTAGATTTACCGTAAGACTGCATTTTCTCAAAATCAGAACTCATCATACTATCTCCCTGCTTAAGATCCTTCCATGACTCACTTCTGCTTTCAGGATCAAGTACCAGTTCCTTCGGGTATCACATAAAATTCTCCAAAGGCTTTCAGGGTCAGGTCTTTTTTTTAAAGATTTATTTATTTATTTGACAGAGAGAGAGAGAGAGAGAGAGAGATCACATGTAGGCAGAGAGGCAGGCAGAGGGGGAGGGGGAAGCAGGCTCCCTGCTGAGCAGATAGCCGGATGAGGGGCTCGATCCTGGGACCCTGAGATCATGACCTGAGCTGAAGGCAGAGGTTTAACCTACTGAGTCACCCGGGTGCCCCATTGGTCTCAGGTCTTAACCCCCTTATCAGATACATCCTGTTCTTCCTTCATACCTATCTAAAATACTTGCAGATTTCTGGACACACTATGTTATTTAACATCTTCATGCCTGTCCTTCCTTGTGTTTCATCTTCCTCTTGGAGTACCTCTGGGCTCTCTGCTCCATGTGCTCTCTCTCTCTCTCTCACAGCAGGAGTGGGGTGGTATCTGCTTTCATCTGCCTACCTTCCCCCCACCTTCTTCCCCCACTACGATAAAGGAATTCTGGGGAGACTGCCGGTCACAGCATCTATTTTATTGATCATAGGGTGGGTATATGATCTCAGCTATGGGTAATCATAAAACCTTCTTGAACATAATGATTAGCTCAAGGTGGGCATGTGAATCAAGTCAGGCCAATCAAAGACTTCCTGGGATTTTTTCATACACAAACTAAAGGGTTTTCTCTTGGATTCTGCTGCTGCTGCTGCAATTATGATATTATTAATAATATTAAAATATTTAAGATAGTACAAATTAACCAAATGAATGTGGCCCCAGAACCACTCTTGCCCATGCTTCCTAACACATGAAGGAGATAGAAGAAAAAAAGCTGATGTTTAGAATGAAACAGAAATGAGAGGTAGAGAGGCGCCTGGGTGGGTCAGTCGGTTAAGCATCTGCCTTTGGCTCAGGTCATGATCTCAGGGTCCTGGGATCCAGCCCTACATTGGGCTCCTTGCTCAGCTGGGAGCCTGCCTCTCCTTCTGTCTGCGCCTCTGCCTGCTTGAGGTCTCTCTCTGTCAAGTAAATAAATAAACTCTAAAAAAAAAAAAAAAAAAGAAATGAGAGGTAGAGAGAAAGCCCTGGGGGAATTGGGTCTTTGAGCTCTATCCTTAACCACCAGTAGACCTGGGTAAAGTTAATTAACTTCCCTTCTGTATTTTTTAATCTACACAAAATGAGGAAAATGAAAATAATTCCATTTTCATTTTAGAAAATAATTCTGCTAGAAAATAATTCTACTATTTCTATTTAGAAAATAATTCTACTAGGATTTCTTATGAAGATGATATGAAATAATGCATATAAAGTGCCTAATGCCATGTCTGGCATAGAGTAAATGCTCAGTCAGTGTTGGAAGTGACTGTTAAAGCTAAAGCTACAAGAGAGTATCCTCTTCCATCTCATTCATAGAGATTCTGGGGCTTCTCTGTTTGTTTTTATGCATATTCATCACAATTGCTGGCTAATTGTGGGACAGTTTCCTGTTCCCTAGTATCTTCTTGGCCCATCGATGAGGCTAATTACCATTTTTAAAATTCTGCATCTTACCTTTACTTCACGTGTTTGGAACATTCACATAAGCTAAATCACAATAAAAATATTTTGAGATCATTTTCATTTAATTGCAGGGATATTATAATATTTAAGGTACTAAGAGGCATGTGGAAATGGGACCGGTGAAGATTCATTTTTGTTACTGGAAATCTAATACACTGTAACACAAAATAATGTTGATTATTTCAAGCACCAAATTGGTATATTACAGTAAGGATGTATGTAACAAGGGCATTCTGCAGGCAATTCAGTCTGCTCAGCACAATTGCTCCAAGAAGTTGCAATACTTTTCTCTTATTAACAGACTGACCTCATATTTTTATGGGAAAATTGATAAACTTTGCTTCTTGGCATCCTCTTAAGATGCATATGGATAGTATTTTAAAATGGGTAGCCAGTAACCTCATTTCACTTCTCTCTGCATCTCTGACCCGGGTCTTTAAGGAAATGCAACATCAGCATCTCTCTCGTCTTTTCCTTTAGCTTGCCTGAGATCTAAGCTAAATTTCCCAAAAATCCATTGGTGAGGTTGGGGTGGGAAAGTGCTAATGATCTCTGCTATTTCTCTTTAATTTTGTCCCATTCTGCCTGCTCCAGAGAACACTCACTGGCAAGAGCTCACTTGATGATGTCAAAGTAATAGGAAAACCCCTGAACAATATGAGGGGACCCAAGTCCTAGTCTCGGTTCTAGCACTTTCTGTGTGACCTGGAGTATGTCCCTTCTCCTTTCTGGGTATACTCTTTGTCATCTAGAAAATGAGAAGATTTTACTAGAAAAGTTTTATGTCCTGAAGATGACTTTGATATTTCAGAATCAATATGAACCTGAATTGTTCACCCTTTATCCCTATGTAACTTTTACAAATCTTGGGCATTGTTTAATTCCAGCCTTGCTAATCACAAAGAACAGACTAGCCCAGATATAAAGGGAGGTTATTGAAGGACTCCTGTGGACGATATGGAGCACCCAGGATAGGACATGAAGTTCTGCCAGGCAACAGGGGAATGAAGGAATGTCAGGACTGAGCAGACCCATTCCTGTCTCAGGTGACCTCAAGGTTTCTCAGTGATGCTTCATTTGGGCAATTTCTCTGTTCTACTTCTTCCTACTGCAGACCAGTTTCATCTAACTAATTTCTGATTTTCTGCTCTGTCATAATTCCGAGTTGTCTTGGTAGTATGCCAATGCTGACTAAACTATCTGACCTTGAACTTGAAGGTGCTATACCTCCACGATCCAACTTCCTCAGACCCTTAGAGACCTCATTCTTCCATAATCCTAAAGAGAGGGTCCATTTTGGGGTCAAGGGTCTATCCCTGGCTCAGTCGGTGGTGGCCAGTGGTCATGTGTGGTGCAGAGCCACTCCCTTCAGCGGCTGTGGACAGGATGGAGGCAGTGAGACACTAATGAGCATATCTACTAGAAGCCTGAGGAAAACCTAGGGACTCTGGAGCTTGAGATAGGCCTTTGTATCATTTACCAAATCCATTGACAAGATTGGGGGTAGGTAAACACTAATGAGCCTGCTAGTCAATTAAGCATTTGGCGGTACTCACCCAACTTCTTCCCAGAGAGATGACATCCATGTACTCAGTAATCTATGCAGAAGAGTGTGGAGCCTACCACTGAGTTTGTGCTCCATAACTGATAACATCCCTCATTTCAGTCATGTTGGGGAAACAATATAGCCATTTACCCAGTCCAAAATTTCGCAGAGTCCAACAATGAGCACTTGCTATCTCCCAGGTACTGCAAGTGAGGAATCCAAGAATGGCTCAGCTCAGTGGTTCTGACTCAGGATCTCAAATGAGGTTGCAGTTAAGCTGTTGGCCATGGCTACAGTTATCTGAAGGCTTAACTGGGCTGAAGGAGCCACTTCCAAGTTCACTCACATGGTTTTGGGCAGGTCTCGGTTCTTTGCAGGCTGTTGACTAGAGACTTTAGTTCCTTATCATGTGGGCCTCTCATAGGTTCCTTCAGCATCTTTATGATATGACAGATGGCTTTCTTCAGATTGAGTTGTGTGTGTATGAGAGAGAGAGAGAGTCCCCAGGACTAAAGCTATGGCATTTTCAACACTTCATCTTGGAAGTGACATACCATTATTCCTGCTGATTGCTATTGGTTACACAGCCCGATCCCAGTACAATGTGAGAGGCAGGCACAGTTGGGGGCCATTTTGGAGGCTGGCTATAAACACCTTGAAGTTTTGGGTAAAACAGCTAACTTCTGTGAGCTGCATCTTCCCCTCTATTAAATGGGAAGAAAAATACTGCTCAGAAGTGCTGATTTCATGGGGTTTTACTGAGGATCTAGTGAGATGATGGATGAAAGAGGCTTTTGTGAACTATATTGATAAAGAATGTGATGTCACCAATGTGGAGGTGAGGACTGAAAGTCAAAGACAATGTAAAATTCCTTTGCAATGAAGGTAGACACATGAGCGATCTTACACCCTAACATTCTTCCCTTTCCAACACTCTAAGCTGCCTCCAGGGCTTGACAGTTTGAGACCATGTAGAGTTTGGGTTTAACATATTCTAAAAAAAATTTTTTTGGCATAATACATTTTATGTTTCTAAGGAAAATGATGAGAAACAAGTCTCACTGCCATGTTTGAAAAGTTTGAGGACATCAACTTGTTCTCACCATATAATTTGTTAATGAGTCCATTGTCCACGAATTAAAGACATATGGCTTCAATTCTACTGAAAGGACTCATAGTTTGGAAAAATGTATTTTGGGTTGCACTGCGTGTAAGAACATTGAATAATGTGACCTAATAAAAAATGCCCTGTGTCCTGAGCTCACATACCCCTATTCAGGTCAGCATCAGGGCTATCCACAGGCAAAATGTTCTTCCCCACAAGCTGGCTGGCATCATTTCTCATTTGCCTGTGAGGCACCCATCTCCTGAAATTATCAGAGCTGAGTTTAGGAAGATTGTTATTATTTTTTAAGATTTTATTTATTTATTTGACAGAGAGAGAGAGATAGCAAGAGAGGGAATATAAGCAGGGGGAGAGGGAGAAGCAGGCTTCCTGCTGAGCAGGGAGCCCAAAACGGGGCTCGAACTAAGAACCCTGGGATCATGACCTGAGCTGAAGGCAGACACTTAATGACTGAGCCACCCAGGTGCCCCAGAAGATAGGAATGTGTAAGATGGATTCAAAAGTAGATGGGGTGGATAATGGTAAACTGGCTAATTTCACTGAAATAACCACTGTGTTCAAGCAACTAGAATAGCTGAAGACAAATCCAAAAATCATTTCCTTTCAAGTGAGCTAAAAAGATAGTTACAGACAATGAGCTAAGATCTTGATAGAGATAGGAAACTAGAAGAAGGGGATTGTCATTCAAGACCACGACGTTGTTCTCCAGTGCATTTGCTGAACTTGAAGAGGTAGGTTCTGTGGTTGATTTTCCTCTCGGCCCTCAAGTTCTTTTCAGGAGCTGCTCTGTTATCTCAGGGGGCACAAAGCCTGAAAACTACATATCCTGACTTCCTTTCCAGCGGGTCTCCAACAGTTAGTCTCTGGCAATGGGAAATGCCAGTGGAAAGCTGCACAGAGAAGAAAGGAATAAGAACACAAAAATTAACTCAGACTGATGAAGGAGAAATCTGCCCTGCCATTCATCATGCTGACATTCCAGCCACAGAAAAAGCCAATGACCAAGTTAATGAGGACGGATATTACTCCAAGGACACGCTGTAGTTGTAAAGTGTCATCATGACTTTTTTCTTTAAGTGACTACTGCTTCCTTCCTTTACCAGTGAAAAATATTTGTCTCTAAATTCATTCGTTGTTTGAAATTATATCAGTTAAGAATGAACTGTCTTGCTTTTGCCTGAAGGACCTTAGGTGCTTTGATACAAAGAAGCCTCCCCAATTTTCAGTCCTTTTGTAGAGTTTCAGGTAAGTGGTTTCTCGTCATGACATTCCACATCTATCCTGGCTTTTTAGTTTCTAAGGACCCTGAATCTACCTTGCTGTCTAGACGGGCTGTTGGCTGCAGCTCTGCTCCTGGTGGTCCTGTGCTGAAGGACTAGGAGAGAAAGAAGACGTTTTCCCACCCTGACCACAACTGTGGGCCCCAACAACTTCTGCAGCATCACAGGGGTTAACCCCTGAGCTGCTGATGAGAAGCAGTGGGTTAGTTTCAGCTAAAGTGGCAAGAGCATTTCATGTGGGTTAATGGGCTCCAAACCAGGGTGTGAAGCAACTTCCTGATCTCCGGGCGACTTGTCTTTTTCCTTTCATTCCTTCAGTCCTTATATTTTTACAACCAGTTTCCTGGTTATGAACTAGATTTCTCTCCGCTGGAAATAAATGGAGTGGTTCCTTTTTGCTTATTGGTCACTAGCCGATGGGATAGCTGTACTTTGGCAGCCTTCTGGGGCAAGAGAGAAAAACAGTAGAAATCTGGGACCTGTCCAAGATTTCACCTTGGGAAGGTGGGCTAATGGGAAAACAAACAAAACAAAACAGGTATCACAGACACCAGGGCTGAACTTCTACTTCCCTGGGAACACCCAAAGCCTCAGGTCTTGATATTGGATTAAGATGATCCTGGACTACTTACCTGCCCTAGGCTTCTTAAATTCATCAGTTTTGGAAAGTTCCCAGTTTTATGTTCTCAAATTCTGCTTTTGCTTCTCTTTGAGGAATAGCAGTTAATGGTGTGTTACATAGTCTCACTTCACGTTTTCTGTCTCTTACCTACTCCTCTGCATTTTCCATCCTTTTGTTTGTTCATGCTTAATCTTGATAGATTCTTTTAACCTGATTTTCAGCTCACTAATTCCTCAGCTGGCTAATTTGGGATAAAGCCATCCATTGAGTTCTTAATTTTTGTTATTGCTTTGTTTTTCAATTCTAGAATTTTTAGGCTGTTTCCCACCCGCCCCCTCCAAATCTATTGTTGTTTTTTAGGCTCAATTTCCTTGGTGATTTTTTTTTAAAAGTTGGGCTTTACCTGCATGTAAAATTTGTGTGCTCTTAATAACATGCTTAAAATATGTAAATCAGAAATTGATAGCACTACAAAGAGAAATATACAAATCTACAATCATAATGGATATGATAAATTATCTCTCAGTAATTGACAGAAACAGAAGACACAGCTTATTAATAAGAGAGATGATTTGGACAGCACAACTAACAAAAATACTTCATGACCATATATAGAACACTGCACCCAACAACAACAGAATGTATATTATCTTTAAAACCTGTGTGGCATATTTATAGAAATTGACCACAAACCTATAGATCTATAGATTCTTTAGAGAAGATTTACATCAAAGACGTCAGTTCTTTCAAATGGGCCTAGAGATTCAATGCAATATCTATCTAATTACCAGCCAGGTATTTTCTAGAACTTGACAAGTTTATTCTAAAATTTGTACTAAAATCAAAAGACAGAATAGTCAACACACACTTGGAGGGAAAAAACTTGGGAAAACTTGGCCTACTTATAATTGATACTTGGGAATTTATAACAATTAAGATAGTGTGGTAGTGGCAAAAGGATTGAGAAATAGACGAATGAAACAGAAGAGATGACCCAGATATTTATTGGCATATGTATGGACACTTGATTTTTGACAGAGTTGACCATAGGTGATCAAAGGAAAAGAAAAATTTTTTCAATAAATAATGTTACGGTAATTAGATATTCATAGAGACACAAATGAAATAAGACCCTTTTTTTCCACAGTATATATAGAAAACAATTCCACGTATATGTACGGTCCCTAAGTGTGAGTGGCAAAGCATTAAATCTTTTAGAAAATAATATAGGTGAATATCTTGAAGACCTCAGGGTCTGGAAAAAAAAAAGACTCAAAAAACTTTAACCATTAAATAAAGGTTTGGTATATTTGACTAAATTAAAATTAAGATGTTTTGCTCACCAAAAGACAAATAATGAGATACAAAAAACAAACCAGAGAGTGAGATTTTCAGAACACATAAAACAAAAGACTTGATTCTAGAATACATTTTAAAGCTCCTTCCAATTAATAATAAAATGTATGTTACTTGATAGAAAAATAGGAAAAAACTTAATGCTTCATTTTTAAACTTCTATCACTAGACTATAATCTCAGTGAAAACAAGACTTTTTAATCTGTTTTGTCTGATATATCCTAATGCCTAGTACAGTACCTGGCACATAATTATTGCTTAATAAATATTTGTTGACTGTTCTTATTTAACTCTCGGAGCAACCCCACAAGTGAGGGATTACCATTACTCCTAGGTTACAAAGAGAAAATAGAGGCTCAGGGAGTTCATAAATGGCTAGCCCAGGTTCAGTAGACATATAGTTCAGACTCAAAACCATACCTCCATTTATTTATTTATTTATTTATTTATTTATTTCCATTGTGTTACCTGTACCACTTTACAATTCTGCTAATGGCCAGTCATGGGTAGCCAGTTAAAAGTATTTCCAAGGGAAATAACGCAGGACCCAGGTAATTTATACTTCTTGTTGAGGGTTGCATCAACCCACTGTAAGTAGTTCAAAAACCTGGGGATGGCCATGATTGCTTTAATGGATACTAATACATTTTGTTAATTGAACTTAACAGTTTTCACATGAGATGTTTCCCAGTGGATAGGACTGGGTTGTCTCTATTCCACAGGTTAGAGGAAGAGGCTTTCTTCTTGGGCTTGGCCAATTTACTCCTTCCTGTTGAGATTAGCAAAATGAAAACCATAGCTTTCTTTAACTACTAACATTTAAAACATCTCTTATTGTCATTATTTGGCGCTGTCAATATTCATTATCGAGGCTTCTGGGCTTGATGTATAATAAATGCAGATGAGGTTATTATGATTACAAGACCTTAAATTCATTTATTGATTTTTAGATTTATTTTATTTTTTTTAAAGGTTTTATTTATTTATTTGACAGAGATCACAAGGAGGCAGAGAGGCAGGCACAGAGAGGGGAAGGGAAGCAGGCTCCCTGCCGTGCAGAAAGCCCGATGCGGGGCTCGATCCCAGGACTCTGGGATCATGACCTGAGCTGAAGGCAGAGGCTTTAACCCACTGAGCCACCCAGGTGCCCCTGATTTTTAGATTTAAACAATATGATTTGGATAAAATTTCATGAAGATGCCAACAACTTATTTTGACTTCCATGTATGCTGTTCTATGCTTTGCAAAATCAGATACAAGAGCAAAATGCAGAATGTTGACTTATAAAGCACAGTACCTAGCCCAAGGCTTGTCCAGTGCTCCTGAACAGAAGATGGAGAAAGACTACTATGAATTGTCAATTTAATAAAACAACCTTTGAATGAAGCTCAGAGCACAGTTTTATTTTTTCAGGGGGATTTTTTCAGTGCCTAAGGGAAATCAGTACCCAGAAGTTTTGAGAGTCATGCAAGAAAGATGTTCCTTTTGCATTCACAGATATTTAAAAGAGATGTGACTACAGGAAAGGAAACAGTCAACAAAACCAAAAGACAACCAACAAATGGGAGAAGATATTTGCAAGTGACATATCAGATAATGGGCTAGTATCCAAAATCTATAAAGAACTTATCAAACTCAACAACCAAGGAACAAATAATCCAATCAAGAAATGGGCAGAAGACATGAACAGGCTTTTCTGCAAAGAAGACATCCAAATGGCCAACAGACACATGAAAAAGTGTTCAACGTCACTCAGCATCAGGGAAATACAAATCAAAACCACAATAAGATACCACCTCACACCAGTCAGAATGGCTGAAATTAATAAGTCAGAAAATGACAGGTGTTGGCGAGGATGTGGAGAAAGGGTACCCCTCCTACACTGTTGGTGGGAATGCAAGCTGGTGCAGCCACTCTGGCAAACAGTATAGAGGTTCCTCAAAAAGTTGAAAATAGAGCTACCCTAGGACCTAGCAATAGCACTACTGGATATTTACCCCAAAGATACAAATAAAGTAATCTGAAGGAGCACCTGTACCCCAAAGTTTATAGCAGCAATGTCCACAATAGCCAAACTATGGAAAGAGAGAGCCCAGATGTCCATCGACAGATGAATGGATAAAGAAGATGTGGTATATATATACTATATGGCCATCAAAAAATGAAATCTTGCCATTTGCTTGACGTGGATGGAACTAGAGGGTATTACGCTAAGTGAAACAAGTCAATCAGAGAGGGACAATTATCTTATAATCTCACTAATATAAGGAATTTGAGAAACAAAAGTGACCTTATTTGGAAAAAAGTTCTTTACAGATGTAACTAAACTAATGATCTTGAGGTGAGACCATTCTAGATTATCCAAGTATGCTCTAAATCTAATGCCAAGTATCCTTCCTAAAGACCTACAGGGGAAAGGTGCAGAGAGGAGATGGCCGTGTGAAGACAGAGGCAGGAATTAGAGTGGTACAACCACAGGCCCCAATACCAGCAGCTACCCGAAGCTGAAGACCCAAAGAACAGAATCTTTCCTAGAGCCTCGGACTCTTTGATTTCAGAGTTCTGGCTTCTAGACCTGTGAGAGAATGAATTTATATTGTTTTAAGCCACTCAGTTTGTGGGAGTGGTTACAACAATGTTAGGAAAGTGATACACCAGAGCACAGGGCTTGGACTGAGGCCAGGTTATAGGCCAGCTAGGGACCAGGTAAAAACAGTAATCAGCACTGAAAGAAGCCCAGTTATAGGGCTGAGACCTTCGAAAGTGGACCAAGTATAAAGGAGAGACTGATCAATGAATACTGCTTAGCCAGGAGCTCGTCTAGCTGTAAGACTAGTTCCAAACATTCCACTGATGGGAATATGGTTAGAACATGTTAGAACAACAAGCTAAGTTATTTTTGATGAAAATAAATGTTTCCCAAACGATGGCTCACTACCCACTGGTTGTGAAATCAATTAAGGGAGAGACCATTGTTTGTTCGGATTTTTTTTAAAGAATGGAATAAAGAACATCAGATTGCATCCCATGTGGTCAGGGTAAGGATTTCTATCAGCGAGATTCTGTCAGGAAACAGATGAGACTCAAAATGTATAATTTGAGGGCTATTTAATAAAACTGACTATTGGCAAAGGCAAAAGCGGTCAAAGATGGTATAGCATCTGGGCCTGAAAATAGCAGGGAGACTTTATTGTTCTTAGGCCTGAAGACCTAAACAGAAAGCGAGCTTCCAGAATACTGTAAGGAGAGGGATGTCTGACAGGAGCTGTGATCTTCAGAAGAGGCGTGCCGACATCCCACAGTGAGCTGGCAGGTAGGAGCCAGTATGTGAAAATGCCCACTCCCACTTTTCTCCTGCCATCTGCATCCCTTGCTAGCGCTTCCCATTGGCCAAACCCACTTGTGGCTGGAGGGCAACAGAGCCTACAGATAGGATCCACAAGCTTCAGCTGGAGAAGGGTAGAGGGCAGATCTAGAAAAGCAAACAGAACGAATTAAGAATAGTACTGTTTCTGGATGCTCTTGTGAGTACTGAATTGCAATAGAAAGTATTTTTCTTGCTGTGTGTTGTGGTCAAAAAGTTGAGAAAAACTGCATTAATGGTTGGCACCATTTTGGATCTGCAAGTTGAATGTTTCCAGACATGGTAGCCAGGTGAGTGGGGGTGAGCAGGCTGGACTCCATGGAGAGTTTTCCCTGTAACTCCACATAAAATTAGTCCTTCCTTAACATGGATGGCCTGTGGCCCCTACAGCACATTGTGACCTGTTATAATATTTTATTTAGCACTTTATTTTATGCTATCACTTGAAATTCTTTGTTTCAGATACATGAATCAGATCTCTCCATGGTAGTCTAAACTCCCTGAGGGAAGAGGCCAGGGTCATGGTCTTCTCATGTAATCTCCACAGTGCTTAGGAGGTAGTAAGGCTGGTTACCCCAGATATTTAATTACTGATCATCTGTAAGAGACCAAACGGCCTCCTGGTTTTTCAGTGAAATCTAGTCCTCCAAACCTCGTTTCACTCTTAGGAAACTAATGAGTTGAACTTAAAAATCTGATTCCTTGTAAGAAAAGTTTCATTTTAATGGGCAGGAAGACTAGAAGCTGAAGCCAAATCTCATTTCGAATTGCTAGATTCACTGTACCCTCACAGAGTCTATTTTGAATTTTCCCCCTAGACTTTGGTTTTCTTATCTAAACTCCAAACCCAGAAACCAGCCAGGCTCTGCCTTTTCAATTACATGTCTGAAAATCTCAGTTCCCGATAGAGCTGAGACATGTCAAAGAACCTGAAAAATGGCTGTTCTACCTGCCCCAGTCCTGGTTGTTGCCAGTCAACTACCTGGGTCATTTTGAGCAGGGGAGGTGGTCTGAACCTTGACCATTTCATCAAAGCCACATGGAGTTATTGAGGTGCTCCAAAGAAGTGGCCAAAGTGGTTGAGATTCAGGCGTACACATGCAAGACTTGTCCCATCTTTCATGGTTGTTTGAAGAAGCCTCGTTTACTTCCAACTTCAGATTCCTCTCCAGTCCTTCATGACTCTCTCTCTCTCTCTTTGACCTCACTGTCACTCACGATGGCAGCCCACCAGTGGCTGGAGCATCAGTTGTATTGGTCTAAAGCACAGTAAGTGAGAAATCAAACCTGGCCTAAGGAAAGGGGCTGCCTTGTCAATACTAGTCATTATGAGAACACAGACTGGGTTTCTGAGGAAGCATCATGGAGTTTAGTCATCTTATACAGGGGGGGTGTGGAATGGGGCTGAGGGGAAATGTTTTCCACCCCTTCCTTTTAAGGAAAAGAGATAGCAAAGACTTTGAAAAACATGCAATTTGTGTACAACTTTCAAAAGTTTGTATACTATGTCGGAGTCCTAGCCACTGGTACCTGTGAATGTGACAGTTTCTGGAAGGACAGTCTTTGTGGCTTTAATCAAGTTAAGATGACATCCTATTGGATCAGGGTGGCCCTTGGCCAATATGATATGACTGAGGTCATTGTAAAAAGAGGGGAAGAGACATGCACAGAGGAGATGATGTGAAGAGAAACAAGGAGGATGCCCTAGGACAACTGAGACGGATCAGAGTGATAAGGAAACAGGACAAGGAACACTGAGGAGTGACAGCTGTCCCCCGAATCTGGAAGAGGCACAGGACAGATTCTCCCTCAGAGCCCTCAGATGGAATGAACTCTGCTGACACCTTGACTTCTGACTTCTAGTCCCGAGAACTGTGAGAGAATACATTTCTGTGGTCTTAAGCCATCAGTTTACAGGACTTTGTCACAGTGACCCTTAGCAAATGAATCCTTTCCCTTCTTTTAGAGCTCGGGAACGTAAGGTGGTTTCAGCCACAGCCTGCTTCTACCTGACTTCTGTGATCTCTACTCTTAAAGTTTCAAGTTACTTTTTAAAATAATTTATTATATAGCATAATGTATGTGGCACCTGTTACATATTTAGCACTTTATTACAGTACCCTAATTTTCCCTTCTGAGGACTGACGGGGATGGACCTGACACCCCCAAAGACCTCTTTTCCTACACTCTGATCATGACACCCCACTTAACGAAACCTCTGGGAATGAAGCTTGTTAAAAATGAAGTCAGATAGGCAGAGAGTTGGAGTGACCTGTTTAAAACTTTGCCTCCTAGCAACTGAATTTCATTAACCACAAATGTCCTAGTGGTGCCGAGATTGGTGGGGGGTCCGGAGCGGAGGGAGAGGGACTGGCAACGGCGAGGGTCTGGTCCTCCATGTGACTGGGAGACTGAACCCTGACAGTAGCCAGGGCAGAAAGAAGCATGACCTGTGTGTCCGCCACGGGGTCAGTATGTGTGAATGTCACATGCCTCTGAGGAGCAGGTGACAGGTTGCCTTAGGGGCTCAAGGTATGGGCTCAGCCCAGCTCTTCCAGTCCCCTCTGAAAAGCCGCCCTTGGCCCCTGGGGGGTCCTTGTCCCATCACACTGATGCAGTTGGTTGGCTTTTGTGAGGTTTTCCTCTCCCTCTCTCTTTTTCTTTTTTTCCTTTTGCTTTTTTCCCTTTTTCAGCAGCTTCTCACGGGAGCAGTTTGGCAGGCAGCTCTGGGCCCTGCTGCAGCGCGGGTCTAACAAGCTTGTCGCGCCGATTGATTAAACACGACAGGCAGGCATGAAAATCCCTCGCTCTGATTGTCCTAAGGGTCGGGCTTGCTAACAAATGGGGTCTGATCACCACGCAGCCTCTGGGGGACCTCCTGTTGCCCCAGTCTTGGGGCTCTTCCTCCTGGAGTACATCTTGGAAAGCAGTACAGGCTTCTCAGAAAGATCTGGGGCCAGGGGGCTGGGAAGAGGTGGTTTTTTTTTTTTTTTAATGTATTTTAATCTTTTTATTTTATTTATTTATTTAGCCTAGTCCTCGCTCTCAAACCTGTTCTGCACAGTTTGGGGGCAGAAGGTGATTCTACCCAAACCCGGTGCTGCTCCCCAAGCCACCTGCTGGTAAGGGGAAGAGTCAGCTTCATAAATTCGAGAGTTAGGCTTGGGCGTTCCAAACTGGAACCAGACTGGGAATGTCTGAGAGTCCACTGGGGAGCCTTCTGTGTCACTGCTCCCTCCCATTCATATTCAGAGACTGCTGCTTAAAGCCCATGAGGGTGTTCTGTAGTTCTGTCCGTACCTGGTTCCTAGCTGGTGACCAGGCAGGAAAGTGACAGAGGCAGGAAGTGACACCCCGAGGCTATAAGAGTAAATGGAACTTGGTCCTTCATTTGTAAAGTAAGGGAGTCAACCATGACCTCCTGGCTTTGAAAAGCGTAGTGTTTCTATTATTATTATTATTATTATTTTTAAAAATATTTTATTTATTTATTTGACAGAGAGAGAGAGATCACAAGTAGGCAGAGAAGCAGGCAGGAAGCAGGCTCCCCGCTGAGCAGAGACCCCCCCCCCATGGGGGGCTCGATCCCAGGACCCTGAGATCATGACCCGAGCCAAGGCAGAGGCTTTAACCCACTGAGCCACCCAGGCGCCCCTGGTGTTTCTATTTTAATTATCTTCATCCACATGTCCTCTCCTATGGGCCCAGGGGCTGCCCATCCCTTGGAATGTGTTTCTTCCCCAACAAGAAGGACATGAGAATGAGCAGGAAACTTGCCTCCTAGCAGATTTACCACAGAACCCGAGGAGACAGGAACACCTGAAGCAACGTTCCACACTCCCCTTCGGGATTCGCAGCCTTCTTTCCTGTGCTCAGGTAGCTGCGTTCTCGTCAGCTCGCACTGGTTGTCCTGGGTTTTGGACCACAGCCCTGCTCTGGCCTCTGGTCATTGCATATCCTGCACTTTGCCAGATTCTGGGGGTTTGTGACTGCCTGGGGAGCGCTGCCCCGCCCACACGTACCACACACTCCGTAGACTCTTCGGTCCCCGCGTGGCGGTTCCTGCCCTTCCATACATGCTCTGCAGGCCCTGCCACAACCCCCGCGCTCTCGGGGCTCTCCTCAAGGGGCTCTGCCTGCTCCAAACACGTTCCTGGGTCTGCTGTCACATTTATGCTCCCTGAATTCCCTTGCCCCAGATCAGAAGTACATTTTCTGGGCCTGGGACTGATTGCCATAGAGATTAGTTGGCTGTGGAGAGAGTTTGTCAAACTGACAGAGACCGGACAGTCATGGCTGGGGTGGGTGAAGGAGGAGTCTGTTTCAGAGCGATATTGCGGAGAACAGCAGTCTGCCTTCCGGAGACGTAAGGAGTCTGTATCAAGGAGACTAGGGGGCAGGCCGGAAGGGACACTCTGGCTGGACTTGCACAAGCAGGACTCCAGTTCCAGTAAGAGCACGAGAGAGAAAGCAGGGCTGGAATGTGTGCACAGAAGGCTTGAGATTGGAACTTTCTTCCAAGGAGCCTTGTTCAACAAGGCTTAATTTTAGATCAGATTATAGTAGGCCGGGTATAAAAACCTGGCTATAAAATCAGAACTGCCTTTGTAGCTGCAAGAGAGGGAATTGTGTCCCCCTGACAAATATGTGTTGAAGATGTAACCCTGGTAGCTGTGAATGTGATCTTATTTGGAAATAGCGTCTTTTTAGATGTGATCTACAAATTAAGATACAGTCCCACTTGAAGAAGGTGGGCCTTAAATCCAATATGACTGATGTCCTTACACGAAGAGAGAAATTTGGACACGGACTCAGGGAAGAAGTAGTGATTGGATTCATGTGCCTAGGGAATGCCAAGGATTGTCAGAAACCACCAGAACCTAGGAGAGAGTCATGGAACAAAATGTCTCTTACAGTCTTCAGAGAAAACCAACATACTTTAATTTCAGACTTCCAGCCTTTAGGGCTATTAGAGAATAAATGTATATTGTTTCAAGCTACCCAGTTTGTGATAATTTATTATGACATCTCTAGGAAACAAACATAGTAACTGAGTCCTGGTTCTTCTTCTATTTCTCTGTATTGGTTTCAAAGGATTGGTTTCAAAGATTGGTGAAGGGTTGAATCCAAAGGTGTGGTCATCTTCAAATGTTAGGGCAGTGTTTCTCAACTGATAATATGTGGTTGGGTGTTATAAGGCTGGATGCAATTTGTGTGTTGGTACATATTCTAATGACCAAGGCTTTCTTACCAAATATTTATGTGTGCATGAATTGCCAAGATGGGATGAGTTTGTGAAGGGGCTGGAGCAAATGGACACACCCTTTCTCTATGCCCCTTCCCTGTTCTTTAAGGCCTGGAGTAGCAAGTTGGAACTTCCCTCCCCAACTCCCTCACCTCTCCTCAATACATAGGTTGAGAAACGTTATGTCACTGGGATATATTAGGGGTGAAGAGATAAGATTACTGTGTAGTTCATCTGGTACCCTGAGTTGCTAGGGAAATGCTAGATGATGTAGGAAACAAACTGTAAGATGTTAGTGTCTCACATAATAGAAGTGCTTTCCTCACTAATGTCATAATTTAATTTAAATGTTCCTGGACAGAAGGCTGATCTTTTTCACACACTGATTCAGGGACTCGGGCTATTTCCATCTTATGGCTTCATCCTCCACGACTTTGGAGTTCTCTGCTCTCGTCTGTTGGAGAAAGGGTATTTGTGAGAGTCTCATGTATTTCTCAAAAATGATGGTCTGTAAATGAAAAATATCACTTCCTTCATAGTTTGTTGGAAAGACAGCCACATGGCCCCACCTGAAAGCAAGTGGGGTTGTACCTGGCTATATGTCTATTTTCTTATTCCTACAGATGGTCACAAGTTTTTGGTGCTCAGCTATCTTCTTCTGTTATGGTTCCTCACATTGTTCTCAGAAATTTCACATCATAAATCTCAGAAATTCCCTTCTACTTTTCGCCAATAAAATTGGCAGTTAGCCACAGGAAGAAAGAGGCACAAGTTTTTGAATAAGATCTATGAATTCTGATTCCAATTTTTAATAGTTGGTAAATCTTGGGCAATTTACCTAAATTCTCAGAACCTTAATTTCTAGACTGGTAAAATAGGGATAATAATATATTTTTTATAAGTTTAATGATTGGAGATGACATATATAAAGGACTTGGTATACAGGAAGTGTTTAAATGGTGGCTTTTATTTTAATTGTGAAACACAATTTTTCTAAGTTCGAGATTATTTTTCCTGTAACCTAAATTAGTTTCCACTTGGTCATAGAAGGTTAGAGTTCAAAATACTTGTGAGATCATCATATTTGATTTCTGGGGACTTTCAATGGCTTATTCAAGGCCACAGAGGTAATTAGTGACAGAGATAAGATGAAACTTTAATTCTTTTCACTTGTCCAGTGTGCTTTCCAAGACATCCTATTAAATTCACTGAAAATTGAGCATACCAGAACTGTAGTTTCCAAGTGGGAGTTTTTGAATGACCCATTTGTCTGATTTGGTTGGGTAGGAGTTGGACTAACTGTCATTTTCCTGAGTTTCCTGTTATTTTTAGTATTATCATGCAAGAATTGTCTTCAAATAATGAATTTTGTTATTTCCAGAGAGGTTACCTCTATCTAGTCTTTAAATTGTGACTTCTAGTTCATTTTCTCCTGAAAAAAAAAAGGATATAAAAAATAGATTCTAAAATGCCATATTTTAAACCTATTTTTTCTTCTTACTCCTCCCTTTCCTAACCATTGGGCCACCTTTCTTGCAGTGGTTTTCTGGTGATTAAAAACATACCATCCCTGTAGATTTCTGGGGGGTGGGAAGGAGGATGGGAGTGTTTCTCATTCAGTAAATACGTTATAATGTTCTACAGTGAAAGTATCAACTGACTCAGCAACACTGTTTTTAGAGAACTGAATTTCTGATGAACATAATTCATAAAGATATAGACTTCCAGCTCTGATCGTATGGTTGTGGGTTGAATATTAATAGGGAGAACGAATAGTCATTGCTGGGCATTGTAACATATGACCCCAATCCAGCACCGTTCTGTCTTTTTTCTCTAAGGGGTAGTCTTTGCCAGCCCTAGTAAGAAGGACTTACTAATCAGGAATGTGATCTTATTGGCTTGCAGGTTCTGAGAAGTTCTTTTGCCATGCCTCTACAACACAAGACAACTAGGTAAGGGTCCTTTCCCGCCTCACCAGACTTCACCAGATCAAAATCTCTAGGCTGTGGAAAGACACAAAGGACTCTTAGCAGTAGAGGTCTAGAGGGCTGGAATGTCAGAGACTGAAACTGTCTCCAGCAGGATTAATTCTTCTATACCACACTTCCAAAGGCTAGTTCAGGCTTAGGCCTTTGGGTGGAGGATATGCCATGACTATTCCCTCTCCTATCTCTGTCTCCTCTCTGTTTTCATGCATTCTCTACTTTTTAATTCATTAATCTGGGCCTCTGTACTCTCAGCTTCATGAAAGGCCTTTTTCCTCCCATTTTACCCCCAGAAGCAAAAGTGGGATCCTTGTTCCCTCAATTTGTTATAAATTAAAATGTTTTATTCTCTGGCCAGATATTAATAGTGTCTCCTTGGTTGAGCTGTAATAGTTTGGGAAGAGTGAGTTCTGGTCCCAATAATTACCTCTAATTTCCTCATTGTTCATCTACAAAGCGAACACATTGGAAGCACATTGGATCAAGGTGAGTGTTCTGAAAGACAACACAGTTTAATATCACACAAGGAAAGAAGAGTCCTAGAGCAAACCTGGAGTTAAGCTCACTTGCTTTGAAATATTAAACTCTTGCATTATTGTGTTATTGAGACTTTGACCGCCTCTCAGACCCAGGAGGCTTTCCAAGGGCCTGCCCCCGTGGTATACTGCAAACATCTGGCACATTCTTGTTGCTCTCCAGGAAGCAAGGTACATTTCTAACTCTTCCCTGCTATTCAAATACACTTATGTCCTCAAACATAGGGCTCAGTTTCCAGGCTGTTTCCACCTCATTCTCCTGCAAAAGAATAAAAAGAAGTATAAGATAAATAACATAATTTTATCATTACATTGGGAAGAGATGCTATTATCGCTCTTACTGTTGCAAGGGACAGAAAGTCAACTGAGACTAACTGAGAAGAAACGAAGGGTTAATTCATGTAAATGTTAAGTTCAAGAGGAATATGTTTAGCTCCAGGTATGGCTGGATCCAGACGTACCAACAAATAGTCTCTCCCTCTTCCCATAGTTTAGCTCTTTCCACCTCACTTCATGTGTTAGCATCGTGTAACATCATGTAACACCTTCGTGTGTTAGCATCATGACTGCCGGTAGTCCCAGGGCTCCACTGTTGTTACAGCTTCTAAACTCTCTGGGACAGTGGCTCCAGAAATGACCCCATCTTAGAGTACTTTTAATTCCAGAATGACTCAGTGAGAAGCGGGATAATTTCACTGATGAGCCAAACCTGGGTCCGATGTCCAAGGTTGGGTGGTGGCGGCTGTGGGTTTGGACCCACCCCAACCAGAAAGATGCAGCAGAATCGCCCTAGAAGGGGAGAGAGGCTATTTCTCCCAAGAAGGAGGAATGGTTTGTAGGGAACAAACCTCCCACTTCCCCTCTAGGATGTATGACATTCTAATGGGAAATAATTAAACAATACCAAGCAGTGAGTAATGAAACACCAAAATGCCAAATCCATTAGGGCAGAGGAAGGAGCCTCTTAAAAAGAGGGAAATCAGATAGTGTTTCACACAGAGGGGTTTTTTGACCTGGATTTCAGTGAAAACCTTCAGAGAGATAGTGGTTAATAAAGGAAATAGAGACACAGGCAGGAAAACAGAATGGGGAAGTCGGAGACAGCAAGAATTTCTATCAAGGCAATAGCACAGCTCTTCATACAAAGAATGGTATAAAACTTGAAACCCCTTACCTTCAGAGTTATTTTTCAGCAAATTTACCTATGATGCTTTACTTCTTAGTGTTCCTTTGAACTTTGGCTTCCCCCAGGACTGAATCAAAGCATTGTTTGCATCTAGGAAATCTGAGAACCATCCAACAGTGAAGGTTTTGGTGCCTGGAGATGAAGGCAGAGATCAGACCAGCCCTTTCTATGAGCAAAGTAGGGGACTGCCTGGGAGGAATGGAGGCCCCTTTCTCCCCAGACCTCTTCTTTACCTGATGGTGGTGCCTGAAATTGCAACAAGGAGATCGTGAAATGGCTCAGTGACCATTCCTGGAGAGCAAGGCTTGTGACAAATTATTTCTACGATGCTTCAAATGAGATCAGAACCTCGGGAGGTCAGATTGATAAGTTGAGTAAAGGACTGGTATTAAATTAATGCCAGAAATGAAAGGTGGGGGGTCTTGGGAAGTGGGAAAGGGAGTTCAGAAAAAGGAGGAAGGCTTAGACAGGGACAAACTACTGACTTCACAGACCAGTGAGCTGGTACTGGTGGTGAAGGGAGGAGTGTTGGGCACCTGATAAAGGCACATCCTTCCACTTGATAATATGGTAGAAAGTATTCCTCTAGGAACTCTTATTCTGGAAAATGGTGTAAATATTTATTTGGAAACACATCATATCTTCTATGCTATGAGCGAGTGAGCAAGTGTGGGGGTGGGTGTTTGATGTGTGTTGTGTTATCTCAAGAATGGCATGACCTTTTGCTCTCAGTCCTGTCATGCTCCGGGAAGAGCGTCACAGCCTCAGGGTGTGCTCTCACTCTTGTCCCCAGCACGTGGCTCAGCAAGTGAATGTGCAGACCGCTCTGTGTGGAAGGGCAGCCGTCAATCTCTGGCTTGCTTTAGGTAGATCATGAGAAAGGCTTTGCTCTTGGGGGCGTTGCAGCTTACTCTGGGCTGTACTCCCATGTTTATTTGGGGGGTCATGGAGACTCAGAACCCAGCAAGACACTTGCATGACAATTTATTTTTAAAGGAGTTATAGGGACGCCTGGGTGGCTCAGTTGGTTAAGCAGCTGCCTTCGGCTCAGGTCATGATCCCAGTGTCCTGGGATCGAGTCCCACATCGGGCTCCTTGCTCGGCAGGGAGCCTGCTTCTCCCTCTGCCTGCCACTCTGTCTGCTTGTGCTCACTCTCACTCCTCTCTCTCTCTCTCTCTCTGACAAATAAATAAATAAATAAATCTTTAAAAAAATAAAAAATAAAGGAGTTATAAATATGTAATTCCTTCAGCAAGAAATCAAAGGTCTTTGGGTATGTTTTATAATCAGTTACTAGCATCCTCCTTCTTTCTGGAATAAGCTGGATTACATTTTAATGCAATTTGCATTGATGATTTCATTTTCATTTAATTATCAGCATTTTCTTTGCTGGCATGTAAGACATGCTCCCGACAGTTGTCTGTTTGAAAGCTGTGCTATGGGATCTGTTACTGGTACCCAAGAGCACGTGCTTTCCATGGAGGCTGACTCAGAGTTCATATCCCCATTCTCACTTCCTCAGGCATTCATTTCCAGTTCCCCTTGTTATTAGTCTTCCTTTCTAATGTCATAAACAGAAACTCTGGTAGAGCAGAAGGGGTAAAAGGCAGAAGGGTGGAAATAGGTATATTTTGAATAGTTTCCTGTGCTGCAGAGTATGGATTTGAGAAACAGATATGGGTGGTGGGTTCGATTCCAAAGGCAATCACTTCCTGCTCAAATTGGCATATGACCTAAGTTTTCTGAGTCAGAGTCTCCTTATTTGCAGAATGAAAATAGTACTTTCTTCCTCATAGAGCTGTTAGAAAACTGAGAAGGCACTACGTAAAGCAGCAGGCAGATAGTAGTCACTTAATAATTGTCAGTTCCCTTCTTTACTTGAAGCAGAGGCAGAAATCTTCCAGCTTATGAAAGAGATAAAGCATTTCTTTTATTTTGGGGAGTAGCCTATCAGTCAGGATAGGCTAGATTATGCTTCAGTAATGAACAATCTCAAAATCTCAGTCCCTTACAAA
Organism: Martes martes; assembly: GCF_963455335.1. Taxonomy (NCBI): domain Eukaryota; kingdom Metazoa; phylum Chordata; class Mammalia; order Carnivora; family Mustelidae; genus Martes; species Martes martes. The sequence continues at coordinate 23,164,475 of NC_137901.1, read as the reverse complement.
AACAAAAGCTTACTTTTTGTTTATGTGCAGATTCCTTGAAGGGGACTTGGATCTCTGTTGTTCTTTGCTGTGGGATCCAGGAGGATGGGGCAGCCTCTCTCTGGGACATACTAATCATGGCAGTAGAGGGGAAGAGCTAATGAACTATGAGCTACCTCTTTGACTCAGAGAGACACACAACACTTTGCCCACATTTTATTGGCCAAATCTAGTCAAATGGCAAAGCGTGATATTGATGCTGGTACAGAGAAGTAGAATTCTTTATCCCTGTGTGGTTGGTGGAGCTGACTTGTTGAAAACATGAGCAAAAACCAAGGTCTGAACCAGGATATTGTGCAAGAATCAGCCATACACGTGACAGAACCCTGGTGAATCAAAACCTTGTAGTAAGCCCCCAAATACACATTTTTGCTACTTTCCATAGGTAGTGCTGCTGTGCACTGTCTGGTTAATAGCCATTGCACTAAAAGATTAAGTTTGACCTAAAAGTCAAGAAAATTAGTAAGGTAATTAACTTGGGAGGAATGGGTTAAAAAGAGATAACTTTGCCTTTTTTTTTTGCTTAGTCCTGTAAGTTTCTCCTTCTTCATTCTTTTTCCTGTTATTCTTTTAATGAATTCTTATTTATAATTTAGGAAGCAGGTAAATTCAACACTTTATATTTCTCCCAAGGAAATAAAGAACTAGGTTGCTTTTTATTTGTTTGTGGCCCTCCATTGATTTTTCAATGGGTCAATGGTTCACGGTGGAAAACAACATCACCTCCTTTGACTTAAATCTTTCAGCGATGCATGAAGATGGATATTGAGGAAGAGTCAGTCCTTGATTAGTAATTTGCTTTGGATACTATCTACAATCTGCTGTACAGGTAGCCTTCAGTTAAATTTTTATTGTTTCTGTCAGTCAACAGGAATATTGGGTTTACCTTCCCAGAAGACTCATTTTTTTCTTTGGTGCAAAATAGGGCGATGAAAGAAAACCACCAGGGATGGGGGTGTAAGGAAGGAAGGCACCGGAAAGCCAAAGGGCAAGGGGTCATGTCTAGGTTGAGCGCTCTCACTCCAGATTGCCTTTCGGATGGTGATGAGTCATCAGCCTTTATTAATGATATCCTCTCATTCCAGATGTTCCTTGAATCATAAAGAGGGGCCTGAGTCAGCACCTCCCTCCATACCCCTGGGAAAGAGACCCAACCCATAAGCCAGACCTTGCAGGTGTTTAGTGAGGGCGTCTTACTAAGGGGGAGGAGTTGGCAACCTCTGTGTTCTTGGTGAAAACACACCAAAGTGAAAACACACTGAAGCACAAGACCACACACTCTCGGTGGGATTATTGGAGTCCGTGTGGCTTCCTCCCAATCTGGTACTTACTCTGGGGCTTCGGTTGTCCTTCCCATTTCAGAAAATGAGAAGCTGAATTGCATAAAGTTCATGCAAGTGTTCAAATACCTTTAGAAGTCAGGGCACACCCGTTGCAGGACATGGGCTAGCATTATTTTGTTCTTTGTTCTTGTTATTCACAGTGGTCCCTCTTTGTGTGTTCAAATGCCTAGGGAGTCCCTGACAGGGCTGACCTGTGTCTTGGCAGAAGCTCTCTGAACTGAGAGAGCAGCAAAGAAGTCCCTCACTCCCCATGCGTGCCACCCGGTGAATGGCCCACAGCTGGAATTCACTGGCTGAAATATGCTTTGGCCTAAGGTTCCAGTTTTTGTCGAAGTGCCTCTAGGAGGAGTCAAATCTCGTTTTATGTGGGGTGTGTGCTTTTTGTGAAAATAGAATGTAGTGCTGTGCAAATTGTAATAACGCTCTACAAATGGTTGCTGATTTTTCACCTGGGAGTGTGACCTAAGTGGCAAGATCCTCTTCTATAATATAGATTCATCACTGGGAAACAGCTGCTCAAGGTCTACCCTCTAACATACTCTCTTGTATCTAAGTATGGTCATGGGACAGAGTCCTGGCCATTCAAATGTAATTGGAAATAGCACTGGGTCCCCGTGCCAGGGGAGCACTCCAGGTACATCATCACAAAACCAGCCACCGGGAAAAGGAGCCCAGACGCTTCTGACCATTGCATCTTGGGGTCAGAATCGCCAAGGAGCACGTGGTGCATTAGCTGCCGGGAAAGACTCAGTGACCATGGGGACTGATGCCCACTACTGAACCTGATCTTGCCCTGTCTCTTTTCTATGTGATTAAAGCACCCCATCTAGTGCTTGGAGGTAAGTGGATGGCAGCAGGAAAGACGGAAGCTGGTTCTATAGCTGATGCCTTTGCATCAAAGGAGTTGAAGCTTTTGAAAGAAGGAGGCAAATAATCTGAAAGTGGCAATGTCGAGCAAGGAGGCATCTCCCTGATGCTCAAGTCGGTGGGACACAAGACAGAGGAGGGAGGATAGCCACAGCTTGAGGTGGGTCGCAGAGAAGGAAGATTTAGATCAGGGCAATAATGAAAAGGAAATTAATGAAAAGGAAATAAAGGAAATTAATAATGAAAAGGAAATTAAGATCTGAGAAGAGATGCCCATGCAGGGTCCATCTGGTTTCCTTTATTTTTGTCAAGAGAGTAATTTGAATTTGGGGAGTTCCATCTTGGGTGATTTCCATATTAGGAGGTACATCCTCCCCCTCCAAAACTCAGAAGGACATTTGGAGGTTAGGGGAGCTGGTGGGCCCCTAAGGAGCACAGACACACTCGATCTAATTTATGCTTCTCTGGTTAGGTTTCTATTGAAGAGTTTTGATATTTGCAAAGAAAATTGGAGTGTACATAATAATTTTCTCCATTAAAAACTGAAAAAAAATAGATTTCATCTACTTCTGTAGGCTGGTTTGGGAATCCAGATATACAATGAAAACAAGGGTGTGTGTGTGTGTGTGTGTGTGTGTTTAGTACACGGTGGGTAGCCAAAGGGTTGGAGTTGCTCTTAAAGGAGGCCAGAGTTTGCTTCTAGGCGCCAACATTTAGTAGCAGTGTAATTTTGTACAAAAAACTAACTTCTTTGAGCTTGTTGTTCTTATCCATAAAATAACGTTGATAATCCTACGTACTTTATAAGGTTGTGACGATTCAGTGAAATAATCCATACACAGCACGTGACATGATGTCTGGCATATGTTGAACGTATTATTGTTGCTATTTTGCTATAACTTTGAAAGGAATTCTGCATTGCAAACATTATGCCAAATAGACCTTGGGCTGTAGCTTTTGCATTAGCAGGTATGTTTGTATTTAAGAAAAACAGACGAGCAGTGTCTTTGTAGTCAGGGGACTGCTGCACCTAATGGGGCCTATCGATTTGAGGGTAGCCCAGGGCTCTGAGAAGCCTCAGCAACCCTATTTATAAATGGACAGTGAGGCACGGAGTCATAAAATGTTTTATGGGAAAACCCATGAAAACTTCAAGCCTTCTATAATACCGATTAAGAATAATTTAAATCATTCATATTTTAGTGGGAAACATCAGTGGCTATGAGTTAATCAATTTCAAATTGATTTTATTTGTGTAAAATCGGCATTTTAGAAGGTGAATTTATTGCTCACAGTTACCTTTTCCAATGTGGAATTATTGCAATATTAGTAATAAATGCACTCTGATTGAATCTCTACCATTAATCAAATATTCCCAAATTGAACTCCTCATAATGTCTTATAAGATTAAATAAAAAGACCCAGAGGGTACTGGCTGCTTTTCAAGGCCTCAACCAAGGATGAGGAAATGGTGATTCTAGAGGACATTTGCTTTTTTTTTTTTTTGGCTGCCTAGAGTCTGAAACCCCATCAGTTGGAGGAATCCCCCACCTGATGAGTCGGGGAGGAGGCAGAATTGTTTCACTAGAGAAGGAGCAGGGCAGCACGCTGAAAGGTGTTCCTAGTCTCCCCTGGAGCTAGAGTGGGTGTGTGGCTGAGGTTCAGTCAATCAGAGACCCCACCCCAGACTTTGAATTGTTGCTAGTGAAGCCCAGAAGGAGGCAGTGGAGAATCCATTCTGGCCGCAGAGATCAAAATGGTGGGAGCAACTCCAGGTCTAAGGCTGGTAGAGGGGCAGCAAGGCGGCTTCAGGGTTCTTTAGCTGTAGCAAAGTCAGTTAGCTCTAAGTAGGATGACCATACTTCCCAGGTTGCCTGGGACAGCCCCAGTTTATACCTGGGAACCTCTTCACGCTCCCACCAGCAAATACACTGGCCTTCTCACGGTTTACCCATTTACTTAACCCTCTTTCCATTCATAATGGACTGTCTATGTGCTTAGTCCAGACCCGTCACATGTGCACTGGATCCCACCCCCTCACCCCAACTCAAAGCTATTGCTTCTTTGATTACGCCCATTTGCTCCAGCAGCATCAAACATTTTCCCTCTGGTGGATCACTCCTGCCCTTTTTTGCTTGTGCCTTCTGCTTTGACTCGGAAGGGCCAAAATGATGGCGTGTGCACGTGTGTGTGTATGTGTAGGCGAGCGCTACCTATGAATCTTAGTATTTATTCTCCAAGGCCTTAACTGTAAAATCAATTGAAATAAACAGATATTTATTTATAATCTATGAAGTGCATATATATTTAGTAAGGATTAATGAGGCTTTAAAACAATCTAGGTGCTTATCCTAAGTCCTGGATTATCAAAAGAAGTTGAGATATTAAAGACTTTTACTCGCTATCTGCATAACTATGTCTGTCCCTGCCAGTCTAAGTAACCAATTTTGGATTTGAAAATAGTAAAGTTCCATAAGAACTATCTCTGTCTTTGAATTCATTTGGGGGTATCATGCGTGAAATGTTAAAAATAAAGGACACAACCTGGGGAGACAGCCCCATCTGAATGGCTAGGACTTGGGGTTAGAAAAGTCTGGTTCCCCTGGGGAGGTAGTGCTTCTCCTGGCCTGTCCTAAGTGGGGCCAGTGCTAAGCAGTGGGCGGTTTTGATTGAAGGGCTGTGGTCTGGTTAAAATTGTTCTGCATGCTAGGCAGACCTCAGCTTTGTTACAAGCAGCCATTGGTCCAACAAAGTAGCTGCACCATTTTACACTCCCTTACTCCCCCTCCTTGTCAGCACTTGCATTGTCAGTCTAGGATTTTAGCTAAAATTTAGCCATTTTAGCCATATGGAGCAGTGTCTTACGTGGTTTTAATTTGCAATCCCCTGGTGAGCGATTATACTGAGCACCTTTTCACAATTTTAATGGTCATTTGTATCACTTCTTTTGTGAAGTGCCTGCTAAAATCTTTTGCCTACTTTGTATTGAGTTGTTTGTCTTATTATTATTGATTTGGAGGGTTCTTTGTATATTCTGGATATAAGTCCTTCACCATGTGTAAGCCAGGAATACTTCTGAATGCAAATAACAGATCTTGGGGGTGCCTGGGTAGCTCAGTCACCCAGTTAAGTGTTCGACTCTTGATCTCAGCTCAGGTCTTGATCTCAGCTCAGGGTCATGAGTTCAAACCCTGCATTGGGCTCCATGCTGGGCATACAACCTACTTAAAAAAATTAAAATAAATAGGGTGCCTGGGTGGCTCAGTTGGTTGAGCGACTGCCTTCAGCTCAGGTCATGATCCTGGAGTACTGGGATCGAGTCCCGCATCAGGCTCCCAACTCCATGGGGAGCCTGCTTCTCCCTCTGACCTTCTCCTCACTCATGCTCTCTCTCACTGTCTCTCTCTCAAATAAATAAAATATTTAAAAAAATTAAAATAAATAAAATAATAAAATAAAATAAACAGAATGTGACTAGTGGTGACTCTAGCAATAGCAACATCAATTACCTGGTAGAAGGTCTAGAGTCAGGCAATCTGTGGCTTACTAAGCAGATCTGCCACCCTTAGCAGGTTAGCTCTTCATACCCGTGCTTGCAACATCGTGGTTGCAAGACAGCTCTCATTGCTTCAGGCACTATGCCTGCCCGGAAAGGTAAGGAGCAGAGGGGTCATCCAGGGAGGCCATAGGAAGTGGTCCTTGTATGATGCTTCTCCTTTCAATGGAGATAAAATTACTTCTCAGAAGTGCTCTCAAACTTCTTTTTATTTCTATTGTTTTAATTCTTTTAGTTTCTTGTTGGCCAGAATTAGGTATCCTACGTACATACAAAGGGAGGCTGGGAAGAAGAGCATTAGGCAATGGGACACTACCCTATAGCCATGCCGGGATCAGTCTGTCATGGTTTGTGCACTGGGGTTGGGTGCACTGCAGGAACACAGGCACTATGAACCAGAAGAGAGGGATAGCTGTTGGGCAGGCACCTGACATGTCAATATTAAAACACCCAAAGCCCTTGTTCCTCTCTGCTGTGGTGGGGAGGGTCTCTGGAAAATTTTGAGAGACCTTGGTAATCTTATGGACAATATAGAAGTATCAGAAAAGAAAAATAGGAAACCAACTCTTTTTTTATTTAAATGCATAAAACAACAAGAACACAACAAACTCTCATTAAATACCTGATCTCAGAAAAGCCCTACTGGCTTGAAGACCCGAATCGAGTTGTTAGTTGTGGTCACATTTTATTGCTGCAACAGGAAGACGGGATTCATGACTACGTTGTTCAGGGAACAAGGCCTGAGTCTACTGAGTGCTCAGGGTAAGTGGGTGTTAAGGGTCCGTGCCTCTGAGGGGTCTCCTCTGAAAGTTGAGCCTGAGGCAAGGATGTTTTAGGAAGTGTATTTGGGAAGTGATCCCTGGAAGGAGGGAGGTACTGGGGAGAGTGCACTGAAGGGGGGAAGGCAATGCAAACCCACAATAAACAAACATGGGTCGTTTCTGTGGGCACCTGGGCTGGATTCGCTGGGAGCCTCTGAGGAACTGCATAGAACCCATGCAGAATTGTTCTGTACGTGCGGCCCTAGAGCTGATTACTTTGGTGTCCCCTTGACTGTGTTATTTATGCAAATTTATGCCCCCCCTTCCCCGGTTTCCGAATCAGAATGTCTGGAGGGGAGGGGCCCAGGATATTACATTAACGAGCTCTTCGGGTGACTGTGCACGTTCACATTTGAGAACCAGAGGTCTGCTCTCCGGATAGCTCATTTATCCGTCGGCTCACATCCCTAGTGATCAAACCCTGAGGAGAAGGGAGTTGGGGGAGATTGGAGGGGGAGACAAACCATGAGAGACTGTGGACTCTGAAAATCAATATGAGGGTTTTGGAGGGGAGGGGGAGGAGGATGGGTGAGCCTGGTGGTGGGTATCAAGGAGGGCACGTATTGCATGGAGCACTGGGTGTGGTGCATAAATAAGGAATATTCTGGAACACTGAAAAGAAATTAAATAAAAAAAAAAAAAAAAAAAAACCAAAACAACCTAAGGGGTTAACTCCCTTCTACCTTAAGATTGCTCCTGCACTCAGGCCTCCCTCACCACGGGTCAGACAAGCCCATGGTAGAAAGCAAAAGGTTTTCGCACAGTGGAGGCAGGGTCTGTCCAGGAACATTGACAGGGTGCTAGTTTCCAGCAGGAGCTGGAGCAGAGGGGGCCAAAAGATTGTGGCCCAAGAGACATCCTATCCAAGAGAGAATAAGAACAGGCCAGTTTAGATTAGGCTCTTTCAAGACCTGAACTTCATGGAGGAGGCCAGAAAATCACTTTCTAAGGCATTAAGCTCTTTATAAAGGGCCTTAAGCTCCTGGAAGGAAATATACCGCATAATTGCATAGGACTTTAGTGTACAGAAAACATTAACAAGACAC